>NC_140929.1:22497004-23243664 GCF_045865225.1 Trachurus japonicus
ATATTTATCAAAAATGGGCCCATTAACAAGTGTGGGTAATGTAGATTCATCCACATTAATATGAGAATTTTTCGTTCTGCTGATGGAGAAACTCCTCGTTGTCCCTTTAAATGTAATTCAGTTGTGCTGTTTTCAAACTCAACCAACAGTTGTGAACAAGTTGCGTCAGGTTTAAGTTGTCTCAATGTGTTTATTTCCCATGTGAAGACTTGTTTTGATACACTAAGTCATGTCAGGTTTTTCATACATCAGTATCCAGTTACCAGTTGGTTCACATATCAATCAAACAACTGCAGTGTCCATGGTTTGATTCCTGGCCAGGGAACCCTTGTTCTACGTCATTCCCCTCTCTCCGCCCTTGTTTCCTGTCTCTGCCATTAACTACCCCCATTAAGCCTGCCTGCTCTCCCTGCCTCCCTCCCACCAGAAGCTGCCTTCGTTCATAATTTAAATGTTTTTGCATATTCTGCGTTTAAATTGCTTTCTTGCCTGTATGCAACATCTATTGCACGTCTGCCCATCATGGGTGAGTGATCCCTCTGCAAATGTTTCCCTGTTAGAAGGTTTGTCTTGGGACAAGTCGATGTGAGGGCTTAAGGGCAGAGGATAATGATGATATGTAAAGCCCTTTGAGACAAACTGTTTGTAAAAATGGGCTATACAATCAAAATTGCCTTGCCTTGCCTTACCTTACCAACCCATCCATTAGTTATACTGCATATCCATACAGGGTTAAGGGATATTATGCCAAAAGAGAAAAAACATCTCAACAAAAGCTTTTCATGAAGGAGGACCTGCAGGCCGTTGGATGTCATCGTCTGTAGCTTAGCACATTGGACTCATTTACTTTAGTTATTATCTATTTAAGTGATAAATCTTACCATATTGGAATGGCTAAA
Source organism: Trachurus japonicus (assembly GCF_045865225.1). Classification (NCBI taxonomy): domain Eukaryota; kingdom Metazoa; phylum Chordata; class Actinopteri; order Carangiformes; family Carangidae; genus Trachurus; species Trachurus japonicus. Next base: position 22,497,904 of record NC_140929.1, read on the forward strand.
AAATAGTAAGAATGGAATAAAGGGTCTTTTTCAAAGAAGACCTCTCTGCAGCTGATTAAAACTCATAACTCTGCCTCCACAGTCGTTCTTCACGACAGTGCCAACGACTTCGGAAAACAACAGTCCGAGATTCTCAGAGAGGATTTCATCGACAATCTGCTGGACACCTGGGAGATGGTTCTGAAGACTTCGTCTTGTTGATACAGTTCCCACAAACTTTCTACAGCATGTCATTCCTGTTTAATGTCAACTACACCTCTTATATAAACTGAAGAATGTGACTACCTGACCATTATAAAACTGTCAGCATTCAGCACTCTTAAACCCGACCTAACTGCATTATAGACCATTCTCCAAGTTATCAATTCTATCGTAAATCCTTAAACACTACTTGCCTAAATTGACCTAAGGGTTTAGTTTGACTGCTTCGTTTCATGCAGTCATCATTTTACTTGACAGTTTCCATTACTCTTATAGCCTTAAAGTGGTTATTGACTTATAGACGTTCTAATGTCCGCATGAACAGTTGACAGTGGAGTCCCTCAGGGTTCAGTTCTTGGACCAGCCCTTTTTCTCTTTGTATCGGGTTCCTCCTGTTCCACTGCTTTGAGGACAACATATCTGTTATTCCTATGTTAAAGACTTCATTTTCTTGGCTGAACCCCAATGAGCTGACACAACTGTCCTCCCTCCATGATTATTTTGGCCACCACTGAAGCCTGGATGTCTCTAAATGTCCTCCTTGATAAAACCTTGCTGCTGCAGCAGTTGGTCAGTATATCAGAGCATTTCGCTCTAACCACTGCTAAGGCTCTTCATCTTTGACCAGCAGATGAACTTTGACCACTGGTTCACCAAACTCATCCAGTAATATGCGCCTCAGCCAAGCTGCTTCTAAATCTGTTGGTTCAAGCTGCTAGGCTATTAATTAAAACTTGGTCCAAGGTAACCACTGTTCCTCAATTAGCTTTATAAATAGCATATAAGCCTTTGCTGTTTAACCAACTCCCTGGAATTATCTTCAGGTTTGCTGAATCTTTGGATTGGTCTAAGCGGCTTCGAAAAAAATCCATCTTTACAGGCAGAGCGTTTTATAAACCTCTATCCCTGTGTTTGCTTTGTTAATATTAGCTTTTGTGTCTCATAGTGCTTTATATTCTTACTTTATTTGTTCAGTCACTTAAACGGGATCTAGGATTTAGGTATTAACCACTCTTTGGGTCCATAAAAACCAAACAGACCAAAGTGTGGTTTTAAAAAGTTCCTATTGATTCGATGCCAGAAAATATTTTGCAACGTGTCTCTTCCTGCACACTCTATGAGCCAGAGTCATGTCTCCTAACTTGTCACCTTCACTTTCACTCAAATGATGCATCTGTCTCTCACCGGCTTTTATACCGTCCCCCTACCCAGGATACAAAAGAAACCTGATTTATTAAAGCAACACTCACTGCACTGCTGAGCCCTGCAGCATTAATACATAAGGCCTGCGCATCACCTCCTTTCTATTCCTCTCATTCTCCTCAAAAGCAGCCGTTTCCATCAAAGTTGAGCAACGTTTGTTCAGTAAAACCAAACGTCTCCCTTGAACACCAGCGTCTGCCTTCTAACAATCGATGGGCGAGCAATGTGCGGAGCCTCTCAGAAAAATCTATAACGACAGGATGTCCTGCTCGTCTGTGTCATGATGTGTCATTCCCATCACACCAGGACGCAATACTAGGCTATATCCATGGAAAGAAAAGATATTAGTCAGGCCTCAGAGACAGAGTTCTCTTTCAAAGACCTCCACAGCTTGAGAAAAACAGCCTCATGTGGGAGCGCGTTCTATACATCTTCATTAATAATTAACATCAACAAGCAGTCGCTGAGTTTTCAAAACCACCTGGGATCCATCGTGTCAAAAACAATCTCAACCATGCGGAATCTGAAAGATACTAAAACTCCACTGAAGGAAGTATACATCACTGCATTTCCTCTTCACAGTCAAAGATATAAAGCCAAAGCAAACATTACAAACATGGTTGAGTGATCGCCCCACTGGAAGTCAAAATATGAGTTTATTAAAGATGGGATCAGTGAGCAAACACAAAGCAAATTTGAGCAGAAACCCATCAATCATCAACTGAGGTCGCACAGGGGCACATTAGTTAGTGTAAAAACCATTCTGCAAAGAAAGTACTTGTGTTTTGTTCAAGTTTTGGCACTGAACATAACGACAGTAAAAGGTCCAATAAATGAATGACCTCTCTATAGCTTCATTAGCTTGCTTTTATTAACACATGATCCAGTATGAAAAGATTATTTGACCTCTTTTGTATTATCTCACCACCAACTTTGTCACAACTCCCTAATGCAGTTTATTTTCTGTGGCCTAGAAACTACAATGCGGCAAAACAGTAAGCAAATGACAATTGGCAGGTTCCCCCTTACATGCTCAGTCTGGCAAAACAGCCATAAAAAATATTGCAAGCAAACTTCAAACAGAGCGTGAATGACTCGGGATTGGACTGTGAACATGCCGGCAGTGTAACACACAGGTTGTGATGAGATGGAGATGCACCTCCAGGCTCATTTTATAAAATGTTGCTGGACCGCAGTGAGTCACATGAACAGGGCTTTGAACAGGCTTTTATCGTGTTGCATTTAGTTTTTACACACAAAGAGAGAGCTGAAAGAGGAGTTCAAGCCTCCTTCACATACCTGACTAATCACTGAGTGGAGTTCACTTGATTGTTGGTTTGGAACTCCCCCCCCTACACCAAAAAAAGGTCAGGATAGTAGCTTAGGCCAGTAAACACATAAACAAACACAAATGTATACCAATAACCAGTCAATTAATCCCAATTGTACACAATTATCAACTGTTGATCTAGGAAAACTCTGTAGGGATAATGCTAGAAACAAACTTACTGTACATACATGCTACTGAGCCCTTTGGCTAACAATCGGCAGCACACACACACCCACTGAAGTGTGTCACACTAATGTCATGCACTGGGGCTGTCAGTCAGCCATTGTCAGACATGACAGCTCTGCAACTGCTTTAAGATATAAGGGTGTGTGAGCAAAACAAAAGGGGCTTCTCTTGTTGCACTGAAACAGGAACTGTGGTTTTATTAAGCCATGTCATGTCATGTCATGACCTCCACCACTCTGCCAGGGTTCAGAGACAACAATGGCAACATGGCTGTGATGACAGAGTAACAGGCGCTGAGGGACAGAATGAACGGCCTACTGTCAGTATGGCCACAATTCATTCAATGGAGCAATTTACAAAGACAGATTAACTTATGGCATCTACAAACAAAGAGTTTGAAAGAAAGAAAGAATTACTTGAACATAGCCTACTGTGCCAAAGGCCACATACAGTAGAGCCACCATATGTACAGTTAAGAATAAGAAAATATTTACTCTAAATAAGCAAAACCAGCAGCGGAAAGAGGAGTCATTAACATAGGAATTTAAGCACAGCCTACTTTTCCCATCAAACCTGTTGTTTCTTGTCACACTCAGTAAAGGTTTTTCAGTTTGCTCTGAAAGGAGAGCACAACATTTCAGTTTTCTACAGTAAAGTTAAAAAAGTTAGGGATTTTTTTTTGTTTTTCAAATGTCAAAGTACTGAGTAATTAATTGTTGTTGTTAGTGGCCTGGTTGCAGTATATCTTCACATCTGAATCAGTCTTAGGATCTCCAGGCTGAGACCAAGCTAGGCTAATTATTACAAATTACCAATAAATCCAACCTTGTTCATTTTGCTCAACCCGCCCAACCTATGAGTCAATAATATCCCACCGACCAGACAGACAGAGTGAGGCTGCGCCCTCTGATTCATATATTGACCTTTTGTATCATGATCATCCACTGGAATGCTAAAGCTAACTTGCTAACTGATGCTGGCACAACTCTACCCCATATTTCCTGCTCTGCCCACACCACTCCTCTCATAAACCCATCTGATGTCAGGGGCACTCCTAGCCCTTTGGTAAACTGGCCTGTAAACAAACATGGCAGCAGCGGCACTGGAACAGTTGTTGCTCGTATTAACACTGCAATAAACGAGTTTCCGATGATGCCCCTCCTGTGACCTCATCAAGAATCTAAGGGCATTTTTATCAAAACCAGCACCACTATGACCACACACACCGAGCACCAGGATGAGGTCACGGCTCCTGCTCCTCTAAGTTGTTTGAGTGTTTGCATTCTGCTGAGAGCTGCAGAGTCAGAGGTTCTCTCACAGCATGTTAACACCCGCCACAGCACATAAATACACTGTCTCCATTGCTACTTCCAACTCAAACAAAAAAGTGCTTGGTGTGGCTGCTGCAACATCCCAGCCCAGTAGGAAATGACGTAAGGCAGGCTCGTGTATAGCAGGTATAGGGGGGATTAGGGATGGGCAATTAGACCAATGCGTCAGGGTTCAGCGATGAGCTCAATCAATTACCAGTGGAAATTCCCTCACTGGTTGGTAAATAAAAGAACAATATAACTGGTCAGTCTGGGCATTTGACACCAGACCTGAGAGATTAAACGGTTGTCTGGAGATAACTTCCCAAATTGATGGATTTATTGTGTCTTTTTTGAGAGCTGTGATGCTAAACTTTGCATCAAATTGTAATGAATGAAGAATGCATTGCGACGGTAGCCTAGATATGTAGACATACAGTATTTATATAGGCTAGAACTCCATCTGACACTGGTGCTCTTACATAAATTACCCCGACATGTGGGGAATATTCTGTAGGCTGGAATATGTCAGGATGCATTATTGCATTCAGCTTGATTTAAATTGCCTTAAGAACCAGGAGGAAGTAGCTTAGACACATTTCATATTTTCCAGAGCCTGTCGGAGGGGTTTCTGCTTCTTACAGCAAATACACAAACTCTCAGCAGCGGTGTTATTCTACAGATTTCAAAGTAAAATTGACACTTTCTTGTGCAAGCAGAAACTCTTCAAATAGTCACAAGAGAACTAAAATTAAATAGATGTGATGCAAGTTTTGGTATGAAGAAGGAACTTCACTCACCACCTAAAAAACCCCCCTACAGATCTGTCGATGGGCTACATAAGAATGTGGATGGAAATGATGTAAGATCAGCAAAAAAAATGCAGGAAGTGACTTGTTCTATGAAAGGAACTATGATCAGGGTATATCCCTTGGACAGATAAAGACACATTTGTCATCCTACACTCATGGCGATAGGGCCATGGTGGGTGCTAGATGATCCTTTCAACTCAGGTCCATGCATGCCCATTGCCCACCCTGTTGTATCTGATAATAACATAAGCCACGCAAAAGTTCAAAGATGATATAAATACAAGCCCAAAATCAACCCCATACAATCAAGGGTAATCGAATCGCTCATTCTTTGACAGTGCTTTAGATTAAAGTGCCTGCAAGGTACAAGGAAGTATATGAGGGCATGAAGACTTGAAGAATGTAGATGCTCATCCTAAATCCTTGTCTGTCGGTTAGTTGATCAGTCCATTTTAGTTCAGATCATCTCAGGCCCAAATATTTGAGAAGACATTTAAGAAACATTCCCTTTGCAGTATAACATCTCCTTGTATTTGATTATCCACTCACATGGCTTCTCATATCGCTGCTACGCCGATGATACACAACTGTATCTGTCCTTCCTGCAAAATAACCCCAAGGTGTCGGTGCAGATCTCGGCTTGTCTGTCTGAGACATGGATGAAGGGTGCTACCACTCAACTAAACCTCTCTCTCTCATCCAAACCAATCAATATGTCCCATATCACGATATAGACACAAATTCATACTCTTCATCTCTTATTGCAACCAATGTTGCAAGAAATCTGTGACATTTTTGTTTGTTTACCAGCTTTTCTGGTCATACTGCATCTGTCTCCTGGTTGTGATACAACATAAGTAAAATCAGGCCTTAGCTAAAAATGCCACCCAGCGTGCACAGTGAAACCCTTAAAAAAAATGGTCTAGAATGCAGCTGAGCATCTGGTATTTGATCAACCAACGGGACATGTCATTCAATTTCTGATCAACTAACTGGCTTTACACCAAATCCAATCATTGACACATCTACATCTACAATGAGCTACCAAACACTGACATCCCTCTCTGTCTTTGAGAGTCTCTTAAAGACTCCTATCTTCCAAGAGCATCTCCTTTTCCAACACCTCTTATTCACACTTAATGTATTCCACTCCTTTCCTAGCACTCCGTCTTATTGGACAGATGGAGCACTTAGTGCTTCCTCCAAGGTCTTAAGTGTTATTCATCACTTGTTAGTAGCTTTGAATAAAAGAAAAAGTCAAATTGTAACATGTTGAAATGTTAGTTCATGTAAAACAAGTGTCACTTGTATAACCTGTATTAAAGGTTGTCTAATATCAGTTTGGTTACAATAGAACTACTCAAATCAAAGTGAATTGCAGGCTGCCATGTGCCACCCAGTTTGACAGCTCTGTACATGCAGCATTAGGACGGTGCATTGCTATCTGTTGTATAAATATGACTGACATTATGTCTGTTACAGGTCACATAAACACAGTGTGCAATTGCTGTTTGTTTCACTCCCCCCAAAGCATTTGGCATTTCATCATTACTCCCATCACCTCTCAACATCCACAAATATACCCTCTGCCTGTCTGACAGCCTGTCTCTCTGTGCAGCCAACACAGTGTTTGTCTGACGACAGCAGAGCATTATTGAGACACGGTGGGGTAATTGTTTCTGACTGGAAGGATGGATCGCAGCCCAGGGATCCTCTTACCTTCCACTGACGTGAGTTCATGTGGGAAAGCACGCAGGCAGGTAAACAGACCCAGGCAGGTACTGAATAGAATAGACTAGAATGCCTTTATTGTGATTGCACATTCACTCAGAGAAACAGGGGTATCATTTCTGTATCCAAAGGTGCCTTCGCCAGAAAAGTACCCTGTAAGGTGTGAAAATGAACCTTTGAACCTTTCTAAAGGTGGAAAATCTGTGCAGACAGCAAATGGTACATAACTGTACAGGTAAATGATATATCTAAAGGTAAATATCATTAGGTTGATTGAAATAAAATTGGGAATTGGTAACTCTGATTTTAGCCATGTCGCTATGATTTGTCAAAAAAGTCACTAAGTTTGTTGCTTTTTATTCTTAAAGGGATAGTTCAACATTTTGGCAAATTGGCCCATTGCCATAATCCCTATAGTTTTAGGAGTAGGTTTGTTACCTTTAATTGTCGGTGCAAGCTATTTTTAGAATGGTGGAGCAGAGCCGCGAGCTGCTCAGAGCTACGCTATGGAGGCTAATGGGATTTCTTGGTTTCCCTCATCAAACTGATCAAATACACAATCCAACAACTCCAAAAATCTCTTGTGGACTAGTTGTGACCTGCACATTCACCACACTATGAGATAATAACGGAACGTTACCAGACAGAGTTGTTTTCCAGGCAAATGCAGACTGCTTGCCAATAATCTACCCCCAACGGGAACATCAGCGGTTTTGCATGAATTTCCCTAGAAAACAACTCTGTCTCATAACATTCCATTATTATCTCATTATTTCACGCACGAGAGCGTTTTGGAGTTTTTGGATGGTGTATTTGATGAGTTTAATGAGGGAAACCAAGACATCCGTAGCGTAGCTCTGAGCAGCTCGCGGCTCTGCTCCACCATTCTAAAAATAGCTTGCACCAACAATTAAAGGTAACGAACCTACTCCTAAAACTATAGGGATTATGGCAATGGGCCAATTTGTGTTGAACTATCCCTTTAAGGAAAATATATGCTGTACATTTAATACACTAACTTTGCAACACTACAGGCCGTTAATGCCTCCAGAAGAAAAAAACAGTTCATGCCACTTCATTTTGAAAGGGGTCACAGCCATGCGGGGGAACTCCAGATCAGTCATGTGGTATTTGGTGACCAATGGTGGAATTATGATCGCTCAGCTCTACCAGTCAGCCAGTTACTAAGTCAGGAACATTCGTCATTAGGGCTGGTCCTGAACTGGTTTCTGTATGTGGCCTAAACTAAATACGTTTTACACTCATCTCATTTGTTCTTTTACATGACTATATTACACATTATCGACACAAAACCACATCATGATGTGCAGCTGCATTAAAATAAAAGCATTTGTACTGTTTTAAGTCCATTCCACCTTCAAATAGTGTTGTTTTACAAAATTGACTTTGCGACTTCTAAAATGTTTCTATGTCATTCAACATTATACACACACACCGACACAATAACAATTGATAATTGGGAATGAATAAAAACGTATAGATAAAAACAGCGATGGGTTGTGTATCAGAAGCTCCTATGACAGTGCTTGGTTGGAATAACACTGTTATAACAATAAGAATTCCTGCAACGGGCTGAGGGGCTGCACTCTGATGCCGCAGACTCCAGAGCAGGTGAGCACATGTTTCCTGATGATGACAGTGTTTGTGCAGCAGCTCTTGTTTACATAAATACACAGGCCACCTCCATTACTCTTACCGGAATCCTCGTTTCTGTCGCCGTGGTGGGTTCAGCTGCTCGGTAGCTGCCCGGAGCGGAGGCCCCCAGGATTTAGCCATGTTTCAGTAACAAGCAGTAATCCTGAGTAGGTGTCCTGATAATAAACCAAGTCCCAGCTCATCCTTTTTTTTTCTTTTTTTTTCTTTTTTCTTTTTTGGGTTTGAAAACAACCTGCTGTTGGCAAAGAAGAGCTTGGATAGTGAGCGGCTCCTCTCAGCCTTGGAGGAACACAGAAGCAGCATCCTTGCTTCTGTATCCATGTGTCTTTCATACATGGCAGTAAGGTAATCCACAGAGACCCTGAGGCTCGGGCTGTCTCCACCGGTGTCTGATGGGAGCGCTGGGAGGCACTTGTGGAGAGAGAAACTAATCCATTGTTCCCGATTTCCAAAGAAGTTTGAATCACCCAGTTTGAGGAAAAGTAATCATACAGAGACCAAAACACACACACTCTCTCTCTCTCCTGTGCTGTGCTGTTACAAGCCAAAATCCAGAACCCAGCATCAGATCTGCACTTTATAAACCCATAAAATAAGAATTGCTGCTGAAGCCTATTTCACTCACCATCTCCTGTGCCGTGGAGTGTGTAGGTGAGTGTGTGTTAGCCTTCTTCCTCCTCCTGCCTTCCTCATGAGAAACACATGTGAACACACACCTTCCCTTTCTCCCCATAGAGCTCGTTCCATCCGAACAATTCAGTTATTTCCACACCTTGTTGTTTCTTCGTTACATCTTACACCATCCTCTAACTGAGCAGCTATAGTACTTCCAGTGACGGTGACAGAGTAACACACTCCTCTCTCGCTCTGTGTGTGTGTGCCCTAGTCCTACAAAACAGAGTGGGTGTGTCTCTGTCAAACAAGCCAAAAAATGTGAGTAAAGAGGAAGGAGGACACACCCACAGACGGGCAGGCAAGCGATGGATCTGCTCTGTTGCACGTGTGTACAGAAAGTAGGTGTAACTGCGCTGGGTGTGTGTGGGAGCGAATGTCTGTGTGTGTGTGTGTGTGTTTTCTTGTCCATGCTCCACTTTCCCTCTCCCTCGCTCTGTTTCTCTGTCAGCATTTCCTTGATCCCAGTACGCATAAACACTTTAGTATCCAAAGGTAACTGTATGTGTGTGGATCCAGCTGGAAGAAGGACACAAAATAATTTTGCACAACTTGACGGTAAACGTTGGAACCAACAACCTTGATGTGGTTAGTGTTGAGCTACACAACAAGACCACACACACACACACACACACACACACACACACACACACACACACATACACACATCATCAAACAATACCGAGGAAAAACACAAGATAAACACTTCTTCGGGGCTCTACAGTAAATTGTGCCACCAACATATGAAGTGAATGGTCAACCACATGCAGGAGAATGAGAGCAAGACTCTATACAGCGGCCGAGCTCCCCCTCGTCACCATGGCGATGCCACAGCCAAATGTCCAAGTGGCTGCACTTCCTGCTAGCTGCCCACCCCCCAACCCCCCACCCTCCATCCCTGCCACCGTCATCCTCCTCCTCCTCCTCCTCTTCCTCCCTCTCTCTGGACACACAGGGCATTGTGAAAAAAACCGGACACAGTTCACATGCACTCCCTGTCTGGTGTCGTTTGTTCGCACTCGCACTCGTCTTCTTCGCACTGAGGAGGTCACTAAAAGTCACCGTGATGAAGAAACATCTCCTCCCTGTGCATATGGACCCCTCCCACACTGAGGTCAAAGGACAAGTGCACTACACTTGTTTACAGTGTTGAGGAACTACCCTTCAGACTATTGCACCATCCATGTACTGTATCAATCCATCCATCCATCCAACACACTGGCAAAATCTGAATATAGGCTACTACCAATGAATATAATCGCTATAAAATAAAATCTGTTTTCATAGCCTTATAATTCTTATTTTATATAGCAAGGGTCTTGCTTAGAGAGTGTCGCCATCTTGCGACGCCATGTTTGTACGGAAATGGAAAATCCAGCCAACCAGAGAGCACGTTTCAAGAGTTTCACGTTCATAAATAAACAATAGAAGAATATTTAATAAATAACGGAATCTGATTGCTATGTTTTATTTTACAAACTGGACCTTTAAATAAAATTAACCATTGATGAATGTCAGCTATGGAACTTTTGAAATGGCAAAAATGAAATTCACTTCTCACGGTGCCAGGAAGTCTAACGCAGGCAAGTGTCTCATTGGCTGGAGCATTCATCCAATAATACATCAGCAGAATTTCATGGAAATGGTTTTAATTGATCTTCCTGGACCTACATCTTGGTAATAGCACTTTACATAATAGCATTAATGGGTAGGTTGACAATTGAGACACAAGGCGGTAATAGCAGCTTGTTTACTTCATCTTAGACTCAGATCAGGTATTTCTTCTTTTTAAAAAAAAAAAAAATCTAGTTTATTTGATAGGGACAATGCAGGTTAACATAGTAACCCTTCCACTCGTTACAAACAAGTCAATGTGACTGATGTTCTGCATACAGAGATTATAGCTAATGCTAGTTTCCAACTCCTGTCCCTAGTTAGGCTATTAGTAGAAAAAACGCCCATACTAAACAGATGCCACTGAGCTGTTAGTGCACTGAGGGGAGGGAATCAGCTGATATCTCCATCCCTTTACGAATCGCACCAAAACTCCATGGCGCTCCGGGGAAAACTGCGTTTCAGCTGCTTTTGGGGGTGACCTGTCCCTTTAACCAACTGCAGTGATCTGTCAGAGTTATCTGGGTCACAGCAGTAAACAGAAATACAGCTGCTCAGAGAAGGTGAGAGCAGGAGAGCAGGAGCTGTGTCTCCAATTAGAGTGTGTGGTCCATAGTCACACTGACATTAACACACACACACACACACACTTGGGTGGCGAGGTTTACAAGTGTGTACGTGGAAGAGAGAGAGAGAGAAAGAGAGAGGACACGTGTGACCTGAGCGATGATCAGGTTTCTCACTAATGAGGCCGAAGTCTAGTTTACCCCCAGCAGAGAATCACGTTTTGACGGAATGAGGGCTCTATCTCCGTACACACACACACACACACCAGTACATGTATAAGTGCGCACACAGGTGAGCAGTACACTGACAAGACTAACTATACAACCTGTTGACCAAAGATGTAGTAGAAGCATAGACTGTATGTAGCACCTGTGACGTCACCCATTGGTTTGGGGGAGTCTGTTTTGTGATCCTACCAAAGACGGTTTATAAACCAAGACCTTCCATGAGGAGTCAGCTTCCTGTATTCTGCACAGCCACGCCCCTTTAGGGAGACCAGAGGCAGCATAGAGTGTATTGACTCCAATGGGACAATTTAACATGAACACCGATTATGGTCGATTCTTTCTCCCCACAGTCAGAGGTAAATTTTGCCACATCTCTTCTGAACAGTTTGACACCAAAATGGCAATCTTCAGACGGACACATCAGGAGAAAATCCACTTTGTTCAAGACCTGTCTCTGTCTCTACGACACACTCTCACGAGATTTGGCACAGATCTCCTAGGCAACGTCAAACAAACGGCTGCGAACTCCCGGGAAAATTATTTAAATTATTTTTGTCATGCTAAATATGACTGTTAGTAGTGTAAATATTTAATGTTATCATAATATAAACATTCCACTTTCATCTACCTACGAATTTTATAAATCCACACACACGATCACAGACGAGGTGGGGTGACGGTTGGCCACGCCCATTTAGAGAGACAGGAAGTGTATACAATGTATATATTTCTATCATTGGAGCAGCCTCTCATGGAGTATCTTTCCGTATATTGAATATCTTTGATCCTACTACGGACATTTGAACTGCGCCATCTTGGATTTTAGTGGGAGTCTACTTTCCATTTTTGGAGAGATGTGGGGGTCAGCCGGCTGAGAACCCGCCCACTAAACTCGAAGCAACCAATTAACGGCCGGTAACTGTCTGCGAACCTGTCACTCAACGTAACCCCGCCCCCATTTATGTACGAATTTGAAGCCTAAACAACACTAAAACTGTTGTGGTAAAAAAAATTCCACAGTGTTCACGGAGGTGGAAACTATCGGTAGAAACCAAAAAAATAAAATGTACCAGGCTGTAAATATGTTTTTTTAAGCTGTAAAGTCGGTTATTTTAACATGGGGGTCAATGGAGAGTTGCTCACTTCTGGTCCCAGCCCCCATTGGCCGCCGGAGAACTGCAGCTTTTTGAACGTGGAAGTGGTCTTCACTTGTAGAACCCACAACTCCCCCCTTGAGTAGAAAATGAAGTGAACAGCATGTGTGTGTGTTTGTGCGAGTGTGTGCATGCGGACAGATAAAGCGTTTATGAATGTGATGTTGTTGCAGTGTTGAACAAAGGTACATCACTGCCACGCCCCGGCCCTCCCAGCCATTCACAAACACTGGTCATGTTCCAGGAACACCAGCAAGACATGGGTAGCTAACGTGCTGAGTCAACTGCACTGTACGTGTGTGCGTATGCGGGTGTGTGTGTGTGTATGTGTAGGTGTGTGTGTGTGTGTGTGTGTGTGTGTGTGTGTGTGTGTGTGTGTGTGTGCGCGTGTGTGTGTGTAGAGACGGTAACAATGAAATAGTGTCTATGCATGGATGTTTATATTTGAATAAAAGAGAGTAGGCGACGGAAGATGAGTTTGAACTTGAAGAATATGTGAAAATGTCAGGAGACAAAGACAGAGTGTGTAATCACAATTAGTGGGATCGTTCACATGGATTGCCCAATAGCAGTGAGCCAAGCACCTTGCGCCATACACTTGATTTGAACCTTTCTTTTGGAGCGGAAACTGCTCAACGAAGCAAAAACCATGTAAAGACAGTCAGTAGATGATGGAAATATATCTAGTGGGAGCTTTAATAGATGTTTCCTGTTAAGAAAAAACACCGGTCACAGGGCGTCCTTATATATCCTGTTATATAATGTCCACTTAAAACTGTGTTACCACCAAACCTTCCGCAAACAGAAGCTCAAGAAGCACAAAACTCATATGCTCACGAATTCAGTTCAGTCAGACAACTCACAATTACAAATGTTTATTGCAGCTTCTTTATGTATTTGAGTTTGACGTCAAGGCTCCGACTTCATAGGATTTCATTAAGGCAGTGGTTCCCAACCTTTTTTGGCTCGTGACCCCATTTTGACATCACAAATTTCTGGCGACCCCCCGATCGTGTGATCGCAGCTGTCAATCATGCGTCAGCTCAGATATTTTTATATGCTGCATTTTATTTGAGAAAGTTAAAGTATAGTTGTTTAAGATTGTGTATGGTGTTTTTAATCATAATTTTAAAAAGAATAATTATTAGTTAAAGGGACAACGAGGAGTTTCTATTCGGTTATAAAAAAGTCTCACGTTAATGTGGATGAATCTACGCTACCCACACTTGTTAATGGGCCCATTTTCGATAAATATATCGTTCTGTCTCTATCGTTATTTTGTTATTATTAGTGGTGGCAGAAATGCTGGTCGAGCCGACCAGCGTTTCCTTCGCGGCGAGTCATGAGAATAACGCAGCCAAATCGCCATTTATGGTCGGAACTACGGTGGTATGTGAACCTCTTTGAACCTCTGACTTTAATTATTGATGACAAGACATGAGTCTGTCTTGCGCCGGTCAAAGAATTTTACGGTGCGCGGAGGCTCATAAATGTAGTGTGAAAACGCTTTGCTTTTCCAAAACTCCTCGTTGTCCCTTTAAAAGAATATTTTTATCAGTAATTTTTCAATTACTAGACATTTCAGATGACCCCATTTGAATTCCAGGCGACTCCACGTGGGGTCCCGACCCCAAGGTTGAAAAACACTGCATTAAAGTACAGTATATGAGTGATGAGCGACTATCTTAACCCGGAGCCTACAGGTGGCAGTGGGGCAGAAAATAGGGTAGAGCTGAGAGACGATGCGTAAGTCACCCTTCTTATTGGGATGGTGTGCATGATGTCATGTGAGTGACTCAGCGCAGCTCAAGTTAGCTGCCTGAACTAGCTCCATTTCAGTCAGACAACTCACGATTAAAAATGTTTAAAGCAGCTTTATTACGCATTTGAGTTTGGCGTCAAGGCGCCGACTTCATCACTCCCTGAATAGGATTTCATTAAAGTATAAGGGAGTGATGAGCGACTATCTTAAACCCCCCCAAAACTGCGTGGATTGGGAGCCTGACGACCAATGTGAGAGCTTCTATGTGTGGGCCAAGGCACCAGCCGCCGTGAGGCCACACCCCCTGAACGCCACGGCTGTGAGGGGAGTGGACTATCTAGTGAACTGCTATGTGTGCGCCGATGCATCAAGGAGAGTAGCGATCGGATGGCAGACGGCAGATCTCATGCAGGCAGCGATCATGGAGTTTTGAGGAGAACCAGGATCTCATCATGGGTTGGCCGCCATCAACAAATGAACAGAGGAGCAGACCGGTGAGTTGGGGAGCGTAGATGCAGACATTTCAACAGCAAACAGAAGCTCAAGAAGCACAAAACTCTGCACCGCTGCTCTGATTTGAGCCTTTCGGTGGCTTCCTCCTCCATAGCGATGGTGGTTAAGGTTATTTATAATCGTTCACCATTCAAATGACAGAAAACCAAAAAACACAACTTCTCAGAAGCAAAGTGGAAATGATTCAGACCAGTGGCCGCAGCACATCTGTAAGAATGTTACATTATCTGGGAAAAGCCATGTGTTTTGTAATATTCAGGATATCTAAAAACACATCTGAACTAACCACAGCACCACCACAATCCTATTGTGCGACAGAGCGCCACTACAGTAGCATGTTCCCAGATTAGCGGTTTTCCACTCAACAGGTCACCATCTGTTATTTCATCCATTGTGCCTCTATAGCAAAATGTATACATTTAGTACATAATAATTTCCTCTCCAGCTAATTTTATTTGTCTTTCTATTGGCTTTGATAACAGTCTATGAGATGATTCTAATAATCAAATAGAAAAAGTTAATAGCTCATTTGCAGTTACATATTAATCCATCAAGTCATTAATAGAATGATAAGATTAATAGACGTGAAGTAACCAGCACACAGTTGTAAATAACTTCTTAGTAAGGTGTTAATAATTAGACCGGTCCAGAATCTGGAAACTTTTTTCCATAACGTCAATAGTCGCAGCTTCCTGATGAATCCAAGTACAAGTATGAAGCTTAAAGCCTTTGCAAAACATGTTTGTGTGTCATATGCACTTGCTGTTGCGTTAGTGCTGACATAGATGTAAATTACGGTTAATTTGAATTCCACACATACCACAAGCTATAAAAAAAAAAAAATTCAAATTACAGACAGAGCAATAAGTCACATTCACACTTACAACACACACCACAGTGAGAAGAGAAGTAGGATTTGCCTACTGTGTCAGTCGTCCACTCAGGGAGAGGAGGAGAAGGAGAAGAAGGAGAAGGAGAGGAAGAAGTCTACATCAAGGCTCATTTAGTCTGTCCTCTTTCCTTCAATGTGGGAAATCTGTGAATCACCATGCAGCCGTTACAGTCTAGTGTGTGTGAGTGTGTGATTGTGTTCACTGCAATGTCATTAGAAGTGTCATCATACCAGCTCTGACTCAACCCCCCCCCCCCCATCCATCTAATCTACTGTTTCTATCTGTGCTTGAATTTTAGGAAGAAAGGAAGCTTTCAGTAGTAGTTGTGTACTGTAGTTGTGTGTGTGTTTGTGAGAAAACTCTAAACTAAAGTGTTACTACTTCACAAACTTCACTGCTTCTGTCTCAAACCACAGAACTTGAGAACACACACAAAACATTAAATGCCTGACTGTGGTTTAACCTCACACACTGTGTGTGTGTGGGAGTGTATGTTTGTGTGCTTATGAGTGGGTTTGTGTGTGTGTTTTTTTTAGCAGGTTGCGGAAGTGAGTTAGTGATCAGGAATTAGAGGAGGTACCCTCGGTTTCGATGGCGGGAAAGGGGAATTTGCCTGAACACCCACACGTACACCCACACACCCACATGCACGGACACACCACACAACTTATTCATTATGTGTCACAACTCACACACACACGCACACACGCACACACACACACGTTTACCTTCCCCCTGCTCATCATGAACTTTCACCTAATTCTGGACTCATTTATCCACAATCCCTTGCTGCCCTTTCACAATGTTTTGTTTTCTGTTTCCATTTCTCATGTCAGATGTGGTGTTCAAGAACACTAACAGAAAGTTGTTTTTTTTTCTTTTTTGGTCCCTTAAACTCATCCTTGGATGTAATTTCTAATGTGATATACCTGACTGACTTAATAAAACATGTGGTTGCAGGAAGCTTCTCTGTCTTTAAAACTCCCACCTGAGCTGCCTTCATGTGTTTAGATAAGGGTGGCATTTTTGGGGGGAAACTACTCAGACATCATTGTTTGTTGTATATTCAATCCACTAGCTGCCTGTAAGCACAATTTCCAGTAAACCCTGGTTATTCATAGAGTAAACGTCACAAGAGGCAAGTCCATGAATGAGTCAGGAGGTGGGGAAGGGGGGGCGGGGGGCATTCAGACATGTGCGTAATAACCAGCAAGAACGTTGAGCATCTGTGGTCAGTTCACTGGCAAAAAATACTCAAATGTCTGTGGCTTTGCTGGGAGGTTCAGACGTCTCTATAATAGCAGCAGAGCTCCGGGCAGTCAAGTGTCTTTATAGGTACACGCTCGTAATGACAGCAGGACGGCAGGAGTGTCAGTGGTTGGTTCACATGCCTGCCATAACAATGGGACAGTCAGGGCTGTGTGGTTAGTTCGAGTACGTTTACAACAGTGGGACATTTGAGTGCCTGTTCCGTTCATATGTCTTGAATAACTTTTAGGCTCGTTCTTATTAATGGTGCGCAGTGGGGCGTAATCCGAGTTGACCAGCTGTCCGTCATTTTTTGTGGGCAGGGCCATGGCTCACTGACAAAAGCTGGGGCTTGTAAAGCAGAGCGGAGATCAGCATCTTTTTTTTTTTCTGTTTGCACATGCACATAGGGGATAATCCTGCGATGTTTACCTAGCTATACTGCCCTACAAAGCAAAAAGGCAGTAACTACGCAGAGTTCCGAACTGAGAAAAATGACTTTAAAGTTATCCTTTTGTCCAGCCTAAGTAGTTGTAGGTAGATTATTGGACATGAGACAGATTTGTTACTTTGTATTAACTTATTCTTTGTACATATTAATTCTCATATTTGATTTGATGTTTTACCCCTATTTTGCAGTTACTGTATTCTTGCTTTGTATTACTTGCCAAAAATGTGGCACCATACCAAGCAAAAAGGCAGTAACTGCAAATTCTTCAAAAACTATATATTCTGTCACAACTCGTGCTCTAGGTGTGTTACATACAATGTATTTGGACTAATTGGAACCATTTGTTTCCCTGAACATAGATATACCAAACCCAAAGTAATCTGACCATTAGGCCAATATTTTCCATCTGGTGCTGAAATTGCTGCTTAAAGTGTCTCACATTCCTAAGCTGTATCAAGACCCAAATTAGGACAATTATTTTGAATAGTACCACATTCTTATGTGTGAATATTAGATTAATGTGTATCTGGGTGTGTTTATCTAATGTATCTCCTATATCTACAACAAATCACATTAACTTTAAAGCACTGTCAACTTCACTTTGAAGCAATATAGGCAAGTTAGGCTAACTCCCATTCAACAGGGCAGAACTAAATAATTTTGATTGAGTAATGATAATGAGGAAATATGGGAAATCATAAAGCTAAATCTATCCATTGGCTATGTCACTTCCCCATGTCCTATCATTAGGAGTCCCTAGAGAGAACCCAGAGGCTCAGGGAGAACATGCAAACTCCAAGCCCCAGGCCAAGACTTCAAATCCAGAACCTTCTAACCGCGAGGCGACTGTACCACCGTTTCAAGATCGATTCTCATACTGCATACATTATTGCAGATGCATTTGGAAACTGAAATCGCACATGAACCCATTTCATGGTAAATACTAGTTGCGTTCTTGCTCTGCCACCTTGAGTCAACACACGCCCCTGGCTCAGACGGTTGACTATAGTTGGTTCACATAAGTTGTGAGAAAGTCGAGCGTCTGTGGTTATATCTGATGTGTCTGTGATAAACAGCTGGAAAGTGGAGCCATGTGGTTAGTTGACGTCAGTTGATTGTGTGTGATTAGGCTATAGGTGTGTAATAACAGCAGGACAGAGCGGAATCAGCACTATAGGATTATTTTAAAGGGACAGTTCAATATTTTGACAAAGTTGCCTATTGCCATAATCTCTATAGTCATAGGGGTAGGTGCATTACCTTTAATTATCTGTGAATGTTGTTTTGAGATCAGCGGGGCAGACACGTGAGCTGCTCAGTGAATACAATGGAGGTGAATGGCAGTACAGGTCTCCTGTCCCTCATCAAACTCAACAAAAACACAACCCAACAACTCCAAAACGCTCTTGTGGAGAAGTTGTGACCTGCACATTCACCACATTGTGAATTAATAATGTAACATCACAATACTGAGTTGTTTTCGAGGCAAATGCAGCCGGAACTATATAGTAGACACGGCTGCTGAGTGATTTCAAAAGCGCAAGTACAGTAGTTCCAATGTTACTTAATTATATGTTATTGTTTCATAGCGTGGTGAATGTGCAGGTCACAACTTGTCCACGAGAGGGTTTTGGAGTTGTTGGATTGTACCTACCCCATGAGGGAATATGGCAATGGCAAATTTGCCAAAATGTTGAACAATCCCATTTAAGTTTTTGGCAAAAAAATATGTTAGATGTAGCCTATCAAATATTTTATTATGATAAAAAAAAAGGTTCTGCCTTTTATTTAATATCTCTCTAGTTTTATTTTTTTAAATATGCTACATGCTAATGTGTTAACATGACGTAGCAGAGTAAATGATCTACCAGGAGCTGTCGATGACTTCTGACCCTCTTACATATCCATTGTCTGTTCAGATAAAAGAAAGCGCCACTAGAATCCACACATCAAATAAAGCACAATCAGCTTCTGTGGCCTCGCTTCCTCTATTCACCCCCCCCCCCCCCAATATTTCTCTCAACCTCTGTTTTTGTCCTCTCATCCTGTTTGTGTGACTGCCAGTACACATCACTGTCAAAACACACATCTACACACACCCAGATGGAGCTGTAAACGCCACGCAGTGTGGTTAGGAGGCAAAGTTCACACAGAGGAGTGGCACTGTTTAAGGGCCAGGGGAACACACACACACACACACACACACACACACACACACACACACACACACACACACACACACACAGAGAGTCTTTCACAACAGGTAGGATCACACTATTCGCCCACTCAGACATTCCTCTCGTTCCACAGCCAGGTAAACAATTTGGTCCAGAGGGCAAAAGCATAAAGAGGTATTAACCACAAGTGTGCACATGATAAACACACACGCACACACAATCAACTTTGTGTATGTGATCTGGATTCATGATCACAAGGAAATTGGAAATATGATCATAAACAATTCCTTGACAAATCATTACTTGCTCCGTCATGAAACACACAAATACACACACATAGAGAGAAAGAGGTTCAGACCTGTGTGTCGTTCCATCATGTTTGCAAATGTGAAGCCCATAGGCGTCTGCAGCATACATTAACTTCCAGTGACATCTGTGGAGACAGAGAGAGACCGCACGGTTACATAAGAAGTTCCTGTGAGATGGACAGCGTGTCTTTATGCCGCTCGCCCTCTGTGATCAGCGACCAGCCGGTCCCACAGGGAAAATAGAGCGACTTGGAGTTACATAAACGCCATTCATCATAAATACACACACATCAGGAAAGATATGAAGCCATGAATTACACACAAACACACATACACACACCTGCTTTGTCAGAATAATTCATCCCTCACCAGATCTCTGCTCCCACAGCACGCCGTCTCAGAGCACAGCGGTGTGATCATCAGCTCTGACCTTTGACCCCCTTCCTGCTGCTGTTTATGTTGCTCATAAAGGAACTGATGCAAGGTGCTTAGGGTAGTGAAAATGGAAATGTGATGAGGTAAACCATTAGTCAGAGCGCAGTATGTTGTAGATGGGGACCTTTTATGGCCTGGAGGCACAGACCAACATGTGAACAGGTTATAATCTACACTACTTCTACTTATGTCTTCTGAGAATCTGTTTGATCGCATCAAAACACCACTTTTCAGCCTCATGTTGTATTTTTATGCAAGGGGCCAGGTCTGAAAATAGTGTTGAAGAAGCAAAGACAGTCTCACCGAAAGCTAAATGTAACACGGGCTTTGATCATAGACGGCATAAAGCTGCAGCATCACCCATGGGCTTCTGTAGAGCCGTTTTGAAGCTGCTCTGCCTCTAGTGGCCACTGGAGGAACTGCAGGTTTTTTGTATTCCATGTTTGCTCAATTTTTTTTTTTTTTTTTTTTACTTCAAGAGGTTCCTCTTTGACTTTACTGAAAGATGCACATAGCTGCAGCGTGGATACTTGGAGTGGAGTGTTTTTTTTTTTTTTTGGCAAACTGTACAGTTAACCCCTTAAAACCCACTGGCCTGCCCGATGGGCCCAGCATGTTTAGAAGCATACAGCCCAGCAGGTATTAAGGGGTTTTAATACTCTTAAATAATACATTCAGTACTCTCATCTCCTATTCCCCTTCTACGTTTTTGAAAACCTTAATTAATATCTTTCTTTACCCAGATGAACAAAGGCCTTAACACTCCTTAAATCTTCAAACCAAATCAGATACTTGGTGATTCTGCTGTTCATCTGAAAAGGACTGTATAACTAATGAAGGTGCTGACGCAGTGCCAGCTGTGTGTAATATTACTCATGTTGTTGGAGAGGATCGAGCGTCTGTTGGCCTGAGCGAGAGGAAACACAAATGGGCATAATTCACTGAAATTGTGTGTCTGCCTGCGTCATCTGCACACGTCACCAAGTTTTAGCTTGAGGTGACCCAGCAGCCGATTCCATCAGGTCAGGTCACCAGACTGTGTCGGAAAATGGATCTGAAGATAATTACTGGTTGGTTCTGATGCCGAGACGTGTCTTTTTTATTTTTTGCTGCATACAAACTATTGGACAAATGGAAAAGCTGACCCAATGATGGCTGAAGCTCAACGTCCGAACCAAATGATACAAAAATCTCCGATACGACATCTCACCTATAGTGACATCTATCACCTACTGGTGTTCGCAGCTTTAAAGGAACTCAACTGATCCTCTTCCGACTGTCCAGTGCAAAAGTGTTGCTGCCCTATGTCATCTTGTGCTGCGGCTGCTATTGCCTCGAGCTGGAACGAGTTACAGACATGAAACTTGACCTAATAACTAGAAATGATGTGCAGGAAACATGATCCCAATCAGCCACACACTGGCACCATATTTAAGACCCAAAATGCAATTTTAGAGACTCCATTAGCGTCACACCACAGTACAAATGACTTGAAATATGACTCACAAGTGAAGCTCAATATACTCTTCAGAAACCCTCTTGGATCTTATAAGTCCATCATGATGGATTTAATGGACTTTGGAAATGTGAAAACTGCAGAAATGAATGGATTTTGACTATATCAACACAGAGACACAAATGTCTTTCATGAAACAAAAAAGAACCTAAAAAAAAAACAGCCACCATTGACCAAAATATCTTCAGAAATGGTGTAGGGCTTCACAAATATTGATACTATCTCCGATCAGGATAAGCCTAAGTACAAAGCATAGACTGTAAAAAATATGGACGTAGCATCCGTGACGTCACCCATTGGTTTTGGGGAGTCGTTTTTGTGACTCAAATATGGCGGCCTGAACAGCGCCATGTTGGATTTACCGGCCGAGAACCCGCCCACTGGCCTCGAAGCAGCTGTCCACGGAGCTGCTCGGACCTGTCACTCAGCGTTTCTGCACCCTAATTGGCCAGAATTCTAACCTAATAACAGTAAAACTGTAGAGTTAAAAAAAATTCACCCCCCTCAGAGTGTGTGCGGGGGTAGAAACTATCGGTTGAGACCAAAAAACGTTCTGACACCAGGCTTTGATCATGTTTATTGAGGATGTAAAGTCGACGATTTTAACATGGGGGTCTATGGAGAATGCTCCCTTCTGACACCAGCCCCCAGTGACAGCCGAGAGGATTGTAGTTTTTTGAACGTGGAAGTGAGCTTCACTTCTCAGACCGACAACTGCCCCCTTTGTACAAAGCAGTCAGTCTGTATTTAGGAACAGACCTACAAAGCATTTTGAGCAACTGATCGTGTACAAGCAAAACAGAACCTCACCAAATCTGCCATGGCTGACTCCGTATCTGCTGTCTTACCACTGCTCAATTTACCGTGAGCTGGAATGAGCTAGAGTTATGAAACCTGGCACCATAATGTAATGACAGATGAAGTTTGAATCCTTCATGAAAAACATCGAGCCAATCAGTGCGACAGTGACAATCAGAATGACAGAAAATCGCTTCCAATTCATCGTCCTCTAATGAAAAGATGAATCAACTTTTTATAAAGTTTTTATTGTTCTGATTAAATTTCAGTTGCTTCATATCCGTTGATGTTGTTCAAAAACACTGATTTTTTTTTTGCAATATCAAACCGGAATGAGGTGATCACACAGTCAGCACTTTTACAGTAAAAATGGTTTATCAATTTACCATCAAATGGGTTTTCAACAGGAAACAGCAGAGAGTGGTGCGCGCAGGAGCAAAATGACCACATCTGTGACTGATGTGTGCAGCTGTTACCGCATTAGAAATATGTATTTGTCAGAAACTCTTTTTTTTTTTTTTGGTGTGCAGCGAAAATTTGACATTTTGATTTCAAAAGCAGTCAGTGCTGTGGTCAGGCTCGCTTGCATGTCATTACTAAAATCAAAAACATAAAACCCTATGATTAAAGAGGAAGAGAAGATAATTTCCCACAACAGAAAACATTCCTGCTGTTTCCAAAATCACCCCATCTCATAATGAACCTAACAGGGGCAATTTGGTGAACAAGCGATGTCTTTAAGACTGATAAAAACCTTACATACCCAGAGGAAAACACAGCTAGAAACAATAAACATTTCTATTATTTATGTTATTGGTTAATTAGAAATCAGGCAATCTAGGACTCTATTTGCTTACAGTAACAGTGGATCTTGATTGAGTCAGATGCAAACCAGGCTTATTGATCTTCGTCATGATTAGAATAAAACTGCTAACTCAATTTTAAACAAGATAACTTGGCATTCAGGTATTATGAATAACTGATTGTTTTTAGTGTTTGTTTGTTTTTATTCTGTTTTATGCTTCTCTTTTCTTTTTCTTTTTTTTTATGTTTTGTCTTTATGTAAAGCACATTGAGTTGCCTTGGTATGAGATGCGCTATATAAATAAAGATGCCTTGCCTTGCCTTGCCTTAATATTCTAGTAAACATGAAAGTCAAGAAAATGCCAGTTTTGCCTTCTTCCTTCGTCTAATTAACATAAATCTGTCTCTAATGATAAATGGGATTGAAGTCAGTGTAATCAGCCATCTCCCCCCACCACTCTCTGGTGGTTTTCCCACACTGAGGGGGGGGGCGACCTGCAGAGTGAAGCAGGGCGTACACAGGTCTGCAGAGGGCAACACAGTGGCACTGTTGTTGCTGTTGCCCTTGGGCTCAGAGATATTTATTCAGTGGGGGTTTGACAGACAGAGACCAGAACCAGGAGAAAGAGAGAGAGAGAGAGAGAGATAAAGAGACGTGAACCCACTGGCTGTGGGAACTGTCACATCTCGAGTGACTCTAACGCACTAATAAGCAGCTGCAGTCTTAACATGGCCGCGGGCGGGGAGGGAGAGTCAGCAGCATCCCACTGGCTGGAGGGGAACGTCAATCACCGTGAATGCCAAATAAGGCAGTGCACTTTTGTTAATGATGTAACTGCAGCACAATGACAATGCTCCTTTTCTGCCAGCCACCTCAGCAAAGTGTGTGTGTGTGTGTGTGTGTGTGTGTGTGTGTGTGTGTGTGTGTGTGGTTCAATCTCAAGGTGCTGGCTTTGCTACGTCCACAGCACCGTACATCTTGTCCCTGAGTGGCATCTGACAGCAGCTCTGCTCTGCTGCAAAAGAATGTCGCTCCTGGCAACGGCCTGAACATCTGACTGCCCTGCACACACAGAGGCAAACACACACACACATACACACACACACACACACACACACACACACACACACACACATACATACTGCTTCTATCTTTACGAGGACATTCTTTGACATAATGCACCTCCTATAGCTCCTCTCCATAACCTTAACTATCACAACTAAATGCCAGGAGCAGCGTTACTATTTTGCATTTACAAGTACACACACACACACACACACATGGACACATTCAAACCAAACAATCCTCCCTAAAGCTCATCTGTTTTCTGTCTTCGCCCATTCATGATGTTGAGTATGTCTCTGTATTTCTTATTACTTGCTTTATTAATGTCGCCAATTCCTCTGAACCTGCGTCATCATTCTCCTTAATGAGTTTCCTTACTTCCCAGAACACATTAGAAAGCTTATACGCTCTCTCTTCTGAGTGGCTGACTGAGTGTTGGAGCCTCATCAATTTACATGCAGTTCCTCTAATGGCCTCTAGGTGCTGACTTCAGAAATACTTCAATTTTTGTGAAGAGCATTGGAAACGGTCATTCAGTCCTGGAGTCAAAATACATTTTCCACAAGTAGCTACTGTTTAAAATCTATGTGTCTTAAAGGGATACTTCACCCAAAATTGATAATTCACCTTATTGTCTACTCACCATCATGCCAAGGAAGGGTTTGAAGAACTTTTAGAGTTATCAAAACGCTTTTGGAGTTCCAGGGGGGGTCCAGCTGGCAACCGATTTTCATATAATGGCGGCGGATAGTGCTCACTTTTGAATCATCCAAAACACACACTATGAAACATCCAAATACCTCCATAATGCTTGTCCGTACTGACCCAAGTGTCCTGAAGCCGCCACATGAAAAAGTTGTTTGGAAAATTTAATTTGATTTCTGTAATTAGCCTTGTTGTAGCAGTAGCTCCCATTGGCTGGGCGAGATGTGCGAGGTTTGCTGCGAGATGTTCTTCCATGTTTACATCTGACATCCAATGGTTTACAACGACGAACAAACATCTCGCAGCAAATCTCGCACATGTGCACAAATATCAACAGAGCCACTGGGAGCTCCAAACCCTTCCTTGGCATGATGGTGAGTAGATGGTGAATTATCGATTTTGGGGCGAAGTATCCCTTTAAATGTTGATATGAAATATACAGAACATGAAAGAACATTAGTGCTTTAACCATAAGGACGGGTGAAATGACAGCATGACGCCAATATATTTGATTGAATTCCTCAGAAACGTGAGCAGAGCCGAACAAACATGGGATGATATTAGTTGCAGAGAGATATGGAGCTGTGCAGAAGTCCTCACCACCCCCTCCCTCCTCCACATTGTTAGACATGCAGAGGGAAATTAATAAATGACTCCACAGCCATCCTCTTTTGTAAAACGCAAGAATGGCCGCCTCGGGGTTTGTGCGCCTCTGCCAACCAGGCGAGTTGCAGGAAATAGAGCGTTACGGATATTAGCTGTAAACATTCTGAACACAATAAGCACACAGAACGCTGATGGGCTGAGGGTGAGGATAGAAGGAAAATACCTTAGAGGAGTCAAAAGGGTGTGTCCCGGAGATCTGTTACTGGTTTATCCAGAGACAATAGATGACAATGGGTTGGTCATCTGCCAAAACAACCCAATACTGACCAATTGGAAAGCCCCTCACGCAAATCTATCCAGAGGAGGAACATCTGGAATGAATTTAGCATTATGTTTTCACTTGAATGAAAGGGTAAAAAAGCAAAAAATCTAATGAATAAATGATAAAAGCCAATGGGTTCCGGAGTTGTGGCACATTGTGGTGTCGCAGTGACACTGACCTTTGACTTTTTAGATACAAAGTGTCGTCTTTGATGTTTTATCTTATTAGACAAGATTGTGTGGAATTTGGTCGTAATCGGCGTATGAATTTTAATGAGAGGGTTTGTTAGGGTGCTGGTTCACCTTGTTTGAAAGGTCCCTCTGCCTGTGACACTGCTTATCCCTGCACAGCTCCATCCATCCTACTGCCACAATCTGCTCCAAATCTTCCCCTCACATATCTGCAGTGAGGTATACAGATAGAAAAATACAAATTTCAAAAACTAAACCAGCTAGAAGCGACATCCAGTACCGATACGACTATTTTTAGGATGAGTTTTCCTTTAAATAATCTGATTGTCGTAAATCAAAACCCGATGACTAAGACTTGAATCTAGCAGATAAAAGTCCCTCTGTTGGGGGAATTTCTTGGCCAAATGTGTAATTTGAGAATAGAGAGAAGATTTAGAAAGATAGAGATGTTTCCATTAAACCGTCACGCCATAGTTTGATATTTGGTCAACTGACACAGTAGTACAGTCCCTCTCTGTGTTAATCCTCCTGTTTCTCTGTGTCTCCACATGGTGTGCTGTTTGCCCTGTCTGGGAGCAGAGGTGCATGTGTGTTACCATGTGTGTTGTATTGGTGCCTGCGACTGGACTGAATGAAATGAATATACATCAATAAGCCAAAACTGACTGACTGAGGTAAAGTGAATAGCATTGATTATCTTGTTACTATGGCACCCGTAAGTGGCAGCAGGTGAACATTTAATCGTCAAAGTTGATGTTTTGCGGTAAAATGTGTAAGTCTGACAATCTGAGCCAAACTACGATGCTGAGCTGGGTCAGTGCATCTCCAAACCTGCAGGTCTTGTTGGATGGACTTGGTCTACAGTGGTTTAGTTCCCACCAAAAGCGCTTGTGGTTGTCCTCCTGGGTCAAATTGACCCAATCTGGTCCCTTCCTTCCTCCATCCTTCCTTCCTTTCTTCCTTTTTTAACCACAATCCTTCCTTCCTTCCTTCCTTCCTTCCTTCCTTCCTTCCTTCCTTCCTTCCTTCCTTCCTTCCTTCCTTCCTTCCTTCCTTCCTTCCTTCCTTCCTTCTTCTTCCTTCCTCTTTTGATCCAATTGACCTGATCTGTTCCCTCCCTCCATCTTTCTTTCCTTCCTTTTTCCCTTCCTTCTTTCCACAATCCTTTTCCCTTCCTTCCTTCCTTCATTCTTCTTCCTTCCTTGAATGAATCTGTTCCCTCCCTCCATCTTTCTTTCCTTCCTTTTCCCCTTCCTTCTTTCCACAATCCTTTTTCCCCTTCCTTCCTTCCTTCCCTTCTTCCTTCTTTCTTCCTTGAAAGAATCTGTTCACTCCCTCCATCTTTCTTTCCTTCCTTTTTCCCTCCCTCCCTTCCGTTCTTCTTTCCCTTCGTCCTTACTTCCTTTTTGACCCAATCTGTTCCCTCTCATCTTCTATCTTTCCTTCCTTTTCCCCTTCCTTCCTTCCTCCCATTTTCCCTTTGGCCTTCCTTCCTTCCTTCTTTCCCTTCATCCTTCCTTCCTTGACCCAGAAGAAGGAGAACCAACCTAGTGGTAGGATCTAAGGTACATAAGACTCAGTGACATGTGTGGGGAAGTGAAGGATAGCCCATGTTGGTTGATCCCACAGGAAAGATGCTGTAGCACAAATTACTGATCAAGTTTTAGCTGGTTCTGATACAACGGTGTCACAACATACAGAACTGGACCACAGACCTGAGAAGAACATGGCCTGGTCTGATGATGAATCACAATATCTTTTAGATTATGTGGACTATGCGTTGCTCCCATGGTGATGAGATGGCGCCAGATTGCACTGTGGGAATTACACAGGCCGGCAGAGGCAGCGTGATGCTTTGGGGAATGTTCTAATGGGAAATCAGCTGGAGTTTGTTTTTTTTGCTTCTTTTAAATAGACAAAAGAAAAAAAAGAAAAATTTACCATGACACGTTTCAACTGCTATGCGCAGTCTTCCTCAGAAGTCAGCTGTGACGTGGTGGTCTTATCAGTTGATGTTTCCAGACGTGGCCAACCTGTCGGATCCGACCGATCTGACAGATGGGACAGGTTGGCCATGTCCTTGCCGTCTGGAAACTATCAGCTGATAAGACCACCACTGATGGCTTTGTCTGTTTAAAAGAAGCAAAAAACTCCAACTGAAAACAAGAGGACATAATGAACGCATACCCTCATGGAAACAGTAGTCCCTTATTGTCTTGTTTTCTAGGATAATGTGTACTGGCACTACTGCAAAAATGGTTCAGGAATGGTTTGAGGAACACAACAACAAGATCAAGATGTTTACTTGGTCTCAAGATTCCCCGGATCTCAATCCAGTTGAGAATCTGTAGACAAACAAGTTTGATTCTGGGACTTCCACGGATCTGCTGCTGACGTCTTGGTGCCAGATACCACAGCACACCTTCAGAGATCTGAGGGAGTCCACACCTTGACAGCTGTGTTGGCGGCAAACCTACACAATATCAGCCAGGTGGTCATACTGTATGTTAAAGGGATAGTTCAACATTTTTGGCAAATTGTCCCATTGCCATAATCCCTATAGCAGTAGGTTCGTTACCTTTAATTGTCGGTGTAAGCTATTTTTAGAACGGTGGAGCAGAGCCGTGAGCTGCTCAGAGCTACGCTACGGAGGCTAATGGGATTTCTTGGTTTCTCTCATCAAACCTCATCTGCATTTGCCTCGAAAACAACTCTGTCTGGTAACGTTCCGTTATTATCTCATAGCGTGGTGAATGTGCAGGTCACAACTTGTCCACCAGAGCATTTTGGAGTTGTTGGATTGTGTATTTGATGAGTTTGATGAGGGAAACAAAGAAATCCCATTAGCCTCCGTAGCTTAGCTCTGATCAGCTCACGGCTCTGCTCCGCCGTTCTAAAAATAGCTTGCACTGAAAATTACAGGTAACGAACCTACTGTTATGACTATTAGGGATTATGGCAATGGGCCAATTTGCCAAAATGTTGAACTATCCCTTTAATGCTGATCAGAGTATGGTTGTGTGTCTAAACTGAGGTGAAAACCCTTAGCCTGTTGATCAGTTACCACAATGACACACAGCACAACCAACTACACACCAACACTTTGAATCATACCACGACAGATGACCACTCATTAGTGTTGGCTGTCTGAGTGGCTACAAATGTTACTCCCACTGTTCGCTGTTAAACTGCTAGAGGGGAGGCAATGAGATTTTAAAACGGACTTTCCAATTGTTATTTTTGACACTGTTTGCTGCTTCTTAGAGCTCTCCCACCACCTCTGTTCAGATACAGATCAAAACCAAGGGTTTTTCAGCCTTAAGGTGTCAGTGTGCTGCACATAAAGTGCTTGATGTGTTTGGGGAAAAAAAAAAACAGAACACCGGAAAACCCCTTTGTCCACAGTGTCAGAACGGAAGGCTGCGACTGGAGATTTAGGTAAGTTAGCGAAACCAACAATCTGACAATCATGTCATGCAGTGATTGGCCTGGTGTGAAGACTTCTGGGGATATCTCCATCAAGCACTTTTTCACTCTCACTTTTGGTACAACTGAAAGAGCCTCAACCAACACTGAGAGTGCTTTTGAGGTGACAATGTCCTGTTATGGTGATGTGAATGTATTATATGTGATGGGGTTTTCTTCCCGCCGTATGCAGCTTTAGAGGTGGTGAGATGACTCGCTGTATAACCGTTTTTTTCCCCCTCAAGTATCATGAAACTCTCGATACAAGTGAAATAGTCTAATGAGGAGTAATCAGTTTTTTTTAACCCATTAACCCCTTTAATCCCTTTTTTTTACTTTTTCTTTTTCTCTCAGTCTGTCTATCTTTCAGAACTGCACATACTGTAGTGTAATTCCAACTTACAGCACAGGGGCATGGCAAGGCAAGGCAATTTTATTTGTATAGCCCGTTTTTACAAACAATTTGTTTCAAAGGGCTTTACATGGCATCACAACAACATCTTCTGCCCTTAGACCCTCACATCGACTGAGGAAAAACTAAATGGAAAGCCCTTTTAACAGGGAAAAATTGGACAAACCTCAGGGTGAGCAACAGAGGAGGGATCCCTCACCCAGGACGGGCAGACGTGAAATAGATGTTGTTACATACAGGGGGCACTCGAGCTCTGCAAACGTTCAAAAATAGTGACGTTCTGTCACTTGCAATAATTACGTAATTTAACCATGTGCATGAACACAACAATGCAACTTTCTTTCTTTCTCTGCAGATTTTCTTAATGTTGACTTCTGTTTGTCACTTTACACAGCGACTTCCTCCATGTTGCAGTTTATAGCGTTACACAGAAGTACATTAATGAGAACAATGCTCCGGAAATGCAGGATACGCAGACTAAAAAGCAAAAGATGCTGCGACATTGCACAGTGAGAGGAATTGAAAGCTAGTCTGAGATCAGGTGTGAAAAGCCATAAAAAAATGCTTCTGCAAACTGATCTATGAGGATGATCATTCTCCAAATTTGAATGCACTTTGACCTCAAAGCTCTCCTTCCCTCACACCCAATCACCACTGCCTGACATGGACAGGACAGGAGACACACTCCGGCAGCAGACATGACACTTTGATCTTTAAATAACATCCTGAAAGTCCACAAGATAAAACAAGCTGCTTGATCTAAGAGTATACTCACGGTTTGTTTGTTTTTACCCAGCATGCAACAGACAGGCAGAGAGGCAGTGGGAATAAATACTCCATGAGGCTGTGATGTTCTCCCTCTTCTCCTCTGTTTTAGTCTCCTCTCCTCGCTGCTGTCGCCTTCACAGTATCACTGGCTCTGCCTCGTGCGATCATGAATGAAAAGAGGAACATGACTCACAGTTCGCAGTCCCACTCACAGACCACAGACACACACACACAAAGATTTCTAAGTAATGCAGTGTTCTTATGTATATGTATGTGGGTGTGTTCGTGCGTATGTGCGCGCATATTCCTCTGAAGCGCTGCGTTCACCTGCGTGACTTGATGAATCATAGCAACAACACAGAAGAAGACGGCCTGACCCTCACTTGAACGCACACACACACACACACACACACACACACACACACACACATACACATACACACACTCACAGACAAACAGTCAGATGTAGAGAATAGAGAAGCAGAAGGAGAGAGCATGTAATTACCTGCACTGTGCTGGATGAAACTCCATCAACAATAAGCAAAAGACGTATTCATTATAAAATTAAACTGAGTTTGTGATTGGAAGGAAATCAACATAATCTGAACTCCAGATGAGAAAAGCTCCATATTTAAACAAGGTTTTCTACACAGAGTTACTACTGAGAGCATCATCTCAAAACACCAAATGTTATCAGACGTGGTGGAAGATCTCATTGGTGCACATCTCATTCTGAAGTACCAATGAATGACAGGCAGGGCGGAGCCTCAGCATCCTGTCAATCATGTCATGTTACCCAACTTGTTGTTCCTGCGATCTGGCATCATAGCAGTAAAACAGGCAGGTCACAGAGAAAACAGAGGCGCCGCTGTGACACACCTGTCGCTACACGTAGAACTCAAGACAGATGACCGGCGATGAGCGAGATGAATGTGGAGTGTGTGGTGTGTTTGCACTGTTGCTCCAGCAACAGTCCCTTTTTATGGCTATAAATGGTCAAAAAATTGAACATTTCATAATCATGATCATGATTATTGTATTTATTATTGTTAATAATTTATAATTGCATTGACAGAGCACTTTTCTGAAAAACAGTGTAATTTATAATAAAACTATATAGAATATAGGAGCACAATACAATAAGGATTGTTTAATTAATAAGGGTTGAAGGACAATGAAATTAATCTATAGAAAGACAGTAGATGATGAAGGAAATGAAAATGAAAGAAAATGAGAAATAAAAAAATATGAGAGGATTAATTAAAAGTCTGATTTAATAAGTAGGTTAGCTGCTGTTTTAAAATGTTGAGCCCACATCTCCTCTAGCTCTTGGCAGGCTGCTCCAGAGCACAATAAGCTGTAATGCCTATTATCTGAGAAAAAGACTATGTGTATTTAAAACCTTGGTTGTAGAAAATCTAACAACAACACAGAATCTGCAATGTAAGCCGATCTTAAACCATTAGGAGGCTCGTAAACAAGTAAAAGCACATTAACAACTGTTCTAAAAGATACTGGAAACCAATGGAGGGGAACTAAAATAAGGTTTTATAGTGTTTTGGGCAAATGGTTATATGGGTAATGTAAAAAGGAAGGTCTCAATGAATCTAGGCAGTGATGAAGACTTGTGTTGCCAAGTAAACATTTGGGTTATAATTTCCATGCTGTGGACCTGCATGGGCACGATTTGGAGGTTGCAGAGTCCATCATCACTGTAAGGCATACTGGAATCTGCTGGTCAGCCAAAACAAGCACAGCTACGCTTCATGCAACGTGCACGTTTGTTTCTGACAGGATTATGGATAATACCTGCTGTAGATACAAAATCAAACATCTTTATTTCACTACGCTGCAAAAACCTGCTCAGGACAGGAAGCATCAAATCCCAACATAGAGATTTTCTGCAGATTTTGCAATACATGGCCGACATCTTCTCATAGCTATTTTTGTGAAACCATCATCATCTACTGTAATGAAGTGGTTGTCTGCAGGGACCATTTAGAGAACTTCAATTCAACGAAGCTAAAAGACAATTTGCACCAGCTAACAAAATAGCATCAGCTTTGTCGGGAAATCTGACAAAGACAAAAAACAGCAGTGGCCCGTTGTGGGTATCATAGAGGGAAGAATGTGGTTATTTCAAGTTTTGCATAACAGCAGAGTTACAACAGATGCTCGCATGTAAGGCTGTGTTGTCTGGGCTGCCTCAGATGGTTGAGATGGTTGAGATAGACGTTGCGTAACTTGATAATGATTAAAAATGAAAATACTTTTCTATTCAAATGAACTTGATGTTAGTCTGGTTGGACTTAAACCAAACCTGAACTTGCTGTAGAAGCTCTAGTTGAGTCAACATGATCTTAGAAGTAATAGAAGTACCAGAATCAGTACAAAGACAAGAAGTGTTGTTTTACTCAGGGGAAAGGAACTGAATTCAGGAGCTACTAA
Organism: Trachurus japonicus; assembly: GCF_045865225.1. Lineage (NCBI taxonomy): Eukaryota > Metazoa > Chordata > Actinopteri > Carangiformes > Carangidae > Trachurus > Trachurus japonicus. Next base: position 22,531,476 of record NC_140929.1, read on the forward strand.
TTTTTTCATGTGGTCAGTTCTGTTTTCATTATTATGCAAAGAAAAGATCATGACATAGCGTAATTTCCCCTCGTAAGACACAGCAAGTTCACTTATGACTGTTTTCTTCAAACTACAACAAAGGAGGTTTAGTTCTCAAGCAATGTAAGCTAGGAAGGCTGTTAATAGGTTCATTTAAAAATAATAATAATTTCATAAATTGAGTGAACTCTCAATAAGCTCAAATGTAAGTCTGAAAATGAAATCACAAATCAGACATTTCAAGTTCAATGAATTTCCCCAAAATTCATGTTTTAGAGTCCAATAATATTGTTATTTTATTTTAAAGATAATGAAAACTCACTATTTAAATGGACTATGAGGAGTTTCGGAAAGCGAAGAGTTTTCACACTACATTTCCCATGAGCCTCCGCGCACACGGTGAATTTCTTGGACGGACGAAAGCGAAAGCATTTGCCAAGAAACGTTTTTCATTAATCAAGAATGAAAGTCGGAGGTTTGAATACGATCAGATACCGTCGTAGTTCCGACCATAAACGATGCCAACTAGCGATCCGGCGGGTCATGAGAATAACACCGCCGGGCAGCATACGGGAAACTGAAACTAGGAAATGCTGGGCGAGTCAACCACTAAACAATAATATCAAAATAACTATAAAGACAAAACAATATATTTATCGAAAATGGACTCCTTAACAAGTGTGGGTACGTAGATTCATCCACATTAATATGAGACTCTTTTATAACCAAAAGCAAACTTCTCGGGGTCTCTTTAATATATTTACCTGACATTTTGGAAACTTTAATGTTTTTAATGAAGGTAGATTATTTGGAACCCTATCTGCTCATCACACTTGTCCCCGGACCCCAACTCAGTCCAGAGGGGAAACTACATTTCCATGTTTTTTGTGGATTGACAGTCTTCCTTCCAGGGAGGCCGGGGGCTGCAGGCCTCATCTCCAGCAGGGTTCAAGAGGCCGTGCAACAGGACCACAAAGCGCTGTCCGGGGTGGTGCACTCAGCCGCACAGCACAGGACATTTACGCGCAGCGGTTTAGAACCGGGGAAAGTAGGATAGTTACGGACTCCAATGACCTGTACTACATCCTGTTCTCAGTGCTGAGCTCAGGGAAAAGATACTGCAGCCTCAGAGCAAACACTGAGAGGTGGAGGAGCTTCCTGTCTATAGTTTAGCCAAATATAACAAACTACATCAAATATGTAACACAAAGATATGAATTTGAATTACATCTAATACTGTGTGGTTTTGTGGTGTACCTCACTACCTATGGCACACTTGTCACATACTTGCCCTCTGTATGTGTAGACCATCTCTTGAGCAGAAAAATATCAGAAGCACTTTAAAGGGATAGTTCAACATTTTGGCAAATTGGCCCATTGCCATAATCGCTATAGTTCGTTACCTTTATTTGTCGGTGTAAGCTATTTTTAGAACGGTGGAGCAGGGCAGCAGGCTGCTCAGAGCTATGCTACGGAGGCTAATGGGATTTCTTGGTTTCCCTCATCAAACTCATCAAATACAAAATCCCAAAACTCCACAACGCTCTGGTGGACAAGTTGTGACCTGCACAATCACCACGCTATGAGATAATAATAACTATCCCTTTAAAGGGGAACTATGCAAGTCCGCTCGCTTTACCGCTGTTTCGGTTACGCTCCTCTCGCCCATGTGCATTTGTTTACAACAAAGCCAGCGAAAAATCAATAAATAGAGCGGTGGATAACGTTACGTAACATATACGATGTTACGGCGCATGTGTTTGTGTAGTCTTCACCGTCATGAACAAAAGATTATAGGGGTTATGGAGCGCGTGCAGAGACGAGAGCTGGGACACCGGGGCTGCGACCAGGTACTACACTGATGTTACAAGGTTGGTTTTCAGCCGTGAGATGCCATGGAAGACAGAGAGTCTTCAGTCTCACTGTAAGTCACAAGTCATGTAGTTAACGATCACAATTACTCCGGAGCTTTTTAATGAAGGTAAAAATGTAGCAAAGCCACGGGAGAAATCCTGCTTAGTTCCTCTTTAAATGCCAATTGGACAGGGGCCATTCCCGCAGCTGTGCGCTGTCGAGGACCAGGTACCAAACCAGACCTGGTGTTTACATTAATGAAAAAAGATAAATCAAAGACCTTTTAAGAGGAAGCAGAGATGAAGCCAGATTAAAATAATGGCCCTGGAAAGACACATTGGAGATTGCAAAGGCCACTAAAGCAGCAGGGGAGTGCAGCACCACAGAAATACATACAGAATATCAAGACCAAGTTAACAAGGAGAGAGAATCCTCCATCACTTTTGGATTGATGGATCAAGGATTGACACACACTCTCTCTAAAGCTCTGCCCCAAAACGTTCTTGATAAAATGAATGCAAGATCAGATTTCCCTTGTTACAGGTGCTAGGTACCCATTCTGCTGTGTCATCACCTTAACCCCCACTCAGGACACCACCACACTGAGCCACCTGTTCCACAGACACACAAGCTGCCTTCCTCTTTGATATACAGGTGAATACAGAAATTATACTCAGCTTCTTTATCTCAGCACGGATTCAGATGTACCATCTCTTTCTAACAGCTTTCTGCCTCAAATGTTTTATTAAAGGGATACTTCACCCAAAATCGACAATTCACCAATTTACATGCTACTTACATGATACTGTTGATGTTTGTGCGAGATTTGCTGCGAGACGTTTGTTCGTCATTATAAACCATTGGATGTTTGATGTAAACATGGAAGAACATCTGGTAGCAAATTCTACGGCTTCAGGACACTTGGAGCAGTATGGAGGTATTTGGATGTTTCATAGTGTGTGTTTTGGACGATACAAAAGTGAACTCTATCCGCCGCCATTATAAGAAAATCCGTTGCCAGCCGGACCGACCCTCCAAACTCCAAACCTCCTAACCCAAACCCTTCCTTGGCATGACAGTGTGTAGAAAATTGGTGAATTATCGATTTTGGGTGAAGTATCCCTTTAACTCTTTGCAATGTTTTTAATGCAATATTAACATAAATGGATTTTTCCCCTGCACGGAAGTGAAGCACAGTGGAAAATCTTTCACTGCCATGTCATTGTGGTGAATATAGTCAAAAGTCCCAGCCCCTTTCCTAAAACTTTGTCTGAAGCCACCCACCTTTTCACAAACGTGGGTGAAGACTCTCAACGCGCGTTGCCAGAGCTACCATTGCCACCCACCAGACTGGAGTGTGGCTTTTCCACGGATGTCGGTGAAGATGGCAGCTTGATGGACACATCGCGATCCAATTGACTACAACGTGACATTGTACGTGATTGGATGGTGTTTTTCGAGGCTTGTTCGTTCCCCGGGCATGGGATTTTTTTTTTTTTTTTTTTGTGAAAAAGCCTTTATCTACTCAGTTGCAATCAGTTGTTAAGAGGATTTCTAGCGGATTAGTAAAAAAAACAAAATGCTCCAGAATAAGATCTCCAACCCAACCTTTAATTGACTTATGACATCATCAGAGTTACTTTCTCATACATCAAGACCCTGAGTCACAGAATACAGACCAGTGTGTGCTGCACTAACCATGACTAGAAAACTGAGCTTCAGATTTTGCTTTTTAAGATTTCTTGTGAACAAACTATGAGATAGTTATACAATATCTAAATTGCATGTCTTCATTATTTCTGTGCTGGCACTTCTGCCTCACACAAAGTTCAATCACAATCCACTAAAATCAACACTTTACTAAATGTCTGCTTTTGAAAGAATATGGGCTACCTATGAGATCTTAATGAAGCTTAATGTCTTTGTAAGACAATTTATTCATCTACATTTGAAAGAACAGAAATAAAGGTTATCCCTGAGAATATCCTGCAACAGGGACCTTCGAAACCAAGGCTTTTTCCTTTATGGTGTGTCAGCCTGAAGCAGCAGATGACGTTGGTGCCACATTAGCTGCATCAACGGTCACCGAGGGCGCGTTCAGCATCTTAACTGAACCACACCACAAGCTGAGAGCCGCATCATAACCGCCCTAACAGTCCACGTCAAAGCGGTCATATCTTGATTGCTTTATGACTAATGTAGGTTTAGTTTCTCTGATCATTTACGCCAACAGGAAGTCGACTCAATATTAACTGTGTGAACAGGTTGACAATGAGCATTAGGCTATCTGTGTGTAGGAAATAGCTTCCACAAATAGGCTACAAAAAAATTAACACACATAATTGTCAAAATATCTAACACATTTGTGAATACATTATTTAATGTACAAATAAATGAAAAGCAGAGTTTGAACTCTGTTTTGAGACAGATCACTCTGCAATCTGCTGATCAACTTTGCAACTTTTTCTTTTCAAAGTATTAGTCCAAACTATCTTTGGAAAAATATTAGCCTGTGTATTTTATTAACAGTATAACAGGAAGTGATGGACCTGTCACCTGCTTAAGGCATTTGATAGCATGGCTGTTCATATTTATTTTTATTGTTTGCTGTTATGGCTAAGCTACTAAACCCATTTGTTTCCATGGTGACAGTAAACATTCATGAAATAAAAGTGGATTTTATTTCACTTTGATGACGATGATAAAGAGACAGTGGAACTAGACAACGTCATCCCCTGTCTGACTGGTGTCATTTGTTTTTTTTTTTAATCTTTGAGTCAGTTGTAATAATTCATGCAAGGACTATTTACTGCTTTTTCCACAGTGTAGAAATCCATTGGCCGACAGACTGCTGCACCAGCTGGTCTGAATGCATCGGCTACACTGCATTTGGTCTGTTCAAGTGAGTTAACAAGCCATTGTTTTACAGAATAAAATAGAGGGCAAAAACGCCAACTGTATAGCTAAGCGACACCAGACTGCATTCTGATTAGAAACCAGAGCGCTTACATGTTGAGCGGGTGCATTAACATTAAAAGCTGGTTGATGACACATTAAGCGAGAGAGAAAGACCCCTAGAGTCATTAATGAATGTTTATCATTGACACATAACGTGTGGAGGCGCTTCTTCTTCTTCAGCAGTGAAACAAACAAGCTGCTGGTGTGGTTAACCAGTAATTACCAGTCCGGTGAGGCGGATGTAAGCTCGCTGGACCGTAAGAAATGTTCTGCGAACGAGTTTCTGACTGACTGCAATGAGAGGCACACGTTCCAATCAAAACATCATTAAACAAAGACATACTGTTCTGTCAGTCATTTCTCCAGGCTTTTATTTTATTTTGAAACAACAAGCTTCAATGTCACAATGTCCTGATGGAAACAGAGGAGCTCGATGCGACAGTAGAATCTGAACAATAAAACCAGGATTTAGCTTAGATTAGATTTATTTGCCATTCTTATGCGTCACATACTGTAGAAACTAAATTGTGATTCACACGTCCACCGCTTGGAGATCAGTGCCATTCATTTAAACAAGAACAACAGATAAAATTGTTAAAATTGCAAAGAATAATCTCTTTAGTCATAGCAGTAGGTTCGTTACCTGTAATTGTCGGTGCAAGCTATTTTTAGATCGGCAGAGCAGAGCTGCGAGCTGCTCAGAGCTACGCTACGGAGGCTAATGGGATTTCTTGGTTTCCCTCATCAAACTCATCAAATACACAATCCAACAACTCCAAAACGCTCTGGTGGACAAGTTGTGACCTGCACATTCACCACGCTATGAGATAATAACGGAACGTTACGCGACAGAGTTGTTTTAGAGGTAAATTCATGCAAAACCACTGATACGCGTTCCTATCGAGGGCAGTTTTACGGCAAGCAGTCTCTGCATTTACCTTGAAAACAACTGTCTGGTAACGTTCGGTTATTATCTCATAGCGTGGTGAATGTGCAGGTCACAACTTGTCCACCAGAGCGTTTTGGAGTTGTTGGATTGTGTATTTGATGAGTTTGATGAGGAAAACCAAGAAATCCCATTAGCCTCCGTAGCGTAGCTCTGAGCAGCTCATGGCTCTGCTCCGCCGTTCTAAAAATAGCTTGCACCAACAAATAAAGGTAATCCTACTCCTAAAACTATATGGCAATGGGCCAATGTGCCAACATGTTGAACTATCCCTTTAGGGGCCAGTCCATGTTGGATAAATGTACCAGGATATAAGAGGTTGGTTAGTTAAATGGACGATATTGTAGCTTGTGAATGTCCCTTCAGTCTAATGTGTGTGAAACACACTGACATCAAATTAGCAGTTAGGCCTTTGGGTATCCAATGCAATGACCTTACAATACACTTACTTAGTAATAAAACTGGCTGAAAATGTTCACCTAAATCAATATAACTCTGGCAAAAGCTGAACAGCTGCAGTATGCTATGCCAGGCCCAGTTAACATTACCAGGTCCGCAGAGGGGGAGAGCTCCTTTCCAGGGCCTTGTAAAGCTCAGTGAGCTGCAGGATTGTCTGACTGTGCAGCTGAGGAGGTCACTGCTAGCTGCTTTGCTCTCTTTACAGTGTTCGCTAACGCAGCACTCACTCTGCTTTGTGGCTCCTGTTGCTTGTAAAACCAGCCGGCTGACTTTGTGTCAAAGCCACTGGCATCACATTAGCTTTGTTCACTGTTGGTTAATCTTAAACAGTGTTGTGGGTAACGCGTTACAAAGTAACGCGTTAGAGTACTTTAATTACTTTTTTCGAGTAACGTGTAACGTAACGCGTTAGTTTCGTGAGTTGAGCAATCAGTAACTTAGTTATTTTTTTAAAAAAGTAATCCGTTACTTTTCGCCGGATAAGGAAATGAAAATCCCGACTGCAGCCTGCTTTTTGTCAGACAGACTACTGTGCAACCTGCGGATGTGTCAGCCGAGGCGCAGCGCTGTGATGCGTCTGTGTCCTGCCGACCTACGTTGCCTGTGTGTGTGCGTTTCAATTCGCCGGCGAAAAGGACAAGAACATAACGGTAAAAACACTCTGCGTTGGTGATAAGCTTCTATCGACCGCAAAAAATCCCCACATCCAATTTAAGGGCCCATTTACATGAAATCAGCTCCACGTCGGACCGGACCTGCTTCTCCTCAAGCCAGCAACAAGCAGCCCGGGCCGGCTCTCAGTGCTTGCTGCTTTCAGCAGCTCCCTCTTGGCGAGCGGCAGCTCAGTTCTCCCCCGGTCCAGCCCGGATCTTACTCCATAGCTGCCGTCTAGCAGCAGTGTGATACCAGTACATTTAAACCGCATTTTAAAAAACTTTTATTACACACAAGGCAGGACGTTCACGTCTCGCAGCCTCCCTCCTCTCCACACGTGAGTCTCCATTCAAAACTGACAGACAGACAGATTCGAGCAGTGAAGCCTCACGGAACAACTCCTGACAATTTTGATCAGTTCTGCGATCAAAAAAAAAAAAAAACACAGCTTATGTTGCATATTTCTGACTGTCTTTCCTGTTATTGTTATCCTGTAGAGTTAATTTGGTTGGATGACTATTCGTCAGGACTCAGTGCATTTAAAAGAGGCTGTGTGTCTGTCTGTTAAGTTGCAGCATGTGCGAGGCGCTGCAAAAGGCTTTTAATTTTTGGACGCAAATGAGTACTCTAACGCGTTACTTTTATTCATAGGTAACGCAGTAACGTAACTGATTACTTTTAACTGATGGTAACGTTGTAACTTAATTAACTACTTTCAAAAGTAACTATACCCAACACTGATCTTAAACAGGCCGTCGTGTTGCTGAGAGAGAGTTGGGTGCAGCAGCTGAGAAAGAGAAGCACAGGGCTTTTGTTGACCTGTTGACATCGTGGGTTCTGGGCCACATTGGCCAGTGGTTGTTGGTTGTTGAGCTTGTGGGTTCAGGTATAGATGTGAAACCTGAGGAATTCTGGGAAGTTGAGTTCAGTATAAAATCACACAATGAATGAATTCATGTGTGGAGTCCCAGAGGGCTCTACGCTGGTCACACATGGGTCCATATCTGACCAATTTAATCTGCCAATTTTCTAGCATTTACTCAAGAGTTCCTGAGGGATGTGATTTCATGTGTAGTGAACTGTGTCATGATATGGTTGGGGCTAGGTCTGTGAACTGTGTCATATGTTGCATAAATGCACAATGAGACCAAGCCCCAACTGCAACCTCAGCAGGGGCCGTATTCACAAAGCCTTTTATCTTACCGCTAGGAGTGCTCCTAACTCGCACTAAAAGTTTTTACGTAGGAGTTTTTTCTTAAAAGCTATTCACAAAGCCGCTGAGACCTACTCTTACTAAGGATAAATCACTAAGAGCAAACTAAGAGTCACGCCCCTGGTGACGCCCCGTTGCTATGGATTACGTCAATTCGTGCACGAATTCAAGGCGCTCAACACGGGTGATTGGTTGTTGAGGGCCGGCGGCGCCCCCCCTCCCCGCCCCTCCCCTCCCCCGCCCTCCCTCCTCCCCCTCGCCGCCGGCCGCTCCGCTCCACTTTTTTTTTTTTTTTTTTGCCGTCAGGTCCGACGGGGCTTTTTAGATTGCTTCGAGTCCAAACCACTGTCTCTGCTGCTCAGTTGGGCTCTGAACTTTCTGTCTTTCGCTCTGCCATCTGCATCTTTCTGCTACAGTTTTTGTCGCGTCTCACTTTCTGCAGTGTGACACTGTGCAAATGCAATGAGGGTCAGTGCGTCCACTCGCAAAGCAGCCGCTGGTTTTTTTTCTTCCCACATTTTAATATTATTTTTCACATTCGTTGACAGCCCTATATGGTGATCATAATGATGAGAAAAGAAAATGCATTACCCACATTTGTGGCCTATTGAGAGTGAGGAGTCACGTGCCGATTTGGTCTAATCTGGGCGGGGTTTGAGCTTTTTACAGTCCGGTCGGCCATGATGGAAGGAGACGCTATCGGTTGCCAGGGGCAACGTCATCAGAACAGCACAGAGACGGACTAAATTCTAGCTCTTTTTTGCGCCAACAGATAAACAAATTACAAGAAAGAATAAGGAGAAAGTAAATCACTGGAGCAGTTTTTAACACAGCAGTGATTTCCAGGCATTGTAAAACAGTAAATTACGGAGTAGACGATTTTGTTTTGCCCATAGACTAGTAAGGCTTTTGCCACCGGAATCCTTCCATCATGGCGGAGAAGGGGGGCGGGGCTCTGAGCTGTGACGACAACTCCTCACTCTCAATAGCAGGATTTGAACCCAGACTAACAATAAGTTTGGTTTACTGGGGGAGCAGCCTTATCACATGAGCTATTACTACTAACAGATGTGTGTGTCTAGCGTACCCACCAACCTTTTAAAAATATTTTTGGCTCACATCAGCACGACTGCATCGTAGCAGTCGCAGTTACCTCGGTTTTCCCGACCGTTGTTGAACGCCTATATTAGACAGTCCGTCACCGTCACTACTCCCCGTTTTATAGCGAAAATGTTGGTGATGACCCAAAAAAAAAAAAAAAAAAAAAAAAACACCGACAAAAAGGCACGTTGGGCATCAAAGGGCAAAGGGGCAGGTGCTCCAGCACCCGCCTCTGCAGCAATTTGCAGTCCTCCATACATTTGCCTGGCTGCAGCCATTTGCGATTCTTTGTGAATAGGTCTTGGAGTCCTCACGAGGACTTCTAAGCTCTCCCAGACTTAGGAGCTACTTTTAGGCATAAAATACTTTGTGAATTACTCTTATTTTAAAAAACTAGGAGTCCTAAATTTAAGACTGACACGCCCACTTTTTTTGGGAGTTGCTCCTAAATTCGGCCCTTAGGAGCTACTTTTAACCTTAAGATCTTCTGTGGGGGGGGGGGGGGGGGAAAAAAAACTGAAATAAATAAATCGATAAAATAAAATTAACAAAAAATAATAATAAAAAAAAATAAAAAAAATAAAATAAACGGCCCCTGATGTGTCAAACGAAGCCTCAGAAGGTGGACGTCATCTTTACTGCACTAGTTATGCAGGCTAAGGCTGTTGTCCTGCCAGAATCCTACACTGTAAAATGTCATGTTGAACTTTACTTAAAATAAAGAGTGATCTTAACTGATATCTGGTTAATTTGTTGACCCTCCTAGTTTACATATAGTTAATACAACTTTCTGGCGAGGAAAGTAATTGAGGTCATCAGGCTAAAGTAACCTTTATTTGAGGATTAACCATGCTCAGAGAAAGATGGCGCCCGGTAATGCGCCTTTAAAGCTGGTTGCCACCATGGCTCTATGTTTGCCACAGAAAAAAAAGAAGGAGAAGAATAAGAAGAACCATCCTCCATAGAAACTTAACAGAAACCGTATTTTAGACTCTAGAGTATTGTTTTTAGAGGCTGCACAAATACATTTCGTTGTGTGCTGCACAATGACAATTAAGTCTTTGAATTTGAATGAAATTTAATGGCTGACATAAGTTGTCTAAACCCAGTTCTTTTCACAACTTAGAATTAATGATCTACTTTACTTGGAAATGTTGAGGCAATCAGTTTCCTCATTTAAAAAAAAGTAAAGTCAACTAATTACATTTTTTCAGTGTATGCTGGTTGTCTACATCAGGCTGAAATATCTTTGATAACATCGCATCGGACACTGTTAGAGATCAAATGAAAAAATATCTCCTATGTGTGACCTAGCAATAGCTTTTTAAAGCTATTTTTAAGCAGAGCGACTGTGTCTGGCAAGCTGACTTGCTCGCTAGCTGGTGGACTGCTAGCACTTGGTAGCCACAACAGCTATAGAGGTATTTATTCTAGTTAGCTAAGTTGCTTATTGTATAAAAGGTGACACAGAAACAATAGGCTACAATATAAATCTTTGTTGGTTTGGGTCCCTCACTGCTAAAGATAAAAATAGGCTCAGTAGCATAGTGAGGATGTGTGGCAGGATTGCAGGGACAAGCTTGGAGGAGCTCTCTGTTTTGTACAGAGCCAGGGCGACTAGGAAAGCTAAGATGATCCTGTCCGACCCTGTTCACCCGCTGGCCTCCCATTATAGGCTCCTGCCATCTGGCCGCCGGTACACGGTACCCAGGCTCAGAACAAATAGATTTCGGAATACTTTTGTACCAATTACTATTGGTTTTTTAAATCAGCCACTGTGAGCCTGCCCCCCTTCCCCCCCGAGGCACTGGTGCCCGGAGTCTTAATGTTTGTGATTGAAATGCACTTGTTATGTTTTGTATTTGACTTGTTTGTGTTTTGGTGTTGCTCTGCCTGTCGCATAACAAATTGCCCCCTCGGGGGATAATAAAGTTTTCTGAACTGAACAGGTTGTATAAAAGTGTTTTTTTTCACCATTCAATTAAATGTCAGCACTGTCTGATTAAATGTTAATTGCAGGACAGGGTTCACCAAAGTTAAACCCTTTACCTGAGATTATTTAGATTTAGTTCACCCCAGTGAGCACATCTACTAATCTCAACAGTTCCATTTAAATGTCACAGTTGAATACTGGTCTTATTACAAAACAAAACAAATTGAAAATAATAAAAAGGATAAAGAATATAAATACAGGATGTCAAAAGGAGATCTGTGCCCAATCAAAGTTTTGTCCTGGAAGTTACAATGAAAAGGGTCAATGTGATCACATGTTTCCAATCCTGACTAAATTAACAAGGAATCTAACTTGTATACACAAACAATGTGTCACATTCCCAGCATTTCCAACAGACATTTTCAAGTGAATTTCCTGACATTCCCTCCGGACTCAGCCTGTGAGTAACTCCCACAAACGTGGTTATGTGGTGCAGATCTTCCAAGGAATCCATTGGGCAATTCATAGGAAACCTCCCAGGCTTGCAAACGTCAAAGTGACTGTCATTATCTTTGGCAGGAATTTGTAGGATGGACTGGCGAGAGAAATGGCCCGGACAACATGTGATGCCTGGGGAAACACCCTGCACCAACAACACAGCACCTATTATTTGCAAATCAGCTTTGGTGAAGAAAGGCATCCCGGCCACATGAGTCTGCTCTGTTCATGACTCATAAGCAGAGAATTGTTTTAGAAGAACATTGTCTTGTGTTCCTGTTAAATTAATATCCCTTTATCCACGTAGGCTTACATCTTGAAACCGAAAGAAACACTATGAATGTGATATTAACCGCAAAGCAACAACCCCGTGACTTGACCTGAAGCACACGTCAAAAATAGAGGTTGCTTTTTTCACACAGCTTGTAATTTCATGAACTGGCTCTGAGCAGGTTAGTGACAAACAGTGAAAAGGCTGTGTCACACAAAGCCATCCTCTTGGACTAATGCATAGGAACTGTTGCCTTGACACACCTGATATTTCCCTCCACTTTATGAATCTCTTGAAGCATCCACAATGAATCTATACTGTACCGAATATATTAACCTTTGAGCTGCGCTTCCAGTGAATGAGGAAGTTGTGTGTTGAAACAAGACAGTCTGTTCTTGTAATGACTGCACATCTAAATGTATTTGGTTGCTGGTTTTATCAATGGATTCCTCAAATAGTTTTCCCCACAAACGAGTGGACCGAACCTGCTGCAGGTGCAGGTTCTGACCTTTCAAGACGTTATTTAATTCTTTACAAATAAGAAGGGGCTATAAATTTCAGATTGTAAAAAGTCGAGTTTGTGTGGCTGATGCAAAACCACCACAAAGAGACACAAAAATGTAGGAGGGGATGGTGGCCTTTCTATGTCCAGGGCCTCATTGTGTCAAGCCTTGTCATGGCATGGTACTGGAGTTACATAATAGCAGCTATTTTCTATCTATCTAAACTGCTTTATTCTGTATTTATTTGTTAGACTCAATACCTTGAAAATTGCATCCATGCTCCTGCCTCCTTCAGGGGACAATCCTCTCCATGGATTTCAAAGCAGAGCCCAATCAGTGAGTGACTTGTGTTCACATAGCGACGTCGTGTCATCATGTAGTCAAGCCTCATGTTCTGCAGAACTGTTTTGGAGAACATTTGGTTTGGCTGACATATAACAGACCATGGGGAGATTTGATTATGTAAATGATGCGAGTGCTATTGTAGTTGATAAATGACTGAATTTTGAATTTCATCCTCTGTGAACAAAACTCTTGTGCATCAACTCTTGCACCCACACGTGGCGAGTTTGTCAAAAAATGAGTCATTACATCTCATTGAAAACTTTTACTATTACTGTGTCTCCTCCTGGTCTCTTGGTTGTAGACTATGTGGTGCCAGTTAAGGTTTCACTTTGAGTCTTTTGACGGTGTGATCTTAACTCCTTGAGTGCCAGCCCTTTTAAAAAATGGTCAGTGCCATGTGCCAGCGTTTCAGGGCATTTTGAGTAATATTTCAAGACCCAGAGAATACTTTGTACTATGACTCTGAAAACACCAAATAGTTGTTTGTTGTTGCAATTGTTCCATTCTTGATTTATCTTAAGTTGAATAGAGCCTGGTTGCACCAAAAAGACAACTTTTTTTCTTGAAAGCTGAGAAAAATGCATTTTTGTGAAAGAGAGTCTCTCAAGAAAAACAGTGATTTATCCGTTTTAATTTTGGCTTCAAAAACATGTAAGACATCTGAGAATTTAATTTCACATGTTTTTTTCATTGTACAATAAAAAATAAATACAGCAAGTAGGAGTCCTACTCAGTGATGCCTGCTCTCCTACTTCTCCTGCAGTTGCTGCCCCCTCACCCTCTCCTACCCACCCCTACCCCTGAGCTAATTGAGTAGAATAAAGAAACAAACCTTGATGATTTACTTAGTACACAATGGTTATTTTTTTGGAGTATTTTACAAGGGCTTTGAACATGGTTCAGCCATTCCTCATCAAAGACCAATCTGTTTTATAATATTGGACCGGGAGTAATCAGGTGGACGCAAACACACACTTCACTCCAAAAACACAATTTTTAATAATATTCTGTAACCTGAATGGCTTAATTTAGTTCAAATCATACGTTAATACATTCAATCATTTTCCATTAATCATTTTAGCTGGAGGTTATCCTGGACGGGCTGCCGGTCTCTCTCGAGGCTGAATTCAATTTAATGTTGTTAATTTTCTTAATATAGCTTCAAGATCTCACATTATCATAGAGAGAGCCCCAATGGTCCTCTACTGGGCCAAGCACTTTGCAATAGTGAAGATGAAAAACTCAAACAGAAGATCCATCTGTCTTTGATTTAGACAAGCAACACTTAGCTGCAAGTTCACCATACACATTTGCTACACAACTACTTGTTTCCACTGCCCCCAAGTGGCCAAAAAAATCAGACACTGCTGGTGTAAAAAAAAAAAAAACTTGTGACTTAAATGTTTTAAAGGGTTAGTTCTTGGCGGAGCCCAATGAGCTCGTACAGAGTTGTTTTTGCCACGTACATACAGTCTCTTTGCATGTATACACTGATCTGCGGACAAAGGGGTCAAGGACGGGCGAACTCTCATAAACTACGTGACAGTGAATGCAACACCCGTAAAAGAGAAAGCCAATATAAACCCCCCCCTCCCTCCGAACGCGCTCAGTGTCGTGTTCCGTCTCTCCTGTTTCTTTTTCTCTCTCTTCTCTCTTGTCCGTTGAGGCATGTTTACATTTGGCACAGGAGAAAACAGAGAGACAATAAAAGTGGGTTTATTAGGAAATGGCTCCTGCGTGCTTCACCATCGACTGACCCCACCCCACCCCCTTGCGGTTGCCATGGAAACATGCCATAAGAGGCAGTGCTTTTTGAAGTGTACTGAGTCACGGAGAAAAACAAAACAAAAACAAAAAAACCTGTAGATGCAGGCCAGTTGGAGGAGGCCAGTTCGGGAAAAGCCAATCACATCAAGGGAGGATAACACAGAGCTTATCACGTTGCAAATGTATCTTTCCATTTGACTAATAACAACGATGTTGATGTTTGTGTTCATGTGCCAGTTTTTTTTTTACTTTCGCTCCATTCCTCAGTCTTTGGTCTTCCGTTCCCAACCCCTCATGCTGTCCTGACTCTGTGTGTCAGCATGACTCAGGTGAAATGGCCCCAGCAGCAGGTTACAATAGCTCACAGGTCACCGCCACCTCTAACTCTCTGCAATGAGGAAGTGATACCAAAAATAAATAGAGATCTCTCAGTCACACATGGACCACATGAAACGTGACACCAGGAGAACAAAAAGACGGTTTAACCCTTTACAATTTCTGCACATCCACTTTTAGATCAAACTAATTGTGTTTAGTCAGAACAGGTAGGCTGCTTGAGCTGAATGCTGGCAAATCATGCTGAATAACAGGTCATTACTCGGAGCCATTTTTAGAGCATACCAAGATAGATTGGTAGATAGATAGACTGGCAATGCAGTTACAAAAAAACCCCTCTTGTCCAACATAAACGTTGTGTCTACTCATGCTTTAATATCTTGATAAGTTTCATGAGTAAAGTGAATAGCCTAATTTGTTATTTCCTCTTTCAAAAGTTCACTTTATCTCACTTTAATAATCAGCTGATAAACAGCACAGTGTGTATTTCTCTTGGCACCAGGAGAGAGAGGCTACGACAGTATTGTTCAACCTTGGGGTCGGGACCCCATGTGGGGTCGCCTGGAATTCAAATGGGGTCGCCTGAAATGTCTAGTAGTTGATAAAAATATATTTTTTTAATTACTTATTCTTCTTAAAATTATAATTAAAAACACCACAGACACAGTCTTAAACAACTGTATTCTATGCTTTCACTTTATCGAACATAAATTGAGTTCAAATAAAATCCAGCAAAGGTTGGGAACCACTGGGCTACGACAAGTGAACATGTACTGATGTTTGTTTAGTACGCACAACGTTCACCTCTGTCACCATCTTGGTTTCATGTTAGCAAGCTAAGATTTGCTAATTAGCATGAACCACAAACTCCATCTCAGACTTTGCGAGAATGTTTCGTTTTACCAAAGTATTGTTTTGTGTTGTCAAAGTCACCTATTGAATTAAACTAAACAAAAATAGGAAGAGAAAATATATTGAATGTGTTCAAGACGACAACAAGACCTGCAGATGTGCAACACCTGGCTCTGTGGCTAACATAACCAATGGCAGTGTCAGTGTGGAAGGAAGGTCAGCTAGGAAGATGTTAGCACGGTCTATGGGAATACATCACCTATTGGATTTCCAATTTGCCACCTGGGTTTTTAAATCCCTGCTAAAAACCCACGTCTTCTACTTGGCTTTTAACACTCCAAGTTGATTGTTTTTATCATGATGGTTCTTAGTGTTTTCTTGTAGATTTTACATCTATTTTATCGTGCCTTTATCTAATGCAGTGTTTTTCAACGTTGGGGTCGGGACCCCAGGTGGGGTCGCATGGAATTCAAATGGGGTCGCCTGAAATGTCTAGTAATTGATAAGAAAAAAAATACTGATAATTATTATTCTTTTTAAAATTATGATTAAAAACACCACACACAATCTTAAACAACTGTATTCTATACTTTCACTATCTCAAATATAAATCGAGTTTAAATAAAATGCAGATTAAAAATATCTGATCAGGTGCATCTTGATTGACGGCCGCGATCACAGGACTGCATGGTCACGGTCGCCAGAAATTTGTGATGTCAAAATGGGGTCACGAGCCAAAAAAGGTTGTGAACCACTGATCTAATGTATTTGCAATTGCATTGTTTGTAATTGTAAAGCACCGTGGTTAAAGATGCTACATGAATAAAGCTTGACTTGAGAAATGAACATGAACTAGTTTCGTTTTTGGTACCATGAAATTAGTTGTGAACTACGGCCACAACCTATTTAATTTTAATCTGTGTGAACTTCCTAGCTAGTTCTTTTAAAAATGTCAACTTGTTTATACACAAATCCCCCTACATTCATGGTCATGCTCACAAACAAGACAGAAAAGACGGATCCAACGACTAGTTTCCGGAGTCAGCGGCCTCTTCCTGCCACAAGAGAGCAGTACATTCCAAAGATGAATGAAAACAGGCCACATTGCTTCAGTTCGAGAAGGAGAGATATCGCTAGACATCTTTTTGCACAAATTGGTTAAACACTGCTTTCCTCGCTCATTCTGCGAGCGTTTACTACTGCTGTACATCCAGCTCCACCTCTGGGGCCATGAGGGCCCACTTACAGTACTGCAGGCGTTGCACAAGAATCATCCACTTATGCAAATACACTCCCAGTCTTTCCTATGTAAACACTTCAGCGACACAAGCAAAAACTCCAATTTCTCAGTAGTTTTCCTCCTTTTTTTCCCCCATAAACACACTCAACATCAGTCACATTTCCAAACACAGGCCGCGCATATTATCCATCATCAGTGAAAACTCCCCTCGGGGAGCAGCACAATCAAGTGTTTACGTGTTGTTGTATTGTATTCCTCGCTCATAAATATGAAATGAGCTGAATTAGGGCGGGAACGCTGCATGGGATCGCTCCTTGACATGTCTCTAATTGAAATGAACAGCAGCTTGGCCTCCCCCTGCTGAAGCCTGCCTGATGCCATTAGACCGGATCTGAGGCCATGGCTCAGACAGTGTGTATGTGTGTGTGTGGTTAATTTGACACTCCCACACACGCATTCACCTCACCGTTTAATCATCAAATATTCCACCATTCACACCTCTAACAACATCAAGGACACTCATTAAATGAAACGAAGCACACGCGCACACACAAACGTGGAACATTTGCTGAATGTGTGTAGGAGAGGCTGTAAAAATGTGAAATGATCAGCAGCCTGGACAGACAGACAGACAGACAACACCCTACCCATCATCCATCACTCCTTTAACACTTCACTGAACCGGCAGAAGCCAGAGTCGTTTGTTCCCTGCACATTGTTCCCATCTAGTGGAAATGAAACACACTACAGCAAGGTAAATTGAAAGCTCACACACACACAAACACACACACGTATAGGTTATTATATGCACACGGCAGGATGTATTTATGCCCTGAGCACAATCAGTGTTAACATTATCAATAATGCACTCGCATAAGCCTGAAGCCTTGTCAGAAATGAAAGCTGTATGTTTCCTGTTTGATTTCCTGAGCCCTGGGGCAGCCACAGGGACACACACACACACACACACATCTGCGTACTGCTGTTAGGTAAGCAATAGATATGTGTTGCCGTGGGAACTGGGAAGGAGCATGATGGGCAACTATGACAGTTTTAATGTTTTGATCTCATCAACTTCATTTGTAGCAGCAGCAGTAGACAGAGGTTTTCCACTGTCCACTGCAGCAGACAGACAGACAGAGAGCAGCTGGTGAACACAGTGACAGTGTGTTTACCAGCTATTTATTTCCATCAGGAGGTGGTGGAGGCCAAACATGGAGCTAAAAAACAATGATCACTA
Source organism: Trachurus japonicus (assembly GCF_045865225.1). Taxonomy (NCBI): domain Eukaryota; kingdom Metazoa; phylum Chordata; class Actinopteri; order Carangiformes; family Carangidae; genus Trachurus; species Trachurus japonicus. Next base: position 22,549,667 of record NC_140929.1, read on the forward strand.
ATGGACTTTGATTCAACAGGTGGATACAAACGTCCGGTCAGGGTCAGCTTCTCCCCAAACAACCAGAAAGCTTTGACTGAGACAGGTGTGTGGTGTGTGGTGAGCAGGTCGACTGTGGGCCTACCTGTAACACGGCGGACATTTTTTCTCTGACATCACACGTCTTTGCTCCGGTTCAGTTCAGTCAGATTCAGGCCTCAGGGTGCGACTGTTTTGGTCTGACTGGAGAGGATCATACCAAGCAGAAAAAACAACCAAGGTTGAGTTTAACCACAATACAAAGTATCCTTATGGCCACATACTATTGACCAATTGGAGATTTAAAACTAACTGATAAGGACTGTCAGGTATGTGAAGATATTTTTTCCATAAATTCCAAACATAAGCATGTATTGATCATGACAATCACTGAAACTAACTGATAAAGACTGATTATCTTATATTTTTTAAAGGGATAGTTCAACATTTTGCCATAATTCCTATAGTTTTAGGAGATTAAAAAAACTGCCCCCGTCGGGAATGCGCATCAGCGTTTTTGCATGAATTTCCCTCTAAAACAACTCCGTCTGGTAACATTCTGTTATTATCTCATAGCGTGATGAATGTGCAGGTCACAACTTGTCCACCAGAGCGTTGTGGAGTTGTTGGATTGTGTATTTGATGAGTTTGATGAGGGAAACCAAGAAATCCCATTAGCCTCCGTAGCGTAGCTCTGAGCAGCTTGCGGCTCTGCTCCACCATTCTTAAAAAGCTTGCATGACAATTAAAGGTAACAAACCTACTCCTAAAACTATAGGGATTATGGCAATGGGCCAATTTGCCAAAATGTTGAACTATCCCTTTAACATAAATTCCAAACATATACTGATATTATACCTGAAACTAACTAATAATACAGCCTTTCTGGTATCAGTGCACTAGGAAATGCCTTTCATTAAGTAAGTCTGTTTATGTGTGTGCAGCATAATTTAGCGTGTGTGTGTGAACAGCAGTGTGTGCCACTGTGAACAAAGTTGCTCTCTGTTCCTGTGTGTGTCTGCTGCTCTGGCGCAGTGACAATGCTTTGAGTCGGTGTGTGTGTGTATGTGTGTGAGTGTTTGTGAATGTTTCATTACAAAACACTTTGTTATTCTGCAAAAAAATGGTCCACACATGAAAACATTCCCAAAATCATGAACGGCATTTTAGTTTTGGACAAAGAACAGGAATCAAACCCAGCGCAATGGAAAAAAAAAAAAAAAAAGAGCCGCTCCGTCCTGTCTGTGAAAGCAGCAGCTCTGGCTCTTTTCTGTCACTCTGAGTGGAGGAGGAAAAGGGCAGCAGAATTTTTTTTTTTTTTTTTTTTTTGTGGGAAAGTGGCGCTCTGCTGTTTCATCAGGGAGAGACAGGGGAAAGGCTATAAACGGCAAGTGTTCCAGGTCCATTTTCAACAATCTAGGCCACAGAGGCTGTGACGTAAAAAAAAAAAAAAGACAGCGAGGAATAAAGGGGAGCTGGCAAATCGCTCATCAACATGTACATTGTAGTGGATGTGGTCGACGAGGTGGATGAACAAGTGTGTAACATGTTTGTGCGAGAGAAACACGCGGCGAATATCGGCGGCAGCGCCACCACATCAAGAGGCTTTCTGAGAAACAAAGCCTTCTGTGTTGCTGCGAATTCGCAGGAACCCGAGATCTTGTGTTATCCCCACGTAACCTTGGAACTTCCTCCTGCAGAGCGAACTGGTATGGCCAGTCTATTTGGTTCCAGTTACTGGGGAAACTGGTGCCGTGGAGAGAGACAGAGAGAGACAGAGCCCTTCTCCCCTCCCTCCATCCCTCCATCCCCTCCCTTCTCCTCCTCCGCAGGCTGGACAAAGACAGACCCCGGACCAGAGAAAATGAATGTAGCCTACAAACACAGAGGGGAGAAATCCTCCAGCAAATACAGCCATGTCAGTTAGCAGGGGGCAGGATTGTTGAGATGTTGTCCGTTTTTTTTTTGTTCCCTACTCATCACTCTGGCCTCACAACTGTTCCTTTTGACCCCTTCCCCCGGCGGCTCCCCTCGGAATCACAATCTCTCTCGCTCTAGTCTCTCCCCCCCTCAGGGCCGCCATCCCTTCTTCAGTTGCCTTGGGGATGTATCTCCCCGTTAGAGGGCTCGCAGAGTGATGGCTGTGAGAGAGTGTCAAGGGAAGAGGAGGAGGAGGAGGAGGAGGAGGAGGAGGAGGCTGGTGGCGAGGCGGTACATAGACAGACACTGAAGACCAGGTTGAACTTCCTGTGGCCTCCGTGACCTCAGATAGAAGGAGCTGCGGGCCGGGAGGGGAAAAACACGGCGACTGACCTTTAGCGCTGGTTTAGTGGTTTAAAGACATGGTCAGTGGCATCTCTGGGCCGATGGAAATGAGCACTTCCCCTTCTCGGCGGTGCGGTTTAGAGTGTCATGCACAGACGTCAAGCAGCATGGGATACATGACGCACTCTCACTCACTCTCCCTCTCCCTCTCCCTCTCCCTCTCCCTCTCCTCCCCTCTGTGGCTGAACAGGACACTAGAGAATGGCTAACATAGCAGCGCTGGTTCATGTGACACTCCCTGCTGCCTTTGGCCTACTTAGCTGAGCCGTAGCAGCCTGCACTTCCCCTCAAACTATCTCCTGTTTGATAACTCCTCTCCAGCCACATCCTCACTCATCCAGCTGTCAGAAATCCTGCTACAATCTGGATAACTAGCCCTCTGACAAATAGGCCTTCATTAACTTTCTTCTTCATTTTTAATATCCACTAGCTTCCTCATCCAAATATATCCTCTCCCTTTGAGATACCCACCTCTGGGTCTATCTGTATAAACCCACAGAAACTATACTGTATGTGTGTACTGTTAAACGCTGTATATAGGCTACATTTAATATTAATATCATAATTAATTTTCCATTTCTTTCCGAGATTTTCTACAACCACCATCATTATTAGAATAGCTCACAAGCAGGAAACTGCAAACATGTCTCTTGTTTTATTTTTGCAGTAAAATAGTTATTCATGACATGTGGAAAGATAGAATCATTAAGTCATCTGACTCCACGCCACGTGGGCTAATCAGCCATATCTATGCCACGCCACGGCAGCCAAAACAAACTGGTGGTCATACCAGACCAAGTAAGGCTGAAGCAACAAAGACGCCCAAGCGTAATAATCAGAACAGTTCAACTCTAGTTCTTACAAATTTTACTTTTCATTTACAGTGATGGGAATAATTAAATAAACATTCAAATAAACAGTGTTACTAATGGCACTACTTTTTTCAGTAATGAGTAATCAAAATAGTTACTAACGCTGTTACCATTACTGACAATATGATGCGCCGTTATCAGCGTTACTTGACTCAAGAAGTACCATCAGAAACCCGTCTGGTTGCTTTTCCTCTGTTTTGCTAACCCTCCGCCTGGCCATGTGCATTTGTTTACAACGAAGTCAGCGAAAAATCAATACATGGAGCCGTAGATGACGTTGTGTCAGGGTGCCGCAGAGAAGAGAGCTGGGACACCGGGGCAGCGGCCAAGTACTACACTGATGTTGCAAGGTTTGTTTTCAGCCATGAGATGCCAGGTGGAAGGCAGAGAGCCTCCATTCTCACTCCTAACAAGTCACAAATCATGTCGTTAACTATCAGATTTACTCTGGAGCGTTTTAATTAAGGGAAAAATGTAGCATAGCCACGGGAAAAATCCTGCTTAGTTCCTCTACTCCACCTCTTCCACACACCACTGATCCAAACAGCTGATACAGCACGACGCGGAACCTGTCAGTGTGGAGGAATACTTAGGAAGTTGGTTAATTCCAGATAAACGGGGGTTAGGGAGAGAAGTCTAAGTAATTTGACATATTTGACTCGCAATAGTTACTTTTCCTGGTAATTAATTACTATTATCATGTAGTAACTCTGTTACTAACTCAGTTACTTTTTGGGGAAAGTAACTAGTAACTATAACTAATTACTTTTTTTTAAAGTAACGTGCCCAACACTGTTCATTTATGAGAGGAAAGAGTGATGCTTTATCTTTTTTTATTTTTTTTTACATGCTGTAGTTAAACTTTAAAAGCTCTGTGAAGAAGCTGGAAACTTCTGCTGACCGCACATCCGATGACCGGCCGGCGTGATATGTGAGGAAAAAAACAAAAGAGACGTGATCGGACTCTGACAGCAAGAAGAAGTCTGTTGACAATTACACAGAGAGGGATAGTACAGCGGAGGATGAATCCACATTTGAGAGTGAAGAGTTGAGTGGTGCAGAAAAACACAGGCTGCAGAGATGTGGAACAAAGTGATACGGTCAGATGATCCTTCACTTTAGTCCTGACAAGTGAGCGAGTGCATGTGTGGGTGCGCTGCGCTGCGCACTGAGACGGCTGAGGTCTGAATGCTTGACCTCTGCAGTGAGGGAATCAGCTGGCATGGTTTGAGTCTCGTGTCCGTTGTCCTCTTAGAGGGAAGGATCACTGCAAATCAATGCAAACTCGCTCTGAGCCACTTCCTTTTCCATTCGAATCCTAAGTGGTCTCTTCCAGGATGACAGCGTCCTCATCCCAAGGGCACCAGGGGGTCACTGAATGGTTATGGAAATGATTTGAATCATAGTCGACTGCCTTTGCAATCAACCAAATTATGAATGGAAAATCACATGTCAGACTGCCACGCTGCTACGTTTCCATTTAAAAATGTCATTTTCAGACCAAATCAATCAATCTCTGTCCAGATTATCACAAACACAGCTGAGCAATCATGTACAGCGAGCGTTCACAAGCCAACAGGAAGCAGATTGTCTTCTCTGCAGTTCATTAGTGGCAAAAAGAGACCACAAAAAACACTGTGAACAGGGAACGGCAAAGAGCGTTAGAATGTAGAATTTAACTGGACAACAGCTGCTAGTAAAAGACACTTGTATTTCATCATCCCTGTTGTTTTCACCACCGCCAGTTGAAGTTAATGAGATCAAATCAGGAAGCGACCGTGGGCGTCTGCGTCATCGTTTCCAAAGGTCTCTGTTTTGGCCGTCCCGGACTACAGCATCGCAAACCCTGGAGTTTTTGCAAAGTAAAACGGGGTCAGCAGAGTTTCCAAAAGTCTCAGAGACGGAAAAGCAGGTTAAAACACAGAAAAAGTGATGAAGAAATGTAGTAGTGTGGATGTTCCAGACAGACAGGGCTCCTCTCCGCCATCAGGAATGCGACAAACAGGGTTGGGAGGGTTACTATAAAAATGTAATCCAGTACAATTACAAGTTACCTGTTAAAAAGTGTAATCAGTAACTTACTCTAAGTATCACAAAATTTAAGTAATGTAACAGATTACTTTAGTTACTTTTAGATTACTTCAATACCAAACATGCAAATTAAGAACGTCACGCATCAATCCAGGTAGATTAGATCGCCCCAAACCGGAAGTCAAACGCACAGAGCATCCGGTAAATTTCTAAATATAAGACAGTGTATCAACTCCACTTTGTCAACATTAATCACTGCCGCCGGCACAAACCACGAGTCACCGGTCAGGAAGAATGAATAGTTGTGGAGGTGGAAAACCACAACATTTTATGATACAAAACATCCGTTGTGCAGGAACAGAAACGAAAGTTAAAAAAAAAAAAAATTGAACAGCAAATTGAGCTCAGAAAGGCAAATTGATCTGTTGTTTGCATTTCATTCTCACTTTATACACAGCTGGTTGTACTCCTGTGATCTCAGGTCTCAAACTGCTCTGGGCTCTGGAGATGGAGCAGTGGGCGATGGTTTGATCCGACGGTCGGAGCTCAACCACAGCGCAGACAGAACGGTGTGGAAACTAGGGTTGCAAAGGGGTGGAAAATTTCCAGTAAATTTCCAGAAACTTTCCATGGGAAGTTAAGCTCTGGAATTTTGGAAATATTCCAAATTGGAAACTTTCCATGGGAATCATGGGAATTTATGGGAATTAACTAGCCTGACAAGCCAGACTATATCATTAACATGTCTAGTCTGGCAACGACCGATAGACCTCGGCTCAATCCAGGGGGCGGGATGAAGGCTGTCTTTCAAACTGCCTCTGCACGCAATAGGGTAGCGCTACGACCAATCAGAGCAAAGAGCAGGATGACGTTAGCCTGACAAGCCAATTAAAATGTATGTCGTCGTCATGGCGTTAAGCCCGCCCAACGACTCTCTAAACAGATAGATACAGATAGAGCGCTGTGATTGGTGAACACAAACGGTGTTCGAGACTCAAAAAGTTCCTATGGCTCGTTTCTAGACCTACCTACGGAGCAAATATATTTGCTGCCGCTAGGGTGCAGCTAGATTTCTAGGCTAGGAATTAAATGGAAATTGGGGGTAAAAACAAACTGTATCATATCCTTACATAAATGTAAATATTTTGTTTTGTCATAAGCAGACATCCATGCAAAATAATACAATTAAAAAACATGACATTTCAACAGATTTGTAAGTAGAACTTTATCAAATTTTAATTCTTAGTGGAAACTGGGACACACACAGAGTTTACGCGGGTGGTCGACTCATTTCACGTGTTTGTTTGTTGCTGTGCATCTGTCGGATCTATAGCCTATGGTTGATTTTAAAAATGTGATCCTGCCAAGTAATCCCCATTTTTATCAAATATACCGGTAACAGATTACAGTTACCTTTTTTTTGGTATCCTGATTACGTAATGCCGTTCCATGTAATCTGTTACTCCCCAAGCCTGGCGACAAATAAGGGAATATGTCTTAGAAGAGTGGTCTTCATCCCTTCCAGTGGAGTGCAGAGACTTGGCGAATCAATATCAAAGAGCATTGAAGCTGCACGGACGGCTAACACCTCACTAAGACGCTTTATCTTCCTCTTCTCCAACTCCTCCACCGCCTCCACACAATGCTTTTCATCCAACCATTCAAAATCTGTGTATTCCCTTATAAGTTCAGTGTCTTTTCTCTTCCCCCAACAAACTCCCCTCATCTCTTGGCTTGTTATCTCTACTGCAACTGCTTGTTCCCCGACACATATCCCCACTCCAGCTACGGCACATCCCTTCATTATGAACAGTATGTGCACAGATAGCGTCTATCCCCCGTTCTCTATCTATCGCTATCTGTGCAGCTCTCCATTCTGCTGCTGTAAATACTTCCTGATGGCTGTGTTGCCTTGGTCATGCTCTACAGTGTGAATGCCTTGTTCTGAACTCCAAAGTAAACAACAACAGCATGTGTGTGTGTGTGTGTGTTTTTGTCTGTGTGTGCCAGAAGTGGAGAGTGGGAGGGAGAGAGGGTGAGAAAACACAACTACGGAGAGCCGGCGGGTTCTTTTGCCTACATCACATCTCTGACCCAGACCATCACTTTATCTTCTCTCCCTCTTGAGATGTCTGTGTTTATATCTTGCCCCTGTGGCCCATTTTCCTTTCCCTATCTTATGGTTTAATTGCTTTAAGCAGCAGGCATATGGATGGTGGGCTGCTTGCGGAAAATCTTTGTTCAAGTCACACCTGATGTTCCCACGGTACAACAGCTCGGCCAAATGAGAGCGAGTGGGAGAAATTAACAACAAGTTAAGGAGAACTAATGCCTTTCTTTCTCCAAAATATCATTTTGGTGCTGCCTTCTCTCCCTCTTTCTCTCTATCTCTCTGTCTTTCCTCCCTCCCTCCCTCCCTCCCCTCCTCTCTAATAAAGACACAGGCACTTTTCTCCTTCATTATCCCTGCCCTGCTGAGGTTTCATTTCACGTCCTCCCCAGGCCAGTTGTATGCCAAGTAGCCCGGTGCCAAGCCGGACTCTCTTTGCCAACTCATCCTCCATCCTGCAGGCTTAACAATGCAATCTGCCACTCACCTCTGACCATACCAGCTCCATTCACAGTTTTATCGCAACGCCTTGAGGACGGCACATAGCGCACTTAAACCCATCACCGGTTTGTGTGCTGCTGGAAGAACATCAGCGTTATCGAAGTTTAAGGTAGATAAAAAACTGATAAAATACAATTTATATTCATGATTCCCTGACAGTGAACCCTCCTGATGTCTGCGGCCCCCGAAACATTCCCCTTGTACCAGCCTCAGGACAGAGTTTTCAAATCTAATTCAAACAGTTATTGAGTAGATTAGTGTGAAATTCTTGCTCCCTAGAGGATACACCCTTATCATTTTGATCGAGGCCTGGAGTCCAGAAATCACTGCAGTGACAGTGAAAAACCAGTGAGTGCCCCTCAGAAATTTGGGAATCTAAGCCGTGAAATTGACATCAGCAGATCAGAGCACGGTAGCTTTCTGATGGGAATGTGAGATTGTGGTCAGAGTGAATGAATACATACATCTATGAATACATACAATTAAGAATAAGTTGGTGAAAAAGTTCAATTTCAAGTTCAGTTTTCTTTCTAAAACAGGACCAAAACTCTTCTTCTAACAGGCAGCTGCTCATTCATGCTTCACAGAGGATACACCCTGTTGATTTAGGGTGTATTCACACCTGTGGTTCGTTTGCTTTGTTCCAATTCAATACAGTTGTTGCATTCTTCTTTTGGGTGGTTTGTGTTCACGCGGTAACAGTCTCAAGCGGTCCAAAGTTGTAAACAAATACCATGCTGTTCCTGTTCTCTCATTGGTCAGAAATCTTACCCAGAATATCCGGGAAAAACAAAAAACCATGGAATAGAGGTCTCAACGGGCCTGGAGATTAAAACCCAACCCGGCCCGAACCGGGGTTGAAGCCCAGACATGCCCTGATTTGAGTCATTTGTATATATTTTCGTCCTGAAACTGGCCAAAAAAGGATTGCATCCGTTTGGGCCGACCCAGTCCGTTGAGAACAATGGAACATCAACGTGTTGTGCCATTGATGAATAGATTACGTACAAACTGCTCGAGACCGCCCCTTCTTGGCGATCTCGGCCCGCTTGTTTTATCCCGCGTCCGAGCGTGATCGCTGCGTTCACATACGCCCAAACGAACCGTTAAACGCTCCCTGTTTCGGAACAACTGCTCCAAACCAGCCAGGTCTGAGTACACCCTTGGATAACTCTGTAGCCTTTGCTTCTTTTTTTTTTCTTCTGAACAAAGGTTGACATTCTGCCCCACCAAGGGTAAAGTTCTCGGAACAATCAAATAAATGTCATTGTTTGCCTGAATCTTGTGTTGGAATGAACATCACCTTCTTAGAGCTTTACAGTACGAGGCTACGCAGTCACTGAAGAGTCCTGTTTCAGCGATGGTAAGTGTCAGGTGAGTACACTCTCAACATAATCACTGAGTACACAGATTCTCAGCAGGTTTTCCTTTCACCACTCCCCTGAATAAAACATTCTGTCAGATGGCTCATCGGGGCTTTCATGAGGTGCTTTGAGAACCATCTTCCCATGTCCCTTTTTCTCATCCCTTAGGAAGTCCGGCGTTTGCTGAGGAAATATTTGAAGAGTGTCCATTACCGGGGTTGTTATGAAAGCCTTTTGACAGCCAAGAAAGTTGGAGTCTGCTCCAGTCTGGGAGGGCAGCCGACCAGAAAGATGATGAGGTCACTGTGAATAGCAACCAGGGAGGTTGGCTCTGAGCTGGAACAAGCAAAGCTCTGGACAAACAAACGCCTGTGTCACTACTTTTATATTGAGCGGAGGGTAAACACATTTCATAATCAAATGTGCACTTGCCCTTCCTACGTGGACAGTGACTCATTTTTTACTGCATGTCTGCGTGTGTTTACAGTGGATCGGGGCAGCAGAAGGCAGGACGGCCATCCTGCAGTCCGCAGCAGAAACGGAGAAAGTGATCGCTCATTAGTTTCTTTGTTCCTGTCTCACTTTTTTTTTTTTTTTTTTAAATCTGTCTGTGGTTTTCCTGCTCCACTCTCTCTCTCTCTCTCTCCCTCGCTTTCTCTCTTTCTCTCTCTTTCTCTCCCTTCCTCCCTCCTACCTCCCTCCCTCTCTCTGTCTCTCTGCAGCAGTGTAATGTCTGCAGCTCTCACCCATCCGCTGCCTCCTGCGTCATTTCCCTTCTTGGTTGGCTGTCATGTAAACACATGCACACCCCTGCTCACAGGCATGCTCTCACATACAAGTTTAAACACACACACACACACACACACACACCACACACAAACACAGAGAGGCAGAGAGTCACATGGGAGCTGCTAATTATGACCACACAAACCCAGCGGAAATACAACTTTCACAGCTGGCTGTTTGAGCTACACTCACACGTACTTCACAGATGATTAAAAAAAAACACACACACACAACAAAACAATAACAACAAAAAACCCTTCACTTCAATTATTCAGCGAGCGCACGCCAGAGATAAAAGTAATGGGGCTGGTGTCTCAGATTAGCCTCTGATGCTGCGGCTACAAATTGCAAAGATTTTTTCCTGCTGCTGAGGAGAAAGGACACAGAGTCGGTCAGGATGGAGGGAGGAAGGTCTCACTGCGTAAATTGGAGGGAAGGGGGGGGGGGGGGGGATACTAGAGAGTAGAGGCAAGAACGACGACGATAACAACAACGCGTGCTGATTTAAGTCAGAATGAAACAGATCTATTTGTTGAGACAAGACCAGCACAAGCCTCTGACAGACGTCATGCACAGCCTGTGACGCAGATGGGAAAGTCTGTCTTCAGTAAGCACATGCATGCACCCACAAAAACAAGACACAGATAAACAAGAACACACACAAACAAGGCGGGCCATGTTATCACCGCTGGACTCCTCTGACACAGCCATTTGAACAATGCCACTAATCTGAGCTTCAAGCCCATTGGTGGAATTCTGTGCATATATGTTTGCCAAGTAATGCTCTCAAGGGCGGAAATAACAGCTTAGAGCTGTTTGCTTTAAAGGGCTGATGGATTTATTCTCGGCTAATAAGGCCAAACACAGCGGGATTAATGCTAGTTAATGGTTAATGCTGCGGGATTATTGCAAATTTCATTATCATGCAAGTGCTGGAGGACAGCAGAGCTCATGTTCTTCCTTTCTCCTACGTGTCAGGGCACATTTGTTGATTGGTTTACCAGGAAGGAAAGTCAAGTCCTCGTCTCAAGAGAAGGATGTTTGAAAAAAGAAAGAAAGAAAGAAAGAAAAAGTAATAGGATGCAGAGGCAGAGGTGTGAATTCACAGGTAACACAAGCCAAGTTGTTACTGTAACAGGCAGAAATAACATGAGGCGTTCAAGTACGGACAGTGTTATCATTTCCCTGAATGTCACCTCATGTTTGATTTAATTCATACTGAGAAACACTGTTTGCTTGTTACATGATGTTTGCCCTGCACCCACGCACTTGATTTAGTGCAGGCTGTTTTCCTTTGATGTAACTTTAGAATGACTGGTCTATAGATACGATAAAGTTTCTTGAAGAATTCTTGAGTAATTTACTGTCAAGATGAGATTAACGAGATGCTCTCATTATTATTCTAATATTGACAATGAATAAAATTGCTTTCCTTATTGATCCCTGCCCAAAGTAATGCATTACCCTACTTGTTTTAGTTAATAATAATAATAATTCATTTAATTTATATAGCGCTTTTCAATAACCCAAAAACGCTTACAAAGACACAAAAGAATCAGGGTAGAGACATACAGGAGGAGACGAGGGAGAGACAGTACACAGTCTAGTTCCTTTCTGGTAAGTAATAGTATCACTGAAACTTTATTAGTTACCGCACTTTCAAACCAAAAGCAGCGCAAACAACGTGTCAGAAAAAGTCCACGTCTAAGCAAATGTATTGTAATGAGCTCTGATGCGGTTTGGTTGCAATCAACCAGACTGTAGAAGTGCTGCACTAAAGAGAACACAGTCATCAACTTTTGTTCACATAATACATTTGCTCCCAAGCACAGTGGACGAAATACTGATGATTGTTTTACAAGAACATTAAATGCATGGACAAAAGCTGTCTGATGTTGTAGGTGTTTAAAGAGGAACTATGCAAGATTTTTACCTTAATTAAACAGCTTTGGAGTAATTATGATGGTAAAATGACTTGTTATGGGGAGAATGGAGGCTCTCTGCCTTCCACCTGGTATCTCTTGGCAGAAAACCGACCTTGCAAGATCAAGGTCCGACCCCGTGAGAAACATGGACTGTTTTACGTCACTATGGCACAAACACGCCCCTTAATCTGTAAGATCTTCCTAACACTACCCACCTCAGGAGACATCACTCCACGGATTGCCTTCTCGTCGGCTTCGTTGAAAACAAATGCACATGGCCAGGCAGGAGGGAGGAGGGTTAGTGGTGAGTTTTTACAACAGTGAAAGTATGCACTCTGTAGGGGGAGCGCCAAGGGACCAAAACAGCGAAAAAGCGGCGAGGACTGGCATAGCTCCTATTTACGTCAATTTTGTACAAATAGAAGGAGATTTCTGAACAGAATTTTGAACAAACTTGCAGGCTGTCCATTTCATTTGTCATCTACAAACTCCCATTAGTTGGCCAGAGACAGTTGAGCAGCCAGAGATGGAACAGTGGAACATTTGGCAGCTAAAGAGCCTGGTATTTCAGTCAGGAGAAGGTGGAGACCAAAAACCGAGCTAAAAGAGAGGCAACACTGGCTTCAGATTTATAGCGGTGCCACTAATATAAACTTATATAATAATGCTGTCTTCAGTTAAACAGACACTGTGCCAACATCATCACCATAAGAATTTTATAGGGTGATAATGTTATTATGTTTGCTGCCTCCAAGTGGCCAAATTGGTGTAGATTTTATTAATCTAAAAATAAATTTAAGAAAAAGCCTTTTTTTTTCTGTCCCAGACTCTCAAAATTGTATTTTCAATTCAATGAAACAGAAAAGAACAAGAGAGCTGGAGCAAGTTAAGTTGTTATTTCTGCTTGATCATTTTTTGCTATAATTGATTTCCTTAACTATAATTAAAATATTATCAGGATTGATCATTTTTGAGCAACTAACAGATTAATGAACTAATAATTTCAGCCCTAATTTTAATGTAATTGATTTCCTACAATTGATGGGTCAATTATTATTTAGTTAATCTGTGTCATATGCTGAACATTTAAAGCAAACACACTATAAATACTGTATGAAACTAATGTTAATGTATGAAACAATCTCAAGAGAAAGATGATTGATTAATGATTATTTCCCACATATTGTCATTCATCACCACGTTTATTTCACAGAGAAACTCTTTTATAGAAGCTGAGTGTGGTGGCTTTCTTCTCCACTACTCCCCTGCTGATCAGCCAGACTTCCAGATATCTGTGCATCCTTTTCCAACGACTGGTGCTTCCTCCACTTGGCCCAGTCTGAGAGTCAGCATCCACTGCTGCCGAGCATCTCCGGAAGAGCCGCTCACATTAACACAGTGGATTATTTCCCCTCACTGCTTCACTGCTTGAGACCGAAACTGCAGCCAAAATTAGCTGTCACACACACGCACAGATGTGACTGCCCTGTTATGAATCAGCAAAATATTGACTGGTGTGTGTGTGAGGTAGAGGGGGGCGTGTGTGTACTGCCACAGCAGTAGGCAGGTACAGGTAAAGACACTCATAAATCATGTTTACAGCCAGAAAACTGAAGCCACAGTTTATAAACGTTTAATCCAACATAACTAAACCAGGATCCTCATCTATCCGTATATCTAATCTATTATGAAGCTTGTTTTTGTGATAGGAATCGATCAGACTTACTGGTTGGGACAGATCCTGTTAACTTAGATGTTGTAGATGCCACACATCATCATCAACAGCTTCCCTTGGTTCTCGTGGCCGCAGAGCATCAGGTTGAGCTTGGTGTGGAGAGAGAGAGAGGGAGAGGGAGAGGGAGAGGGGCGGGATCTCTCCAGTCGCGCCCGGAGCGCCGTGCTGAACATCAACACAGTCTTCACGCTCCGGCGCGAGGCCTTATTCCCACTTGTTTACTTCAACTTGAATTTCTGTGTGCGCAACAGCACGTGGAATGCGGACACTGTCGAGCACGGAGCGCGAGAAAAACGCACATGGCACATGATCACAGTCAGTCCCCCCTGCAGGAATACTGCGGCTTCTCCGACAAACACCACTTTTTTTTTCTTCCCCCAACAGCGCGGAGAGATGCGAGTCCTCACTTGAATGTAGCACACACACACACACACATACACACACACACACGAACCAGGCACTATACACAAGCGCGCAAACGCACCTGCGGCAGCGACACGGAGAACCGATCCCACATCAGCCGAGTAAATTGGAAAAGAACTTCACTCACGCAACAACGACGCTCTCTTCTGCTCCGGGACCAGGCGACATTTTCCTGCTCTTTTAAAGTGCGTGTCATAGCTGGCAGGTGCAACTGCGAATAGAGAAGTCCCGTCCGATGAAGCGCAATGAGTCCGACTCGGCCCGCCCCGGTCAGGATCGGATGGGCTCGGCTCGGCTCGGCTCGGCTCCCCCCTCTGTCCCTCTCCCCGCAGGAGGGGCTGGAGCTGCTGCTGCTGCTGCTGCTGCTGCTGCTGCGTGTTGTTAGATGACTGCGTACGTTCCGGCCCACTCTCCATCAGTCAGCAGCTCTTCGCACTCTGGCTCTCCGTTCCTGCCCTTTCATTATATCATGTCCATGTGACACGCTCAGGCCGCTGTCAGTGGAAACTTAAAGGGACCTCCCACGTGATGGCGCTTCTGCGCGCTCACGGCGGCAAAGTGCGCGTCCCGGTGAGATGAGATGCTGCGCCCCTAATCAGTCATAAAGCACCAAGACTGTGTGTTTTTTTTTGTGTATGTGTGTTTTTTTTCTTCCCGGAATGATGATGTGATTGTGTACCTGGGATGGTGAAGGGTGATGTTACTAGTGTTGATGATGATGAGGAGGAGGATGAGGAAGAAGGTGACGATGTTAGAAGAAGTGGGGGCCTACTGAGTGATGAAGATGAGAGTCTCTTTAGTCTTTACTACAGTAATAACAAAGATGATGATTGGATGAGGATGATCACTGTAGTGGTGGTGATATGAGTGATGATGAAGATGATAACAGTGATGATGATAATGGGGGTAGTGGGGATGTTGAGAAGATGGTGATGAAGATTATTGCAATCATTGTGATGAAGGTGATGATGATGATCACCGTCATCACATTCAAAAAAATATTGGTTCACAGTGATGAAGATGATGATAATATTGGTGATACTGGTGTAGGGATAAAGTGATGAAGGTGATGAAGGAGATGAAGGTGATGAAGGCTATGAAAAAGTGGTTATTAATGACGAAGATGATAGTGGTTGACAGTGATGATGAAGATGATGGTAATGGTAGTTTGTGTTGATGCTGGATGATGGTGATGAAGATGACAGTTATGTTAATGATGAGGATGAAAATGATGTCCAGTGATGAAGATGATAATGTACTGATAGAGATGAAGACGGTTGGGTTGATGAAGATGATGTCAGCGATGAAGATGGGGCAGGCGATGCGGTCATTTATTCCCGTCACAGCCAAGTCAGGTCATATGTGACATCACCATAGGGTGACTAAGACTGCGCAGAACCCAGCTGATCCCAGATCAGTCAGAGCGAGTGAAGCTGTTTCCTCCAGGCTGCGGCTGACACTGACAGGTGGCCGCCAAGATCCTCTCTCTGTGTTTAGGATGCTATAGACACAACCGAGATAATCCACAGATTAAATTAACAAAACACTGCGTGTAGAATCAACTCTGTGTTAATTACAGCCATTCTCCTTTAAACCCTCTGAGTTTTTCCTTTACATTGTACATCCACGTGTTTGTCCACGAGGCCTAATACATGTGATTAATATTGGTCTAAAATCTACTTTAAACTTTGGAAACCAGCCAGGAGTGATACTAAAAATATGAGTGCCCCACATGACTAAATGTCACACCAGAACCCACGCTATGTTAACGTCACCACATGCCAGAAAAAAAGTGGAGCTGCTACATTAACTGCTATTTAAAGGGGATATGTTGCTAATATCCAACTCCAATAAGTCAACTTTATATAGATGATGCAGATGCAGGATTGAGACAAACATTACAATCATGGATTTTGACTCTGCGTGAGCTTAGAATTATAAGGTTCTATCTCCGTTTAGGGTAGTTCCGAGATATTGAGCATTTAAGTTCCAACTCGGCTTGTGTTTTGGTTGATAGAAACTTTGTATTTTATGAATAACTAATCAAAAATGTTGAAAATTTAAAAATAACACCACATTAACAGACCACTAATGGATGATATTATGCAAAAAACTCAATTTTGAAAAAAAAATGGAGATAGAACCTTATAATTCTAAACTCACGTCTGGTTGTTTTTCCTGGGAAAATATGTGGTTGCAAAATGAAAAGTTCAACTTGTAGGCCTGTTGAAATATGTCCAGAATGATAAGTGAAATGATCCCACAGAACTCTAGCAACGTTACCCCTAGACCCTAAAAAATCAAACAAAACCAAAACGATAATGTTAGAAGAAGAAGAAGAAGAAGAAGAAGAAGAAGAAGAAGAAGAAGAAGAAGAAGAAGTGTTTAAGAGTTATTTTTCCCATATTTTCAAACTGAATTATCCGCAGGATGTGGTTTGATCTGGTCCTGGCAGCAGCAGAGGATGAGCCATCACCAGCCAAAAAAACAAAGCTCAACTGGGAAGACAATGCATCAGGTATTTCAGTGCCAAAGATTTTCAAAGATGAAATATCTGAATGTCTCAGCCAGGCCAACTCTGACCTCCGCAATGTGTTCGACGGTGGAAGTTCAACAGAGAGCGTTTCCCTGAGCCATGAAAACTGGCACATTTCATCTTGTGTATCTCCGCATTGAGTGTGAGAGGGGGAATTTATTGTCCGTGAGCAAATCTTGGAACAGAGAGGCACAAGGCTTGGTTCATTGGTCAGCAACACTCCCTTCTTCCACAGCAACGGGCCAAGTGATTCATTAGTTACATTCACTGACTTCATTTATTTCATGTTATATATTAGTGTTGTATATGCCATTCATGTGTATGTTTCTTTTTTGCAGTGATACAGTTGTGTTGGTGACATCTGGCTACAGCTGGCAAAATGTTTATTTTGTATATTTCTAATAATGTGATATTTACAAGTATTATGTAAGATTCATGATAAAAGCTGTGATGTTTTCCATTAACAGCAAAGACATTTTTTGTATATTTCAATTTTTATGATTTTCTGCTGAATAAAAATAATGCTAAAAAAAAATTAAAAAAAATAAAAAATCAATGGACCTCCACTGTGCAGTCATGAATAGTCAGAATGTTTACAAGTGCATACTGGAGTGGAAACATACATTGTGCAAACAGATGATAATGGTCAGAGATCCAGCAGGAGTGGGCTGGATTAAGAAAAGAGCTCTATGTTGGAGTGCATTAAATACCTATGTATAAGTGGAGTGTTTCTTTGGGAGACTGAGCTGTGCTTGAAGTGGATGAACATATGTCTCATAGGGATTCAGATTCAGATTCAGATATTTTATTCATGCACTTTGCAAGAGAGAATATATTACAGATTTGCAATTACGACAGATGTACATAGAGGTAAGTAGTTATTTTAAACATTGGCCATGTTTAAAATTAGGACAAACTGCAATAAAAGACAGAAATTAATGACAAGCATAATAACATCCCCTTTAACTTAAAGGGGATGTTATTATGCTTGTCATGGTATAGGCACATATTGCTGTCTTCTATTGAGACTCACATCCAGCAGCCAGCTAGCATGTTACTGTTTGTAGCAGCCATTTCAAAATAATACTGAGGCTGACTCTAGTTGTCAATATTTTTATATTAGCCTTCAAATCAAAATGTGTAATATCTCTTGCAGTGAATAACTGAGAAAATTATTACCCAGTCCTTCAGTTCGCCTCAGGCCCATTACTAACTGACTGACTGACTGACTAATTACATTTAATCAGAATTTCCCCATTGGCCATTGTTCATTCCAAATAAATTGGAATTTCTCTCACAACATAGAAAATAATACAAAAACCATCATACATGTAAAAGACATCTACCTCAGTTATTGTTAGAAACCAACCTATGAGATTTGACCGGTGCCTTTTCACTTGGACTATAGGCCTAGTGGAACCAAGGTCTGCCAAGTGCTTGACATGCACTTAGAAAAACAACAACATTGTTATTCTCTTCACATCATCAAGCCTGGAAGAGGTCCACTTGCAGATAATTCATCAAAAACTAGCACATTCACCAAGGCCTTGCAAAAATATCTCATTTTAAGTCAGACTCGCTGGCCAGCTACAGGCGATACTTTCACCCTGTTTCCTGTCCTCTTTGCACCTTCACTTCTAACGTCCAATTTTCATTTAGTGTGTGGTTATACCCTGAAACCATTATTTGTTCACAGTTTTCTTCTGTCCTGTCGCTCCCAATTACTTTCTCATACTTTCCCAAAGTAGATAGCCGTCATTTCTATACAATTGTATGAAATAACAGCGACTGCAATTTTCTCAAATAAATGCAAGATGATTTTTATAGAGGAATTAAAACCAGTAGAGGTTGAAAACACATTAATATATCAAATAGTGGAGGGTCTCACTGGGAGTTGGGACTGTGAACATATCAAAGGTTTGAGGTTAGCAGACACCTGTGGTTTGAATTAGTGTTGAATGCAACTCTCACCATCAAGGGCACTTCTTCAGTACCCCACCAATACCTCTGCCTACAACGAAACACTTCCTTTAAAGGGACAGAAACCCTGAACAGAAGCAGGGTCAAGCTGTGCAGACAAATACTTCAGCCAGTTGCATCCCAGATGCTCACATTCTTCAGGGAACAAACAAAGAGTAACAGTAATCTTGTCATCAGAGCAACATGGACTTAATGAGACCAAGGCTGTGCAATACAACCAGTGGTAGAATGGTGACTGGTGCCTGAAATAGTAAAATAATAAGAGCTAGCCTACCTGGAAGTTAAGGTGCAAAGATGAGTTTTAAATGTGTATTTGAAGCTCTCAGTGGAATACAGTCACTGGGGAAATTATTTTCAGAAGGACTGGGAACAACTGGGAACAGTTTTGCAGCAGACCTCTTTTTCACTCTGCACAGGAGTTTGAGTTAGTAGGAACCCTCCTCAAATCCATTTTCAAAACATTTCAGCTTTTCACAGCAGGTGAACCTCTTCATAATTTGAGAAGAGCTCTTATACAGATATAAAGATGAGTATCATCTGCATGATAAGAACTAATTCTTGAACAGCGATTTAATCTTACATTATTGGCAAAAAGAAAAATAAACCTACTACGCTGTGACTGACTGTTTGCATGGGCTCTATAAATGCTACTATCTGCAGTTATGTGCCTCCACTCAGTTTGAATAGAAAGGTAAATTCATCTGACACTGTGAAGGGAGACAATTTTAGTTTTTTACCTGCATAGTAAACACCTGCCTTTTTGGTATGAAAAGAATGCAATTTGGGAACCAAGAACAGAACCCTGTACTCCACGTTTCATAAAGAGACAATGATTTTGAGTTCCAATTATTTTAGCAACTCTGAACTGACTTCCAGTAAAATGAGCATAGAGGTGTAATCTGATTTCATATAATTCGCTAGTTTAGGATAGAGTTGTTTCATTGGGAAAATACACTTAATATGTTCTGAAAGGTCACTGAGGCATGTGAAACCAAAGCTGCTGAGACACAACTCTATCCAGTACTGTGATGAACGTTTGAGATTGGCCAATGGTTATTTAAGACTGGATAAAGATGTGGTTTCTTAAGTAGACGTTTAACCACCAGTTTTCAAAATAGTGGGGACAGTGCCAGGAGTCAGTGATAAATTAACAATGTTCTCTTCTGAAGGTTTGATAATTGGTCAGAGGTCAAGTTTAAAATTCCTTGGAGCAGATAGGCTACTGTAGAAGTGGGGAAGAATTGATTTAGTATAATATTCTACTGGATTTTAATTTAATTTAATTTAGTTTATTTGATCGGGAAATGCAGGTTAACATAGTAACACTTCCACTGGTTACAAACAAGTCAATGTGACTGATGTTCTGCATACAGAGATTATAGCTAATGCTAGTTTCCAACTCCCGTCCCTATAGGCTTTTAGTAGAAGAAAGAAGGTAAGAAAAAAGACATAAAAATTACCGATAGCCTACAATAAAATGTAGCCTACAATACAATGACCCATTAAAAATGCAGCTCTGATTTTGTTTCAGCCAGACTTTAACATTAGTATTAAAAATCCCAATGTCTCGGTTAGTTTTATTTCGGTCGGTACTAGGTAGTGAGTTCCACATCTGGGAACCCTTTATAGAGAAGGCTGATTGCCCAAAGGAGGTCTTACGGCGCAAGATTTTACAGTTACCACTTGCTGTAGGCCTACCCCTGGTGATTGTCTCGTTATTAGAATTCTAGACAATCATGAGCTGTAAAGGGTGTGCAGCTGCTGGAAACAGGTGGCTGTTGAGTAGGCTATGTTTGACTTACTGTGTCATACAGAAATCTAGGACTGTTTTAATTGTTACTGATTAACTTAGAGAAATAGGCTGAGCAGTGAGGAGGGCACGTCTGTATTTCAACATAGGCTACTTGTGGCACTCTACAGTAAAGAACCTAAGATACACTTTAAAAAAAAAAAAAAATCCCTAACCCAATTCATTAAATATCTTTGTCACAAATGAGCATGACAAGTTCCAATCACATGTGACCATATTTAGCAGAGCCCAAATTAGGCTACATAATTTTCCAGAACCAAGAAAGATGCATTACATGTTTATCAAATCTCTACTTGGCCTCTTTTTATCAGACTATATAAATACAGTGGTGCTACACCTAATTCCCTTTGGGGTTGATGTTAATTTAGTTTGCATGTAATTGGGAGAATGTGAAAAGAAACTCAAAGAACCATACATACAGGGTGTCAGTAACTGGGTGTGTACTGTCTCTTTAAGACCGCCGCTGCTAGCGCTATGCTAGCTTCCCGTTGCTTGTTATTTTCTGCAACAAGATGGCTGTCGTTCCTGAGAGCAGAGTCCTGACTTTCAGCGTTTTTAAATGGAGCTCTTACTCCTCTACGTATTTACCCGAGTGAGTAATGCACATAGCAGCTGGCCCCATCGTGTGCATTCGGTTACGTGGGTACAGCTGGTCTTTTTCTTATCGCCATTATGCACCAGTGTTTGTTCCAGCCGGCTGACGGGCCTAGCTCGTCTGTGAGCCCAGCCAGCTAACGTTAGCTCCGCTAGCAGCGACGGGGGCGACAGGTTTGGATACTCAGCCCCCCGACATCACGTTACCGACGGTCCATTGAAGCATTTGTGACAGCTAGACAGTAGCTCGAGAGTGACAGTTTATCAAATAACACAACGTGCAGTGTGTTTACAGTTTACAGTTAGTCGCCCGTGTCATTTTAGATTATATAATAGATGGGAGTTTGTGTTTTCTTTTAATGTCCCCCGATTTCAGCTGCCTTGTTTACCTTGATTTGTATTTTCTCCTCTTAAAAAAACAGCTTGCGTGGGGTCATTAGCCCTCGCTGCTACATAAAGAAACTGGTTTGGGGGATATTGTATGGAGCTTAACTTTATCGACTTGTCAAAATAACACCGTATTTCAGAATTTAGTTTATTTTCAGTCTCGGTCCAGTCGTTAATAACCAATGTCCACGTTAGCTAACTGGACTCTGGGGCTAAAGCAGATAACTAGCTGATGTTATCTAACCATGGTGTTGTGTTGTGCATTAGCAACAACAGCTAAAGCGGTTAGGAAACCAAATGTCACACTTAATCATTCGCATTATTGACACACAAACATGTTATAATTTTAAAGGAAAGCTATTTTAGGAGCATTCCCCAGTTGCTGGTGTAGTGCTATGGTACACATCACTAATGTCAACTAGCTGTCAACAGCAGCCTGTTTGCTTATAGTAAGTTACAGTATCGTTATTGGATCATTTAACTTAAATTGACTCATTGCCACTTACTTGACCGCATAAGCAGCAACATTATTGTGTGATTCCTCTATTTATATATATTTATACATTTAGCCCTATTTACTCTGCCCTATGGTGAGCTGTGATGCTTTTATCAAACCTTGCATCTATTGTTGTTGATGTGATGTAAAACAGGGTTAATGTGAATAACCTCTCCTTCTCTGTGTGTGGCCTTTAGGAACATCTTGGTGGACAAACCTAATGATCAGTCTTCCAGGTGGTCTTCTGAGAGCAACTACCCTCCACAGGTAGGTCCACACAGCTACTCAAGATGCACAAGCGTTTCCTCATTTGGTTTCATTGTGTCAGGGGAATCTCCACACGGAGCAGCACTTGGACAGGACTGTGCTGCCTGTGCATTGAGTTATGCAGACGGTAATGAGTGCCAGATCCCGGAACGAGAGATAAGTTTGGAGGACGAATGCATTAGGAGATGTCGGAATTACACACTGAGTGCTCTGCACAGAGAGATGGGAGATCAATTTGTGAAACCCATGGGGGATTGAGTGTTGCTCTATTATCCTATATAATATAAATATTACTACTAATTTGAGAAGTGTTGTATGTAAGCTTTTATTGGGGAAAGCAATTCAGATGTTATTTGGCTGTTTCCATGTTTGCCTGGTATGCTCTCAAGATTTTATCAGCCTTTGTGTATCAAGGGCTTTCCCTGTTATTACTAGGAGAGCTCACCCAGCAGTAAACAGATCTGAACTGTGTGCCCTCTTTTCACCATGAAAAGGTTCTTTTTCCCCTCATATCTCTTGAACATATGAAACTGAAACTGACTGAACATCTTTTCATGGATAGAAAAAGATAAGATTACATCATTTTGGGATTTGTGAAGTTTTTTGAGGGATATTTTGCTCTGTTGTCTTACATTTCATTGGTTGAAAATAAGTAAACAAAAGCATTTGACAGATTGACAGTGGTGCTAACAACTGATGTTAATCTTGACACTTAAAAAAACGGCAACATGGCAAACTGCACCACATAAAATGCCTGAAAGCAAAAATAAAAACACATGTGATGCTGGATTATGTATTATTGTTGAGCTAATTTGAAAAAAATAATTTCTACAAACAAAAATAAATTAATAAAAATATCTTATATCTAAATCTCATATTTCAACTCAGAAAGTCACAGTTTTGGCATGTGATTCATTAAAACAGTCTGTGTGACTGAGCAGATGACTAAGTGGTTTATGTCCCCTCTTTCAACCAAATGAAACAAAGTGTAGGTTAAATTCTAGACAAGGATCTGCAAATGATGTCCTTGAATGTGTGAGTCACAGTGGGAGCTTGATGGGAGGATCGGGCAGTTTTATCACATATTGACTCATGACAAACTGGGGCAACAGGACAAGATCAATGCCTGACAGGAGAGTCAAAAGTCAGTAGTGCTGCTTTTATGCTTTTAAATTTTATCGATCATAACGATTGAAAGTAAATTCCCTGTGGAAACATTCATGAAGTACGTGGTTGTAATTAATTTACAGAGGAATATTGATAAAGAAGACGGTGCGGTAGAATATTCACAACTTTGTACGAGTGGTAAGAAAACACCCGCCCCTGCTGTTTGCTCTGCTGTGTCACTTTTAGGCCGTGTTCAGAGCTGACAATAACATCACTCGTGGGTGATCTAATCACAGGTGGGCAGCAGCTCTACTGAATGTGAATGTGCAGTATTGTTTTTAACTGGCAAGAGGCAGCGGTGCGCTTCCTGTGCCAAGTCTGCCGGAAATTAATAGAAGAAGAAATCAAAACAGGACAGAATATGTCCATTCCTTGGTGTGTTCTTTTCAAACCAAATCAGCCAATACTCGGTCCATAGCTCTGTGCGAATGTCAAAACTTTCCAGATAGCGTGTGCATGATGTAATGAACCAGCTGGATACGTTTTGACACCTGTGCCACAGATATCACCTGGTTCAGAACATTAACTGGGTTTCCATCCAAATATATCGAATTTAAGAGCGGATTCTGTGAAAATGCGCAAAAAACAAATGTGAATTTATGCCCGTTTCCATTTGTTATTGTTTTGCGATTATTGGGAGAGGAGGAGTGTGCCGTGAGATTACGTCATAAGAGAGCGTGAATGTATCCATGACAACAGTTGACACTCACCTGACAGCTGACACTCAGCTGACACTCAACATCATGGACAATTTACTTACTTTCCGGACTAGACGCACCTGTATAAGCCGCACCAGCTAAATTTTAAAAGAAAATACACATATAGGCTGTAAAGACACTGTGCAAGTCCGCTCGCTTTTCCGCTGTTTTGGCTATGCTCCTCTCGCCCATGTGCATCTGTTGACAACAAAGCCGGTGAAAAATCAATAAATGGAGCGGTGGATAACGCTACATATGTACGATGTGTTTGTGTAGTCTTAACCGTCATAAACGTGTTGCGGTGTGCAGAGACGAGAGCTGGGAGACCGCGTCGTTATCCATTTGTTTGAACGTCGGCGGGTGAAGGACTTTTGGGAAGTCGTCCTCCAGCAGCACTTCACCCACAAACTCTGGCTCAATTCGCATAACCTGTTTCCATAACAAAAAGTCGCATTTTCCTTTTATCGATATGCTGACAAATCCACCCCCCCAAAGCGTAAAAACCTTTGTGCATTTACTGCCTTTTTTCGAATTTCCGGCGTTTCCATCCAAGTATTTATTTGCAATTTTTGAAAATGCGAATAAAAAAAGGTGGATGGAAACGCAACTATTGTAAAAGAATTGTCACGTCACCAGACCAAACCTTTGAATGTGGCGATTGAATCTCAGTGCATCATATGTGCATTCACTCCTCCACACAGAGCTGTCCACTTGTGATGGGATTGTCCATGACACATGTTAATGCCAGGTCTGGACGACGCCTTAATCAGTCTTCTGGCCTGTGCTCTCCACTCGCTCTGGCCTAATGGCCACCAGTGATTTGTCATTAGATGTCCTGGATTGTTAGAGCACCAGTTACATGTTGATGCAGCTCACAGATTGAATGTAATGCCTCTTATCTGACACAGTTGATTTACCCTGCTACTAGATAATGAGCAAAACCTTTCACAGCGGTTTGCAACGCTATGCAACTGAAATTAATTTCTGCAGCCCTCCAGACACATTCAGAGTGTCATCTCTGTCCTCCTGCATTCAGTGTTGTTCATGTCTCCCCTCTCTCTCCTTTTCTCTCTGTTTTTGCCCAGTTTTTAATCTTGAAAATGGAAAGGCCGGCAATTGTTCAGAGTATCACCTTTGGAAAGTATGAGAAGACTCACGTCTGCAACCTGAAGAAGTTTAAAGTGTTTGGTGGAATGAGTGAAGAGAACATGACAGAGCTTTTGTCCAGGTGAGAAATGACTCAGTTTGTAGCTGCTTGAAGTGAAATGACAATGCAGTCTGTGCTGTGTTTTCTACTAAAAACTGTAGAAAAATATGGACATAAGTTAAGTTTCTGAAGAGTGGTTTTGAAGCGTGTGGTGGAGCTGTTCCCCCAGACAAAAAACCTTCTTTTTGTACAAGGCTTTTGACATGTTTATTTCTGTTTAAGTTGGTCACTTTAACATTGGAGTCTATGGGGACTCACTCAACCTTTGGAGACCCCCCACTTCAAAGAACTGCAGTTTCTGGTGCTTTCCTGTTGGTTTCCTTTTCCAGGCCTCAATGTTGTTTCTTGGTTTTCTGTTATCTGGGGTAGCCAGTGAATCGTTGCCTCAGTGGACAAATAAGGAGAAAATTAAGCCCCATTGGCAGAAGGGTTGATGGCTAATGCTGCTTCTAATATCAAGCCAATATTTAGCTTGGTTCCATTCAACATCCCACTAATGTATTAAACATGTTTTGTGGTTATAAGTACTGATGTGTCATTTGAAGGTTTGATTTGCCAATCTCACTCACGACAGCAAAACACATGACAACTCATTATTATTTTTCATATCAATTAGTCTTCATTTATTGTTTAGATTAACAATTTATTCGCATTTGTCTACGGTTCTGGATATTGTCTTCAAATTGTGTATTTTTTTTCTGATCAGCAGACAAAATATATGTTTCTTTCCTGTAGGGGAAAAAACCATTATCAGCATGGCTGATAATATTGGCCGATATTTGGCATTTTTGCGACAATCGGCATCTGCCTCTTTTTTTTTCACCAATAACCGATAAAATACATTTATTTTCAAACCTTTGGCTCTGATACAGCCTCCTCTCTGCCTGAAGTCACAACTCTCGCCGGTGTAACGGTGTCCCGCCCACTGAACCAAGATTTGTGTTCTACCAAAATGTAATACATTTTTTCTCACAGATTTTCAGTGTACAAAAAACAAACAAACGGCAAACTGTATTCAAATCCCAGATGTTTTTACTGCAAATGAATATAAGTTCTATATATATGTTATTGGTTTCCTTGATTACCATTAATCAATATTGAAAAAAAAAGCATATTGCTTAATCCTTATTTTCCTGTCACCTGTGACAAAAAAGCAGCCAATCTGCACACTTCAGAAATTAAAACCAGAATGAATGAAAAAGACAGTTCATTGACAAATGACATTTGGTTAACTGCCAGCGTTGGACCACTCTCTGAAACATACCGGCATATGAAAGCTGCTGGCATCTGAAACCACTAATGTAATTTAGGAAACGGCTGAATCATCATCTCTTTTTTTTTTTTTCTCTCCAGTGGCCTTAAGAATGACTACAACAAGGAAACGTTCACCTTAAAGCATAAGATTGATGAGCAGATGTTTCCCTGCAGATTCGTCAAAATAGGTGAGAGCACATAGTGTTTTTGTCACTGTATTTGTTCAGTGTTACATAGTGAACATCTTGATTTTCTTTTTCTTTCTTTCCTTTCTTTTTCTTTTTTTTACTCTTTTTTTTACTCTATCTTCTTTTTCCTTGTGTCTCAGTGCCTCTGATGTCTTGGGGTCCTAGTTTTAACTTCAGCATCTGGTACATTGAGCTGCATGGTATTGAAGACCCTGATGTGGTGCAGCCCTGCCTTAACTGGTATAGCAAGGTAAGTGTGTGATTGTTTCCTGGAGGTGAGCCTTGGGGAAAGGTTGATTACAGATTTAGCTAGCCTTAATCAATAATCCGATGGATTAATCAGATAGCAAGAGAACTAAACTCCTTCAAGGACCTCTTATGTGTTCCTGAACAATACACAGGCTATAAACATGTCTACAGTTTGTCTTCTTACATCAAACCGCTATGTAAACATTGAATTTGCACAGTTTTGTAAAGTGATGTTTTAGTCTAATTACAGGCAGAAAGCCACAGGGGCTCAGCAGTAGCTCATTAATTGCGCACAGTTTCATTAACTTGTCATCCCTTGCTCCCACTTTCATTCCCTTTACCAGCATTCACAGCATCATTACAAATTGCAATTTGACCACAGTTTCTGTCTTGCTACACTTTCCAAGCATTAGACAAATTTAAGTAACTTCAGGCAAGACGGATATAAACATGTAAACATCCATCATCTCGTTCCTTTAAAACTTCATAATTTGGGTCTGTTTACTTATAATTTGGTAGAGCTACAGTCTCATACCCTTCAAACGGCCTCTAATGGAAGTAATGCTGACATTACCTGAATTATCTTTGCTTTTTATAAAGTTGTTCTACATAACTCTTATTTAACTAAATAAATGCCTTTACTTTGTCAGTGCTGTCTCCAAGAATACATTTGCAATTTGGGCTGTATTTCATAGTAATGGCCATCAATCCTCTTAATGATGATAGTAATGGCAGCAATGCTGTATTCATCAATTTAATGATGACATCTGGGAATCCTGTTATGTCTCTAGAAAGGTGGGGCATATTCTGCTTAAATAGAAGTTTGCTTTAGCACAAATGGCTGTATAAGAAATGAACTCATGTAAAGCTCAGTTAATAACTAACAAATGTATACGTAAAGGTCCCATATTTTACCCTCCCATCTAGTGTTTCATTTAAAGTTTTGATATAACAAAAAACAAACAAACATTGGATGTAGTTTCAAATCTCCTCTAGGAAACAGTAACAGCAGGTTGGTTAGCCAATCGGATGAGAGCAGGCTTTACGTCTCTGTTGTGATTGACTGACTGTTTTCTGAGTGACCCAAAAAAAAAATACATAGAAGATTTCAGGTAAAACACTCAGAGAAGCCAAGAAGGCTTGGGGCACGGCTGAGAGTGGTGACTGCTTTGTTATGACATCACAAAGTTACAGATGACCTGATGGCTGGTTTTAGGCTCAGTTTCTGAGCACATGCTTTGTGCATTTTTCTGGTAACTGAAGCTTTGTATTATTATAAAATCTAGACCAGATTGAAAAACATAACAAACTGAAAAAAACAAAACATGGATGTTTATACAGTATGGGACCTTTAAATTTTGATAAGCACAAGTAAACAACTAAAAAGTCAACCAAATACTGTAGCTGGTGACGTTATGTGGTATTTGACACGTGTAGTGCTATTTGAAGTTAAATATCCGCACATGAATGGGGCTGATTGGGGGCTAATATCAGCCTGTAACCTTTCCCTCTCCAATGTGCCCTTTCAGTACAGAGAACAGGAAGCCATCCGCCTTTGCCTGAAGCACTTCCGGCAGCATAACTACACAGAAGCCTTTGAGTCGCTGCAGAAGAAGACTAGGATAGCACTAGAGCACCCCATGCTCACCCACCTGCACGACCGGCTGGTGCTGCAAGGAGACTTTGATGCCTGCGAGGAGCTCATAGACAAAGCTGTGAGAGGTAAGGTACTTGACCTGGTGACTCATCATTGAAGCATTTGAGTTTAAAGATGCCTTTTCATTTTTTTTAATTTTTTTTTAATAATTGGATTTTGGGTTCCTGCTCTCATTAATGGTGCTTTTTGTCGTCTCTTCTCTCCTTTTCCAGATGGTCTGTTTAACCAGTACATCAGCCAGCAGGAGTACAAGCCCAGGTGGAGTCAGATCATCCCCAAATGCAACAAAGGTACAAGTGCCCAAGAAATCAACCGAGACGACATGAACGGTGAGATTATACTGAAGTGGGAAATCTTCCCATCCATCAGTCACTTAGAGCTCTGTGGCCTTGTAGCTAAACCACTTTCGTCGTCCCCCTCCCTTTTTGTTACCTCCCTCTCTGCCCCTTTACTCCTCCCATTGTTCCACCCATCCCACATCACCCTTTCTCGCTTTCCTCTGCGTCATCCCTCCATCTCCGGGTTCACCCACTGTCCTTGTCTCATCCTTTTCTGTTCCTCTCCACAGGTGACGGCGACGACAACAGGCCAGGCATGAGGGGAGGACATCAAATGGTCATTGACGTCCAGACTGGTGAGACCCACGCAGCCAGTGTTGTAAATTGGCTGTTCAACTAACACTGTGACTCATATCCTCCTACACAGACTCAGAACCCCAATCTCTATTACTGTTAAATCAAATTAACCCCCCCTCCCTTCCCTTCCCTTCCCTTCCCTTCCCTCCCCTCCTCTCCACTGCCAGCCCTTCCCCTTCAAAAGAAAACAGTCCTGAGCACATCTCTCGTCTAACGCCACATAAATCACCGCTTTTGTTGTGACAGAGACATATAACTATTGTTTTTTTTCCTGTATCTGGCAACATTGGTGGTGGTGTACTCCCCCACCCCCCCACCCCCCCTCCAGCTATTGGAAATACAAAAGCCTGCATTGTGTGTATGTGTGTGCAAGCGAGCGAGAGTGAGAGACCGAATGAGAGAGAGAGAGTGATGCATTGTCTACTGCTGTCTAGGGGAACGTATTGCACGCTTGTGGTCCGGGTCTCAGACTGCACACTCTGACCTCTGTGCTTTGATAGCAGTAGTTGAGAGAAGAAGTTGTTGATACAGTTAGTCCCAAGTGTTTGTCTCCAGTCCTGTTGTCCTGGTCCATTTAGAATCTCAATTTTTTTTTTTTCCATTCTGTTGGTAATGGATCTTATACAGAAACAGTATACGTCTCAACCCAAGACTTTGCTTTTGAATGTTAAATGTGTACTTATTTGAACACAAGGCCTCTCCCAGACTGTGATCCCCTTTCATTCTTCTGTATGAGAACAACCACTGAACCTGTTATAATATAATAATAATTATAATTATTGAGCCTCTATAAGAAATCAGACTGCATATTTGTATCATTAACCATATTTTGTTTTTCATGCTTTGAGCTTCATCTCATTTAATTTGAAGTAAAGTAATAGATTTTACATTAAAGAGCCAACTCTCTTTAATTTGAGCAGATGTACATGTACAATATTGAAAATATTGTGTGGGAGATAAGAGCCGTTTTAAACAGATGGTGATTAAGGTTTGGATGATCTAAGGTGACTGGGCAGATACACATGAAGTCTAACAAATTAGTATATTTTTATATATATGCAGTCAATCATTGCATGTAGACTTTGTCCAAACCTGATCCTCTCTCTGGCTTCATTGCAGCCACCTTGCTTGTTGTAGGGTGATACAGTGGGTATAGGTATGGGCTCTTGCCGTATCTGGCCAGAGACTCACTGTAAAGCTTTATCCTGTTCATCATTTCCATGCAAGGTTGATCCAGGTAACTGTGTGAAGACAGATGAAGACTGTTCGAATCTACCGAAGGACAGAAACAGTCCAGTCTGGTCTGTAATGGTCTACACGTGGAATGTAGTTCGTTTAGTTTGAGATCAGGTGACTGACTCCAGTCAGGGTATTTCCACCTCTTCACCCTGAAAAGCTCTCAGCTTTGCCCAAATGTTTATGATCTTTGTCCTGCTGAATGATGAAATGTTGTCCAGTGAGTTTTGATGCATTGGGTTGAATCTGAGTTCACCGAATGTTCCCGTCTACATCTGCATTCATCCTACCTCTCTTGCATTTGCATTTATTGTGTCTGTTCATTCACAGCTAAGCTACAACAGCACCAGCACCTCGCTTGATAAACGAGGCGGCTCCTTTTTCTCATCGCTTTTCCTCTTTTTTTCTGCTGTTATTTGACAGAGCTGCAGCCTCTCTGTTCTGAGGCTTACCTAGGAGTTTGAGTCTTGTGGTGAATCCTCTGAGCTTATGTTCCTGAAGTCTTCTCTTGATCGCTGACAAGGAAACATGTCCGCCTACATCCTCGAGCGTTTTTTTTTTTAACTCGCTCTACAGTCAAAGGGCTTTTCTTTCACCATGCAAATCATTTTCCACTCATCCACCAGAGTCATGCCGCTCAGTCCACCAACTTGTTTTCTATTTAATCCTCCAGTGTGTACCTGTCCAATTAATAGACAACCCTTATGAATGATCACACTGTGCACCATGAAATCTATTTCCCTTGGATGCCCCGATTGATCAGCTTGTCATCATGATTGGCCAGTTTTCATTAAAGAGGAACTATGCAGGATTTTTTGCTTAACTATGCTACATTTTTACCTTCATTAAACAGCTTTGGTGATGGTTAAATAAATGACATGCAACTTGTCACGAGGGAGAATGGAGGCTCTCTACCTTCTACCAAGGGGGCAGTTGTCGGTCTGAGAAGTGAAGCTCACTTCCGCGTTCAAAAAACTGCAATCCCCTCGGATTCCTCTGGGGGCTGGTGTCAGAAGGGAGCATTCCCCATAGACCCCCATGTTAAAATCGTCGACTTTACATCCTCAGTAAACATGTTAAAAGCCTGGTGTCAGAACGTTTTTTCGTCTCAATCGATAGTTTCTACCCCCGCACACACTCTGAGGGGGGTGAATTTTTTTTTAACTCTATAGTTTTACTGTTATTAGGTTAAAATTCTGGCCAATCAGGGCGCGGAAACGTTGAGTGACAGGTCCGAGCAGCTCCGTGGACAGGCTGCTTCGAGGCCAGTGGGCGGGTTCTCGGCCGGCCAATCCAACATGGCGCTGTTCAGGCCGCCATATTTGAGTCACAAAAACGACTCCCCAAAACCAATGGGTGACGTCACGGACGCTACGTCCATTCTTTTTACAGTCTATGCCTTCTACCTAGCGTCTCTTGGCTTTTGAAAAGCAACTTTTGCAAGATCAGAGCCACCACCCCGGTGTCCCAGCTCTTGTCTCTGCGGCACCACGACACAAACGCGCCCCGTAACCTGTGATCTCTTGTTTATGACTGATAAGACTACACAAATAACACGTCGTAACATCGTACATGATATATAATGTTACATACCGCTCTATTGATTGATTTCACGCAGACTTTGTTGTAAACAAATGCACATGGCCGGGAGGAGGGTTAGCAAGACAGGAGAGAAAGCGGCCGAAAATGCAGAGCTCTCCTCTAAAAACACATGATCAGTAGATTGGACTTAATACTTCCAGTCACTCGCCACCTGTGGTTCAAAACGTAACATGTCGGCCATTTGTTACTTTTACAAAGTTTGTGAGACTATTACAATATAAACCTTCTGCAGTGTATGTCAAAAATTATTGGAATTGGCCAATCTCGGTCTTAAATGATATTGGCAGCAAAAAAAAATGCTGTTGGGATATCCCTACTTTTCTTCTTGATGTCTCAAGGGCTGAGGGTAGAAATGGTCAAGTTGGAGCTTATTGATGTTACTTTTTTTGATTTAGCCTCAGGGCCTGTCTAAAACCTGGTATTACTACCGACCCTACTCCCGTTCCTCTCAGTGTCGATATACTTCCACAAAAACGGACTCTATTCCAGTCCATCCCACCTTGGGGAACTGTCAACACTGTATTAAAGTATAACCAAACTGGGTTATTCGCACTAACTGTGGTGTGGTGTGTGGGACAGTTTGTATTGAGTGGCGGGATGATGGACTACCTAAGTGGCAGGCTGCTGGCAGTGCTCTCTAAAACACAATGCACACGTAGAGATGAGGTTTTGTGCTGTGTTCGCTGCAGTTTGACAACTCTTTCAGCGCTTTTGTTTTTTCCTGCTGCAGAGACCGTGTACCTGTTTGGGGGCTGGGACGGCACACAGGACCTGGCTGATTTCTGGGCTTACAGCGTTCAGGAGAACCAGTGGGCCTGCATCTCCAGAGACACAGAGAAAGAGGTGAGAAGGCTCAGGAAACACACCGGTACAATACAAATGACACTTATTAGAGCAAAGTAGTAGGGAGGTTAAGCAACTTTTGACTTCAAGTCATGATGCAAAGGTCCCCTTTGGCATGGAAGTACCTTGGGGTCATACAAATAAATCTATCCTAAGACACAAGTGAGATCACACTTTGTATCCGAAATAAACACGTTTTTAAAATGCCTTTTTTTAATTGAGAAAACGCATGTTAAAAGCACATTCCATTTAGAATGTCCATATAAACTACAATGTTTTCAGCTCCTGGATGTGATCTACAGCTTATTTGTAACATGATTGCAATATTTCAGGATTGTTTCTCAAATTGAATGATGAACAGGGATCTATTGCCTTTCAATCTGTAGGGTGGACTGACATAGGAAGCCTAAAGTCCAGCCAAGACATTCCATTATGGCTAATTTGAAATAAGAAATAAAGATACTGTAACATCATGAGATTGAGAAGATGAGCATTAACAAGCATTCACAAAAGTAAAAATCTACCAAAATAATGAAGCTTACCAGTTTCTCAGCATTACTCTGAGAGAGGATCTTAGCCAGCTATCCTGCGCAGGTGAAATAAGTCAGTCCTAATCATATTCTTTATGTGAGAGCTGCAAACTTAAACTTCCCTATATGTATAGCTGAACATTGCTTATTAAGGGCGCTCTACACTAAAATTTGTTAGTTTACTTTAGGAGCACAATGTAAAATGTATTCAGTATCAGGTTATATAAGCCTTAAATAATGTACAGGGTCCAATGTGACCAATTTTTACATTTGAGAACAGTAAAAACATTTTTCCTTTGACTTTAAGTTGACGTACAATATGACCCAGAATGGGTCATGTAAATTCAACTTTTTTAAATCAACATACACAAGCAGTAACTAGTTATAGGTAAGCCTATATTTTGACCAACACAATATTTGGCTAATTGGTCTTTCCTGCCACCACTGTGATATGAATTACATCTTATTATTTAACTACTTGTAGGCTATATTTGTTGCACTCCGTCTGATGTTCAACAAATCAGTATCAGTATAGTTTTATTAATGTTTTTACATTAATAAAACCCAATATCCTGTCACACAAGCAGCTCCATGTTGTCTCAGAAGCTGTAGATCTCATCCAGGAGCTGAAGGCATCAGGGGATCTGCCTGAGTTTATATGGACATTCTAAATGGAATGTGCTTTTAGCATGCATTTTCTCAATTAAAAAAAGGCATTTTAAAAACGTGTTTATTTCGGATACAAAGTGTGATCTAACTTGTGTCTTAGGATAGATTTATTTGTATGACCCTAAGGTACTTCCATGCCAAAGGGGACCTTTGCATCATGACTTGAAGTCAAAGGCCTATTTTTTGGGCTTAACCTCCCTACTAAAGAGCCGATCAGCTCTGAACATCTGTCTCCCGTTAACCAATCAGAGTGGTCCGAGCGCTCGTTCCTGCCACAAGATGTGCATCGACTCCCAGCGGCGTCAGATCTACACGCTGGGCCGGTACCTGGACTCCAGTGTCAGGAACAGCAAGTCTCTGAAGAGCGACTTCTACCGCTATGACATCGACGCCAACACCTGGACACTACTCAGCGAGGACACGTCAGCTGATGGGGGGCCAAAGTTGGTGTTTGATCACCAGGTGGGTTGAATCTTTGAACTTCTGACAACGATTACATAGTAGCTCAATAAATGACACTTGCTGAGTAGTGGTGTGCATCTTCATTGGCCACACGATTCAATTCGATTACGATTCACTGAGTCTACGATTTGGTCCGATTCGATTATACGATGCATTTTGATGCATTTCGATGCATCACATCCTCAATTTTCTATGTTGCCACACATGGCTTTTTCATTAATTAACATAAATAGTCTGATAAATATAACTTTTTATTTCCATAAAATTAAATAGAAAACATAATTTAAAGGGACAACGAGGAGTTTTGGAGTGTGAGTTTTCACACTACATTTATGAGCCTCCGCGCGCACCGTGAAATTATTTGACCGGCACAAGACAGACTCATGTTTTCATTCATCAATAATTAAAGTCAGAGGTTCGAAGACGATCACATACCGTCGTAGTTCCAACCATAAACGGCGATTCGGCGGCGTTACGGGGTGTTCCCACCAAACGCGATGACGCTTCATCGCGCGCCGAGATTACATGTAAAGTCAATGCAAACACGCGATTAGACGCGTCATCGCTCCGGGCGATGCGATGGACGCGATAGCGCGGCGTGATGGACGTGATGGACACGTTGGCCGCGAAAAATCGCCTCCATCGCGTCGCCCGGCGCGATGACGCTTCATCGCTCAAGTTGAAATAATTGAACTTTTGCGGCGAATTCGCGTGAAGACGCGCCGCGACAGCCAATCAGCTTTGAGATCGTCACCGACGTGCTGACGTACGAACGTACTGGTGTTCCCTTGGCAGTTTAGTCAGAGCGAGTCTATTGACAATATTAGAAGTTTTCTGGTTTAGTTTAGTTTATTATTCAGATCCCCATTAGCTGCAGCAAAGCCACAGCTCTTCAGTGTTGCTTTTCCGGTGCTGTTACAAACGTTTCTTGTTTGGATATTCGGACCTGAAAGCATGTTATCACTGCTGTTTTCAACCAGCGGGCGCTGCGAGCCGGCCGCCCCGTCCCAAAGCACTCAACAGGCGGTCAGTCACACAGTAGTGTCACGGAGCTGTCTCCACTGCAGCCAGAGACTCGCACCGCTGTTCCTCTCCCATCTACAGGGACAGGAACAGTGCAGCGACGGTGGTTATCTCTGCCAGAGAATGAAATAGTGGGAGAAATGTTGTTGTTTGGGCGGGCTCGTCGCGCGACGCTATGCCGCGATGAGGCGTTTTTTGCATATTGAACCAGCGTCAAAACTGGAGCGTCTAGCGCGACGCGATTTCATTTGACGCGCGATTCAATCGCGTTCATCGCGTTTGGTGGGAACACCCCGTTATTCTCATGACTCGCCGCAAAACCGAAAGTAAGGAAACGCTGGTCGGCTCGCCCAGCATTTCCGCCACCACTAATAATAACAAAATAACGATAGAGACAAAACGATATATTTATCGAAAATGGGCCCATTAACAAGTGTGGGTAACGTAGATTCATCCACATTAATATGAGACTTTGTTATTGTCGCGGAATTTTTCGTTCTGCCGATGGAGAAACTCCTCGTTGTCCCTTTTTAAATACATTGCCACAATACAGCAGTTTCCTTGGAGTCTGAACACACAAAGAAAAAGAAAAGGCCTAGCCTACTTAAAGGTGCACTTGTTAATTTCTCAAAAACAAAACGTAAATTTTGGCATCGTGTTTCAAAATAAAATAAATCACTGTCTCTGTACGTGAACAACATCATCAAACTTAAAAAATTATTTGAATTCAAAAAATAGATTATGTGACAGAACTGCATCGATTCAGAATCGTCCCATCAAGAATTTCAATGCATCTTTTGAAATGATTATTTTCTGCACCCCTGCTGCTGAGTATTCAACTTGTGCTGCCTGCTCCTCCTGCAGATGTGCATGGACTCAGAGAAGCACATGATCTACACATTTGGCGGCCGAATCCTGACGTGCAACGGCAGCGTGGAGGACAGTCGGACGTCAGAGCCTCAGTTCAGCGGCCTGTACGCCTACCACTGCCAGGCCGGAACGTGGAGCCTCCTGCGGGAAGACTCATGTAACGCCGGCCCAGAGGACGTCCAGTCCCGCATCGGACACTGCATGCTCTTCCACACTGTGAGTCACATTTTGGGTTTATATCTGTTCACTTGGTTATTGAATGAGCTTGAAAACTAATCTTGTGTTTTGTATTTCTCTCTTCTCTCCACAGAGGAACCGCTGTCTGTATGTGTTTGGAGGTCAGAGGTCAAAGACCTACCTCAATGATTTCTTCAGCTACGATGTGGACGGAGACCACGTAGAGATCATATCTGATGGCACCAAGAAGGACTCTGGCATGGGTAAGATGTCAAACTTCTCCAAACTCCTTGCCTTGCTTTCTTTAAAAAAAAAAAAACGCTTGTTGAATTGAAATTGAAAATGTGAGATAACTGCTCTTCATGATGTAAACATCAACTCATAAAATCAACCAATTTTCAGTATTTGTCACTTTGAACCAGTGCAATGGAGCTGATGATGATCAGTGGATGTGTGGGTGTCTTGTCTCCCGGTATGTGTGTATTAGAGTTGTTAACAATGTCTCATCATCAAATACAATAGCTGTTGATTATAGGGCCAAGGGAGTTTTAAATTGCAGGAGAACAAGAATAAACAAAAGTTTATCAGATTAACTTGACTGGTGGGAAACAGAGTGAAATGCAGAGAAGCTGAATTCTTTGTATATTTAGTGTCATGAGCGCTGGATTGATTCACTGTGGCCGCTAGAGATACGACGAGGTACACCTATTAAATCCGATGCAGCAGCTCTATCATTAATGCTACTCTTTGTTTTTGGAGCTCAATATCATTTATTGTTATTATATTTAGTCCTAATTGTGCTTCGCTTATTGGATTATGTGTTGTCAAGGTCAGTTTTGTTTCCTCTGTTATTGATAAGAGATACATGCTCCATCAAAGCCACTGCTGCTCACACAGGAAACCTAACGGCCCAATTAAGAGCTGTTAGAGCTAGTTAGGTAGGTGTAGTGTTGTGCTGATGAACAATGACACCAATGATCATCAGAACAACTGCAGATGGCTCATCATCACAAAGGCATAGCGCCGGTTTATATTTGTATGAGGGAAACTGGATTACTAGACCCCCTGCACTTGACACCAGATTTAGGGTACTGCTGTGTGTGTTAAAGGGGCTGATTGTTAAAATGAAAACGTACGATTGCATCCTCTTGTATTATGACACAGGATTGTGAAGTTTAGTTATGCAGTTTCACTCTATTTCCGAACTGTTACACCTCGAATAAGTAGGATTATAGAAACACATAACACATCTGGTGTTCAAAAGACGCAGGAAAATAAGGAGAACTGTTGTGTCATCGTTCGCACTTGAACTTTTTTCTAAGCCGCCGCTTGTCAGTTGTTGGGAAAGTTGATGTCTCTTCTGCCGCATTTACTGTTTAATGGACCCCCTGTTTGTTGGCTTCTCTGTTTCCATCAAAGGAGATGTGACAGATTGTCTGCTTAAAAAGCTCCGGCAGCAGTCAGACACTTCCTGCCCCGACAGGCAGATTGAAGTAAATCTGCCGCACTCTCAGTTCTGCATCAAACACGGTATAAATCGAGCTCTGGGAGCCAGACTCTCACCTCTGTTTTACCTTTTCGGGAGCCAGGCAGAGAGAGAGAGGGAGGGAGTCTGAACATTGTAATAATATGGACGAGAAGGCTCAAAAGATTCAAATGGGCACGTGAGTGAAACAGAACAAGTAAGAACAGTATGTGCTTTGGTAGGAAGGAAGTAGCAAGTCCAAACAGTGCTCTCTTTTTCTGTCTCTCACATTGATGGTTGCTGTGGCTCAGGCCGAGCTCGTCACTGTGGCAGCAGCAGCAGCAGCAGCAGCAGCAGCAGCAGCAGCAGCAGCAGCAGTATCTGATGCTGTCTATCTTCATGGCCTGACGTCTGCCGTTCTGCGTCGCGCCTTATTATCTTAAGATTTCACAATGCATGCAAAAAAAAAATCCATATACTGTAGTTAATAACATCTTATCTTGTCTGCTAGATTGTAATTACATAATTACATAAACAAATGAGCTTAAATGCTGTTTGTTCATCTTTTTCTCCAACAACAATTAGCACAATAAACACTCTGACAGGCGTTGATGACAGGCTTTTGAAAAGAGACAAATGGTAACACAGTGGATGATGCTGTTAAGATGCTGGAAGGAGGAGATGCGGCCAAAAATGTCTATTGTAGTATGTGTAGTTTTATGCAGTTTTATGCAGTAATTGTTCTGTAAATGCAATACAGAAGAGGTTTGAAATAACCATAGGGATAGCATACGTAAGCTGGTAGAAGATGTGGCTCACATTTCACCGATGTGAGTTAAAGGGATAGTTCAACATTTTGGCAAATTGGCCCGTTGCCATAATCCCTATAGTTTTAGGGGTAGGTTCATTACCTTTAATAGTCGGTGCAAGCTATTTTTAGAATGGCGGAGCAGAGTCGTGAGCTGCTCAGAGCTACGCTACGAAGGCTAAAAGGATTTCTTGATTTCCCTCATCAAACTCATCAAATACACAATCCAACAACTCCAAAACGCTCTGGTGGACAAGTTGTGACCTGCACATTCACCACGCTATGAGATAATAACAGAACTTTACGAGACAGAGTTGTTTTTGAGGCCAATTTGCCAAAATGTTGAACTATCCCTTTTAAGTTTCTGTTCTGTGTCAGTTTTTCTAAATCCAAGCTACATGACTGAAGTGACATGCTTTTTAGCAGCGACTTCTTCCCTCTCATCCTCCTTGGGTCGTCGTGCCTCCTGCTCTGTATTCACTTCACTGTCCTTTAGACACAGTGGCCTCAGTGTTTGAGCACCCTCCTGTTTTTGAAATTGAACTGCTCTAAGATGGGCTGATTGTATTACAAGAAGGAAAATTAAAGTGATGGGCAGTAATAGATGATGATGGCAACAACAAAGTGTGACGGGGCCTGTAGTTTGAATCTGAATTGGTAATCAAAGGATTCATTTAAAAAACAGTTAAAATGCCCTTGAATGCTTTAAGATTTTGGAAGTTTGGGTCAAGTTCTGCTGAAACTGAAGCTTGTTTGTCACAGATCACATGGTTTTCTGAAAAAGAAAAAGGAAAATGGTGAAGCCTGCGACATCTCTGCTGTCCGCTGCTCTGTCTGTAGCTCTGCTTGCTGTTTCGTCTTGAGTTTGATTTGGGTTAATAATTGCACATATCGCTCAATTTTGATAATGTTAAACCCACCACACTCTACCTTAACTGCACCCAGTCTACTGTAGGGTTGGGCTTTTCAAAATGCGTAAAAAATGACCTTGACAAGAGTTTTTTCCACAGTGGTTACATTAAAGCTGAAAAAGCAATTAGCCGTTCAACAGGAAAAAAACGCTGTAGGTGTGCGATGTGTTCACAGTGGGTGAAGAAAACACCGTTTTTAATTTGTGTAAGGCCAATGTAACAACCTCAAAAACATTCAGAGCGACTTAGGTAGCTGTGCACAGTCGAGATCGCTAGTTTAAGTGCTGCTGCAGTTCACACACGTGGTTCCACATCACCATCATCACTGCAGATCCCCGGATAACAGACGAGATGAGCAGCCTGGCAAGTGAAGAGTTGTGAGCTGAAAGCAGTCATGTGATTTTTCGCTTCGGGGAGAGAAAAAGCTTTATCGAGTCATTCAACAGATAATAGTCGATGTTTTCTTATAAATATAAAATTAGATTGTCCATTAAGAGCAGATCTCATAATGGATGTATACCTGCCCCGACTGTACACATCCAGTCTGTGCTGGCAGCAGCGAGATGGCTGTAAAGCAGCCGTTGACCACAGCAGCTCCGGTGCTGAGTCAGAGCCTGCAGTTTATCATGAATTTCATGCTTGTTGTGTGCTGAAAATGGAGCCACAGTGAAACACGGAGCTGCTGGTGCTGAGCCGCAGCTACAGTATATAATAGAAGGAAGTTAAGGCAGCATTAGATTAGGTTTCTAATAAACAGAACAGCTGAGCCCAGCTCCCTGGTCCGTCAGCTGGATTATGCATCAGAGGGAAACTTTTAATTGTGTTAAAACGTAACAATATACAGTAACTAAACAACAACAGTAACAGATCATATTGGTGTTTGCAGCATTAAATAAATACTTTTTTACTCATGCATAAAGCCCACAGAGAGTCGAACCCTCGCCTCTACAGCGGGTGTGCCTTGCTCTACCCAGGTGACAGGTCTGCTGGACTTGCAGGGGAACAGCAGTGCGCGCTGGCGTTTTCCCACATTTGCATGCGGTTCACTCTCTGCTGGGCCTTGTTGCCATGGCAGCGTGTTGCTATGTCATCAAGTAGTTTTTCTTCGGTGGCCTCTAATACCGCTGCACTACCGCTCGACTTTTTCCTTTTTCATTCCAGCGAGAAGTTCTGCATCTGAACTTCCCGTCACAACTGGATCTCCACTCTGCCTCAGGAGGGAATGTTTTTATTTCCAACCTTTTGACCTCCCTTGCTAATTTGTTTATTGTTGTGTTTTTTTGTTTGCCCCGCAGTCCCGATGACGGGCTTCACCCAGAGAGCCACCATCGACCCCGAGCTCAACGAGATCCACGTGCTGTCGGGCCTCAGCAAAGACAAGGACAAGCGGGAGGAGAACGTCCGCAACTCGTTCTGGATCTACGACATCGCCCGCAACAACTGGTAGGAGGCAGGCTGGAGGATGAACAAGTGACACGCACACACATGCACACACATGCACACACATGCACGCACGCACACTTTCTGTGCAAGCAGAGAGAGGTTTCTGTGATCGTCACCGCAGCAACGAAAGAGTGCACGCACACACACCTCACACCTGCCGGAAGTACTTTCACACACACAGGCCTCACCACAAATGATAGCATGAAAACAACACACGTAAACACAAATCTGAACACATTGCAGAGCTCGCCCTCTCTCTCTCTCTCTCTCTCTCTCTCTCTCTCTCTCTCTCTCTCTCTCTCTCTCTCTCTCTCTCTCTCTCTCTCTCTCTCTCTCTCTCTCTCTCTCTCTCTCTATTCAATTTAACAAGCTTTATTGGCATGACTGTTAATACAATATATAATATTATATTATATATAACGATAATAATGAACAAACAGTGAACATATCATTTTGCAGGTAAAACTCAACAGGAACAGATCAGATATCTCTGTGCGTGTGTGTGTGTGCTCCTTAGTGCAGGGATCAGTGGTTGTGAAAGAACAAGCTGCAGCCTTCTCTGTTCCACTACACTGGTTCCAGTAGTTGTTCTTGTACTCTGTGTCCAGTCAAATAAGACACGTGCAGCCTCATGTCGCCCTGTGCTTACGCCTCTGTACGAGCTGTCTTAAAACTGAATTTGTTGTTCTTTGAATGCTGTAGGAAGTGTGCGTTTGTGTAACTCGCTTCCTCTTTTGTGTGTCTGTGTGTGTGTGTCGCTGCTCAGGTCATGTGTGTACAAGAACGACCAGGCACTGAAAGAAAACCCGAGTAAGGCCCTGCAGGAGGAGGAGCCGTGTCCACGCTTTGCACACCAGCTAGTGTATGATGAGATGCACAAGGTGATGTACACAGTTCACACACACAGACACACAGACACACACATATTAAGTGAACTATCACCCAGTTGTCGTAGTGCAAAGTGGTATCAAAGGATGCAGGCGTTTCAGAGTCAGACTAGTTGCTCCTTTCAAAGCAAGGACAAGGGTTAAGAGTCTACATCCTGATGGAAGAATAAACACAGTTCAGTGTTTGTATTTGCAAGAGATTGCAGATTTGTTCAAGTGTCTAAGTTTTGTCCAAAAATGATCTAATCATAGAAATACTTAACACCAACTATTTTAATATTTGTTTTGATGCATGAATCACGTCAAAACTGCATGACCGGGACAGTTAATTTATATGAGGAGTTGTTTAACTTGATTATTTCCTTATGAAGATTGAATGTGCTTATCTTATGCTTGGACATTAAGAGGGATTGGTATCATTAGGTGGGTAAATACACATCAAATAGACTGTGAAATGCTTTCTGTTGTAGCTCCCTCCACTATACAGAATGATGATAAGACTCAAGTAATAAAACTAAGATCAAAAGGACAAGATGCACAATGATAAAAAATGAATGAATAAAGGGAAAAAGTTAATTGGCTCCCCGGATGCCGATACCTGTAAATGATAACAAAAAAATAAAGATAAGATAAGCTGTTCAAATGCACACTAAAGTCAAAATGGCAAACCTTTATTGTTTTGTGTGTATTTCCAGGTGCATTACCTGTTTGGTGGGAACCCTGGAAAGTCTTGTTCTCCCAAGATGCGTCTGGACGACTTCTGGTCCCTCAAACTGTGTCGGCCCTCGAAGGAGTACCTGCTCCGTCACTGCAGATACCTCATCAGGAAATACAGGTTTGCTGCTGCTTGAACTCCAGCATCGCAACAGTTACACAGTTACACACACTTTATGAGTTGCAGGATTTTTTCTATTTTGAATTTTTCTTTGAACATATTTTCTTTTGCATCATTTATTGGTATTTCATAGTTTATAAATATCCATTGCTGCTATTCACACAAAAAGAGCATGGAAGTCCAAGGCTTTTTATTATTATTATTTGTATGTTACATTGATGGAGCCAAATAGAGAGAAATTCAGATAAACAGAAACTCTCAATCGAAAACAAGAGAGATCTCTCTCATCTCAAGCCTTTATTTTGAAGGTGAAGGTGAATCTGCTCCATCTCTTTGCTTAGTATTTTCATGGCAGAAATGTCATGGATGAAAAGAAGAATTGAAAGGGGTAAAAATAAAAACAAATGTTAGATGATTAGTTTTCATGCATGTGTTGGACAAAATGTACACGGTATATTCATAATGATTTAACTGTAATGATTCTGTCCATTAAACGTTGCCGCTGGATGTTGATTCTCTTTGGTGCATTAGTGAGCAAAGCAAAAACAACTTTAGAAGAATCGATCTTCGGTTAAGACGGAGAAATAAACACTGACTTCGTTATAGAAGCTCATGGAATCTTCCATCAGTGTCGTGATGAGAAAACAAATTGCTGCCCTGTTTGCTTTGGGTGTGTTGCCATCTAGCGGCCAGTTGCCGTAACTGCAGCCTGACACAGTGTGCTTTGATCGGTCAGGTTCGAGGAGAAAGCCCAGTCCGAGCCCCTGAGTGCACTGAAGTACCTTCAGAACGATCTGTCTCTCACTGTGGACCACACAGACCCTGATGAGACCAAAGAGGTATGCTGCTGTCTTTACTGTGCGTTTTGCGTGTGTGTTTGGACTG
Organism: Trachurus japonicus; assembly: GCF_045865225.1. NCBI lineage: Eukaryota > Metazoa > Chordata > Actinopteri > Carangiformes > Carangidae > Trachurus > Trachurus japonicus. The sequence continues at coordinate 22,593,528 of NC_140929.1, forward strand.
TGTGTGCAGTTTATAAACAAATGAGATAAGAGCTAGACGAGAGGCTCAGGAATCACAGATGTCATAGTGGAGGTAAACAAGCCGCTCTGCTCTGCTGTGTTTGCTCGGCATCAGAGCTGCAGCTCTTCAGGCTGTTGTCGTTCAATGTTGAACAATGTGACCGTGACTCTTCCGTTTGTGTTCTTCAGTTTCAGCTCCTGCCCTCGGCTCTCTTCAAGTCCAGCTCCGACTTCATCCCTCTGGGTAAAAAACCTGACACATCTTCATACTAAACACCACATGTCCTGGAAGTCTAACTCTAACCCTGCATTCAGATTTTTCATCTTATTTGGTATTTACTGTCCTTGATCAGCGATTTTCAAAGTCAGGGGGCGCCAGGGAGGACTAGGGGGTTCTCAGGAAAATTGCAAATAACTAAATACATTTCAATTATTACATTATAAAATATAATTTCTAATAATATAACATATTAAAACCTTATTCGCCAGGCTCATCTCAGTGCTACTTTTTTCAGTAACAAGCTATCAAAAAAGTTACTGTTCTCCCATTATAACACTGTTACCGTCCTGTAACAAAATAATACACTTGTTGAAGTGTACATAGTAACACAGTTACTTTTTGGGGAAAGTAACAACTATAACTAATTACTTTTTTTAAGTAACATGCCCAACACTGTTCATGATGTCATAAACAGGGTTCCCGCGTGTCCCGGAAAACCTGTAAAAACCTTGGAAATTGTTGACCAATTTTCCAGTCATGGAGAACACATGGAAAATGAGAAAAAAAAGTCAAATGTCTTGGAAAAGCAAGCTTGAGTTGTCCTGGAAAATTATTTATCACGTCGTGACATCAGCTACCAGAGCTTGATTTGACTTTTTCAGACCCCATCAAGGATTTATTTTCCAAAAAAGTGCCTAGCGAGGAGCAGCAGAGAGCTGTGTTGGCGTTGTTCTGTGATAAATTTGTCGTCATTTCTAAGCATGTAAGAGATTATTTCATAGATCATACAAGTAAGAGCCATAGACTGCACATCTTTAAATCAGATTTCTGGGGTTGAGAGAGGAATAAACATAGAAACTGGTTAAATGTACAAAGTAAGGTACAACTGTTGAAAGAACATTTCTCCACAGCGTGAACGGGACTGGGTATGCATTAGTGTATGGCGTAATACTGTAGCATCTGAAAATGTCCCGGAAAAGTCCTGGAAAATGATTTCAAGTAAAGAGTGGGAACCCTGATAAACCTGTTGACCTGGCGGTTTGTGTCTGGCATCAAGCCTCAAACTCTGTGGGTCTGTAAAGGAGTCTCCTGCCAGAAGCTAATGCTATTTGGGGAGGGGCTTGGCATGGAAAAGGGAACCCCTGCCCTAAATAAAGAATATTAAATTTAATATCAATAAAACTGAATTAAGATGAAGATCCAGACTCAGAAACAATATATAAGAGCCACACTGCAGCATATTATCTCAGACTGAAGAGTTAAAAGCCCTCCATTATTTCTCTGACTTAATGACCAGTCTGACTGCAGGGAAACGTCTCCCTAAGCCAAAACATCAGCAGTAAAATGAATGTTAGGGATGAATATCTACATACATCATATATAATTACACCTATTGTCTACAGGGTTGGGGGAGCACTGGGAGAAATGCCAGATTCTTTTTGGCAGCAGTGGTGAATTGTTTTGCTCCTGAGCTTTTATTTAGAGGAGGATGTAGCTTTGCGGTGTTGGCTCTCTGCAGGTCTCGTCCGACCTTGGGCCGCTCCCACAGTCCGTCCATGGAGGAGCGACCCTGCATTCTGCTTTGTTTCTGTTTATTGTTTATCAGGAGGGAGGGAGGTTCAGTCCAACTAAACCACCACAGACGCCACAGAGCCAGGCAGGGAACCCTCTATCTCGAGTGTTATTATTGTTACAGTTTAATGGTTTAATGGCGCCGGTCAGAGGAAATGCACAGCTAATGAACGATGTCCTCGTCTCCGTGACGTCCTGCTGTTTATGACTAGGGATGGGCATTTCGAATAATTTTCTAACCGAGTATCCTAACCTTGTCGTACCCGGGTAACCAAATACTGTAATAAAAAATAAAATGACGTCATGTCTGACGGACAGAGCGCAGCCGGTGCATAAATGCGCTCTGTCTGTCAGACAGTCGCATTACTGACACACAGCGTCGTCAGACAAAATATCAGGTGGATAATAAGAGTAGAGACTGGATTTTAAGATGCACATCGCAGCGCATTTATGCCGCGGCTGCCTCGGAGGAGAAAACTTTTTTTTTTCTTTTTTTTAAATCATTAGCGGTGCTTATTTATTAGTCCACACTACATTTTGGTGCCTTCGGTCCTCTCTGCCTCGCATCGTTTCAGGGAATAACTGGGAAGGTTTCAGAATGTTTGTAAACTGAAAGCATATTTTCTAACAGGCTTAATGACACCTGTCGTCTCCCTCCCAACGGCTTACGTCGAGAGAACCACCACAGATTATTGTAAAAGGTTTGAAAGTCCGAGGCTCGATCCAAAAACGCTTTTTTACACAGCAGAAAATCACGTTGCTTGATCCGAAACTGTTTAACACTACAAAATACCGAACCATGGCATGATAATGTAGTTTGATCCGACTGCGCTCTAACGTGCCGTTTTTTTAATCCTAGGTTAACCGGATAATAAATTCATAACTAGATAGCAGATTGCCTACTCGGGTACCCGGGTACTCGGGTAACCGTGCACATCCCTATTTATGACATCAGGCTGACAGCAGCTGTTTGTGTGTTTCCTTCAGGTTTCTCCGACGTAGACCAGACGTACGCCCAGAGGACGCAGCTCTTCGACACGCTCGTCAACTTCTTCCCAGACAGTATGACCCCGCCCAAGGGCAACCTGGTCGACCTCATCACCCTCTAGCCCGTCCCACCTCTGACACACTTTACCCCCCCACCCCCACCCCCCATCACCTCAGCCACTGGGACTGACTGAACACCACCCGTGCACCTGATGGGACGGAGGAGACAGAGACCAGTTATTTTTCTATGGGTGGACCCTGCTGGTGGGAGTACACTTCACCCGGAACAGCTCCGCCTCCGTCGCCACCCGACGGTGACATAAACACACACACGCCATCCACATCACCGCATTTAGCTACATTACACGACGGCCTGAGGTGTGTGTTTGTGTGTGCGTGTGTGTTTTGCCTTTTCTTTTAGAACATCCCCCTCCATTTTTTCTTTCTGATGAAGATTTCTTGGAGCACACGAAGCCCCTCTCAACTCTGCCAAACATCACTTTCCTTTATTTTCTTCTTAAATCCTGACTTGATTTTTCTTCCCACAAACATTTAGGCCAAAAAAAAAGGACTTGTCCACAGTTTTTTTTTTTTTTCCACAGACACAGATGATGAGTTCACATTCACTGGTATTGATTTGACTGGGGACAGGATGGTTAGATTATGAAAAGAGGAGACCACTTCCCGTCCTCTACAAGCACTATCTGTTTATTATTTGACTACATTCTCCACATATCATCTGTAGGACTTTAGGACACATCTGGCCTCATGTCAGTTTTCATTCTGATGATTGATCAGCTCGCCATTCTGTAACACACGCCCCCTATTTATGACCGAGACGGCTGTTCAAGTGCAAAACAAAGTCAACATTTTCAATATAGGAACAATAGACGACTGATTCTACTAGATAAAGTTTAATATATATCTAAATATACATTTATATTGGTTTTGGTTGTTATCCATAAAAAAAATGGTCTTCAGTCTTTAATGGTCTGAAGCATAATCCTAAGTGGTTCAGTGGTGTACAGAATGTGTAAATATACATATAAGATTTTTAAAAATAATTCATGGACTGAACAGATTCTGTGCTGGATCATGCTCTTCCTTGTCCGTCTTTATCCGAAAGTCGAGGGCCACATACAGTAACTGTCCTGCCCCGTGTGTAAAACTCATCGTTGCTTATTGGGAAGAATTTAAAATAACCAGTGGGTGTGAGATTTACGTATTTGTACCAGTAACCCAGTTACAACGCGAGTGGAAAAAGGTGTTTTGGGTCTGTTTGGTGTGTTTGATAAATAATTAGGTAACATTTTCTGTTTTTTTTTTTTTTCTTTCTTCAAATCCCAAATGTCTGAATAGTTGGATAAAGTAGAACCAGCCTGAGAAGTTCCATTAACATTTCATTACAATCATTATTCCACTGAAACCATGGCCACATAGCGTCTCCCTTTTCGCTTTTAAATAAGATGAAATACAGGGATCCAATTGTGATTTTTATTATACGTTATTCGATATAATCTGCTGTAAAACTCAATCATCGATATAAAAAGGCAAACAAAATATCTCATCATACATCTTCCCCCGAGCGCAGCAATGATTTTCAAATGTGATGTCAAAACCCAAAGAGAGCCAGTTTCTAGTGACAGTGGGGAAAAGGAGAAGAAGAAAAAAAAACATCAAAGTGCAAAACTTGCTAATTTTTAAAGAGTAATTTAAGAATGAAATCTGTTAACAAAATCGTAATATTATATTATTATATATTCCCAGCTGGTATTGCTCAGCAGGAGCACTTGGAACATCCTGATTCACTCATTTATCAAACTAGTTTCTGTGGCGTTCAGTTTGTCGGTACTTCCCTCCGCCTCCAGGCTGCAGAGAGTTCATTACTGGCACTCTCATTTCAAATGGAAAGGAAAACATCTGCATCACAGGTCACAGTCTGACCTCCAAAGCTTCATCCACACCCTCCAGCCAATCAGAGCCAAGTAATTAATGGCTGTAGTCTTTAGTTGAAAGCTGGTTGCCGTTGTTCGACTCATTCAGTAAAACACAGCAGGTCGACACACACGCCTTTCACACACATCTGGCTGCCTGCACAGTCTCTGTGACGAAGGCCGAACTCTCTCCATGTCGGTGAATAGTTATTGCTTTTCTCCACCGTCTTTGCCTGGAGGAACTCTGTGCAGTTTTCTGCTCATCACTCAAAGGCCTAATTCTCAGTTCTCGTAATGAAACAATGATATTTGATTTATCCCCATAGTTTAAACTGCCTGTGGTAAATGAGAAAGAGGAGGCAGCAGAGATTTAATGTGGAGTGAGATTCCTCCAAAAAGTTGTTGGATGTTGGGGAGGTGAGTTAATGTCAGATGATGAAGTCTTCCATCAACAGGTCAGGCTCAGATTCACCTGCTGTCACCAAATCACATTGGATTTCCCACTCACCCAAAATCCCACCCTTTGTTTTTTTGTTTTGTTTCCAGTTTGTCGTCTTCTGTAAGTGTCATTCACATCAACAACATCCCATGGACAAAAAAAGAAAAATAATTTTTCATTAGTCAGGTGAAAGCAACACACGATTGTCTCTCCTGGTCCCATCAACTACGACACAACACAACACTGCATGAACACTCGACACACCCACATCTGCTGCGACTGTTAATAATCTGTATGTAATGTACAGGATCGACACTGTTTCTGCTCTTAGGGGCTCAACTGGGAAAAATCTAAATCTCAGCTTTCACATTCAAACTTCATTGTAACTTTAGGTGGTCTCGTCTGTAACGAGGACAAAACCCCCAACGTAGATTTTAAGATCAAAGGATGAAATAATAGCGTGTGAGCGTGAGCTGCGTTTTATCGACACCTTATGCACTTATTTTGAAACGAAACGACGATACTGGTTTAAGCCCGTCGCGCACTATAAGAAACAGCCACTGTCACCAGTTTGTGTGTCTCATGTTCACAGTCGGTCTCAGTCACAGATCTGGGAGTGTGTGTGATGATGAACTCCTTGTGATGTTTGGAATTTAAATATCTTAAACCTATTTTCTAAAAATAGAACAATTTCGACTCATTTCTTGATCCGTAGGGCACAGATGACAACCGAAAAAATAAAAATGTAATAAAAAGAGCACGCCAACTGTATGGAAGATGTGTATAAATATATAAATTGACAAAAAAAAAAGAACGGGTATAAATTAAGTAATGAAATATTCCTCTGTCCAGCTTGTGTCTTTGTAGTTTAGATGATCACTTAAAGCAAAAAATGTCAGATGTGTCGTCCATAAAATTGGGATGCAGAGCTCTGTGATTTTATTGTAACGATAAAACATGAAAGGCACAAACTGGGCTTCAGTAAATTAAATATTATATAACATTAAAACTTGGGAGGGGTAGGGTGGGGGGGGATAATATATTTTGTCTGTTATATGCTGCCATCAGCCACTGTGAGCTACTGAGGCTGCTGAGCTCCACTTCTGATGAGGAGGAATGTTTACTTGTGGCTCTTGACTGTGTCTGCTGCTCTGCAGTACTGTCACATGTATGAAATGAAAACACGATCCTCACTGAGGTGAGCTACATCACTGAGTACTAATGTGTTGGTTCCACGGTGCTGACGTGAACTGAAGGGAGGCGGGGCAGGAAGCGGAGGGGAAAAGTGGAGTGTTTTTTTTTTTTCAACCGAGACGACTGCTGCCACCCACCTGTCGGCTCAATACGAAGCTAGGTCCAGCAGCTAGTTAGCCTAGCGTAGCATTAGGCTAGTTAGCCAGTTAGCCAAGCTTAGCGTTAAGCTGGGGGAAACTGGTTGGCTAGCTACCTGCTGGCTTTAGCTTCATATTTAGTGTGCTATCAACCCTCGTTATTTAAGTCACTACAAATATGTGTTTCCCAAAATATCCAACTATTCCGTAAAGGATTTTGTAGCTAATGAGCTGAAATCGGAACAACAAAAATCAGCGGTGTGGTCCTTTAAGTGTCAGACATGAGCTTGTTATTCCCCTACCTGTGGAACAGTTGAATGCACTTGATGTGGAATATTTATCCTACAACAAAAGAAACCCTTACATTAAGTGAAGCATTGTATAATATAGCATTGTATAAAAAGATGTTTACTGTGACTCAGTAATGTTGCTGGTGTGTCGACACTGGAGATGAGTAGTTTCCATCGCTTCACATTGAGCTTCAGGGTTTTCTTTTTTTTTTTCTTTAATAAATTATTTATTTGTTTGTTTCCAGACAGTCGAGCATGAGAAGGGAACGACAGACTTGCTTCTCAAACAGCCTTTAATTCCCTGAACTCACCACTGACAGAAAATCTAACCTGTATTAGTTAAACCACACTGTGTTTTTGTTTTGAGGTCGGCTCATGTTTTATACTTCAGCTGGTGTGTGTTTTTGCCTATAATATTTTCTGCCCTTACAACAACTAGTGAGGATACAGACCTGTGCTGATTGATTGGACACAACAGCAACAACTAATGAAGCTTCTATGGTAGACAAATCTACAGTTCTGTGATTTAACACTTAAAGCTCATCATGCTCCTGTAGAATTGATTTTTCGTTTTGTGCCAGAGGAAAACTGTGTTTAAAAGGACTAATTGAAAGCACCTTTGTAAAAGACACAATGCCAAATACTATTTTTTCTTTTTGCTATTTTAGCATAAAGCTCCTATACATAAAGTTTGCTGATTATAATTTTGTATTTTTCTCTATTGTTTTTCCACCTCGCCCTCCTCCCGGCCCCTGGGTGGGACTCAGGAGTTGTACGGCTGGTACTCTCAGATCAGTGAGCACTACTCTGTGGATACAGTGAATGTGTAGAAAGCCTTGTAGTATTGCATTGTACGTAATGTATATAATGAATAAAGACTGTATTTTGTTCAGGTTTTCTTAACTGCTGCCTCTTTGGTGTTTCTGCCCCCCCCTAGTGGCCACGTGTGGGTACAACCGAGAGAAAACTGCAGAGAACAAGTGGAAAAAAAACTTTCATTTATTTGCAAACCTGAAATAGAGCCGCCGCCATGGCGATCAACAGTTTTACAGCTTCCAGTGTGTCAGACCCCTGCTGTTTGCCTTCAGCAGCAAACAAACCATAAATACATCAAATACTGATACTTACAAGTACTAACGTGAAAACGACACCGCTATAATAAAAGTGAAGGTGTAGACACATACAAATACATACACACAATAGATGGATTGGAGTGCCCAGTGATGGTCTCACATGTACTATATAGTTTGAAGTGGAAGTAAATATATATATTTAAACTTTTTACTCAGTTTGAAGGGAAGTACATTATTTAAAATTAACAAAACATTATTCAAAATTTCTTTCCTTTTTTAAAAAGTGTTTAGCTGCAGGGTTTTTATCAAGACATCTTACAGTGTCAGATGGCTCAACCCTTCCAGCAACAATGACAATCAGCAACAGAGAAGAAAACACAATTTACACACTATTTACAGCATTTTCATCAGATCTGCACCGAGTCCCTGGCACAGAGTCTGAAATGATCAATATCAGCTTATGAGTCCACTTTTATCCTTGTAACCTTTTGTCTTATTCTTGATTTAAAAAGGCAAAACTTCCTAAAACATGTCATCAGTTTGTTTTCTTAATGAATACTGAGCTAGTTCCTCCACTATGGAAGCCCAGAGGGACCAGACTGCAACCTACAATTATCCTCAATATTGACATCTGTCAGTTTTTTATTTATTTTTTTATTATCATACTTTGGTAATAAAAGAACTTCTCTAAATTCAAATATTGTGTTTTGTCTATGCATGAGCCCAGCACCCAAAGATTATATATTTATAATTATATATATTATATAATATTGTAGATGACTAAGAAAAGCAGCGGCAATTCACATCTGAAGCTGGAACCTGTGAACTTCTGCTGAAAAGATTAATTCATGATCAGATTTTCACTGAATTCCCTGTCAGTTGGCTAATTGATTACCTGACTTACTGTTTCCTCTCTACCACTCCACTGTTGTTTCAAATAATGAGTCATAACCTGGAGCTTTAGCTCGTGATTGTTGTGATGAAAACAATTTCAAATCAATGATGCATATTGAGACAAGATGCACGTGTGATCTGTCCCCTCTGGGCCCCCGTAGAGTCAATATGTTGTTATTTGGATTATATCTATACACCCAGTGTCTTTATGGGCAAGTTGCATCTGTTAGTGCTCCGTTGTACCAGTGCAGCTCTCACAGCCACTGGACGTCTCCTTGTAGTCCACACACACACACACACACACACACACATACACACATACACATACACATGCACACGGAATATCACCAGGACTCTTTCAGCTATCCTGAGGTCATCTATCTAAGTTAGTTACTGACGATGTTGTTACTGATCCGATCATCTGATCTTCTTATTATAACACACACAGATCCGCCGGCTCCTTCACACAGTTAAGAAGTTAAGATGTAAAAAATACTGTACAAACAGGTGCTTGGTTCAGACCAGCAGAGGAGAGGACACACTCCTTCTGACTTTTTAGAAAAACAAATGTGAATGAAATACATTTTACTAACATTTTTGAACTGTGCTCTGGAGGAAGCCACACTTATATTGCAGGTCCCTTATTGTATAAAGGTAGATGTCCGTCTGTTTTTGATTATAAAGCTAGTTTCACTGGTTATAAACCTGTTGTTAGTGATGCTCCATAGAGAAGAGACGTAAAACTACACTTAGATGGTTTCTAAGACTTAAAACCACAAATATGTTTTCTTATCTAGCTATCAAACCTTTGACTAAAACACAGGAAATGTGACATTATGGGATCTTTAACACTAATCTACTGTATAAAGGCACTGAGCGTTAAAACATTGTGTTTTCAAGGCCTCTGCGTCTGATTGTACAGATTTTTCTTCATCACAGTGTTTGATTTTTGATCCTTATTTCAGTTTCACCACGATGCAGCAGAAGCGCATCAAACAGAGCAGGTGAGGAGCTGTGGCTGCTCTATGGGATGTATTTCTATGTGAGAAAGTCTTCTGTGGCTACGCGGTCACGATCCCGGCGTCAGGAGAGTGTGATGTAAAGGCAGGTGTGGATTCTTTTGTTTGTTTGAGCTTGAACAAGCCACGTCCTGTTGCTATCTCCTCCTCCTCCTCCTTCTTTTCTTCCTCCTCTTCCTCTTCTCTCCCCTCGTCCCCGGGTCCGTTTAAAGGTGTGTGTCCTCCTCGTCGGGCTGGCACATTTCGTCCTTCAGGTTGTCGAAGGGGACGATCCAGCTGTCGTTGAACTCTCCGTTCAGCACCGTCTTCTTCTCCTGCATCTCCGGCTGCACCTCCATCACCTCCAGCGTGGGGTTGTCATGGTAACCGTTCTCCACCGTGCACAGCTCCTCCGTGAGGTGCTGCTGCAGAGGTTAAAGAGGAAAAAGAGGTGGAGGTGAGAGCAGCTCACACCAACTGATGTGACCTTCAAATGTTGTGGTTTTATTTAAAAGACAAAAACGTTTTAAATGTTTGTACTGTTGATAATATTTGACCTTGATATATGAATATTATGCCAATAAAAACAGTTGTTCAAAAAAAAAAGACAAAAAAGTTCCAGCATGTTTTTGAGACGTGAATTTGATTGATGATTAAATAGTGTGATTCAATCCAACAGGACATGGAGGCAGAGACAGGACATTATTCTGGACTGCAGACGAAGGTCATATGAGTGGTGAGAGGAAGGCTGGGAGATTTGATAGGAGCTTTTTTTGTTTGCCTCTGTTAGATGAGGTCACATTTAAAGATTCACTGTTTTTCATTTTGTTAAAGTCCCAGTGTGTAAAATTGGGGGAAAACAGTGATATCCAGCATTCAGATTCTAGTTTGCACACTCGCTCACTCATTTGCTCGCACTCACCACTCCCATCAGCAAAGTGACAGTGCCCTAACGTGTTTACCACGACTGGGAGTATTATAGGAGCATCAAGCGATAGGGTGAAGATCTAAACCATTTTACGACATGTCTGCTGTTTCCTCCTCCTTTTTTCCTTTCACCTTCTTTATTAATGTGAAACTCGTAAAACGTGCTCTCTGGCTGGCTGGATTAATCCGTTCGGGCTGCGCAAGATGGCGACACTCTCTAAAGCAGTGTTTTTCAACCTTGGCCTCGGGACCCCATGTGGAGTCTCCTGGAATTCATGGGATCGTCTGAAATGTCTAATAATTGATTTAAAAAAATTACTGATATATATTTTTTTAAACTTATTATTATTCATTTTAAAATTATGATTAAAAATACCAAACACAATCTTAAACAACTGTATTCTATACTTTCACTTTACTGAATATAAATCTTGATTGACGGCGGGGTTGCCCAAAATTTGTGATGTCAAAATGGGGTCACGAGCAAAAAAAAGGTTGGGAACCACTGCTCTAAAGCAAGACCCTTGCTATATAAAAGAGTAATAATAAGGCTACGAAAACAAAACAAATTATTATTATTATTATTATTATTTTTGTATATTCAGGTTTTGCCAATAAACCTTGCCAATTTTTACACACTAGGCCTTTAAACCTACTGCTCTTTGAAAGTAGCTGCTGTGCTCAATCTGCGTCCGCGCTCAAAAAACACCAGCGTGAAACACCTTAGTTTCACACTTTAAATCCTGTTGAAACTTGTTTCAAACTTTAAAATTTTGTGTTGATGACATGGAATTGAAAATGACAAATATCCCTGTCAGTCTTTGTGATAAGAACAACTTGATTTGTCAAGTGTGACTTCCAACAGCAAATTGACAGTTACTAGATCTGAAGTTTGGCTTTGGCCCTTTACATGATGATGAATAACAGATTATGTTTAGCAGAACCCCTAAAAAGTATTTATTTTATTTTATCACAATCCTCACTTTTCAATTTAGGAAAAAGAAAAGAAAAAAATCATCTTACTAAACAAGTAAATAAATAAATAACTAAAAAATCATTGTATTTCACAACTCTGACATAAAAAGATGTGTGTCTTATTTAACTCTTTCCCATACTACTCCTATCTATAAAATATTCACTCAGTTTAACATGCCAGTCTGCTGATGTCTGTATTTTCTGATTAGTTAGTTCCTTAGCACTTCAGTCCTGGATAAATTCAACTGTTGACCTGATGGTGGTGCTAGAGGAAAAGGGAAGAGGACACCAAAGGTATCACAGCATATGAGTAGTCTGAATAGGTACAAGATGAGCATGAGGATCTATCTTGAACTCTAGTGAATGTTGAGATGTTCAGGTGTTGGGTGCTACAGATTAGCTCTCCATCTCCACAGGTCAAAAGGTAAAAAGAACATGACAGGTAAAACAATGGTAAAACAATCCTGCTGTGTCTGAACTCTGACCTGGTTCTCGTTGAAGGGTTTGCGGTGGTGGGAGGCGCAGACGGCCAGGATGACGATCATGATGAGCAGAGCTCCGCAGGAGGCCAGGATGGCGATCAGGGTTCTGTTATCTTTCTTCTGTTGGACAACACAGCGACACCGGGGTTTTCTTCACACTCAGGAATTTAACACAATGAGGTGTTTGCACGTGCTCAATGCAACACGGACCCTTACCTGGGTGGCTTCCTCATAATACTGGTTTGCCAAGTTGGTTTTCACTGTAAATGAAATATTGATTTATTTCAGTTCAAATTATATCATTCTTACAAATACGTTTTTAATAAAAAAGAGGGGGAGGGTCTGTACCTTTGCCATTTATCACCACCGAATCAAACTCAACTTTGCCGTTGTCATGCTGCGTCCAGTTTAGGATGCAGGTTCCCTCTTCCAATTCTGCCAACACCCGCTTGCACACCTCCACCATTGCTTTGTGTCCATCCTTGTGAAGATAAATATCAAAAGAAAAGAAATCACACATTTTGCCGCATCACATTTCTTACGTCGCCATAAATAATTCATGAGCTGATCAACGTCTCCACCAAGCCTCAACTATACAGTCAGGAAGTGAGCACAGGAATGTCAGAGGTCACCGCTGAGGTCATATCTTCCTGTGCTCTGATGTGAGGATTATTTCTGGTGTATTATGCGTATAGGCTAACAGAGAGAGAGAGAGTATGAAAGAGGTGTGGGAACGAAGGAAACTGGTGAAAGGCAGGAAGGGTTCCCACTAATACACTCTTTCCACGCAGGGACTGGAATCCTTTCTTTTTTTTTTATAAAATAGCAAACTTCACTTCTTCCTGTGCTTCTGGAAATACAGAGTCTGTAGCTACAGCTCAGAGATCCACCCACTGTTTTGGTCACATTACTTCTGAAAACATAACTGTAACATGTTACACTATAATGTTTTGAAATAAAAAGTGCAGTCCTTTCATATTTCAATCTGGAATCAAAAAATACATTTCCCCCCAATAATATCTAGGAAACTCAACTGAGAAAACAATTAAAATTAAATCATATTTTTACACAATACAATATTTTTTACATGATACAATGTTTTTAATCCTCTTAATTACCACTTTTTTTTTTAGGAAAAATGCTTAAGAATTATTATTGTTGTGGTTATTATTACATTACACCTTGGTTTCATTTCCACTGTCAAACTATTTGATAGTTTTGGAAACAATGAGGCTCTATAAGGCTCAGAGGGATACAATCAAATTCAAACTGACACTTTTAACCTTCAATGCAAATGTTTGTTGAGCACCAGTGCTGCTATAATTAAATGAGTAATTTTTGTTACCTTTTCAGGAAATAAACTAAAAGATAATCTCTACATTGCACCGGTAACTGATATAGAAGTCGCCACACCCTAAAAGGATGTAACGGTATCAAACCAACATGTCTGATTGTTCTTCTTCCTACAGTCCGCTGCACTGTTTAATAATATCTCTAAAAGGAAGACATCTTTGAGAATAAACATGAGTGAGGAAAAGGATGGAGGGGTGTGGGCCTGTCTGTCTCCACTGATGGGACAATAGCAGAGGATGGAAGAGACGTCTGTTTTAATTATTCCATGGATGTGGGTCCTAGCCTGTCAGATTTTAAAGATACTCAGCTCAGACAAAAGCAAAAGTCTTACCTTAGCATCACTGTTTAGGGAATACTGCAGAAGAAAAAGAGAGAGAGAATAAAAGTCAGTCAACAGTCAGCAGTCACGCTGGTGCAATAAAAACACATCTGTGTTACAGTACGTACAGTTAGACTCTGCTGCTGAGGTGTCTTGATGGGGACTGAGGCGTTGGTTTCAAGTTGGTTGTCAGTCGCTGGAGAACTTGCTTTAGCCACGGTGTTGGGGTTGAGGCTGCTGGGGATCACCGGGGCACTCGTCACCAGGGCCCCTGACGCTGTAAATATCACAGTCATTTTCTTTACTTCTCTACTTGAGTCAGTTGCTGGAAAAGAATACAGTAAGTAACGTATGTATGTGCTCTGATCTTGATTTCAGTGGGACTACACGATTAAAACTCAAGTGTCAGATCTGTCTGAAAATGTATCAGATAGATGTCACCGTCATGCAGCAGATAAGCTTTTATCAAGGGGGCAGTTGTCGGTCTGAGAAGTGAAGCTCACTTCCGCGTTCAAAAAACTGCAATCCCCTCGGATTCCTCTGGGGGCTGGTGTCAGAAGGGAGCATTCCCCATAGAGCCCCATGTTAAAATCGCCGACTTTACATCCTCAATAAACATGATCAAAGCCTGGTGTCAGAACGTTTTTTGGTCTCAACCGATGAGGGGGGTGAATTTTTTTTAACTCTACCGTTTTACTGTTATTAGGTTAAAACTCTGACCAATTAGGGCGCGGAAACGTTGAGTGACACGTCCGGAGCAGTCCGGAGACAGGCTGCTTCGAGGCCAGTGGGCGGGCTCTCGGCCGGCCAATCCAACATGGCGCTGTTCAGGCTGCCATATTTGAGTCACAAAAACGACTCCCCAAAACCAATGGGTGACGTCACGGATGCTACGTCCATTCTTTTTACAGTCTATGGCTTTTATACAGGGCTGTTTTCAGACATTCTGGAGGCCCCAGGCAAGAGGGGCCAACAAATGCATTATTCTCTTGCTAAAGGGAGAAAGTTAACATTGGCATTGGTAGCAGTAACATACTACAGTATATATGTACATAGCCATTGGCAACATCAGGTTGTCTTTGATAGCTGTCTCTGGGAGCCCCATTCAGATCGGGGCCCCAGCAATTGCTGGGTAGCCTGCTCTGTTGCAACACCTTTGCTTGTATGGAAACGATTGTGCTTTGTATGACTATAAACCATGAAGTCATTCAATTCAATAAAACATACAGCAGAAGTTGTAGAAGCTATATCATCACCTGGAAATAGAGGCACTTGCTGTTACATGACCATATAGCAGCAAACAAGCATCTATATGCAATTTTGGCAAATATACACATGATTATATTGGAGAGATGGGGCAAAACACAGACACACGTTGCTTCCATGTGTGCAATAAAAAAAGACTATTTTTTGGTGAAATCAAACAAAATATAATGCCCATTCCAGTGAATTACAAAGTTGAGCTCCTTCTACTCTGCTGTGAAAAAAATTGCATTGGGGTGAATGGCAGAGAGAGAGCACCCAGGCTGCATTCAAAACATATTTTAAATTATTCTCTAAATCTCTTTGCATTTTTGACCAGATTGTTATCAAGAAGGCAAGTGTGGCTACAAACTGTGGCCAATCCTTGTGTGTAGAGTGTCATTTGTAGCTTTGGTGGCAGTTTCAGAAGAAAAGCTCTAGTCGCTTTTTTGGATCTGCTGCACTCTGACTAAGATGTCACTCACTCTGGCCAATGCAATACACACTCATTGAAAAGTGTGAAATTTGTCAGAAATGCACATGTGCTTTTAAAGAATTTATCTCAAAAATGGTACAAGCTATGAAAAAGTTGTACACAGGTTGAATACATTAGAAGTTTGTCTACAGCTCAGAATTTGAATGAAGTCTGTAGGTAAAAGTATGTGGAAGCAAATGAGGTTCAAAGGCCACAGAGGACCTGAGTTACAATGAGCTTTATACTATGATGAATCAAAGACTGTGTAAATAGTTGAATATTGCAAACAGTATGAATAGTTGAAAAGAGAAAAGTCATTCCGATGATGTCCAGAAAAAGAATGAAAAGTCAAGCAATACTAGAAACAGCATTTCCTAACGGAAAATGCATGTGAATGCTGAAAGCCATTGCTGAACCGTGCTGAATTAGCAGAATAAATTGACAAACACATGCAAGAAACATGTCCAAGACAGGAATTGAACCCACAACATCATGAGTGGTAACCTGACACACTAACCATATGGCCACAGAGGACCTGAGTTACAATGAGCTTTATACTGTGAGGAATCAAAGACTGTCCAATGACAGCTGAATAGTTGGAATGAAAAGTCAAGCAATGATGGGACATGACTGAGGCAGGAATCGAACCCATGACGTCATGATCACTAAACCTTTATTCTGCCACTTGGCCACAGAGAGACAAGCCTGTTGTCATTCATTGTAATGTGATGATGTGCGGCAAACTGTGGTACAAGTAATTAATGTGATAACGAACACCTGCAACCAATTGAGGGCGGGGGAGGGGAGGTGAATTCCGCCTGTCACATCCATCAGAGGGCAGCGCAGGACAAGAAATGATGGATACAAATCATTCAAGAGCTTTAAGCCTGTGCATATTCAAGAGCTTTGCTTTTCTCTGCTGCGTTCTTGGTTTTCAAAGTTCCAGTGCAAATCAATCTTAGTGCAGTGGTATAAACAAGAAACATGTTAACACAAACCAAGATTGAAAGAGGTAAAGAGAATAGGTGGGGGCGTATACTGTATGCATTATCAAGTTTGCTCATGTGACCAGACCAAGTGGTATTGGTTAAAGTTCAAAGTGGCTGACACACACAGTTGAGCTCCTTCTACTCTGCTGTGAAAAAATTGCATTGGGGTGGATGGCAGAGAGAGAGCACCCAGGCTGCATTTAAAAAATATTTTAAATTATTCTCTAAATCTCTTTGCATTTTTGACCAGATTGTTAGCCAGAAGACAAGTGTGACTCTAGCTGAAAGTATGCTGAAGCTTTAGAGGCTGAAAGAAGTAAGAAGATTTGAAGAGTTTCAAGACTGTTCCAATGCATTCTCTATGGGCCAAAAAAAAATCTGAAATAGCTGAATATTGCAAAAGTATGAATAGTTGAAAAGAGAAAAGTCATTCCGATAATGTCCAGAAAAAGCTGCACGATTTGATGTATGAATTGTTGAAATAGCACAAAGTATGAAGGACTAGAAGAAGACCGTAAAAAGGCGGAAAGTAGTAAGAATATAAAAGAGAATAAATAAAATGGCCGAGAGGAAGAACAATAGTGTGAATGCTGAAAGCATTCACACTATTGTGAATGCTGTGAATGCTGAAAGCATTCACACTAATAATAAGTATAAAGAAAATGGCGGAGAGGAAGAACAATTAGGAATACAATAGTGTCCCTAACAACTAGAGGTGGGCGATATATATCGTCTACGATATTATCGTGAATGTCGTTTTGACGATGAGCAATTTTCCATTATCGAGTATTTATACTATCTAGAAAAGAAAACAATAGACGGTAAAGGAGAGGCGCATAGAAGTCCTCATTCGGTCCTATAGACAAGAGAGGAAGAGAGGGTGTGGAAGTCAAATTTGTGATGTGAGATGAAAACAGCATCGACGACAGGAACAAAAAGGGAGAAAAGTAGCGACACCCAGAGAAATAAACTATGGACACTGAAATTCTTAAAAAATGAAACAATAAAACACAAAACAGGGCGGAGGATCCAGGATCAGCAATAATCATATCCATCATCTTACTTGTGTAATGAGAAATCTGTGCTGTTTCACTTTCTGTTAGGATATCTCCAGCCACTGCTATGACTGTAAAAGTGTACTTCACTCCAGCGGTCAGCTCAGTGATATTTATTTTTGTTTCATTCACATCGGTCCTCCAGTCAACTGTTCCATTAGTCCACTCTACTAGAGGTGGGCGATATATATCGTATACGATATTATCGTGAATGTCGTTTTGACAATTAGCAATTTTCCATTATGGAGTAATCTAGAAAAGAAAACAATAGACGAATGCGCACATTACGGCGCCAACACAAAACGCCGCCGCAGCAGTGCACAGCTCGGACCTGCTTCTCCCGTTGTGTCCCGGTCCCCCCTCGGGCTGTGTCTCTCCTACTGCTTCACACGGAGCTCTGCCCCAAAGGTGAAGGAAGCTGTGTGTGTAAAGACGTCGCCTCTGAGATGTATAGAAGAGAAACACATGTTTCAGGACAGAACAGACATGCCCTGTGATTTCCAGCCTCCTTTCATATTTAATAGAGGAGGGACAGTAATAATCTCAGCTGTCAGGATGTGCAACCTTGGTCTCAAAAAAACAAAAAACAAAAACAAAAAACAGGGGAGTTTAAGTGGGAGTCTCTTGGATGCTTAAGTTAACAGAAAATAAACAAGAGCTGTTGTTCTGAAAAGCTGTGTCTATCCATAGATGTCCTGGTAAGCAAGTAACAAGAGTTTTACAACATGCTTTGTAAAAAACAAAAAAACTAAATCACATTTTAAAGGATATCGTCAGATTATCGTTATCGGATAATTGAAAAAAATAATCGAGATATTTTTTTTTTGCCCATATCGCCCACCCCTACTAACAACTCCAAAACGCTCTTGTGGACAAGTTGTGACCTGCACATTCACCACGCTATGAGATAATAACGTTACCAGACAGAGTTGTTTTCGAGGCAAATGCAGAGACTGCTTGCCGAAAAACTGCCCCCGACTGGAACACGCATCAGCGATTTTGTATGAATTTACCATGGAAACAACTATGTCTGGTAACGTTCTGTTATTATCTCATAGCGTGGTGAATGTGCAAGTCACAACTTGTCCACCAGAGCGTTTTGGAGTCATTGGATTGTGTATTTGATGAGTTTGATGAGGGAAACCAAGAAATCCCATTAGCCTCCGTAGCGTAGCTTTGAGCAGCTCCCGGCTCTGCTCCGCCGTTCTAAAAATAGCTTGCACCGACAATTAAAGGTAACGAACCTACTCCTAAAACTAGGGATTATGGCAATGGGCCAATTTGCCAAAATGTTGAACTATCCCTTTAAACTCAGAATTCCTGCTGTTACAAACACCACCCAATAGCTGCCATGTCGGTGAATTGACTGGAGAACTTACTTCTATCTGTGTTGGAAGAGATCTTGGTATGAGATGTGGGCTGTGTTCTTGCTGGGGCCTGTGTGTGGCCTGAAGTGGTTGCTGCGCCTGGGACTGATGAAGGTGCTGGACTTGGGTCTGATGGAGGTGTTGCACCTGGGATTAATGGAGACGCTGCACTCGGGACTGATGGAGACACTACACTTGGGTCTGATGGAGACGCTGCACTTGGTACTGATGGAGACGCTGCACCTGGGACTGATGGAGGCGCTGCACTTGGTACTGATGGAGGCGCTGCACTTGGTACTGATGGAGGCGCTGCACTTGGGACTGATGGAGGCGCTGCACCTGGGACTGATGGAGGCGCTGCACTTGGTACTGATGGAGGCGCTGCACCTGGGACTGATGGAGGCGCTGCACTTGGTACTGATGGAGGCGCTGCACCTGGGACTGATGGAGGCGCTGCACTTGGGACTGATGGAGGCGCTGCACCTGGGACTGATGGAGGCGCTGCACTTGGTACTGATGGAGGCGCTGCACTTGGGTCTGATGACGGCGCTGCACTTGGGTCTGATGACGGCGCTGCACTTAGGACTGATGGAGACACTGCACTTAGGACTGATGGAGGCGCTGCACTTGGGTCTGATGGAGGCACTGCACTTGGGTCTGATGACGGCGCTGCACTTGGGTCTGATGACGGCGCTGCACTTAGGACTGATGGAGACACTGCACTTAGGACTGATGGAGGCGCTGCACTTGGGTCTGATGACGGCGCTGCATTTAGGACTGATGGAGGCACTGCACTTGGGTCTGATGACGGCGCTGTACTTGGGTCTGATGGAGGTGCTGTACCTGAATCTGGCTGTGATGCAGCTGGACAGAAACTCTGGAACAGGAAGCCTAGAGTGACAGAAAAAAACGAAAGATAAGCTTCAATACAAAGCTGGGTAGCATTAAAACAAACCATTATGTGGAGAAGACATATTCTTCCTTAAATCCATCTGGATCCTGTTGGATTTCAAAAAATAAAACCCATAACAGGGCCAGTTGCGATGAAGTATCTTTATTTCCAACATCCAATAGTAAAATAATAGTATCCAAAATCATTTAAAAAGCCATAAAACATACTCATCAAAGTGTCTGAATAACTTCATTAAATGATTAGAATAGATGGAGAAAAAACGTAGTGCTTTTTCATGTTGCGTTCAAGTTCTGCGCCCTTGGTGCCACTCTGTGTTGCAGGTGGCCGTTATCTACCTTACCTGGTCCTGATTCCCCCTGCTGCAGGTGGCTTCACACATGAACACTGTAGTTTCTCACACTAGCGCACACTCACCCCTCCCTTCTATCTGTCTCTACTTTCTCAGAGCTCAGTGCTTTTTCTTTCTTTACCCAACAATCCATTTTCTGGTGAAGGAGCTGAAAACAAAATCCCAAATTATAGCTGCTGTGCAGCGATGGGTCGGGTCCGGGCTATTTTTGGCAAATCTAGGCAAATTCGGAGCAACAAACAGGAGAATAGGAAGACAAGCCAGTTGACCTTATAATGTTCATTTTGCATGAGTTGAGGATTGAACCCACAACATCTGGAACCAAAGACCATGTCTATCGCACTGAGCTAATTGCCAAGGGATAGTTCAACAGTGGCTTCACAAGCCATTCACTGTCGTGCAGACAGATTTGAAACCACTGTAAAAAATCAGTTTTTGTGGCATGTTGTTGTTGTTCTTTAATTTAGAGGCTTGCTGTGATTAGACTATTGTCTTGTGTTACCAGTTGAGGACATCTGGCATTTTGATCCGTCATCATCACCCTTGTTGGGTCTTGAACCCACATACCATCGCAGCAAGAACCAGCTCTTAAGTCACTGAGCTAATTGACTGGTAGTGAGACCTGCTGTGTAGCTTCATTTATAGACTCAGACTTCAGGCAGCAGCTGTCAAGGCAGATTTAAAAATTGTCAAAAACAAAAATGTCAGAAATTCTGTTATCTAAACAAAAATCTGATAATACATAAATTGCATCTAGACAGCATGGAAATGTTGGTTTTTATTAATAAGTGTTTTGCTTCACAAGAGAAAATATGATGTTTAAAAATGTCCCTCTTACATTGACTGCATTGTTCCCATGAGAGCAGAAATCAAAATGGTCTAGAAAATTCTGTTTTTGAGATAAACTCTGATATTTGCCAAACTTCATCAACCATGACTCCAAAATATTCTCAATTTTTTTCAGGAACATTGAAAATTTTATTTAGCAGGAATTGGATGGTATATATTTACAGTATTGTTTACAGTCAAACGTTTTCATGCACTGTAGGCTCAATTTTTGATTAATCAAAAATCCGAGAAACAAGTTTTGTGGAGGACAGTCTGGAGATGCTCTGTAGCAAGTTTGGTGACAATTGAACAAAAATTGTGGGAGGAGATACATTTTAAAAGTTTTACAGTTTTTGAAAAAAACTGAGTTATGGACTTCATAATTTGTAATGAGTTTAAGTGGACACAAGTTTCAGCAGTATTTGGGCGACATTTTGGTGAAAGTTGCAAAACTGTAGCATATGCTGTTGGTTTGGGGGGGGGGGGGGGGGGGGGGGGGCACATGTCCTTGGAGTTGAGTAAATCTGGCATGGGGTTGGATGTTTCTGTAGAGTTTGGTGAGTTTTCGCCCATGGGAAGTATGATTTCCTCAGAAGAAGAAAGAAGAATTCCTAGGAATACAATTGTCCTGGCAGCTTAGCTGCCTGGACCCTAATGATCAAACCTTTTAGGGAACAGTCATATAGTACACATTCAGCTGTTATGGAGAAACACATGGAGCTGATTGTGTTCGCCTGACATTGTATTTATACCCATCTGATTAATTTAAGTTGCTTTTAGCTCTATTTTTGGTCTCCACCAGCTCCTGTGAGAAATATCTGTCTCTTTTGCTGCCAAGTTCACCAAGTGGTCTCTGACTGGGTCTGTCTGCTGTTTGCTTTGGAGAAGATAAACCAAAACAACAGCTAAAAGATGCCAAAGCTCTCAGTAGCAGAGCTCAGTGAAAATGTGGAGGTGGGTGATAGTGTGAGGAAACTAATGGCAGCTCCCAGTCAAAACACACGTCTGTTGCTGTGATCAATCAGTGCTCAATGCAATTTCTGGATCGTTTATGGGGTTCTCCAATCATCTAGGAACTCATCTGGCATTTGATCGGTCAGGTTCAGGTTCAGGTTCAGGTTACTTTATTGATACCCAAGGGTAAACTAGTTTTGCAGTCGAGAGTTAAACAAGCAACAGAAAACGAACAATCAAGTCAGAAACAAGACATTTAAAAAGAACACATACACATAAAACAAGAGACAGCTTCGGCTCAACAGAAAGTGCTGCAGTTCATGAAATAAATATAAGAAGTAAAAAACATGAAACTAAAAAAGAATTAAAAACACCAAGAGCAAAATTTCCGCCAAGTT
The DNA here is from genome assembly GCF_045865225.1 of Trachurus japonicus. NCBI lineage: Eukaryota > Metazoa > Chordata > Actinopteri > Carangiformes > Carangidae > Trachurus > Trachurus japonicus. The sequence goes on from NC_140929.1 coordinate 22,615,891, forward strand.
AAGAATGAATAAAAGCAATGAGATAAAAAAAGGGGATACATCATGCTCCGAAAAGTGACTTGTGCAGCTTTTGTGCAAACTACAGCTTGTTTACCAGTGTAACTGCAGCTGGAACAAAGCTGTTTTTATAACGTTTTGTTCTGCAGTATGGGACTGACAACCTCCGTCCAGAGGGAAGAAACTGGAATTCACTGTGCAAAGGGTGTAAACTATCATTTAAAATGGTCGTGGCTATCCGCTGTAACTGTCTGGTATACAGGGAAGAAGGGTTCAGCTGTGGCTCACCTATCAGCTTACTTGACCATTTCACAATTTGATTCAATGCGTTCTTGTTTTTAGTAGAAAGGCTTCCAAACCATGACACCAAAGAAAAGGATAAAATGGACTCAATAAAAGCACGATAAAAAAGAATCATCATGGTTCTGTCAACATTCCAGTAAGACAGTTTTCTCAGACAGTGCAAACGCTGTTGTCCTTTTTTACACACAGTATAAACAGTCATAAAATGACACAGTCATAAAGCCTTGGGACAATGAGGACTTGTCCTGTAGATCAGACACCTGGTCAGTCAGTCCTGCCCTCTTAGTCACAGTGTTCAGGGTGGCAGGCTGTGGTCTGATAAGAGATGTGTCCCTGCTACACAGAGACAGGACAGGATCAGCTGTGCCAGCCTCCACTTGACCAGAACAGGCTCTTATCTGCTAAGTCCTAATGCTGTGTTCACATGCTGTGGGAAGGGAAACTGATAAAGGTCCGAGGGAGATCTTCGTCCATTATTCCAAATGTGTAAAATGCTGTTTCTATTTCCGTTTCATGTAGATAATTTCATTTGACTGCAGCTAACCCTCAACACAACATTGTGCTAAGGATTTTTAATGAGTGCCTTCAACTTCCATAAGCGTAAGTTTGTTGCATCCAACCAAATATGTGCAGGAATCCTTGTCTTTTCTCCCAACTGAACTGACCCAGTTGACCTCTACACATCAATGACCTGCAGTTTGATATAGCTTTTGAAATATATGGTAAAATATTTGGTCCATCACTTAATTGCTGCTGATGTGGAACATGTTTATAGTGGAATCCCAATTTGGGTGGCCCTTTGCTGCATGTCTACCTCCCCATTTCCTGTCTCTCTTGACTACACATCAATTAAAGGCAAAAGCCCAAAAAATATAGCCTACTTAAAAAAAGCAAAAGTTTATTACCCTTCCTTTGACATTATAACGTCTAGGCTATAGACGTTGCTATATAGTTGCTATAGGCTAGCAATAGCAACCACTGATCTGACTAGTGAATGAGTACAGTCAAATGCAGGATTATTATTTATTTTTCTTACTATTACGTATATCAAATCAGCAGATACGGGGGATTCTTTCTCTTATTCAGCAAATTTAGGTTTTATCATCTTTAATGGCTGCCCAGTATAGGTTTCACTAACATTTTTTTACCTTCAGGATTGTGAAATAACAGGATATCTGTGAGAGTCTTTAAAAGTCTGGCAATAATCGGAATGTTATTTGTAGCCTAATGCAGAAACGCAGACATGCTAAAACATCATTATGGTAGTCTAAGGAAGTGTTGCATAACATAATTGTTTGAATTTGTTACCACACGTGTATTGAGGGTGTCTGTGTGTGTGGACGCAATGTTGGTGTGTGGAGGTCAGAAAACAGCAGAGGGATAAGGCCATTGTTCTGTGGCCATGGAGGATTGTCACTGGATGTAGGCTGTGGCTGTGGGTGTGGTGCTTCCAAGTTTATTGTGTCCAGCATCCTGTCCTTCTCACTATAAATAGCGAAGGAGAAGATGAAATACTGTGGCTCAGGTTTACTTCAAGATCCAAGAGCAGGTCAGTGCAGCTTGGACCGCAGTGCTCCATCTGCCTAATATCTGACTATAAAAATGAGTGGATGTCCTACTAATAAATATTTTTATTATTAACTGAAGACAATTTCCTCTGAATGGCAAAAAATTGGTTGGACTAGGTTCTACATCAATTTTTTGAATTGTTTAGTTTGAATTAAAGCAGAAGTAACTTGGCTAACTTCCTGTCAGCAGATGGAGTTAGCAGTCCCCGCCCTCGTCCCTACGTCACCACATTCACGCGCATCCCTTGGCTGCACACACAGAGAGGACCGCCCCTTTATGCTGTTCTCTCTCCTCATTGGATAAAGGTTGTAGGATACAAGGAAAGTTTTCTTACAGCAGAGCAGAGTGACTGACAGACCCGTGTTTCAGACCAAATACTCTATATAAGTGATTGCCGTTGGAAGATATAACTATTTAAGACTTATATTAACATAAATATTCTGCTTACTTCTGCTTTAATTATTGATGCTTTGGAGGAGGGAGAGGGGGGAGTCATTGCATTTTGTCAACTCACAGGAAGACTTGAAGCAATCTTCTAGTTTTGAGTAAAAGCATTCCTTTTTATAGCTTGATACAAAAAATAATCTAACTTTAAAGGGCAGCATGTGATCTGCACAAAAGTGAAAGGGCATTTTGTTCCAGTTTTGTCATAAATGATTACTAATAGAAAAGAATACAAAAGGTGAGAAATGTGCCAACCAAGCTATCAGTCACAAATCAATATGAGCAACCTCCGACCTCAGCTTATGTTTGTCTTAATCAGTGTGTGTGTGGACTTCATTGCACTGACTGGACACTGTAAAAGGGTCCTTGTTTGCTCCGGTGGAGGGTCAGACAGAGCAAGGTGTGAGAACCAACCTGCTGTCCTTTCCCTGGCTTCTTGCTCTACATCTTGGCTCACTGACAGGAAACAGTTCTGTTGATCTGGTCGACTTAAGATGTTGGGAACTTTCCTGTGACTTCCTGCTCCATGTTGAAAGGACAGCTTCACATCATTTTTGCCAATTCGCCAGCTGCACATTGGAGCTGTCCTGATCTGCCACAGGTTTTCTACTGAATTCAGATCTTGAAACCAGTTGGAGGTGACTTTTGCTTTGTGACATGGAGCCTTATCAAGCTCAACAATGTTATGGGTCACTGTCTTCCATTAAAGGACGGCGAACCATAACATGGTCAGCAACAATACTCAAAGAAGCTGTGGCATTCATATGACGGAGTATTAGGGCCACATTGAGAAAAAAAAATCGTAGACTTCAAGAATAAAGTCATAAATTTACGAAAATAAAGTCATAATATTTTAACATGTTGTATCAGAGGAGGAGAGTTGTTAAAATGTGGGCTGTGGAGCATTTTGTGAAGTTGTACTTCAGTATAGGTTTCACTAACATTTTTTGACCTTAAAGGGATAGTTCAACATTTTGGCCCATTGCATAATCATAATACCTTTAATTGTCGGTGCAAGCTATTTTTAGAACGGCGGAGCAGAGCCGCAAGCTGTTTAGAGCTACGCTATGGAGGCTCATGGGATTTCTTGGTTTCCCTCATCAAACTCATCAAATACACAATCCAACAACTGCAACGCTCTCATGGACAAGTTGTGACCTGCACATTCACCACGCTATGAAATAATAACGGTACGTTACGAGACAGAGTTGTTTTAGAGGTAAATTCATGCAAAACAGCTGATGCCTGTTCCTGTCGGGGGCAGTTTTTTGGCAAGCAGTCTCTGCATTTACCCTGAAAAAAACTTGGTCTCGTAACGTTCCGTTATTATCTTATAGCGTGGTGAATGAGCTAGCCTACTTTACAAACGTCACCCCATATTATCCTCGTAAATTTATGACTTTATTCTCGTAAAATTATTACTTTATTCTTGAAGTCTGTGAATTTTTTTTTCTTTTCTCTTTTAAACTACTACTGACTGGTATACAGTAGGCACTCAAAGTGAGAAAAAAAACACTACTGTTGAGGTTGGGGCCATGGGTTCAGACTTTTTTTTCGGTCAAATAATCCAGATTCGTCAGAACAAATTAGGTTTCTCTTTCCAGCCACTGGTCAGTTTGATGGAACTGTTTCTACTGCAGCCTATCTGGAAGTGGAACCACAGTGGTCTCTGCTGTTGTAGCTCATCCACCTCAACATTGGACGTTTTCCCCATTTTGAAATGCTGTTGTGATCAACACCAGTGGTTATCTGAGTAACTGCAGTCCTTCTCCCCTGATCTCATCAACAACCTGGTGTTCCTGCTGTGTTTTTCCACTCAAGCTCCTGAACTACATCTACATCAATAAACAGGTACATAGGTGTTCCTAATAAAGTGGTGAGCGCAGCTTGTTAGTCCAATTCATTCCAATTGCTGTGGTCATAACACAGTTTGAGGATATTTCTTACATGACATTCTTACATGATGGGATGGGTTTAGTTAGGATTTCCTAATCTGAGATTAGATAAGTATGACTAAGTAAGATAAGATAAAATTCTTAAAGTTAGTCAGGATCTTCCACTCCTCCTGTCTTAACTTAAGACAAAGTTTCTGCAACACGGCCCCAGATCTATGTTTGAAGCTGCTCCTTTAGAGATCATGTGGAGCGTGACAGTGTTTAGCTTATATTCACAGAGACTAAAGCGGGTGGAGGGGTGGGGGGTATGAATTGTCAGGAAGAGAGGACAATTCAACCAATCTCCACCCTCTGACCAGAGAAGGTCAGAGGCGGCTCTCCGTCTCCCCGGGGGTCCCACTGTTTGACTCCAGCAGGCATCAACCCAATCTTGTTGAGTTTGAGCCCCACCATCCACACACATTAAAGGAGAATGACACCGTGGCCGGAGGGTGGAGACTCGTTGAATTGTCCTCCCTTCCTGACTGCCATGTTGTAAAGAAATGCCCCCAGGAACGAGGCCCCACACACACACACCGAAACATGGAGGGAAGAAGAAAGAGGAGAAGGTGACTGTCAACACAGCACCTCACCAGTTCTCCACATGTAGTCGCCTACATACTGTATCCCAAAGCATACAACTACATGTTTCAAGGTTTAGATTTGTTGGGACATATTCAACCAAACAAAGTTATTATGCCAGGATGAATCTGGAGGAATGTCAAAAAAGAATTAACTAAACTTCAACCTAGTTAAGCTAAGCTGGGCACTTTCCCTTACCTTTCCCAGATGTTTTCTGTTTTGATGCAACATAATACATTTTTTATACCACATAAATAAGCTACTATAGTCCTAACAGTTCATAATATGCCTACATGTATGGTACTGCTAAATGCTATGTAGCTTAGATGCTAAGATTAGTCTGAAGATTAGTCTATTCTCATTGGTCCAAGCAGTTATCTCAAGGAAATTTAAACCGAACGCAACTGGACTTGGTTATTTGTCTAGGAAGACGTTTCACCTCTAAGAGGCTTCATTAGTTCATGTTCGCATCTGACCAGGCTGAGACTAAATAAAAAGGTTATAGCCCAAAACCTGTAACAGCACAAGTTTGTTTGTGTAGCCTATAGTTTAACTGAAGATGATCCAACATAGGTCAGCATAGGTTACTGTAGGTCTGCTGGTAAGATAAAACACTTGAGCTAAATGAGAGTGGTATCAACAGGTGATGTCTGATGTACTTCCAATACCAGATGTGTCAGTTTAGGAATTGATAGCCTACTCATAATAAACTATTGATAGCCTACTATCACAAGTCTTAGGGTTAACATTTTTTTTCCTCAAAGAAGACAATTATTTCGCAATTTACAGGACCTATTCCCCGCCGGTTGGAAGGACATCTGCTTCCGCCTCTGAGGTGAACTAATGGTGGTGTAAATTGCGCCCCTTCTACACATACTCAGCAGAACTCATACAGACCTAAAGTTTGGATGTTATCATTGAAGGCAAGGCAAGGCAATTTTATTTGTATAGTCCATTTTTACAAACAGTTTGTCTCAAAGGGCTTTACATGGCATCATAACAACATCCTCTGCCCTTAGACCCTCACATCCACTGAGGGTTCCTAATTAAAAATAAGAAAAATAATATGTCGTTTATTCGTTCCTATCTCAGAGTAATTGCATACTATTTAAATGTGAATTTAAATAGTCAATGTCGTCCTCAAAACTATGTTCTAAATAAAAAAAATTCCATATTTTAATATCATAAAATTTTGGGAAATGCAATTTTTAAAAAAATTATTGCATTTAATATCTATTTTTCAGTGTTTTATTGCCACAGGTAATTCAAATTAACAAACCGTTACATTACAAAAGCTGTAAAACACTTAAACACAGACAGTCTTTCAGTGTTTTACAGCTTTTGTAAAATGTATTGGTACCGGTATATTGGTTTTACTTGCCTTAAAATCAGTGCACATCACTCGTATCACCGTGCTGATCTGACTTTTAGCTCTTAAAGCAGAAGTAAGTGGAATGTTTGTGTTAATATACAAAGTCTTCAATAGTTCTATCTTCCGACAGCAATCACTTAGAGTGTTTGGTCTGAAACACGGGTCTGTCAGTCACTCTGCTCTGCTGTAAGCCGAGGCGAAAACTTTATACTTCCTTATATCCTACAACCTTTATCCAATGAGGAGAGAGAACGGCATGAAGGGCTGTGTGTGCAGCCAAGGGATGCGCGTGAATGTGGTGACGTAGGGACGAGGACCAATAGATCCATGACGAGGGCGGGGACTGCTAACTCCATCGGCTGACAAGAAGTTAGCCAAAACGACCGGATCGCTTACTTCTGCTTTAATGCAACATAGTGAAAAGGTGTAAAAAGTGCATTTCTCCAACTTAAACTCTGAGTCTTTGCCCAAAAGTGTCCACACAACCTCTGTCCATACAGTGTAAATACACACACCTCAGGTTTCATTGTACCGTACTACTTGCTGAACATCTACACAATCCAACATCCAGTGTGTGTGTGTGTGTGTGTGTATGTGTGTGTGTATGTATGTGTGCAGCGCTGCAGCCAGATATCCAGTCAGCTCTGACTGGAACCCCAGACTGATGTGCATCTGATCGTGAACATGCACTGTGCACACTAAATGGAGTAGAGTAAATAAATGAATGTAGCTGTCGCTCCAAAGCAGCAGCAGGACAAAGCAGCCCCGTTGGGTTGGTGACAGCCCACACAAAGGCCCCCCCGGCCCCAGGTGTGGCCATGCAAGCACGGGCTATACTCCCTCGCTGCAGACCCCGGCTACACGCCCGAGTCTTTTAGGGGTACAGCTGCCCGTCCCACAGAGAGCCTTAATTCAGCTCTCTGTGGGACTGAGGGTGGCTGCTGGGGGGAGGGAGGGAGGGAGAGGAGGCGGGAGGGATTTTGCTTTACATTGTGTGCTCTTAGTGAAGGAAGGTGGATGTCTGAATGGAGTAAAAGAGAGACAAGTGAAAGGGAGGAGAGAGGGGAGGGAGGGGTGAGAGGAGAGAAAATGAAGTGAGGTTGTTGGAGACGCTGTAAATCTAACGGCCGCGTGGAGAGGTAGCGGCCACACATGCGCACGCACATCCACTCCAAATAACACGCACACCCTCGCACACCTCATCCACAGCCCCCTCCCTGCCTTGGAAACCAGACTGGTATGTGTGTTTATATGAGGCGCGAGGTGTGCTGATGGTAAACACACACACAACACAACATCCTCCTTAGAAGAACAGAGAACAGAATTTCTATCCAGAGAGGGAAGATGCTGATTATTGTCATATCAAACATGTTTTAATAGAAAAAGGAAGAAACATTTACATCTCAGACAAACCACCTGTTTAATGCTGTGACAAATGCACACAGCTATATTACAACTTTAAGGATACTCTGTCACTCGTGGCTTTATCTAACCACCAGTCCTGATAGGCTACTGACTCTTCCTTTCAGTGAGACCACATCAAGAGTATTGTTCCAAATACAATGCAACATCTAGAGTATATAACCGCAAAGGAATTTCAAATCGAACGCAACTGGACTTGGTTATTTGTCTAGGAAGACGTTTCACCTCTGATCCAAGAGGCTTCATCAGTTCAGCCTCTTGGATCAGAGGTGAAACGTCTTCCTAGACAAATAACCAAGTCCAGTTGCTTTCGATTTAAAATTCCTTTGAGAAACTATGACCTGTACAAATGAGAATATGCACAGGCCTAGAGTATATAAATGTGAAATTACAAACATTATGCAAGTGACTTTATTAATGAGACATGTGAATGCTCATAAATATCTATGAAATGTAACTTGTAGAATCTTAAATATCTGGGAATTACACTCAGAAAAGCAACAATGTTGTTATTAGCTTTTTACTTTTGACTTTTTAAAAATCTTTTTATTGTTCTTACTCACCTGCCCAGGGACTACGGAGCTAAATCCGGTACAAAACATCTTCTCTCATCTCGAGACTAATTTTGTACATTGTCCCTGATACAAATAAACATATTTAAAGCAGATATCAGTGGAATGTTTTTGTTAATATAAGTCCTAAATAGTCCTATTTTCCGTCAGCAATCACTTACATGAAGTATTTCAGCCTAAACACGAGTCTCTCCGTCACTCTGCTCTGCTGTAACCCGAGGAGAAAATTTTCCTTGTGGGATACAAGTGTTATCCAATGAGGGGAGAGAACGGCATGAAGGGCTGTGTGTGCAGCCAAGGGATGCGCGTGAATGTGGTGACGTAGCACGAGGACCAATTGATGCCTGACAAGGGCGGGGGCTGCTAACTCATGGTGCGTTCAAGGAAACTCGTACTTTGTGTTTTTCCTTCCTGTGAAGTCATACCAGTTCGATCTGGTACGAGTTCACGGGTCGGAAGTTACGAGTGGCCGTTATAGGGAACTTTCACAGACAACAGGACGGTAAAAACACGAGCTACGGGTTACCTGGAACGCTACCAAGTCGTAGTTGTGACTTGAAGCTGTAACTTACGGTTTCAAAAGCCTGCCTTGAACACAGCATTAGCCGAAACGGCCGTGCCGCTGTTATCTGCTTTAACTAAACTTATTTAAGGTTTCATCATGGACTTCTGCTTGTCACAGATGTTTTTTCAGCATAAATCCTAAAGTCCATGTCAAAATATATGTACAATAATTAATCCTGAATAGCACAAAAAGCAGCTGAAGCTCAGGCTAAATTCTAAAAAAAACAAACTCTGTAGACCTGACAGGAACTTTCATAAAGACTGACCAGGTGATTTTTTATCCACATGCGTCTGTCAAAGCATCAGTTCAAACTAAACAAAAGATATGGTAGCAAAATCAGCAACTAGCTGTTAATCTAGATAGCACAAAGGTTAAGTGAGGGTGAAGACACCATTTAAGAGGATTTAGTGAAGCTCACTGTGTAGGTATGTTTCATCTCTCTCTCTCTCTCTCTCTCTCTCTCTCTCTCTCTCTCTCTCTCTCTCTCTCTCTCTCACACACACACACACAGACACACACACACACACACACACAACTTTGCTCAGCTAAGGGGAAAAGAAGCGTTTTCTGTTTTCCTAAAAGCTGAAGTGAGGGAGGGAGTTTGCACAAAGTGATGAAGCAGATGAAGGGAGGAGAGGAATGAGGAGGAGGAGGAGGAGGAGGAGGAGGAGGAGGAGGTACATGAAGGTCCATGATGGTACCAGCCACAGGCCTGATTAATGGACACCTGCGTCTGCAGCAGGGCATGCTGGGTAGAGGGAGGGAAGCGAGAGGTTACTGTAGAGATGAAGGCGAGCGGCTCTTTATCTTCAGCATCAGACAGTGATAAAACGCTCGGCTTTTACACAGAGGTTCCTCCCTGAAAGAAATCCATGTCCACATGCCGGCCATGCCAGGCCTTTAAGCAGATCCACTGCATCTGGACATAACACACTGCTCCTGAAGGCCCAGACCTACTACTACAGAATTTTAGAGCAATGGCTGTCTGGTTTAATTTCTCATCAGGCCTTTTTTTTTTTAAAGAAAAGAAAAGCTTTCAACTTTCATCACAGTGAACATCTGTGAACGTGGAGTTTAGAGGTTTGTTCAAGAAACCTTGGAGCCTTGAGCCATATTAAATCTGATATGATACTTTTGTATTTTTGATGGGTTGTGTTGGCTATAAACTTGTGGGAGGTGAGCAGCCAACTCAAAAATAACCTTCAATCAAGACTACAGTGATAATGCTGCAATGACAATGAGGTTTTTGAGATGAATAAGAGGCCAAACCCAAACGGTGACGTCAAAAGCAGGAAAACCCAAACAATGAGCTGAAAAAAGAAAAGCCAGAGTGTTTCCAGCAATGAGACACATTACGTATACAGTCATTTCCTCATCTAGGCTAGATATTGGGTGGAATATGAGAGGTTAAGAATGTTAGGAACATCTGAGGATCTCCCTCATCTGTATCTACCTCAAACATGATTCAAGACTCTTCAGTCGTCTACTGAAACAAATCGATCCGAATCAAATCAGAAACAGGTAAACTCCTCTAAGTGCATCAGTGTCTTCATCACAAACAGCACGGTCTTATTTCTGTCACAATTTCGACAACAATCTGAATTCCACCCAGACTTCTCTGGCTGTTCCGCCACCTTCCAGCTGGGAGGAAAGCCTCCCTTTGTCTGACCGGTGCCGTCTCCTGCCACCACACCCTCCCTGGGAAACTGGGATGTTGATAAAGTTTTTTTTTTTTCCCATCAACTGTTCTACAGGGGACTGCAGACCCCAGACCGGTGTGCCAAGCAGGCTGCGTCTCCCTCCGGCCACTGGTGTCCGGACAGGCCAGGAACCCCAACCTTCTGTTATCTTGTAGGAAATGGAATGTCATGAACTCGCAAAGTGCGCAAGAAAGATGGACTCTGTTGGGGTTAGGAAGTCCTGGAGAGCACTGATAACTCATCATGTTGCCTTCTTCCTATAGTCCAGATTCCAAAGTATTAATTTGAGCTCTGACACTCCCTAAAGATATTTGATAACAGTTCAACAGTTCATGTTGAACTGTATAAATGACCATTGTTTAATCATAGTGGTCTTCAATATTAGTCATTACTTCAGCTCACTGGTCTTTGCTGGTTTCTGTAGGTAGCAAGAAGTGATTAGCTGGTGCAAAGTGATACTATCGTGAAGCAGCTATACGTTGACTTTAGCTGAGGAAAAGCATGAGATCAATTTGAATAACCTTATCCTCACTAATGAACACAGATCAGAAACTCATATCAGCCTTCTAAGGCAGACAAAAGAAAATCCTGTGACGCATTTGGCATTTGAATGGTGTAATATACCTTATATTATACATTAGAATTTAAAAAAATGTAATGAAGGTGCTGTTAAAAGATGTGTTTGACATTTTGGGGAACAAGTAAGTTTGTTCACCTTCTTTCTGATATCTGTATAATAGATATGAAGCGAGAGGCAGCAGATTAGCATGAAGCCTAGAAGCTGAGAGCAACAGGAAACCTGGCTCTGTCAAAACGTAGTTAATCCACCTATCAGCGCCTCTGAAGCTCGCTGATTAACAATCTTATATCCTGTTTGCTAAATGTGAACAAGTGCAAAAACGAAAAAGTTTTGGTTCTGTTACAAAAAAAATAATGGAAAACCTCGCTGGCTCTGCCCTTTTCAAAAGCCAAGCGGAGTACAGATCCTTCAGGAGGCCACACAGCTACAGTCACACTCCTCTAAATTGCAAAATGCGGTGTTGATCTCTAGGTTTGTGAACGCACCCTTGATAAGGACCTTAAACACACAAACACAGATGTGCGTTCACATGAGCAAAAAGTGTGTTTGGCTTTCATTTGTAGAAAAAAGTGCTGACAGCCTTCAGACTGAGTTTCGGGGGATGTGTTTTTCGCAAGTTCAGAAAATAAAAGCCTCCCCTCTGAATTCACCTACTGTAGTGGTGAGAGAGGTGCGTAATTAAAGAAAAACCTCTCAGCCCGGCAGAGAGGTCACGGGTGCACTTCATTATTCAACCTCCTTCTTGTCTATGGATGAAGCTCTTGGAGGACTGTGTGTGTGTGTGTGTGTGTGTGTGTGTGTGTGTGTGTGTGTGTGTGTTTGGAGGGAGGGAGGGTCGGGGGCTTCGGGGAGGCTTTAGCTGTGGTTTTGGCGGGGGGTGGAGGGGCAGATGCTTCAGCTCTGAGTCTGTGACTGTGTCATTAGGCTTGATTATGGCCACTTTCCTGCAAATTTTATACAACTGACACAGCAGCAGCAGCGGGAACAGACTTCAGCTGCTCAAAGTGAAGGCACTAAGACATGAAAAGGAGACAAAAGGAGGTGGACTGGCAGAGAGAATGTCTCAAAGTTTGCAGTCTTTCACAGGCAGCATCCACTGATGCTTGTTGTGTCCTTTTTCTTCTTCTTCAAGCTCCACAAACTGAATAAAGACGCCTGGTTTTTGTGTAACGTGAGGTCATATCACAACATCCCAAGTCCACACAGTCTGCAAGTTCACATGTTCAAATACTAACCTTACACTGTGCCAGGTGATACAGTACAAGGTGAAGTCAAGAACACTGAGGTAAATATTAACTCTTAACTAACATGATTAATTCAAATAGCACCTGGGACTTGAATCAGTGACTTTCTATCAATATTTAGACGTGAAAAAGATACAAGATATGTTCATGTGGATTTACAGCCATTCTCATATTTCCTCCAGTATAGGGAAGGAGAGTAAAGTTCTTCATTAGATCTACTCTGTTACAACATTAAACAGAGGATGTTGTTGTGATGCCATGTAAAGCCCTTTGAGACAAACTGTTTGTAAAAATGGGCTATACAAATAAAATTGCCTTGCCTTGCCTTATCTGACAGTTTAGCCAAATTCACATCTTCACTTAAATGTATAAAGTATTTAAAATCTGTTCCACCTTATTCAGACACATTAAAATGTAACTTTAGATGCATCATCAACATTAGCAATCTAAAAATGTATTCAATTATGTATAGAGGGTGCAATTAATTCTGATACTTTAAGCAAGAGGAGGAAGATAGTAACGCACACCACGGATGAAAGATTCTATTGGCACATCACTTAAAACCTCAAGTTAAATATTTAAATATTTCTTTTTCCATCATATAACCACTAGAAAATAACTCCTGTAATATTTTTTTACTTCAGTGAAATTTAAAAACAAAACTTTTTACATGAAGATACAGTATTGCTGCTTTAATTTCAGTAAAACATCAGCAAACATCTGTAATTACAGCAGCCCATGTGCACCTCCTGCAGCATCACATCACTGATGCTCACATTGTCTTTTTACAACTTGTTTCAAATGTCCCGTGCGCTCAGCAGCTTTAAAGCAAGACACTTTGTGCTTCATCACAAAAAAATATACTGTATGATATAAATGTATACAGTTCAAACATCAGTGAGGAAACTTAGTTCAAGCAGAAAACAGACTGGGAGCCACGCTGCAGCTCCCATGACATGTGTGTTTATTAGTGAAAATAAAATGGACTCACTCAGTGAAAGTAGCAGCCACGCGATCCTCATTGTTGCACTCGTCCTGTTTCCACTAGTTGCTTCTCCCAGATGCATTTATCATTCATGCAGCACTGTGCTCCGGTCCCTCACTTTGTATTGGAGCTGTTGTACAGATCATAAACCGTCCTGTCACGCCTCTCTCCTTGAATTTGTATCTTAGGCAAATGATCTTCCCCAACTTATTGTTATTTTTTTCTTCTTTTAAATTGAAAGCCAAGAATGCTTTTGTTTGTCTCTGCTGCTTCTTTCTCTCCTCTCTCTGCAGAGTTGGGGATTTGTGTGAAGAGTGTTTCTGCGGTTTCCTTGGCTGCGCCGTTGTTCCTCAGTGTCTCTCTGCCTCTCTCTCTCTCCTGCTCTCCCACAGTGGCTTGCCGCTGTATTGTGCTCAGTCAGTCCTCTGTCCTGCAGTGTGTTGAGCTGCTAGCAGCCGGCGGAGCAGACCAGGAGTATACTGATCATTCACCCAGACTGTCCCTGCCTCCCTTATCATGAGAAAGCAGGGGCAGACCCTAGTGTGGTCCAATCCCACAGCTCTGGACTCACTGCTGCTGCTGCTGCTGGGACATTTTCAATAACAAAGGAAGCTGTGAGACAATGTGTTCCCCTGGTTTTGATTCTTTCCTAAAATGGTCCATGACTCAAGGACGGGGGGTGAAGTCACATCAGCACTCATGTTGTTTGATCAAGGGAAAGACATGTTTAGATTCACAAAGTCAGCATGTCTTCATATTCACAGCAACTTTTCTGAAATATAGGCTGAAGTGTAACGTCTGTCTGTTCAGCTGCAGAGCTGTAGCTTCAAGACCTGTTCCATTTCAGTTACAAAACTGATTTTACTTCAACCTGACTGCTGTGAAATATACCTCCTTATTGTTCATATCATGTTATTGGTCAGAATTCACTGTCATGAAAATTAGCCTTTGGATTATTTTGACTATGAAGCCTTGAGAATAGGCTTTATAGTCATAGTCAATTTAGCATGTCAGTGACAAATCCCCCTCTCAGCACTGTAAAACAAAAAAATATATATATATATTTATAAACTCAAATATCTAATAGAAAAGTCTCAGAATTTACAACAGCACAACAAACTGTCAACATAAAAATACATAGGCTGTGGTCACAGTAGTGCAAGTGAATGTCCATCTCAGATTTTTTGTATTAGCCTATTATTATTAGCAAATGAAATATATATATATAAAAAAGCATGATAAAAATACAATGTATACAGTAGTAGATACAGCAAATGTGCAGGAGAAACAAAAAAAACAAACCCTAAGAGCTTGTTAAGTGGCCCTCCTTAAAACAAACATTCAACATAAAAAATAAAATTCACAGTAATGTAAAAAACAATATAAAACAGTTAGAAAAGAGAGAGAAAGAAAAAAAGCGATGTTGTGTGGTGATATAGGGGAAACAGGTGGTTATGCATTGCTCAACTGGAAAACAGAAATCAAATAGAAAATGAAATATTTGTTTCTTGTGCAGTTTCTAAGGGATTTCATTGCAGACTGTTCCATGGACTGAAAAAATCCTAGTGGGGTGGTCAAAAAAGTATTTTTACCATCCATATACCTGATGTATGCAGGTTCCAACACTGGACTCACCTACTGTATGTAATCAAGCCTCCTTTGGGGCCAAGCAAAAGCAACTAGCATATCTGATTAGCGCGCACTAACAACTGGAAATGAGACAATAGGCTGCAATACAGCAGCATGTCAACACAGCAATAAAAGTCCCTGTTGAGAAAGTGTAAACAACTGCTGGTGACATGAGAGAAAGTCACGTGCAAAATCATTTTGGAACAGTGATGGAAAAGTCCAGTTTATCATGTTCATCACACAACTCTATCAACCCTGTCTTTAATGGATTTATGTTTATGGTACTGACTTGCTGCTGCTTTCTCGCTGAAAAATAATACCAATGCAGTCTATAAAGGGCTCAGAAAAAAAGAGCACACCTCTAGGCTGAATTACCTCAAAGCTCCTAATGGACAGTGCCATCACATCTTAAAGATGCCATATTGTAGAAAGTGAGATGTAGCACTGTAAAAGTGTCAAAACACAAAATCCATAGGAAAAAAAACCCACACCGCCTGTATTCAGGAACTGGTTCTTGAAACAAGAAATCAGGACTTCTGTCAGTCTGTGATGTTGTAAAGAAAAAAAAAAAAAACTTAAAAAAAATACAGTGACAACAAGTGATATGGTATATGTTCAAGTTTTTACCTGATATCTGCTACAATTTTTATCTGATCCCTCTAACAGATTTTTTACCAGTGTATTTTGCAGCTCTCCAATTACCTTTCTAGCTCTTAATCTTTTTAAAACTATTCTGCTACTGATCGGTGGATTACATTTCATGCTGTTTATTACAATTGGACTGAAAGCCAGGCAGACAGCTGCCAATCATGAGTCCAGTTCTGTACAAGGGTTTTGTTATCACTTGTGCTGTTGATTGTGAGTACTGGGCCTTAAATTCAGACAAACTGATGACTTTGCATCCGAGGTTCACCATCAGACACTCTCACTGGACAGAAACAGGCTGTTTTAATTATCCATTCATGGAGTTTCTCTTTCTTCCTCTGAGATCAGTTTTTTTTTTCTTTTCTTTTTGTTTTCTTCCATTGCAACATGATAAAGCTGGGTCACAGGATGGCACAGATCCTCAGTTTTACGACTGGGAACACTGGTCCAGCTGGTGTTGTGTTTGACTTTTGGATTAAAGTCAGGCAGTTTGCTCCCTGCAGGAACCCACTGAATTGTTGCCAGTCATTTGTAGCCATGACGACAGATATTCACAAACATCCCAGCAATTGCTTTCAGGGCATTCTCCCTCTGCCTTCATTCACTCAGCTCCAAATCTGCCTTGACCCACAAGTCACAACTGAATTGAATCAGATCTGTCTTTGAGCGCAAAACGAAACAACAGTGAACACGTCTATCTATTTAAAAAGACTTTGTGATCATGTAACTGCCATTGTGCTTCTGGGGACGTGATGCATGTTCCACTGGCTGCTGATGGGAAGTCTGGGGAAAAAATAGGAGAGATAAGATCAGGGGTGTGGATGTTTTCCTGGGTGTTTCCTGCTACTGGAACAGTTAAGAGTCATTAATAAAAAGCTGAAGAAACTGAGCTTCAAAGACCTGATCCCGACATCAGGAGTCACATCTGTAAAAGCCACACTAATGCCCCCTCACAGGACAAAAAAGAAATCTGCTCACATCTGGCTTTTGTCATCAGTGTTAGAGGATACAATCAGCATTAACTCCTGGGTCAGATCATGTCAGGATCATTGTGTAATTGTGTGTGTACATGATCATACCAGCTACAGTGGAGCAAGTGCACACACAGTGGGGGTGTGCCCCGGCAGGAGCGCTGACCCTTTGTGGGTGCGTTTGTGTGTTTGTCACAGTTTTTTTTTTCACTAATGGGGCCATTTGCCTCTTGGATGGACCAGGGTGGCTAATGCTAACCCTGCACTAGGACTAAAAAACAAATACAAACAAACAACAACTTTGCACTGAAACAGTGAAGGTCATTAGAGATGATCTGCAGTGGTTTTTACATAAGTGTCTATGACAATAGCACAACATTAAAGGGATAGTTCAACATTTTGTCAAATTGGCTCATTGCCATAATCGCTATAGTCATAGCAGTAGGTACGTTACCTTTAATTGTCGGTACAAGCTATTTTTTAGAACGGCGGAGCAGAGCCGTGAGCTGCTCAGAGCTACGCTACGGAGGCTAATGGGATTTCTTGGTTTCCCTCATCAAACTCATCAAATACACAATCCCACAACTCCAAAACGCTCTGGTGGACAAGTTGTGACCTGCACATTCACCACGCTATGAGATAATAACACAACGTTACCAGACAGAGTTGTTTTAGAAGTATATACAGAGACTGCTTGCTGAAAAACTGTCCCTGAAGGCAACGCGCATCAGCGGTTTTGCATGAATTTACCTCTAAAACAACTCCGTCTTGTAACGTTCCATTATTATCTCATAGCGTGGTGAATGTGCAGGTCACAACTTGTCCACCAGAGCGTTTTGGAGTTGTTGGATTGTGTATTTGATGAATTTGATGAGGGAAACCAAGAAATCCCATTAGCCTCCGTAGCATAGTTCTGAGCAGCTCGCAGCTCTGCTCCACCATTATAAAAATAGCTTATACCGACTAATAAAGGTAACGAACCTACTGCTATGACTATAGCGATTATGGCAATGGGCCAATTTGCCAAAATGTTGAACTATCCCTTTAAACAGCTACAACTCACTATTTTTCTATTCTATTTCTATATTCTATGTTTCCGCTTCTCTCAGCTCATTGCTTTGGGTATCAAAAATGAACAAATGAAATAATTAAATAATTAATATGACATTATGATGTTAAACAAAACCATTACTACATTGACATGTTATATTCATTTATTTGGCAATCTCTCCATTTGTTATTTGCACTTTCCCTTTTTTACATTTCTGCTACATTATGCAAATCAGAGGGTGGCTGGGCAAGTTGGTCCTGAGATCAGTCACCCTTAAGTCAGCTGATAAGTCGCTAATAAGCTGCAATCCTGGCACAGAGACATTCAAATCTCTACCAAGACAGCTGTCACTCAAGTGACACTGTAACTGAATATCTTGAAGAGATATTTATGACAACGTCCCTACATCGAGGGGGAGGTGCCATACACCACATGTTGTCAACAAGGGTATGGGTTATTAATGCATCCTGTGGATGTAGATATCAAGTTAAAAGGTTTGGTAACACTTTATAGTAAGTACACACTATTAGCTAAGCATTAGTTAAGCATTAAATACTGAATTCATCATTTATAACACATGAATATTCATTAGCATGTAGTTTATAAACACAGATAAAATATTTTGTCATATATAAACTACATACTAATGAGTATGTATGTGTTATAAATGAAGAATTCAGTATTTATTTATTTAAGTGTTGTTATATGTTGCAGACATGTACAGTGGGATCCAAACATCATGAACACTTTCCTATTGACTTTGTTGACAATATGCATTTTATTATCAAAATAGAGGTGTACAAATGTATATCAATATTTTATTTTTACATGTATTCAAATCCTACTGACAAGCACATTATGCATTTACAATATAATTCTAAAATATGTTTTCATGAACTAGACCTATGGTTAATATAAAAGTTTCATGTTTCATGTTTCATAAAGCATAAGGTGGAGTGAAATTAGAATGTGAAATCTCAATGGGGTCTAATGTCTGAGAATCCTTGTCAATCACTTGCCCTTCAACATGTGGCTTTGTATACCAGTTATTTCTAAAAGAGTGGGTGCATTGGCTGGTGTTTGATTTTGCAGGCAGTGTCTGTGTGTCTGGTCAGCATGCTCCTGCTCCCTGTGTGTGCTCCTGCAGTCCAAGTAGCCGGGCAAGGTCAGGAAGTTATGTCAGCTTTGTTTACACTGTCACTCAGTCTGATTAGCACTGATGAATATCTGAGTGTGTGCCTAACATGCATGACTGCCGGCAGCCATCCTAATTCCTGCAGCTGGTCACAGGAATGCCATGTTAGCTTTAGCACTTATACAGCAGCCTGATCATGGACCGTTCTCCATCACATGGCCTGAATGATGCAGGTCATCAGACCAGCTGGATCCTGGACAGACTGGGTGGACCATACACCGTACAAATGGATGTAGACTCCAAGCTATTATCTCAGTAAATTGAATGTGCTAATTAGCTTTTTATAATCTTAATAGCTAATTTGAAGTCTTTCTCAGAATGAACAGCATGATGGTCATTTTGTAAATGATGCTCCCATTACAGTAAAATATATGAAAAAGCTGGCTATACTTTAGGGTGAGGCTAATTTGTGATTGCCAAGTGATTACCAATCTAGAGGGCATAATCAATACATAACTTTTATGTGACTTCAGGTTATGAGAATTAATTGTAACATTTTGTTTGCCCAAAAATGTGCTTCACTTGTACTAAAACACACAACAAGGCCCACTGAGGCCCCCCCCCCCGATCCATGATTGCACTTTGACACTTCTTTTTTTTTTTTTAGCCATATATACATATATATAGAAGTATATTTTTTATACTTTTATATTTTTTTATACTTCTCTTAATATATTGCTTGCCCCTATATTTATAAATGTCCATATTTATATATTCTTTTTATCAGTCCACCATAGCGTGCATGGCATGTCTGAGTGTGTTTGTATGTGCTGCTGCTGTAACTCGTGAATTTCCCCGTCGTGGGATGAATAAAGGCATACTTTACTTTACTTTAAAAAGGTGTTAGCTGTTCAGAGTTTCTGATTTTAGCTATTTTCTGCAAGCCAAAATTAGCATCCCAATTAATATCATGCTTAACGATGATTTACAGAGTCACCTTGGTGACCAAACTAGGTAGCTAGAGCCAACTGATTGGTGCTAACCTGATAGTGTTTACTGTGCTAGCACTTCCTGGCTGGTATTACATAGATATACTGTATATACTGACTAGATGCCTCCTTCTGCCTCTCAGCGTACGTCAATAGCGCCGCCATCTTGGTCCGGGGTTCTGACCATAGACATAATATACGTCTGACAAGCAGTCAGACCCAGTCAGACCCTTGTAGAACACATTTCAGTGTATTTATGCATGTGGGTGACTGGGTGTGTGTCTGAGTAAGTGCATGTTTAATAGCTACATTAAAAAAAATAATATATAACATTTTTTCATTTTTTTTGTTTTTTTGTTGTTGTATCATAAATATATTTATATATATATATATAAATATATGTCTGACATTTATAATAAACCAAACGGTAACTAAGTAGACACGGCTTACCCCGTACCAAGTTGGCGGCCGCGTTGACGTATTCCACTCAATAGAGCTGCCTTGGAACGCGGCATCTAGTCAGTATATCTATGGCTGGTATTGTATAGACTGAATGTTAGCTAATGACAGCTATTTAGTCAAAAGCTGATATAAATTCTAAATTAAGCAAATTCTGTTTGCTTTGTGTTTCTGGCACCAGTTTAAGTATTGTGTTAGAACTGGTCGCCCATAAACCGGAGAGCGACATCACAGTGGTTTGCCAGTTGGCATAAACACATCTGTGAAGTGAAAATGAGGGACGGGAGGGAGGAAAGGTCGTGTCACACAGTTTCCTGAGCAGGACTAAGTTTGTCTCTTGTCACTGGTGTGTTTGTCAGCTCTGATTCACAAGTGGGAAGGATGTTCCTCTGATGTTATCTTTAGCTGCTGATGACAAGTGCTTTGTGTCTGAGACAGTTTTACCAGCTGTCAGACTGATTGTTACAATGATAATGATAGTGAATGTAAAGATAACTGATGGAAAGGGAAAGTGTCTCCAAACCATGGTACTGTGTAGATATTTATATGTTGTTATAAGGCAGGGGTGTCAAAGTCATTATAGTTCAGGGGCCGCATTCGGCCTAATTTGATCTCAAGAGGGCCGGAACAGTAAAATGATCGCATTTGCATATTAACCTGTAAATAACAAGAACTCCACATTTTTCCCTTTGTACTTTGTGCAAAGTACATTATTAAGATGTGTACAGTTTATGAGCTATCCTTTTTACAAAAAAATATGAACATTCTGAAATTTAGGGCTGGGCAATATGAACCAAAAGTAATATTGTAATATTTTTTTTAACTGAATGGCAATATAGGATATACATAGGCCTATAGCCTATTTATACTATTTCCATGATGTAATTATGAGTTTCCACCAATTAGCAGCCAGTAGTGGCTTAATATTTTTGTCAGAGGCAAATCCTTAAAAAGGCTGTCAGTTCTAGGTCAAAACCACATGTGGCAAATGACACAGACAATTGTAGGTATTGGGCTGATATTAAATTGTAGCTATAGGAAAAATACATCTCCCTCTCTCTCTCTCGCTCTCTCTCTCTCACACACACACACACGCACGCACGCACGCACACACACACACCTGTAGCTGCGCTGTCCCTCTCCTCTCTCTCTGTTCCCCTCCTCTGTTGCTTTGAGCTCCCAGCTGTGCGTGGATACGTAACTACAGGTTATATCTGGCTTATCACCGGGCCAGTTCTGCCCCCAGGCCGGTTCTGCCCCACCAACCCGACCGGACACGCCGGTTCGGATCGAGAATTTGCGCTAATGAGTCCGGCCACGTCGCGCCGGGGCTTCATCAGCAGGTCGGACCGTGTTGGGTTTTAACTTTCAGGCCCAGTGAGAACTCGAGCCGAGCTGGACCAAGAGCAGGACTTTAGCGGTGAATGTCGGTGCTGTCCTTACACTACGCAACGAGCCGCTGTTGTTGTGTTGTAGCAGTGCTTTAAGTGGGCCGGTACTCACCGGTACGGAGTACCGGCACTTCTAGATTTTAACCCCCGGCGTACCGGGACTTTTTACGGCGTACCGGGGAGTACCGGGAGTCTGGACATACTCTGTCCTGTTCTCATTCTCTCTGACCGATTTGTGATAGTGATGCCTCTTTCACCCTGAGCGCCACGGTTCTGTTGCCCTGTTCTCTGTGCTCCTCTGTCTCTCACTGAGGGGCGGGGCTGCCGCGCTGTGCGCTCTCTCATCCATGACTCTCTCACATGCACGTACGGAGCGCACGCCGCTGCCTCGTCATAGTATAACTCCATGTGTCCAGACGAGATGTGAATGTGGAGCGACTAAAACCTTCGTGAGTTACAGTGTAAAGCCATTTACATGACTTTCCAGTGGTAGCCTACCAATAAGTAGCCTTCCACTTACTGTATTCAACATGCTTAAATGTGAGTCATATTTCCCAAAATGCTTAACACTACTCGTTAACAAGAGCAGAGTAAAATGAAAGCTCTTACTGAGAAACACTGTGAAACTGTTGCTGTCAGCTTGTTAGAACAATGACAGCTGTCTGTGGAGGCTGTTTATTTGGCCACAAATCACAAAAACTTCTTGATTTTAGTGAAAATTTTAATTTGGCAATAATTTAGGACAGCAATTAGGGAAGGATAGAGATACTTTATGAAGTGGGTAAACTTAAAATAACAAATACTGATTCATTTGTCGTCATACATTATTCACAGATGGATTTTAACAAGAAAATACTTTTTAAAAATCTTTCTGGAAAGTTCAATTGAACGTTTTTCTTTTTTTAATCAACATCATATTTGAATGTAAAGTAGCCTGTCACTTAATGATGTGCTGGTATCGACCGCCCACCGCCTAATTTACCAGCCAACAGCTGAAAAGGGGAGTACCGGCACTTATTTTTTCCCACTTAAAGCACTGTGTTGTAGTCAATACGTGAGAGTCGGCGGCTCTGTGTCTCTGTTGTCCGCTGCAACTTGAGGGAGGGAGGGAGGGGGGGAGAGGAGAAGTGGCGCTCACTCAATCTGTGAGGGAGGGGCGGGGGAGTGAGCTCAGCAGACTGCTGAGAGAGGGCCGAAAGAAACGGAACTCCAACATTTGTCCCGCGGGCCGGATTGGACCGCCTGGCGGGCCGGTCCCGGCCCGCGGGCCTTGACTTTGACACCTATGTTATAAGGCATGTGACTTAGACAATAAAACCAAGGCACAAACATTTATAAGAAATCTCAACACAACTATAACGTCAAACCCAGGCTCATGAGGTCTGCAGTCCCAAATCTAGAGGCCTCTTTCCTCTGATTCTGGCACCAGAACCTTTAAAGAGGAACTATGCAAAATATTTACCTTTCTTTTCAGCTATTTTACATTTTTACCTTAATAAAACAGCTTCAGAGTAACTGTGACGGTTAAATAAAGAATGGAGGCTCTCTACCTTCCACCTAGCCTCTCTGGGCCGAAAACCAACCTTGCAAGATCAGCCCCTCCGACCCCGATCCCAGATCTCATCCTGGTGGCACCATGACACAAACACGCCCCGTAACCCGTAATCTCTTGTTTATGACAGATAAGACTACACAAATACAACATCACAACGCGTACATAAGATAAATATATAGCTATATAGATGGGCTCCATGGATTGCTTTCTTACCAATTTCATTGAAAACAAATGCACATAGCCAAGAGGAGGGTTAGCAAAACAGCAGAAAAGCGACCGGACTTGCATAGTTCTCCTTTCAGCATTTTATTCCCAAGCCAGGTGGATATTATGGAGACTGATCATGAAGCAAACAATATCAGCATTATGTCAAAAGAAATTCTGGCACAAGTGCCAGAATTAGCACAAGTGAGAAACAAGTGAAAGACAAACCTTGTAAGGTATTTTTCCATGGAGGTTTCTTGTAATACATAAATGGAAAATACCTTATGAACACCCACCCACCCACACACCCATCTATGTCCTACATTTAATATTTGTCAGGGTGTAAAATCCTCTGACTCTTGGGTGAACTTTTCCATTTAAGTGAAGAAATAAAACAAGGCGTGAGTTTTTGTGGTCAGGGAGGAGAGTCTCCATCATGTGAGGTGTAGCCTAGATGCTGATGTCTGAATACCAGTCCGGCTTTGGTCATCCTGGTTTAGACCTGTGTGTGTGTGTGTGTGTGTGTGTGTGTGTGTGTGTGTGTGTGTGTGTGCGTGTGTATGTGTTTGTATGTGTGTTGTGCCCGCAGTGAGAGAAGTGCTGGCAGCGGGCCAGGCCCTCTCATGTCCGGCGTTTGGAATTCTTCAGCCGTGAGCTCAGCCGCGCGGTTGCCGGCTGACGCTCCGGTCGTTTTGTCCGCTCTGTGGGCCCGGGGCTGCACTCGCTCCCTCCCACGCCTCATTAGCCTGCTACAATCATACGGGCATGCCAGGAATGTGAGAGTGCATTCTTCCCTGTACCCCCCCTTGACTCCCCAACAGTAACCTCCTCAGCACCTTGTGGGTCTCCTTTAAACCCTCTCTATACACACACACACTCCTTTACTTCTAGCATAGCATCACCCATGCACATGTACTCTCCCACAGATGGTTCCCCCTCCCCACTGGACTCAAACCTCCCTGTTCCTCACCCCAGCTATGACAGAGCTCTCTGAAATCCTCCTGAGGCCTGGTACCAATCGCAGCAAGATAACGCTCTAATCCTCCCCATGATTTACTGATATTTTTTACCATCGGCTCGGGGCAGATTTATGGTGGGCACCTCCAACATCTGTGTGCAAGAATGTGTTAGTATTTGTGACATAACTAACACTCGGTTCATCGTTCATGTCACTCACTCGTCTTTTTGTTGTTGTGAGGAAACTTGTAATTTGGCATCGGAAACTGTGATCTGTAAATAACCAGGGGTAGGAAAGAGAACATCATCCCAACAGAACTGCAATAGATAAAGATACACGTTAGGTTAGAGCTCCGCCTGTAAATAAACATAGCCACATCATAGCCATATCATAATATTTACTGCTGTAATGATGATGATGGAGGTCCGGTTTATCTGAAGCTGCAGGCGTGTGATCTCAGGAGACACTATTGACCCTATGGGAAACTACAGGGACAAACTACTTGCTTACTAATACAAACATTGAGCAATCCACACTCACAGTTAGCAAAATGTAAACATTTTAACACATTCTTTCAATACACTAATGTACAAATATGCTCAGATCACACAATTTCTGAAATATAAAAATGTTCTGCCTGCAACACTCATTTGGAGGAGGTTTTCCAGGGAGAAGAATTACAAAAAGTATGCCTAATATCTCTTAGCTCATTAAAAAGAGCAGAATCTGTGCAAATATTATATATAATCACCAATTTTCTACTTAGTTATCAAAACGCTTTTGGAGTTCCAGGGGGGGGTCTGGCTGGCAACAGATTTTCATATAATGGCACCAGATTTTGAATCGTCCAAAACACACACTATGAAACATCCAAACACCTCCATACTGCTTATAGTAGCTCCCAGTGGCTGCGCGAGATTTGCAAGATTTGCTGTGAGACATTCTTCCGTGTTTACATCATACATCCAATGGGTTACAACGACGAACAAACATCGACACAGCCACTGGGAGCTACTCCTACAACAAAGGCTAAAAACAGAGATCACATTAATTTTTTTCAAACAACTTTTTCATGTGGCGTCTTCAGGACACTTGGGTCAGTACGGACGAGCAGTATGGAGGTATTTTTCATAGTGTGTGTTTTGGAAGATTCAGAAGTGAGCAATATCCCCCCCCCGGAACTCCATAAGTGTTTTGATAACTCCTTCCTTGGCATGACGGTGAGTAGAAAATTGGTGAATTATCGATTTTGGTTGAAATATCCCTTTAAAGCCCCACTATGTATCTTTCCATGTTGTCTATTAACAAAAATTGATTATTTGATTATTTAAAGCAGAAGTAAGCGATCCGGTCGTTTTCGCTAATGCTGCGTTCGAGGCAGGCTTTTGAAACCGTAAATTACAGCTTCAAGTCACAACTTACGACTTTGTGGCGTTCCAAGCAACCCACTTGTGTTTTTCCGACCTGTTTTACCTGTGAAAGTCACTATAACGGCCACTCGTAACTTCCGACCCGTGAACTCGTACCAGATCGAACTGGTACGACTTCACAGGTCGGAAAAACACGAGTTACGAGTTTCCTTGAATGCACCATAACAGTCCTCGTCCCTGCGTCGCCACATTCACGGCGTCCCTTGGCTGCACACACAGCCCTGCATGCCGTTCTCTCTCCTCATTGGATAAAAACTGTAGGATACGATAAATGTTTTCTCCTCGGCTCAGAGCAGAGCAGAGTGACTGACAGACCCGTGTTTCAGTCAAAACACTCTATGTAAGTGATTGCTGTCGGAAGATATAACTATTTAAGACTTATATTAACACGAATATATCACTTACTTCTGCTTTAATAACTACTCCTGTCAACAAACTGAAGTGTCCTAGTAAGCTTTGAAAATTTCCATTCACGTTTGATTTTCTCTTCAATAGTTTTGAGTCATTAACAAGTATGCAGTTATCCAGTGCAATGCTTTGAATGAAATGACAACAGTATGACAACATGCATGACTATGCTAATATACTGATGCTAAGCAGGTAGCGTTTACGAAGCCCACCCCCACTGTATGTCAGACCTCACACTATCCTGTTACTCCAACAGAACACAGCTGTGGTTCCTCGCGGCCTTCAGCTCTCAGGTTCCTCTCCAGAACCAGCTCCAGTCTGGGACTGGGTCCAGGAGGCAGACACTCTCTCTACATTTACAGTAATGTCGGACTTAAATATCCTTATAAGTTCAGTGGAGCTGTGATCTATCCCTACAGCTATAGGCCAAGGTTACTGGTGGAACTCCCATGATGCATTGAGCTCTTCTCCCTGGCTCTATTCCTCTCCCTGTCCTTGTTCTGCAGGTTTCTCTGACTCTAGAGCTGCCACCATCACTCAACAACCATCATTGTTGCTATTAATTCTATAATATTGTCATTATTAAAGCAGAAGTAAGCGGAATGTTTGTGTTAATATAAGTCTTAAATAGTTCTATCTTCCGACAGCAATCACTTACATAGAGTGTTTGGTCTGAAACACGGGTCTATCAGTCACTCTGCTCTGCTGTAAGCCGAGGAGAAAACTTTCCTTGTATCCTACAACCTTTATCCAATGAGGAGAGAGAACGGCATAAAGGGGCGGTCCTCTCTGTGTGTGCAGCCAAGGGATGCGCGTGAATGTGGTGATGTAGGGACGAGGGCGGGGACTGCTAACTCCATCGGCTGACAAGAAGTTAGCTAAAACCACCGGATCGCTTACTTCTGCTTTAATTGCTGCTGATTTTGTAAATAACATCATTATATCTGTAAGTACCATTACTACTTTACATTATAACAAGCTCTCTGACGGTGGCTGAATATACCAGTATACAGCTGGTCCTGCTCTATGTCTCTTTTCTCTCCCAAAGCGTTCTCCTCTCTCCCCCATATCACTCCCCTCCACCCAGCAGGTTGAGGCCGACTCCCCCACCTTGACCTTGGTCGTGTTTACAGTGGTGAGAGGTTTTCCTCTTCTCTGTTACAAAGTGCTGCAAGTGAGAAATGTTAGCCTTCTCTTTGATATTGTAGTATTTAGTCTTATGGTGTGATGCCATATCAAAACAGAAGTGAAGTGAACAGATGATGGCGGTCATTCTCTAATCTTTGTTTTTTATACAGTGGTGGCCAACATTAGAACACTTTTTATTTAAACACTTCATATTTAAAAGGTTTCAGTTGTTTTTGTTGAATTGCACATTAATCATCATTAAACTCTTGAATAGTCATCATAAGAAGATTTAGTCATTTGTCTTTACAAGTGAGGCCTATTTGACTGTCAATGTCAAACATGCCAAATTATTTACAAAGTCTGGACCTCAACCCCAACGGGCAAATTTGGGGCGAGTTGGAAAACAAACGGGACAGATCTGTGAGATGTACATTCAAAGGAAAACCTTTGGTTTGAGTAGCAGAAGGTGTGATGGGATACGATAAGTGTTGAGGTTCTCAGAAAATATATTGACACTATGCCAGAGGTGGACATAGCAAATATTAAA
This sequence comes from Trachurus japonicus, assembly GCF_045865225.1. Lineage (NCBI taxonomy): Eukaryota > Metazoa > Chordata > Actinopteri > Carangiformes > Carangidae > Trachurus > Trachurus japonicus. The sequence continues at coordinate 22,643,660 of NC_140929.1, forward strand.
GTTAAAAGTGGATAAAAAAACAGAAGGACTTATTTCATGTGATTGTGCTCAGAGCAATCACCTGCATTTTCCATGAACATTATTAAAATAAATCATGTTTTAGAGGCAGAAAAAAGAAAAAACTAAGGTATTTTCAGATCGCTCAGCTGTTCTAATTAATGTTGACCACTACTGTAGCTAGAGGACAAACACAATGTGTACTCACCCTCATCTGAGGGAAAATACTGAAATGTTGGGGAAGCCGTATTAACATGGGGATATTTTTTCCATTCTCTTTGTCCGTGCTGGTTACTGTCACTTAGCACCTCCAAAGATCAGTTTAGAGAGCATTTGATGCTCAGCAGAGCTGATAGTGACAGCAACGTCAGTGCGCCTGCAATGAACCAAAGCAGTGGATAAAGTGATGATGTGATATAATAAAAGAAAAGTCAACAGAACGCCACAACTATGGGAGTTCATAATCTGAAGACCAGTAATTATAGACTTGCATCATTTAGAAAAGGTGTACTAAAATGTCTTGCAAATTCAGCATAAAAAAACTGCTAACCTAGGAAACTTTGGAGTCTCCATTAGGGTTTGAGATAAAATTCTATGGGTCTGAACAAAATTTGTCTGAACAGCACGAGTCTGTATCGACAGATCCTCTGGATTAGAGACAACTGTTTAAATTCCAAACAAAAAATCCTCCCTCCATCATCCTGACTCTTCGGATCAGAGTAAACACGGGATAATATGAGAGCGTGATGTACTCAAAACATAACAATGTGTTAAAAAAAAAATATATATATATATACCCCCTAAATATACATTTATTCAACCTGCTGGTCAGAGTATCTGTCATATCTGAGTCCTCTCTCTCTTCAGCTCCTGGCTCCATATATAATAATCTAAGTCATATAGTGCAACAATGAACTTCTATTCTTTCCTACAGTGTTGCTGCAGGTGTGAGTGATATTCGATAGTGTGAAGGTTGAAGTTAGAACAGTGATCTTTCATGGTTTCAGTGTTTTCCTGTGTTTTGCACAGTGTATCTGATGTGGGAGGAGGCCTGACATAAGATAAATGGTCGGACGCGGAGCACTCCACACCTTGTTATCAGAAGCCTGGTACCAAGTGGAGCGGCATCTGGAGCCTAAAGTACATTATGTGTGTGTGTGTGGTTGGGAATGTGTGTGTCTGTTTATCTGAAAGAGAGCAAGGTTTTGGAGTAGGGTCAGTGTCAGGGGGTTCTGCTTCTTTCCTCTGGCTGTGAGCGGCTTCCCTTCAGTTCACACAACCGCCACACAACCGACCATCTTCCCCTTTTCAGAATAGACAGGGAGAGGACCAGGAGGTCAAAGGTCAAAAGGGAGGAAGGAGGTGACGTAGGATAAGCTAAGAAAGGAGTGGAAGAAGGAGGCAGGGTGTGTGTGTGTGTGTGTGTGTGACCTGCAGGAACATTCTCCAGATGCGAGGCCTGAGGCCGAGGAGTCTCGGAGGGAATCAGTGACAGCGGGGGTCAAGCTGACAGAGCCGATACCTCTATCTGCCCCGTGATAGGAAGCACAGAGCACAGAGTTATCTGGAGGTGCTACTACACGGCTACATCTCTGACTGACACCGCAAACTGTTGCTCAGATCCACAGCAGACAAACCGTCCGCTGCAGCACTGCAAAAACTCAAAATCTCTCCAAGAATATTTGTTGTAGTTCTTGTCAAAATGTCTCATTTCGAGTCAAAACTAATCTCTTTCCACTTAAAATAAGACTCATCACCTAAAAATCAACTTGTTTTTAGATCATTTTCACTTGTTTCAAACTAATTTTCACTTGAAATAAGTAGAAAAATCTGCCAGTGAAAGCAAGTTGTGCTTGTAATAAGAAAGAAAAACTTGCCCCACTATCAGATTTTTCTACTTATCTCAAGTAAAAATATACTTGAAAGAAGTAAAAAGTGTCTAAAAACAAGCTACTTTTAATGTGATGAGTCTATATGAGATTTGTTTTGATTAGAAATGACATTTTGACTAGAAATAAGACAAATATTCTTCCTTGGTAAGATTTTGAGTTTTTGCAGTGAGAGCTCCCCAGTGAATAGGTCTCTCTTGTTTTTTTTGCAGTTGGTTTCCTCCTCGTTCCTCCTTCTCTGGCAAAAATCATCATCAGTCTGACACTTCAGATCAGGATCTCACCCTCTCCATCCCTTTGTGCAAGATCGCATTTCCTTTACCGTGTCATGTCAGTGTCACATTTCTTCTTAAGTGGTTTAATTCATATCCTCACTCTGTGCTTTTTATAAATATTATTGACATGTGAGAATACTGAGGGTTTTCCTTCCTCTTATTTTGTGTTGCTGGCAGTGATACCTGTTTCTGATAGTGACAAAACATCCTTTATGGGCTACCATTTAATTACATTTGGACACGACGACTAGAACAATGTCTCTGTTTCTAGGAGACAGTTATTATTTCAGCTTACTCCCATTGGACAATTTCATTCATCAAGTGTAATGACCACTGCCAATGTTCAGCAACAATAAAGGAAGTACCGTTCTTGTTAAGTTGCCATGTTGTTTCATTATGAAAACAGATCCAGGTTCTTTATTAATACTGTGAAAGTTTCAAAGCCTCAGTCCATAAATAAAATGTGCCTTGAAACGGTTATCAAGACTTTCTGGACATTCTTGCAGGATTTTTTTTTTTAAGTAGCCTATGTATTGAAATCTGCTTTATCTGTTTACATGATCACTCAGCCAATCAGAGGTGAGGTTAAGAGTCTCTCTTCAGCTTGTTTCACTAACCTGTTGTAACTAAAGCTCCAGACCAAACCCTAAGTGAGAAGATGTAAAACTACACTGTGATGGTTTTTGGTTCTTACAACCACAAATATAGATCTATGGATCAAAACCTCAAATACAAACACCACAACCTTAAAGGGATAGTTCACCCAAAATTGAAATCTCATTATCTACTCACCCTCATGTCGACTGAGGGCTGGGAGAAGTTTCAGAGTCCTCCGTGGCTTCTCTGAGTTACAGGGGGTCTCGGCGTAGCAGTGCATGTCCATATAACGGTTGCAAATGGATACCAACTGTCTTTGTAACAAAAAGACACACCAAAAAACATCCAAATACCTCCATGCTGCTCGTATGTAATGTCCGTCTTGTATTGAAGCCCCGAAATGCGAAATTGTCCCGAAAAATTAAGTCTATTTTTCAAGCTTGTTAGCAATAGAAATTTCAATTTTGGGTGAACTATCCCTTTTATCTTGCACCCTGGATGGAGCAGACATTGTTGGAACATTTCAAATGTTGCTGTTGGATGTAGAGAGTTGAGATAATGAATGTGATGTGTTGATGATTCTCCAATATTTATGTTGCCAGGATGAGTGTGTTCATAACCACAGGCATGAGAACAAATCTCTTTTGACATCATCTTCTGACAGTTGGATTACACTGTGCGCTGGTCCTCGCGGTGAATTTATGTGTATTTTGCAACCCTTGCTGAGACTGATTTGAAATTCTCACATGGAAGAATGACTGTGTGACCCCCTGACTTTCCTCTAGTCTTGCATCACTGTCAGCATTTCACCTTGACTAACAGATTGTTAAACAGCTCACAGCCAGATGTTTCTGTGACCAGTATTCTTCTTCTTCTTCCTACTTCCCATACATGAAAAATCACCAAACTTTGCACCAAGGTCCAGTCCCATGCCAGATTTGCTCAGATGCAAGGACATGTCAATATTCCTCATCGTGGGGGCCATAGCAAGCGCCTAAATTTAAAAACTTTGAAAATTCCTATAACAAATCAACCGTATGTGCTACAGTTTAGCAACTTCCACCAAAATGTAGCCTCAATACGTCAGAAACTTTTGTTTGATTTAATCCAGTGCAAATGATGAAGTCTGTCACTCTGTTTTGTTCAAAATTTTTTGCTGAATCGTCACCCCACTGTATCTTCAGACTGTCCTGCACAAAGATGCCACCCGTCTTTTTGATATTTAAAAAAATTTAGCCTACAGTGCATCAAAACGTTTGACTGTAAACAAACATTGTATATACTAGCCAATTATTGCTAAATACATTTTCAATTTTACTGAAAATAAACAAAATCTTGGAGTCATGGTTGATGAAGTTTGCCAAATATCAGAAGTTTATCTCAAAAATTGAATTTTTCAAAACATTTTTGAATTGTTTTCAAAAAATATATTTTTGAATTCTGCTCTCAAGTTTTTCACTTGTGGAGCAAAACATTTATTGTTAAAAACAAGTGACCATATTTCAGATTTTTGTCTTGATAACAAAATTTGACAAATTTTGACCATTTTTGAAATCTGCCTTGACAGCAGCTGTCACTATGGTGACTAGCTTTGTCCATGTGAAGCCATACACCTCTAGTTAATTAGCTGTATGAGTTACTAGATGTTTCTTGGTGTTAGGGGCTGTGAGTTCAAGCTTCAACTATTGCTAAATGCATATTGTAATGTTGATGTTCTTATCGTCTTCCTATTTTGTCTCTTGTTGCTCAGAATTGCCTAAATTTGTCGAAAATTGTTTGGCCCCGACCATTGCTGCTGCTTTTTTCCCCCATACAGTCATACCACATTTGTCAGGAGGCAGTATCAAATTCGCGCAGAATTTCTAGTGAGGAAAATGTGATGGCATGTCCTGAGCTTCTCATGCTCTCTCTCTCTCTTTTAAAAAAAAATTTCAATGGCAGCATGGCTGTTTCTTTACCGCCACCCTCAGGACAAACTTTCCATGTTTGCTCTGCAGAACCAGAGCTGCTAAATCACCAGTGCCTCTCTCAGTTTACTTTTACACTGATATAATGAGGTGTAACATCCATAGTAGTAGTAGTTCTAGATATGTAGTGAAAACAGTCACAGTAAAACTTGAACTCTCTGAGTCATACACGACAGTCGGCTGTTATTTATAGAGTGTCTTAAATACAACAAAGAAATGGGTGGAGGGGGAGGATGAACAGACAAATTGGTAAAACTCCTGAAAAGGAGGAAAAGGAAAGGGAGGAGGCTGGATGTGTAAATGTGTGTGTGTCTTTGTTGGGAGCAGCTCCTCAGACACAAGAGTAATGTGCTGCCAGTGTATTGTGAGTGTGTGTGTGTGTGTCTGTTTGTCTGTCCGTGAGGGGATGCAGGAGGCAGCGGGCGGACACTGGACTGTGCTGTTTATTCAAAGAGAGGGAGCGGCTCAGGAAACAGCCAACGGGAGCTTCCCGGGGAAAAACCTGCTAGGGGCGATCCCTGGCGTTCTATAGGAGGAAATGAGCCAGGTGGGCGTGGGGCCTGCTGGAGACCACGGCTACCCCACCCACAGGAAATGTGACATTTTACATTCACATTACATGCATGTTGAAATATTCAGCTCATTCAGGATGACTGGTACGATAGGAACGGACAGACTAAATAAGTTGTGTGCGAGATGCCAGGGGTCAACCCTCACCCCCCCCTTTAAACCTAGATGTACACGTCTAATATCTAATAGGAAGTTGTGCCCTTTTTAAAATTATTATTCTTACATTGACAAAATCAGGACTGTAGCACACATCATAAAAGTTATGTCAATATCATTTAAGGGGGAGGGAAAGAACACGTCATACAATAAAATGTCTCCCAGCAGGACGCACTGCAGTCATAGTAAAGACATTTTTACCAGTAAGTGTCACATCATGTGTTTTTAAAAAATAAATAAATAAATAACATCCACCCTTTGGAAATGAAGGAGCAGTCCAGTTGCCCCGTTGTGACACATCTCTTTAAAGGGATAGATCAATATTTTGGCAAATTATCCCTACAGTTATCCCTATAGTTTTAGGAGTAGGTTCGTTACCTTTTACTGTCGGGGCAAGCTATTTTTTAGAACAGCGGAGCAGAGCCGCAGAGACTCCTAAAACTATAGAGATTATGGCAATGGGCCAATTTGCCAAAATGTTGAACTATCCCTTTAAATGCAGCCTCTGATGGATGAAGCCCCTGAACCCAACCGTGCCCCATATGCAGAGGCTAGAGTCCTCGCTGCAGCCAGCTCTGGTTCAAATCCAGAATCTGGTTCGGGGGGAATGGCATGCAGCAAAGGGCCACCAGATTCTGTCAGTTGAGAGTCTCTCTCAACTATCAATTAAAGGCAAAAAGCTCAAAAAATATACTTTGGAAAAGGGGAGTTTTTTCTCCATCCCCCTATTACTCCCTAAATAATATATCATAAATAAGGCCTTCATCTGTTAAGTGCCTTGAAAATGAATGGGCACTATATAAATAAGATTGAATTAAACATTTAATTAGATTGAAGTGAATTAGGACACAGCTTGTGGGTCTGTATAAAACCTGGTGCACATTGGCCACTAGGTGACACTTTTACCCAACAAAGCCTCCAATTTTGTTCACTCACTGACAGGAGGAACATGTGTAAATCATGTAAAGCATGTAAGTGATGGTTGAATCCCATGCAGCTGCCTCAGTTTCATCTGGTACATGTGAACAGAACAGTCATGGTTATCATCACTAACTCATCTGTAACACCACTGATATTTCGATTATGACACGACAAATGTGTGCTGTGAAAAAAAGACTTTCAGTCTCATATGTGTGAAGGATTTTCTTGTCTTTTGTCCTTTACAAAAGGAGCGTGATCTAATGTTCATGTAATGGATTTCTCTACTCTTCTCCAACACTGCTGGATTTCTGCGTAGACACATCCATGGACCTTGTTTGAGCTAAAAATAGAGAGAAGAAAAGCCCGGGGCTGCACGTCGGTTCTGGTTTGAAGCCTTCTAAGATGTCACAACACTGCACAGTGGATTATAGCACCATGAGACCAGGGTTTACACTCAGAGAAATTATTTTCTTTTGTCTTGACAATTGCGAGGTGAAGGGTGGAAAGGATTTATTGTTAGAACAGCTGATTATTTCCTCAACTGAAATTAAAAAAAAAAAAGCACACTGACAATGTTTCTGTTACTGTTTTAAAATCTCTTCTTTTGTTTATGTCTGTCTGGTAATTACTCTGTTATGACCATTTGTATGGTTTTCTTGTTTTTATCTTTTTAGTTAATCACTTTGGGTAAAGTGTTATTACAAATGATTAATGATTATTATTTTGTATTACATTACAGAATTATCAATCAACTGTCCAATACCCCAATACATGCTGTGTTATGTGAGAAAAATCTCAAACACACACAGTTCAGATATTTAGTATTAAGAAAGATGATTGCAGCTAATAAATAGATTATGAATACATATTTTTCAATAAAAAATAACTAGGACTAACTTATATATGAAGGGTCGCATGATGGTTTGTGTGCATTTCATGTGAGGACAGTTCAGCTGTCCTTGGGTGAATGTAGAGAAAACATCTGTAAAATTATAAAAACTGGGGTTGTTTGTTTGTTTGATGTGACAAATGAAAAAAAAGGTGACAGTTTAAACATCACTTTTGAATTTTTATTCAAAGGATTTACATGACATTAAAGCACATGGTAAATTGTCTGAACTTACAAAAGAGCAAAAGAGCTGCATGATCTCCTGTGACGGTAACAACACGGCTTCTCTCGGTTCAAACAGAGAAGACCTTCAAAAATAAGCTTCCAATACAACACTTTCCCCTACTACCCCCCCAGCCCCCCCACCCCACAAGAAAGAAAATGCATAAAAGCAAACACATTAACACACACGCACAAAAAAAAAACAATTCCACCACTAAATTATGTAATAATAAGACTAGCCTTTAAAATAAAGCCTCAAATTCCCCAGTTGCTTTGGATGCGCTCCAAAACATTTGCTACCTCACAACTAGAAACTACACTTTCTACTCAACAGGTAGTGATTTCTGTGTACATGAGGGTTGGTGCGGACGCCTCCTCCCTCCCTCCCTCTCTCTCTTCCTGTCCCTCTGGTAACCTTCACCCCGTGGCGGGGTCAGAGGTCATCAGGCGAGTGTGAGCCCGGTGTGAAGTTGCTGTGGTCAGGCTTGGAGTCAGTCCTCGTCATGAAAACTGGATCTGCTGTACAGTGGGAATCTGGAACACAGAGAGGGGGAGGGGGGTGTTTTATTTTCTAAATGATCCCAGATCAGTGCAGGGACACATCTGTGAGCTGCTGCTGCTGCTTTACCTGTTGATATGAGGTGGTGTACACCATGACGTTCTGCTGCTGTCCATCTGCTGTGATAATCCCGGCCGGCAGCGGATTTGCTGATGAAGGGAGGAAAATGTGTTCTAATCAGACTCAATTCATAAATCATAAAAAAAATCTAACTATGAATTCTAAAACATTTACCAGAAATTGTTACCAATTCTACTTACTGAAGCTATCGTCTGTCAGATCATCCCCCAGGCCTTCTCCCACCGATACCCCAGGCATCCCCTTCTCCCCCTTCATTGCCTGGGAAAAAAAAAAAGGTACAGGAGAAGCAGGAAGTTATTAGACACCTGAACGCATCGTCATTGTGGGACGAAACAAATCGCGTGGTGTCGAGGTGAAGAAAAAGAAAACACAGGAGCCGGTGAGGCGTTTCATAAAAGACATGGAACCAGGCTTGTTCTCAAAAAACGGTGCCTCACATAAAAGGAGTTTAGTCAGTCACTCAGTTACCATGGAAACCCTTCGGGCTGAACCAGAGTTGCAGTCAAAGTGACAGATTCGAATACAGAGTTTAATTTTCCCTGAAGGCTCCTCTTCACTGCTACACAAGTCAGTTTATATTTTGAATCAAATTTGTCTCCTTTACACACACACGCACAGAGGATGTACCGCCAATTCAAAACCTGAGCATGTGTAATTATTCACTCTAAGGATCTACACAGTGTCCCAGTGATTGTTATCGCACTGCAGATAAGATAAAGTCAACACACAACCTGGACTCGCGGCCGCAGCTTCACACACTTTCTCTTCCTTTAAACATCATTAAATACATTTAAAGGGGAAATAATATCCAGAAATGTTTGAATCAATTTACATATCAAAAGGCAGCGGCTGGCTGGCAGATGGTCTGAGGGTGTTTTAAATCAATTTTCACCACAGGACTGATAGGGAACTGTCATTTCCACAAGAAAATGATTTCATTTCCTGGATATAAAATGGTCGACCTGGCCAGAGTCCCACTGGGCGCGGGAGAGATGTGTGTGTCAAAGGGCTCCAAAATGAGAGCGTTTCACTCACATACGCCATCAGAGACCATTAGAAAGTGGAATCATCTGCTCATTTAGCAGCATTTAGGAGACCAGAGAGTGAGATTAGTGAGAGGAAATCTGGTTTATACGGTCACAGTGACGGATGTGAGACATCCACAGCTAAAAGGGCAATAAAACTTTGGTGAGTAAAACATATAACAGTGGGTTTGTTACCTTTATTTGTCGGTGCAAGCTATTTTTAGAACGGCGGAGCAGAGCCGTGAGCTGCTCAGAGCTACGCTACGGAGGCTAATGGGATTTCTTTGTTTCCCTCATCAAATACACAATCCAACAACTCCAAAACGCTCTGGTGGACAAGTTGTAACCTGCACATTCACCACACTATGAGATAATAACAGAACATTACGAGACAGAGTCGTTTTCAAGGTAAATACAGAGACTGCTTGCTGAAAAACTGTCCCTGAAGGCAACGCGCATCAGTGGTTTTGCATGAATTTACCTCGAAAACAACTCTGTCTCGTAACATTACGTTATTATCTCATAGCGTGGTGAATGTGCAGGTCACAACTTGTCCACCAGAGCGTTTTGGAGTTGTTGGATTGTGTATTTGATGAGTTTGATGAGGGAAACCAAGAAATTCCATCAGCCTCCGTAGCGTAACTATGAGCAGCTCACGGCTCTGCTCCACCGTTCTAAAAATAGCTTGCACCGACAATTAAAGGTAACGAACCTACTGCTATGACTATAGCGATTATGGCAATGGGCCAATTTGCCAAAATGTTGAACTATCCCTTTAAAACAAGCATAAACTTATCAGTAAATGTCTGCCATCAACATCCACCTGCCAGTGTGTAGCCTGTTAGCTCTGATTCCTGTGGAGAAGCTGACAGTACGGCTGAGTGTCACAGATCAGCTGGACCAGGGTCTAGTGGGCTTAACAAGGGAAAGCTAATTCATTGTTTCCACAACTGGAGGTTTTGCACACACACACGTTCCACACAGCCAACAAACGTAGAATATCCTGTTATAAAACTGTATTTGCTGATGAATAAAATGATGAGATGATCAGCAGCAGGTTATATTATCTGTTCTTGAACAGAGTTTTACAGGAATGGGTGATTCTCACTATCAATAATCAAAATCCATCTGATAACGCTTCTTCTAATCTAAACCCAGTCTGATGAGAGCGTGCTGTCTTCCAGGTTCACCGACAGATAAGGCGAGCAGTTAAGAGATCATAGTTTCAAGTGATATCAACTCGGCTCCACTCACTGGAAATGGCCCGCCTCATTCAATTACCATCACAAGTGCATATTTCAGGAGGCAGGGATTAGTTCAAATGAACCAATTTTTAATGATGATAATGTTGAGGAACCTCCTCCTTCTTTGAGCGCTAATCTTGCAAATATCTAGAAGCTTCTCACACCTCGTGGTTCTTTCACACAGATTTCAGTTCAGTTAAATTGGACTTTTGTCAGGACTCATTATTGGCCAGATGTTCTCCTGCTAAAACAGCCAAGATCTAACACCTGGAAACACATTTAGCTCTAAAACGCCTCGTTAATCTTCTGATTTCATCATTCCTTTGCCACACTCAATGCATCACAGACATCTTCGTCATGTTTTCCTATGGGCAGGGTCAGGGTTCCTACACATCTGAAATGTCTAAATTCCATACTTTTTCCAGACCCTAATTTCCAGACTTCTCTGTAAAAATGTTTTAAACAATTTGTAACATTTGAGTAAATAGATGTGTATCATGTAAATAAATCATTTGTTTTCATTATTCTGAATATGAATGCCATTATAACCAAATCATTTCCAGGAGATTGTAGCTAGGTGCTAGCCTGACAAGCCAGACTATATCATTAAAGTGTATAGTCTGGCAACGACCGGTAGACCTCGGCTCAATCCAGGGGGTGGGATTAAGGCTGTCTTTCAAACTGCCTCTGCACCAATAGGGTAGCGCTACGAATAATCACAGCAAAGAGCAGGATGACATTAGCCTGACAAGCCAATTAAAATGTATGTCGTCATCGCGTTAAGCCCGCCCAACGACTCTCTAAACAGATAGAGCGCTGTGATTGGTGAACACAAACGGTGTTCGAGACTCAAAAAGTTCCTATAGCTCGTTTCTAGACCTACCTACGGAGCAAATATATTTGCTGCCGCTAGGGTGCAGCTAGATTTCTAGGCTAGCTAGGTGCAATAGCGAATACAAAATAATTAAAGCAGAAGTAAGCGATCCGGTCGTTTTAGCTAACTTCTTGTCAGCCGATGGAGTTAGCAGTCCCCGCCCTCGTCCCTACGTCACCACATTCACGCGCATCCCTTGGCTGCACCCACAGAGAGGACCACCCCTTTAAGCCGTTCTCTGTCCTCATTGGATAAAGGTTGTAGGATACAAGGAAAGTTTTCTCCTTGGCTTACAGCAGAGCAGAATGACTGACAGACCCGTGTTTCGGACCAAACACTCTATGTAAGTGATTGCCGTCGGAAGATACAACTATTTAAGACTTAACACAAACATTCCGCTTACTTCTGCTTTAACTCAAATAACTAAAGATAAGACCAAACCCAGATAAGCATTAAGATAAATATATCTCCATACAATAGTTTTCATTTTCCATACTTTTCCAGACCTGGATATGTATAAAATTAAATTCCATACTTTTCTATACTTGCGTAGGAACCCTGCAGGGTATTATTTGGGCTTGCGATGAACTGGAGGCTCATCTATGAGAGTATTTGTGTCACTCTGAGCGTCTCACCTCTCTGAACTTCTGCAGGTAGAGCTTCAGCGGCTCCACGTACATGTCGAAGCCAAGCGTAGACATGGCGAACAGGATGTCCTCCCCGTTGATGGTCTTCCTCTTCTCCTGGTGGCAGCGCTCACTCGCCTCCGACGTGATAAAGCTGATGAACTCGCTCACGCACTCCTGCACGCACTCCTTGGCATCTTTCGCAATCTGTGGGAAAAACACACTCTTTTAAAGGCTCAAGTGTATCAGACTCATTCTTAGCATAATTCTTAAAAAAGTAAAATATTCTTAATTAAAGTGTTCCTCTTAAAGGGATAGTTCAACATTTTGGCAAATTGTATTAATATTAATATAAATTATATATAATAATATATAAATTATATATATTAATATATTAATAATCCCTATAGTTTTAGGAGTAGGTTCGTTACATTTAATTGCCGGTGCAAGCTACTTTTAGAACAGCGGAGCAGAGCCGTGAGCTGCTCAGAGCTACGCTACGGAAGCTAATGGGATTTCTTGGTTTCCCTCATTAAATTATCAAATACACAATCCAACAACTCCAAAATGATCTGGTGGACAAGTTGCGACCTGCACATTCATCACGCTATGGGATAATAACAGAACGTTATGAGACAGAGTTGTTTTCGAGGTAAATTCATGCAAAACCGCTGATGTGCGTTCCCGTTGAGAGCAGTTTTTCGGCAAGCAGTCTCTGTATTTGCCTCGAAAACAACTCTGTCTCTTAACGTTCCGTTACTATTGTGTATTTGATAATTTGATGAGGGAAACCAAGAAATCCCTTTAGCCTCCGTAGCGTAGCTCTCAGCAGCTCACGGCTCTGCTCCGCCGTTCTAAAAATAGCTTGCACCGATAATTAAAGGTAACAAACCTACTACTAAGACTATAGGGATTATGGAAATGGGCCAATTTGCCAAAATGTTGAACCATACCTTTAATAATAATTCTTATTTTCTATCCTTCACAAACCTTTCCAGTCTGAGGAACAGCATTCTTCATGATGCGAGCCACGTTGGCAATGGGAAGGTAGATGTCCTGCTCCCTGTAGTTCTCCTTAATTCCGCCCTCGTCATGGTCATTCAGACTCTCGTCTGCATCATCTACAGGAAAAAAACAAACACAGAGTCAGCAGCCCTTCAACTCCTGGCTGTTCTCAGACCAGCGACGCTCTGTCAGCTACTTACCATCTTGAGACTGGAGCACGTAGTGACTGGAGGCCATGTACTCTCCAGTGATGCCCAGCTGGGACGCGTCGGTGGTTGAGCTGTCTCCGTCCATCTGTGAGACAAACACACACGCACACTGACTTCAGTATACCTGCAGATCCTGAATGTACAAAACAATCATCAAGAATCACTTGGAAGGTTTGACTGGAGAGGTCTATAGCAAGATCTCTCTCACACACACTCAGATACACAATGCAAGCTGTTTAGAGCTAAACAAATGACACAAGGGCGTTTACTCCTTTTCCAGCCAAAGTGGATGTGAATGTTTGCATCTTTAATCAGAGGATGACACTGGTCTGTCAGGGAAAAGATAACTACTTTGCATGTGGTTAAAAATACTTTCCAGCAGGGACCAGATAAAACATGGCTCACATCATCATATAAACACTAAACTAGTCTGTTGGCTGGTTTCAATACAACCATAATACAAACGGAGGATGGAAAGCAATGACACTGACATTATCTATTGGTTAAACATGTAATTTAGACTACTGATAAGCTGGGGTGTAATGGGCCAGATGGGTGCACATCTAAGCAATGGCTATCATGCATTCCGTCTGGAAGATACAAAGGGTGTGTTTACTTTTATATGGAGGCTTAGGGGCAGTTGTTGCACTAAATAGGTCTGGAGACAATAACAATCTTCACACAGAGGCTGCTGACCTCTCAGTGCCATTATTATATCAAGTATGACCAAAGACACAGTCATGTGATGGACAACATGGGGCTTTCCATACTGAACACTATTAAGACTTGGGGATGATCTGTTGACTAGTTACAGGTCAGTGAGGGGTAACTTAAGTAGACCCATGTCCACTACATGGCTGCAGGTGTCCACATTAAACAACAGCTTTCATTTCCAAAATGCCAAGTGTGCATTTTCCCTTTGTTTAGGTACCAAGACAAAGACTCGCTGCTTCACCGGCCTGTTGTAACGCACATTAGTCTTCAATGTAAATGGTTTCCATTTTAAATACTAACCTAAACGTGCACGGACGTGTTTTGATAGGTGAACTCCCGCTTCGTGTTTGGACGGTTACGTGCCTGAATGCGGGCTCTGTCACTTCACTGACACTGCTAGCTGCTGGTGTTAGCGCCATAACGTACACATTATACAGCTGCAAGGGGGTGGGGGGGCGCACTTTCTGCTACAAGCGGGCTAAACGCACCGCTGTGTGTTTAGCTACCCTGTGCTAACCGGACTAGCTGATGTCAGGCGCGAGTACGTTCACGTTCAGCTAACTAGCAGCCGGTTCACTGGTGTCCGCCAGGCTGAGTTTAACCAGCCGGACCCGGGAAGAGTGGCTGTCCGGTGGGCCGTTACCTTCTGCAGTTAACCTTTTCACGTACATAGTGTCCCTTGAACAATTTCTCATTGTAAATCCACGGCAGCTGGCGCCTGCACAGACCGCGCCGGCCTGTTCTTTGTCGTACGGAGCGGAGCAAGACGTGGCCGAGGCCGAAATGATAAAGACTTCTTTTTTTTAAGTTTCGCCCGCCGGATACTTCCTGATGAGCAACCCTCATTCACTCAGACAACAAATAAAAAAATCAGACAGAGACGGACATTTCCATTCGAGCTAACGAGAAATCGGTTAGCAATCATTGGCCGGAGCCAGGCACAAACCTGCAATGAAGCCCTGGTTGGTTACCTCCCTGAGACGGCTGTTTGGTTGGACAGAAAATGGCTGCGAAAGGACCAGTCCCAGCGCGGAGCTGCGGCTGCACTGCCGCGTCTGACCGGCAGGGGGCCGCCCCGCGTTCAGGTCGGTTCAGGTACGCAGCACCAGCTCATACACCGCAGTAGCCTCGACCTCTAACGCAACACCACCAGTTCAAAGAGATGTAATGTGTTGGTTATTTGAAAGAAGAGTGTATTTTAGGTGTTATTTTAGTATTGCAGTCAAAGTTAAGGACCGTTTTAAAGCATTTGTTGACGAGATAATGACAACAAAGATACATATAACATGGTTTCGTTATTCAAAACTATAATAAAATAGAAAACTTTTACGACAACTTGTTAATATGTTTTTACCACCCGTAATAATGCCATAACAGTAACCGTGTTGCTACCATATAGCTATTATAAAATAGCTTCTTTCAGTTGAACGTGTTCGTGTGTAATAGCAGGGAGTTTTCAGAATTCCCACCTTTTGTAGCAGCATTTGAACTCATGTCTTCAACCCTTTGCCTGAAGCGCCACCAGCAGGTTGCTCTCATAGGTTGCTCTCTCTCTCTCTCTCTCTCTCTCTCTCTCTCTCTCTCTCTCTCTCCCTCTGTGTGTGTGTGTGTGTTCGTGAAAACCTGTTTTCCTTTCACAATATATAGATATCACATGCGCAGTTTAACACTTGTGTTCCAGGTGTGGGTTTTAGATGATTAGGTTTATTTGCTGGGTGCCTGGGGACTGTGTTAAAACCTTATTAACAGGCAGCTGCTGCGTGGACCTGATAATAAAAGCTTTCACCACCAGATGTCGCCTTGATACCATAAAAAAGAGCAAATTAATGGCAATTTAATGTTAGGCTACTAATTGAATATAATAAAGAAAGAGCCTTTGCATGCCCATTTGAGAAATAAAATCCCCTCTATGACTGTCAGACTGTTTATTACTCACATTAGAATTAAATGGCAGTTGATGAAGATTTTGCACATTTTCAGTAAATCAAAGACTATATTGACCTGAAGTGATGTCATTTATTTGACTGCATGGATTCTTCACACTGTGTGATTTTCATTGTTCTGTAGCCTACGTTCTCCACATGCTTTATTGTGAGATCACTGCACTATGTCTTTTTCTTTTGACATCAACCACAGGCCTACTACATGTGTGTGATTTCTCCTCAGTCTGATTACAGTTATCTTCATTCCCCTCCCTCATCACACTGTTCTGATTGTTCTCCAGCAAGAGACAGCCATTATAAAAGAGATGCCTGCCACACTGATGACAGGACACCTGCAGTCATAGACAATGGAAGTTTGTATTTTTTCAATAGGCTACCTATTCTTTAGATTTTTGCAGCACAAAACAAAAAGAGACAAGTATTTTTGTCTGAGTAGTGTCACAGCACAAACACTCATGTTGTGTCTCAGGAGTGGGGATCCTTGCAAGCTAAGTGAAAACTTTTCCTTTGCTCTTCATTGTTTTTGTTTTTTTTAATTGATGTATTAGCTGTGTAATGGCTGAATGCACAGATGTGACACCTGAGGCAGTTATTCACAACTTCCCTGCAAAGGTTTTCTTT
Source organism: Trachurus japonicus (assembly GCF_045865225.1). NCBI lineage: Eukaryota > Metazoa > Chordata > Actinopteri > Carangiformes > Carangidae > Trachurus > Trachurus japonicus. Next base: position 22,660,044 of record NC_140929.1, read on the forward strand.
AGGGCATTTTCATTTCATAAGTCATTTTCCTTAAAGGCCATATGACAGTTTATGGGATCTGAGTAAATGTCAGCAGTGTCTCTACTTTGAAGTTCAGTCATCTGTTCACAACATTAATTTATTTAATGCTTGAACTGTATCAGTGTGGCAAAATGTAAATCTAACTTATTTTCTTTCATATACCACAATATATATGGCAAATTAAGTCCTGGCAGTTGAATGCTCCTGCATCTGAACCATGCAAGACATCTATCAGACATGTATGAGGTCAATGAGTGGCTCAGCTTCAACTTAGAAAGTAGCTGTGGACAACATAGTAAACATGACTATAATAAAATGAGGATTTATGTATGACTGTAACACAGCTTCAAAAACATGTGCCGTCTAAATATAGTTCAATACGACAAGGTGAGAGATGACTTGTCATCCAAGCTGTCGGTAAATGTTGTTAAATGTCACATAGGATCCATTTCTTATTTAAAAAATTGTCTTGCGGCTTTGTGTTTAATACTTTAATCTTACTCTACAGAACATTATCTTCACTACTGGTGCCATTTCTACAACTCCATTGTTCCAAGCCAAGCAGATCCATAATAAGTCTTATCAAACAACCATGAAATCACCTGGAAGCCAGCAATTCTTGTAGGACTGATGAGATACCATTAAGTCCTGATGCCTAGAAACATTGTTCCAGTTTTAAAATGTCAAGCAAGACCATATGTGCATATCAATACCTTGCTGATATCTCTTACAATTAATACGTTATTAATTCTTGAATGAGGACTGCATAAAATTACTAAACATTAATATCTTACAAAATGTAAAGGGTGAAGAGGTGAAACTGGAAAGGTGGTCGTCCCATATAACCACCTGTTCACAATCACCTTAAAAGTTTAAGGACACCAGAGTGGTTCTTACTGATGTATTTGATGTCATGGAGTAAGACAATAAAAACTCCTTGCCATGCAGGATTCCAGCTTTGGAGAATAGGTAAGAGTAAGGGTATAAGCTGTGACATTAAGGGAGAGCTCGGAGTAAAAACTGCTGCTCCTTCGCTATGTAAGTAGTTCAGTCATCAGGTAAGGATTCCGAAGGGCACTGTGGAGAGGGACATATGGATTCATTTGCTTAATAAGCAGAAGAAAGGGGGTGGGTGGATAACTTCCAACCAACCAAATAACAGGAACACCTGACAGCACCATAGAGTTCATTTTAACCCCACACACCATTGACTGACATCACTTTTACAGCCTCAACTTAAAAAACTGAATATACACTGCACAAAGTGGTACCTGCTCATCTACATTAGCCTTTCATTACATTGCAGTAATTTATTCTTATTCTTATTATTTATATTTTAACATCTAAGGCATTGTATAATATTGCTCAGAACTGTATATGAATAGCTATCACTGTCTAATCATAACAATATTAAATCTAATACAGCAACTTGTAGAATTATGGCCCACAGCTTTGCACAGTATTTTGAACCTTCATTAGGATGATCCTTCTAACTCATTAACACACAGGGAGAGTGGCTCCAACATGATGGTTGTAGCAGTAGTGAGGAACAGGGACTCTTGGTAATACCTTTGCTACTGAAATTAAGATGTAGGCTTGACAACTCAACTTTGTGATCACAAATCACAGCAGCCCAAGTGGACAGAGCTTTAACAAATCTGACAGCCTATAGGGACATTGGTGCTTTTTTGTTCAATTTAAATAATCTTTTAGTATAGCTTTTATTTGTTTTACCTTACCTTATCCTAGTAACTGTTCTTACTGCCCTATTTTATCTGATTTATGTTGTTTTATTTATATTGCTAGCACTTGTACGTTGTGCAGCACTTTGGGCAACTAAGGTTGTTTTTAAATGTGCTAAATAAATTTTGAGTTGAGTTGAGTTAAAAAATGCAAACTGCTAGTAGACTGTTGTAGATTTATTATAAAGGATTGTGTGGTAGGTCTCCATATCATTGCCCACAGTGTTGGATATATCATTTGGGGTTTTGTTGCAGCTATGAAATGTGTCCTGGTCGCCTCTGTGGGCATCTACCACCAGTCAGCCCAGCATCCTATTTCTCTCACAGTGTCATAATATAAAGTCATGATTCACTGCCACTGAGGCCCAACATGGCTGTCTGCTGCTTTTTTTTTTTTTTTTACACAAACTGATCTCCCCCTCCCCCCCCTCAGTAACATTATTAATTCACTGCTGCCTTTTTTGATGCCTGTCTGAGAGCTCAGTTTTGAGAAATGACCACATTCCGCTCTTGATAAAATTTGTCTGTCTGGGGTCAGCGCCCGAGCAGCGGATTCAAATGAGCTCCTGCTGCCTGTCTGACAGCATTTAATAAACTCTCCCACCGACAGCCCATCCCTGTGCTGCTGACTGACCTCACAGTGCATGGGCAGCTTAATGCTTGAGATGTTCAAACCTTAATTAATAAGGCATTTGGTGAAGTGTTAAATAGAGGTCACTCTATTGTAGTGGCTGACCACAGACACCCACAGACAGGACTGAATAATTAGGAGAATTGATTGAGGGAATGAGGAAGCTATAATTATGCATTTTCTATTTATTGGTGGCGTATTTTACAGGTCAGAGGTCAGCAATAACTTGGATTTCAAACTTTTAAACAATCCTTTAATGTATATAAGGATATGGAAAACGAACTGGCTAGTGTGATTACAATGGGTTCACACTATAGCCATAATCTCCATTGACATATAGCGCTTAGTAATTATTGCCTCTTTATTTCTACATTATCATTAAGCCACTCTGAGTTTACTGGTCAGACCACATCCATCTCTGATCTTTACCTTCGTTTCGATCGCAACACACCTAGTGGCTTTTAGACCAGAAGCCACAGAAATGGCACCATTGCAAAATCAATGAGAAATACAATCTGTTGACTTTTTCCAATTTTATAAAATTCTCTTTTCTGAAAGTTGGTTTTAAGTGGGTAAATGGACTGGCCCCACAAGCGATGGCTCAGATCTTTAATAAGACAGACAACTGTAAGACAATGATAAGGAGCATAACCAAGCAAAACTGTAAAATTCTAAGATCCAGGACAACATTTGGCCAAGCATGCCTGTCAGTGCAAGGTAGATAAACATCTATGGAATTCTTTACCATCAGAAATTAAATCCCAAACAGAACTAAAGAGGTTTGTTAAAGTTAAACATTCGCTCAAGCAGCAGCAGAAATGTGAACATTAACTTCTCTCAAGTCATTGTTAATACAGCACTTTACTAATGTTTAATGCTAAATTTAACTTGTGTTTATATCTGAAATGTGCAGCTGTGTTTATTTATTCATGGTACTTATTCACTGTATTATCCACTGTATTTGTATCATTGCATTTATTGTATTCAGTATATTTGATCCTCTTCTAAAGCCTGACCAGGGACAAAGACTGCAAATTAGCTGAAGCTAGACGTCTTATGTATCACATTTTCCCCTTTTTTTTGTGGCAATGTTGTATGTATTGTCCCTGTTAAATAAACATTAAAATAAAAAAATAGTTTTGTGACAGTATCTTGCACAATTGTGAAGATGTTCCACTGACAAAACCTAATCACAGACATAAACACCTACAGTACATTCAAAGCCACATTTGTGGTCATTCCCACTGCTTGACCACATTTCACCATGATCTCACACACACACACACACACACACACACACACACACACACACAAAACCAGACTCACTATAGCTTCAAAGAAGACCACCCGTATTGTTATGGCTGGTAAGCTTTGTACCTAAATCACCATTGCAAACACTGCTGTAAAGCTTTGCTTATATTAGGTGGCATTCCTCTATTGTCTCCATCCATCACATCCTTATTGCTTCATGTCAGCGTATACAGCTGCAGTATCTGTTGTCATCTTCTCTTTAATACACTGAGTCACCTTGCAGGGTTTTTCAGTTTCTGCCTTTGCATCGTGCTGCGTGACTTTATCACACAGTCTAATTATCTAATTATCAGACACACTCATATGGCATAGCTTGTAGGCGGTGTATATGCTTTTTTTCAGATTCTAAAGCTGTATAATTTGAAGACTTTAGCACTGTGTGATTAAAGCATCTTGCAAATTAAGGCTATGCTGATCCAAAAAATAATGGATCAAATCACAGTTAAATGAGTCATTTGAGGTGTTTAACCAGCGGGAACTTATTATCCACTACAGCCTCAATCAAATCTGCACAACTTTTTTATTAGCCTTTGCAACTTTAGTTTTGCAGACCATATTCCTCTCACCACCATTTTCAGATGCAGCAAAAAGTCAGAAAATGCTCTGATGGCCACTGTCCTCCACCTATTCAGGAGCAAAAGATTTTGCCCACCTGTCGAAGGTCATGTAGCTGAATGCTCCACCAGCCGGCCTGTGTCTGGCTGCTGTTTGCTGCTGCACCAGTCATGTACAGTGGGTTTATTAGAGTTTTTTTTTTTTTTTTCATTTTTTTCAGTGAAAACAGCTGCTGCTGCTGGAAATGGTGTTAATGAGACTCAGGCATTGTGGGCCGCAAAACAAAAAAGGTTAGTAGAGGTTAAAGACACTGTAAAACTGCAGGAAACTGCAGTGGGTGGTCATTATTTGTCCATTCATCACCGTGACTGAAGAACGAATATGAGGAAAATACTGCAGTCACCACCTCACACCTACAAAAAGTCACAACAAAGGCTCAGATTTCTAAAATAACGACTATCATAAATATGCATTAGTTTATACAAGTCTCTTCTGTTTGAATTCTTGTTTGTATGTAACATAAGACGGAGTGAAGCAGCCATTTTTCACATCCTCAGCCACTGTCCTCCTGTCTGCTGACACACTGCTGATGGAGCAATGCTCTCTGTAGGTGCTGACCTTATTGACCTGAGCCATAGACCTTGATGCTGAGGGGAAACTGCTGAGCTCACCCCCTGCTGTTAATCACGGTTGCCTGTAGCAACAGTACAGTAACTATAGCCTACAGTGAGTGAGAGTCTGTGCTGCTTTGTACCTTCTGTTTACATATTCTTCATGACACGTTTGCTCCCAGCGCAGCTTCCAAACGCACAGTCCCACTCGTACATTATTGTGGCTCCCAACTCGAAGGAAGATAAGCTTTTGCCGTTTTTGCCTTTGAAAGCGTCTGTAAGCTTTAATATAGCAGAGTATTTAAAGGCTCAGGGAAAGTGATAAGACTCTGGGATTTGATGCATTTACATGGAGCAAAAAGCTCTGGGTTATACTGTGTTTGTAATTCTGTGGCACGGGCCTCAGCCTTATTAAAACATGCAACAAGCCAGACAGGGATTAGGGAATTAGCTAAATTAATAGTGATTATTGGAGAGTGCTCTCGCTTTAATTGATGCATATGTTGTTTTTATTGAGACATTAGAGTTCCTGACACACTCTCTTGTTTACTTCCCCTCTTTTACATTCTCTCTGATACAGCAGGGGCCGTCTTAACTGTTGAATATTCATTTGGCTCATTAAGTGAATTGTCTGATGTATATCAATGCAGGGAGAGGAGTGGAGGTCTTATTTTTTCTTAAAAAGAAAAAAAAAAGCATGCCACTGACCTCACCTCTACATGCATATAGATGTGTGTTGTCCACCTGTGAGTGCAAAACAACAAGGGCATGATTTTCATTCTCCTGGTGTGTTGCTGCTTGTCACGAGTCCAGAGGTTGCCATCCACTCCATGTTAATGCATGTAACTGCCTGTGCTTTGCATACATTACACTGCAACAAATAGATGCACATTTTCTAAAGGTTATCCTCCAGACCACCTTGGGGGATTCTCCCTCGGTCGGACCTGCTCGTGTAAGTAAGACAGATATCCTAATTAGAAAAAGTGCACAGGAATCGCTCTCCTTTGGCCCGTGCTTGGAAATGCCATTAGAGCCCAATCAGATCAAAGCAAAGCCGTTCCTATGACTATGACAGGTCTCACAGCAGTTTTAATATGCTGCGTACAGGTCTATTTATCACTGTCTGCTTGTTTTGGGCAATACTCAGGGGATCGCTCTGCCCTCTGAGTGCCTGCTCTAATACCACTAGGTGGCACTGGAGTTGCATATAGAACAGGTAAATGAAGCTGTTACTCACCACCTCTGTCACCCTGAGAAAAAAGAAAGAAGAAAGAAGCAAAACTGAGGAAAAACTTTCTTTACATTAATATTCATACTGATATAATATCCATACTGGCCTATGGTATTAAAGGTGAAAGTCCTGTTTTAAAAATGTTCAAAAGAAGAAGTTGAAGTGGTCTCAGCATCATTCTTCACATTAAGTTTAAAACTATATTGAAATGCCCACTACTCAAGTGCTGCTGTGCATTTTCAAGTAGGTTCTGTTGTGGAAAATAACTATAGTGCACTTGAATTTACATGTAATGCTCCTTTGCTCCACTGCATTTCAGATGGAAATAATACACTTATAAAATATTTTTCTCAAACCACCCAACACTGTATAAAGTCGTTAAAGTCAATAAATTCCATTTTATGAATTCATTTATACATTTTCTAATCTGCCGTGCCAACACGGAGCTCTGAAAGAGTTCACTCTAATCACGAGTTCATTTACTTTTGCATTTGTTGAATAACAATAATCAGTAAACCTTTGCATGCAGGACTTATCCTGTGCTGAGTGTTGTTGCCTCTTTAACTCACTCTAAGTGCCATACTGACTAAACTGTGTACTACTCCACTAAGTGCTTTTGCCCTATTCCAGAGCTGCAGTTACTTTGCATATCAATAATTTGCTCACAAAACAGGAACATTTTATTCATTCACTGCATTATTATAGATTGTACTGTTCATCATCTCCAGCTGCTATACATTAAAATGCTGCGCACACATAAATGCTAAGTATATACCTATAATACTATCCATTAGAGCCTATAGTAAAAAGGGGGCTGCTTTTTCTGCTGTTTTAATACTTTTAGTCGTTTTTTTTTTTTCCTGATTTGACTTCTGTAGTTTTATTCTGTAAGACCTAGAATCCAGATTTACTAGGCAACCTTAGTTCAGGGCCGTTGTATAGGGGAGAAAGGTGATGATAATTCTAGGGGCCCAGCGCCCAGTAGGGCCCACAAAAAACCCCAGTAGTCTAATCTTTGTATGACTGATTTATTCTGCATAAGACACTGACTAATACTCATAGTAATGCTGCATTAGCATTAAAACAAAGTAGGCTAAATAATATATACGTAGTCTAAGAAAAAAAGTGGAAAAGTCAGGGGCCCACTTTAGTATTCTTTCAGGGGCCCCAGAATTCCTAGCAACGGCCCTGCCTTAGTTTATACTTTTAAAACTGAAGCTATTTGAGGCCAAATCTAGAAAGAACTTAAATTTGTAAAAGTTTTCTTATTTTCATTATTATTGTCACTATTATTTTAAGTTCCATTATGAATAAATTAAGTTGTAGTAGGTTTTTGGAAATAATAAAAGTTGTATCCTAGATATACTGCAAAAAAATAAAAATGGCACATACAGGTTTTGCAGGGGTGTGCATAATTCAGTAAAAAATGAATATGCTCGGAGTGTTTGCACATTTTAAAATAAATAGTTTTAATGTGATGCTCTGGTAAAGAAAAGCACATCTGGACGCGCTCATTTCCTCCGAGCGGGCGGGGGTGCCCGTCACACCGCGTCCTCCCCCTCTCCCTCCTCCGCTCCCACACACACACACACACACACAAGTCCTAACATACACACACACACACCCTCCCTGCAGCAGAGCAGTGGTACGCTCCGGCGTTGGATGCTTTAGCTCATTGACCGGCGGACAATCCTCATCAGTACCAGCAGAGCCCCGGAGCCTCCGACTTAAAAAACAAAACAAAACAAAAACCACCGGCCCTTCGTCCCCCCCCTCACAAAGCAGAGCGGCTCCCTCCAGTCCAGCTTCTCCCCCCGCTATGAAACAGACTCTGAGTGAACTGCTGAGGATGAGTAGGATATGCCGGATGGTATTTGCCACTTGTTTGGGATCCTTTATTCTGGTCATCTTTTATTTCCAAAGTATGTTCCAACCAGGTAGGATCGCTCTCTTCTCTTCTCTCTCGGTGTGTGTGTGTGTATATGTATGTGTGTGTGTATGTGTGTGTGTGTGTTGCTGTGTGTCTACAGATGTATGGGGTCTTGTCTGGCTGCCTCCTGACATGTTGACAGATCGATTTGTTGAGGGTGTACAGTAACGCAGCAGATGAATAATTGATAGAGGCCACTTGTGTCGCGTGAGGGCGTAAATCATCCAGCAGGTGTGCGCGGTCAGAGATCAGGCTCTGCTCTGTGGCATAATAACAAGAGGGTGGATTGATTGTCTTGTCACGCGTGTTCTCCGGCTTTTTTTTTTTTTGCTGAGCGGTTCTTTCTTTGTGGAGGTGTGCGTTTTGGGTGTGATTGGACGGAGCGAGCGAGCGAACGGCGCCCGGTTCTCTCTTTCCTCTCAGCTGACAAGTGGCACCGAGGTGGTGATTGAGATTTTTTTTTTGTCTCCAGAAACGTGGCACAGCGAAATTGGGGGAATTTCATGGTGCACGGGGCCAGCAGTGTATATGGGCTTTTGGCAAAGTGCGCGCACGGCAGCCTGAGGCGATCCAAAATAGTCCACCTGGAGGCTCTTGACATCCGGATCAAGAGAGAAGCGATAATGGGGGGAATCATTTTTTTTTGGATCTGGTCTAAAAATAGGAACCAGCTTCAGGGAAAATTAAAAAAAAAAAAAAAAAAAAGGGTTCTTCTTCTCTGATCTGCCCACGTCCGGAGATCCGCGTGTAATTCATCACACAGTAACGAAAAAAACGGCACAGTATAGGCTGTATGAACTGAAAGGAGGAAAGAAATGCGCATCAAAGTCTGTTAAATGATATTTGATGTGTTGCGTTGCTGCGTTTTGGACGCGCAAAGCAGAAGCGCAGCGACTGTACAGCGATCAGAGCTGCTGACCTACTGTACAACAGGTTCACTGTAGGAGAGAGAGAGAGAGAAGGGGGGGGGGGTGGGGGGGGGTGCTCTGTGTATTTTTGCTTTTCATGAAGAGAGACTGGATCATCTCCAACAGAATGGACAACCATGTCCTGCTGCTGTGTTGGTCCAGGGCTCAGTCGCCTCCTCTTTAATACTGCTGTGATACCTCAGGTTGCAGCCTCCATCTATAATTGATGCCCCCCCCCTCAGTAGGAGAAGAGTCCATTGGGGGGAAGTGAGGAGTGCGGGAAAACAAACAGGGCTGTGTGTCAATCTACAGGTGAGGATGTGAAGGCGGGGGGGTTACAGAGAGCTCAGCTGCTGGGATGAAAGACGGAGGAGGGGGGGATGAATCATGAGAGGACGGGAGCTGCATGCAGGAATCTGAGCTATAGCTTCCACCACTCAACAGACGTGCTGCTGCCACATCTCTGATTCAGGAGAAACGTCTCTATAGATGCACCAGCTCAGTGTGTGTGTGTGTGTGTGTGTGTGTGTGTGTGTGTGTGTGTGTCACCTGTGCAGCTGCTGGCAGAAATTGATATTTCTAATCCCTAAAAAGAAAATCACAATGATGCACTATACTGCAGGGGACTTCTGAATCCGTGTTTGGAGAGGGTTTGATCAGGCAGATCCAATAGCTTTTGCATGTCAGCGACCGGCAAACAGGTCGATACCGGCCGCCATCCCATTCAGCCCCGTGTTTGATGACACTGACTTGACTTACACAGCCCACTGCTGCATGTGACAGAGTGATTGTTCTTCCTTCGAGTATCGGAGTGCTCGTCCTTCTATCTGACACAAATTGGGCTTGTTTGTTTGAAGCACAAATAGATATAGTGTGGTCTATGAGTCTGAGACATGCACTTTTTGAGGGATACATGAAGTTTTTCACATATACTGAGATGGGTATCATCCTCACAGTGATACCACAAGGTCCTGTTACAGTGTGTTACAAAACTGTGTTATGAAACTCTTATAAAACCAGATATCTGAATTGATTTGTGGATAATTAGTGACAACAATCACAAATGTGGAGGAAATGAGTGTTCTTTCAGGTTGAGGTCTCGTTCTGTAATGGGTCAAAACAAGTATTATAGGGTTAGACAATTTTCACGAAATGTGTAAAATGTAAAACAACTTTGAACATAAACCCTGGTAGAACAGGGACAAAGCCATTTTCCCATCTACAGTCTTTCTGACAAGCTACGCTGCTGTATCTGCTCTATATTTACTTTATATTTGCATCTCAAAATATGAAGCCGTTCTTTCAAAGTTGCAGATTTACCTGCTGAGATTTTGAGATCTGTCTCTGAGATTTCTGCCTCCAAACATAATCATTATATGAAAGGAAATAAAGGTCTCCAGAGCATTACAAAATAATATAACAATTGATATTCTCCTGTTGTCTTTTGGAACTACACTTAGGAAAAAGTAGTCCCACTGAAGCCAGCTGACACAGTAACAGGTGCACTGGTGATAGTTCATTGACCTCTGTTGTATCAGGTGGCAGCAGAACTTTGGCCACATTCAATACAAAGTCAATGAGAGAATACAGCAATGAGCCAAAACATTATGAAGTGAATAATGCTAGTTATTTGAATAACAGTGCACATCACAGGGGGAGATACTACACAGTAAATTAACAGTCAGTTCAGATCCGAGCCACTTGGACAAGGACCAGATCATTATGACAACTGGGTCGGACTGTCTCTGAAACAGCAGCTGATGGATGGTGACCTACTGGCAGTGGTGTTAGGGTGGTGGTGAATCTGACACATGGCAACTCCGTCTTTAAAATTCATCAGGATTTTAAAGGTACATTGTGTAGGAATTACTCCCATCTAGCGTTGTGGTTGTATATCTCAAGCAACTCAGTCGTATTTTTCATGCTGCATTCACGTGAAATTGGGCAGACGGCAGACGGACGACAGCCGCTGCACGTAACGGCATAAACAAGCCTCTATGTAAACAAGTGGTCCGTCAGCACGAGGCAAAACAATACACGTGACGTGACAATATGTTGTCATGGCGATGTGGTATTGTTTACCTGACCCACGTTTCTCTGGACTTCTGTGACTAAAAAGACATCTGGTTTGTTACCGACGGCCGTCTGCCCGACTGCAGGTGAATGCAGCATCAGTGTAACGCTCCATTCCTCCTCACTGCGTTACCACGGTGACTTTTCACAGACGCCACCTCGACCTGAGCCGACAGCTCCGGTGTCTCCGCTGAGTTTCCGTGGTTTCCTACCGTCACGCTGCCACTGAACGTAAAAACATGGCGACACCACATGGCAGCCAGCACCGAGCTTACCCGCTCCATGTAGATATGAATGATATGAACGGCTCATTCAGAGCTGAAAGCAACACTTAATTAACACTGATTAATGAGAAACATACTTTTGAACCAAATAATCGATTTTCCTGAATATAACAGGAGAACTTACACAATGTCCCTTTAAGTCCAGCAGGACTTAGAGGATCTGCTGCTAACGTCTTGGTGCCAGATACCACAGGGTCCCTACACAGGTCTTGTAAAGTCCAGGTCCCAGCAGGCAGCGGCAGAGCTGTTTTAGCAACACATGATACTGTTTTGGCTCATTAGTGTGTGTTTTTTTCTCCTCCCTCTCTTTGGTTTTATTAAGGCGAGCTGGCCCTTTAAGATCTCAAGGACCTTCCACCTGGACCTGAGTTTAGGTTACATAACTGTATCCTGTCACAGAGTGAGACCTCTCTCCTACTGTACATCATTAAATCAGCTTCCAGGGAGAGAATTGATTGTAAAAATTGAACCGAGACTCAATTAAACCCCTGTCAACGACCCCTGGATTCTGCTCTCACAGTCGTGCCAGTCTCCCCAGACCTTGCATCAGCTTCTATCCAACATACACAAACACAAACACACACAGACACTCAGACAGGTCACAAAGTGGATGCTTTATTGTGCAGAGGTGATGACAGGGTGCTGCGTTCAGGACGCCCTGATTGAAGAGGACATGTCTAAAGATGAGTGTTTGTGCAGGAGCTTGGATATAACTTTTAATGACGAGGTGTGTATTTACGTATGATTGCACAGGTGAGACAATGAGTTGTGTGTGTGTATTTGTGTGTTAAATGTTGTTGACTTCCTTTGTAACCCCTCTTCTTATCTCTGTCTCGGTCTGTTTACGTTCTTTCGTAAATGACTTCATCACCGTTTCACAATCCCCTATCTTTTCCACACTCTGTATTCTTCCATGTCTTTCTCTCTTTCTCGCACACACACACACACACACACACACACACACACACACACACACACACACACACACACACACACACACACACACACACACACACACACATGTGTAGCAGAACCATTGTTGTCCATCAGATAAAAAGCTCCAGGCAGTGTCTCCCGGGTTCAGGCATGTTTAGCGGGCCTGGGAATACTGTCTGGCCTCCCAATGTAAACTCTCACCTCTCTTCCAGGACTGGTGGGGTCATGACCTCTTGTAAAAGGGACAGAGGAGGAGGGGGGGCAGTGGTATCACACACTGGCCTCAAATAACACACACTCCTCAAAACTTTAAGGCTTGTAATATATTGTGTTTATACTCCACCGTGTCAGATTTATGACCAAAAACAGAGCTGCACGACTGTGACTGTGTTTTTATGCCTCATGGTCTCTTCGTGTTGTGTGGAAGCCAGACAGTGAACAGACCTGGAGTCAGGGTGAGGTCGGTGGTTTTAGCCTGTAGTGCTTCATTTGATTTAGAATGGAGTGATGTGTCAGACTGACAGACTACACGGCAGCAATGAAGACACCCTGTAATCCCTCAGCGTCCAGTTTGGCTCTTTGTGCCTGAGTATTAAAGGTATAGGTCAACTTTTTTAGCATGGTGACACCCAGGTTCTATGAATTAAGTTTTAAATCCCCAAGAATAAAGTTGTTGCTTATTTATTCTTCTCCAAGACTGCTCTCATTTTCATTTAAATGTTTTCTGTTATAATATTAACAAACATGGTCCATGTGCCAAGTGATTTCCAATACTGGTTTAGTTATTCCAATACTGGACACTCTTCTCTGCGGAAAGTTCCAAAGGTTTGTCATACAAGTTGTTAGGTTTATTGAACTGTCATAGTCCCTCTGTTAACGTCTCCTGATGATGTAAGAGGAAATGGGGGGGCAACCGCCATTCCGACATCCCACCAGTCCGACATAGGCCTGTAATTGTCTAAATGGCAACACTTAATTTTCTATCCCATCATTCTGACAATTCTTGCCTCCTATGGCCGGAATGACGGCATTTTTTCTTTTTTAAAACGTCCTGTCTTTCCGACAATTCCTTTAATAGCGTATTTTTTCCCAAAAAGATTTTGCACTGGTTGGGCTTAGGCAATGATGGAAGGAGTTGGTTAAGTTTAGTGAAAAGACGGTAGAAGCTAGAAAGGCCAGATAGATAGAGAGAGTCCAGAAGTGGAGAGTCACCTGTTGAGTAACGCACATTTCCTTACATTGAAAGCCTTGTCGGAATGGTGGGACTATGGCAAATCGGAATAACGGTATGTCGGAATGGTGGTCTGTTGGAGTGGGTAGGGTAACTGAAACCCCTCTGTAGGCTAGCTGCATGTTAACTCGACATGCTTTTTGTATTTCGCCACAAAGGCTTTTGGAGGTTGACATTTTTGACAGAGCTCAACTAGAAACAGAAAAACAACATGTGAAAAATTTTGCACATGGGAATCATGTTATTTTCACATGTGCAATTAACATGATTCCCATGTGCAAAATGTTTCACATGTGAATCACATGAGAAGTTCATGTGGTTTTTCTGTAAGGGCAATTATTAATAAAGAAATACTTGCAGATTTACAATTAGTAATGTAATGTTAATGAACTGAAACCCTTTAGGTTCCACAACAGGCTGGTGATTGTGAGCCAAACCTCTTCCACCACATATTAGTTACCAAAGTCCTAGAAAAGGTCTGTTAAGAGTTTTGTTCCTAATTGAAATGAAATATCAAGCATTTGGGGGGAATAAAAGAAAAGCTAATCTTACAAAACAACTGCTGGCATCATCGAAAGCTCACATTAGAGTATGAGTGGAGTTATTTAAGACGCTTCCTGGTGGCAGTGCTGTCTGCTTGCCTGAAATATTGAGTCATGAATTTCAGACTGTAAAAGCTTTCTCCAAAATGAATGTTCAGGATTTTGGGAAGCAAACAACAGACTAGAGTCCTGGTTCAGAATACATCACCACAGACACACACCGCCACACAAATACAAAGAGTCTGGGGGTTGAGGCGTAGGTCATTCGGGGCCAAAAGGAGCCTGTCACATCTGTTGTTATATTTCAGACTGTAGGGCCGGCCGTGTTTAGTTAAGCTGCCGTTCACTGACAGAACCTGAGCGAGGACCCGTGGCCTTTCCATCTCCATCTTGTCTCTCTGTTTCCACTTTTTGAGTGTGGGGGGTAGACTCTGTGCCTGTGACAGATCCAGTCTGCCTCATCGGGCCCGGTCTCTGCTGCTCCTTTAAAGGCAGAGGAGTCGCAGAGATCAACGCAGCTAATAAGGCAGTTTGCTCTGTGGGCTGCTTGTTTGGTTTCTTTGTGAAGTGCCGCTGGGATATTTTGGAGTCTGCTTGTGTGTGTGTGTGTGTGTGTGTTGAGGCTGTAGCTGAGTTCATACGCTGGCTGCACTGTGTCTTTTTTCGGCCTGGTGAGCGGTAACCGTGCGTGTAAACCCTGCCCACACTCACATTTCACATCTCCTTCAAAGCCTTTTCACCTCCAGAGTGGTCAGTTGCAAACGGAGACTGACCTCATGTGACCTCATTTGAAATCCCAGCCTTTTCTTTTTTTTTTCCCCATAACAAGATAACAACACTATTTCCATAACAACACATATGCACAGCAGGTTAGGAACAGTCTTGAGAAAGAATAAAATATGCCCGCCTGGAATTTGTGAAGGAAACTCAAAATTCCTCACCTTCATTGGTCTGCGGCGGCAGTGTTGGTACTGTCAGCTGTGAGTGAAGTGAAGTACAGGCAGAGAGTGCTGAGTTGCAGGGGTCAGTGACCTCAAACATGGGAGCCTGTAATCGGAGAAATGGGAATCAGTCCTGGCACCTCTCTGTAAAAGTCTCCGATCTTTCCATGGAGGACTTTACTCAAACAAAATGAGTTTATTACTGTAAAGAAGAAGGGAACGGCTTATTTAACGTGATTAATACTCATTACAGCTCCAGATATTCAGCTTAAAGTAGCAAATCCTCACACAGGAGAAGCAGGAATCTTTGGTATCTCTGTGATTCATTCCTTTAAAGATGAATCACCTAGAAAATGTAGTAGACCTTAATGGTGCAAATAATTGATTAACTGGATCATTTTAACACCACTGATGACTGTAGGTTTAGAAAAGATGAAACCTGATGGAAAGAAAATCGTATTAATAATATTACACATAGACATCGTTTCTCTTTATGCCCTCTTCAGTTTGCATGAATAAGTTATTTTCTTGATCTAATTATAACAGTTGAGAAAAGAGACATTAGTGCTCTAAACATCATAATCATGCTGCATGAAGGCCATCTCTACATTCTCTGTATCAAGCCACGATTTTAAGATGATGTAACAGCGTGAAAATCAAGATTTAGAATCACATGAGATTAATTTGACACTAGGCACCATGGGCGGTTTTTCAGAAAGTCATCCAAACATCAGTGACTAATAGTAAAGGCCTGCATGGTGCAGATAGATGGTCTTTATTGTCCCTGGATGAGAGATTAACAGCCAAAATCTGCACATTTTGTAAACATAGCCAAGCTTAAAGCATAGACACACAAGTATTCATTACTTTCCACATTTATTGTATATATCTTTAGGTCTGCTATATGACAGAGGCTGATAAACTCCTTTCAGATGTGACCTTCTATATTAGGTCCTCTATATGAAATGTAGATTGATGTTGCCTCTAAAAGCTTGCATTCATTTAAACTCCTGTCTCTTTCTGTCTTTATGTTTGAGTTTACTTCTTCATGTGGGTTTCATGTTCTAAATAAGCCCACTCACATAGGCTGGATTTTATATGGTCGGTAATGCAGAGCTTCACCACGCTGCACTGTGAAATTCCTTCATGAATCATGGAAATATAGGTGGTAAAAAAACAAAAAGGGAGCGGGAAGAGTTGGCAGAAAATGAATCGGAAGCACCTAAAATAATCAATGGCTCAGTTTGGGTCTACATTAAGAAATGCCAAAATTCCACCGTCTCAAATTGGGAGATTTGCTGGTTTGTTTGTGTCTTTAGGTTTTGCTGCTTGTTGGTTGAATGAAACCAGCTCTAAACTTGGCTTATAAGGGTCATTACCCACCATTATCTCATATTTCATACCAAACAATGAATGAATAAGTCATGAAAAGAGTAATCACAATTCGGATGGCTGCCTCCAACCATGGTTAGTTCAAGTCACTAATTGATTAGTCATCAGAGATTTATGATATAAATAACTTACAGGGCACATCTGGGGCTAAGATAGAGAGTTGTAAAGTATCATGACTTATCCAAGTCTAAACTGTACCAATCAGTCTTTAAAATCTAAGTTTTACAAGTGCATGCATGAAACAGACTGCCAAGAGCAAAGCTGACCGGCCTTGGTGGCTCTGTGATCAATAGTTGTAGCAATGTGTTTTATAGTGACTGCTGTTATGAAGCTAATTGGATTGTTTTCAACGTATTGGAATTTGGAATTTGGTTCTAAAGTCAGTGTTGCCATCATTAGTTTGCATGGGGTCAACACTGTAGGTGTCTCTATCAGAGTGAATGTGTGGGACACACCAGCAGCATAACTCACTCTGTCTTTTTTAAATAGTTTTTTAAAGACATAAAACTGATTCATCAAATCATTTTCAAATATTCACAAAGTGAAAGTGTCATCACAGCTTGGCAATAGTAAAGGTTAACCAACAAAAGATAAGCCATGTTTGAGGAGTGTGATTGTTGATCTAGTTCCCTTTAGATAATCAGGTCTTTTAAATGCTGTTCACTGCTGCTGTGTGTCTCTGTAGGTCACTGGGCCGTCCGGTGTCAGTGTCCACACACACAGCTTCACTGATGTTATCACACACTGAGAGGGGAGATGTCCCAAACACATGAAATGAGATAGCCGCACCCTGTGTTTGTGTATGTGATTGCATTATGTGTGTGTGTGTGTGTTAGTGTGTTACCTCCCTCTCCCAACCCCAGCCTGTTCCTCTGCCCACCCCCTGTGCGTGTGAGTGCGAGTGTGTGTGTATTGTGAGAGTGAATTGCGGATGTCCTGTTTGTGTGATCTTAGTGCTACTGCTGCTTTCCTGCTCTGCTGCTGCTGCTGCTAAATCCTGGATCACACATCACAGCACATCAGCTGCTCCCACCGTCCACATCCAGCACCAGCTCCCCCAGTCCAGCTGCCACACACACACACACACACACACACACACACACACACACACAGTCCCCATTCTGTTCCTCAGGAGAGCAGTGGAGGGAAGAGATGACACACATCAGCTGCTCCAACCGGCACATCATAACAACCATTTTGTAAACTGAAGTTGGTGTCACGGATACATTTGAGAAAAAAAACAAGATCCACAATATATTATGTAAGTGTGCAAACCCCTTAAATTATTCTGAGGAGAAAACGTCCTGCTTGTTATAAAACATGAGGCAGCCTCAATGAGAAGCAGTGTCCATGTGCTGATCTCAGCCTCTTCATCCTGTTTGATGCTGCTTCTCTACTTCCAGCAGTGGAGATGATCAGATCAGTGACTTTGGCACCTGATATTCCAGATTAGTCTCTTCTCTTTATTAGATAAGACTGTCAGATATATCCAGCTTCTTCTCCTACAAATCAAAAGGCCCATTCAGACATGCGTTTTCATATTAATGTGGTGCTATTTTATATGTTAAAGGGATAGTTCAATATTTTGGCAAATTGGCCCATTGCTATAATCCCTAGGAGTGGGTTCATTATCTTTAATTTTCGATGCAAGCTATTTTTAGAACAGCGGAGCAGAGCTGCGAGCTGCTCAGAGCTATGCTACAGAGGCTAATGGGATTTCTTGGTTTCCCTCATCAAACTCATCAAATACACAATCCAACAACTCCAAAACGCTCTGGTGGACAAGTTGTGACCTGCACATTCACCACGCTATGAGATAATAACGGAACGTTACCAGACAGAGTTGTTTTCGAGGCAGATGCAGAGACTGCTTGCCGAAGAATTGCCCCCGACGGGAACGCGCATCAGCGGTTTTGCATGAATTTACCTTAAAAACAACTCCGTCTTGTAACGTTCTGTTATTATCTCATAGCGTGGTGAATGTGCAGGTCACAACTTGTCCACCAGAGCATTTTAGAGTTGTTGGATTGTGTATTTGATGAGTTTGATGAGGGAAACCAAGAAATCCCATTAGCGTCCGTAGCGTAGCTCTGAGCAGCTCACGGCTCTGCTCCACCGTTCTAAAAACAGCTCGCACCTACAACGAAGACTATAGGGATTATGGCAATGGGCCAATTTGCCAAATGTTGAACTATCCCTTTAAGATCTTTTACATAAAGAATAGACCTGTTAGATATGATCAATATCCATCAGACCAGCATTCATGTAACTGCATGATGAAAGTGGATTCACTGTGAGAAGAGCGGTCAAGCATCTCTCACAAGAATCTTTAATCAGAGTGTTGAGCAGCGTCTAAGCCCGGACGCCCCCACTCCCCCACCGCTCACAACACATTTCCTGTATTGCAGTATTTTGTAACTTTCCTAAACTGACAGTCTAACTGCTCTAAGTGCATTTGCCTGCTCTCCAGAGTGACTGGTCAGGTGGAGAGACGATAAAGCAAAGCAGGGTTGCGATGACTTACTCAGCTCTCTGCCTCCTCTTTCATTCAGTGCAACCACTTCCATCAAGGACTTATACTGGGAATGATGCTCTATGGCTCTGAAAACCACGAAGAGACTTTTCGAATATGTGCCGATTGCACTTTTCAGCTTAAAATTTGCCGAAGATGCAGCGTTCCCTTTCGTATCATTACACTTTCATCACAAGATGGAACCGTGGATCTTGAATATTCCATCTAAAAAGGGGCCCTAAATTCATTTGATTGGGCATTGTAACCTTACCCCTTTTGCACATGGCTTGTCCAGCCTTCTAAATTTCAAAAGCAACCAGACGTTGCAAAAACTGGTTTCCACATCTTCCTGAAAAGGCGAATGAATGTGCTGTGGGTTGAGCTGCAGCTGAGCCCGATGCTGAGGAGTCCTCATCTACTAGACTGAGCTATTAACCATCTGCACGAGTGTCTGGACTTCATTATAAAGGCGATGAAAGGGCTGCCACAAACGAACACACGCACAGACACACACACAGCTGAGATCGAAACCATCTTGTAAAATGAGTTAACCTAGACCGGAAAGGTTTCCCCCCTTTTTTCTAGTCTTGTGAGGACACTTTCCTGTCCTTGAAAGTATAGAAATAGAAACACACTGCCACAATAACACTCCCAGTTTTAACAAGCATGAAGTCATTAACAGACAGAGTGAGACATTCCCATGGCACAGGAGAACAAACAGGCTTCAGAGGAGAAACAACAGACAGACACTGTCTGCCCTTCAGTATGTGTGTGTGTGTGCACTGAAACATGACTACCATCTGTCGGACTTCCATCTTCCAGACTGACATCTGGACTGCTGTGGTTTTGCATGTGTGTGTGTGTGTGTGTGTGTGTGTGTGCATGCAGGTAGAAAGGCTGTCAGTAAAAGTGCTTAATAGAGACGACAAACAAAAGATAAACATGAATTTTAAAGGGATAGTTCACCCAAAATTCAAATTTCACTCATTATCTACTCACCCTCATGTCAACTAAGAGCTGTGAGAAGTTTCAGAGTCCTCCGTTCCTTCTCTGAGTTACGGGGGGGTCCGCGCAGCAGTATTTGTCCATATAATGGTTGTCAATGGATACCAACTTTCTTCGTCCAAAAAGACACACCAAAAAACATCCAAATACCTCCATACTGCTCGTCTGTAATGTCCCTCTTGTATTGAAGCCCCGACATGAGAAATTGTTCAGAAAAAAAAAAAAGGTCTATATTTTAAGCGGTAACCCTTTCTTTTACAGTCCCCTAATTACTGTGTATTTACTGTGTAATTACAAGGTAATAGAAAGAAATTACAAGGTAACTAACACTGGTAAAATGATGGTAACTACAGAGTAAATACTAAGTAATTGCCTTGAAATATCTCAACTATTACTAAAGAACAACACTGCATTAATGGGTAATTACTACCGTCATTATGAAGGTAACTACAGTAAAATAATAACGCAATTACAATGTAAAAGGAGAGAAATTACATCCCATTTACCTGGTAGTATAATCCAATATCTCACCTGTCCATCGTGTTACTAAGTTATTGAGCTGTTTTGGCTGGTAATAACTTTGCTCATTCATTTATCATGCATGATTTTATTTAGTACTTACCTGGCAAATATGCCATCAGAGTCGTCTTGGTAATTAAACCTTCTGTAGTGTTACCAGGTAAAACCTGTATATTTACCAAGCAAATAAGATGAAAGTGTGCTGTAAAAGAAAGCGTGGCTTCTTTCCACAGTATTACTATGTAATTAAGCCAAGACTGTTCAGTTTTACACATTTTCGTTTCTCAACATTACCATGTATTTTCTGTAGCATTACTAGGTAAAACACATCTATTTACCAAGTAAAATAAGATGAAAGTGTGCTGTAAAAGAAAGCGTGGCTTCTTACCAGTTTTATTACTATGTAATTAAACCAAGATTGTTCAGTTTTACACATTTTTCGTTTCACAACATTACCATGTATTTTCTATAGTGTTACAGGTAAAACACATCTATTTACCAAGCAAATAAGATGAAAGTGTGCTGTAAAAGAAAGCGTGGCTTCTTTCCACAGTATGACCAGTTTATTACTATGTAATTAAGCCAAGACTGTTCAGTTTTAACACATTTTCGTTTCTCAACATTACCATGTATTTTTCTGTAGCATTACTAGGTAAAACACATCTATTTTACCAAGTAAATAAGATGAAAGTGTGCTGTAAAAGAAAGCGTGGCTTCTTACCAGTTTATTACTATGTAATTAAAACCAAGACTGTTCAGTTTTACATATTTTTGTTTCTCAACTTTACCATGTATTTTTCTGTAGCATTACTAGGTAAAACACATCTATTTACAAGTAAATAAGATGAAACTGTGCTGTAAAAGAAAGTGTGGCCTCTTTCCACAGTATTACCATTTCCTTACTATGTAATTAAACCAGTACTGTTCAGTTTTACATATTTTCCATTCTCAACATTACCATGTATTTTCTGTAGTTGTTACCAGGTAAAACATGACTATTTTCCAAGTAAATAAGATGAAACTGTGCTGTAAAAGAAAGCGTGGCTTCTTTCCACAGTATTACCAGTTTATTACTATGTAATTAAACCAAGACTGTTCAGTTTTACATATTTTTGTTTCTCAACATTACCATTATATTTTCTGTAGTGTTACCAGGTAAAACATGTCTATTTACCAAGTAAGTAAGATGAAAGTGTGCTGTAAAAGAAAGTGTGGCCTCTTTCCACAGTATTAACCAGTTTCTTACTGTGTAATTGAACCAAGACTCTTCAGTTTTACACATTTTCCATCCTCAACATTACCATGTATTTTCTATAGTGTTACCAGGTAAAACATGACTATTTTCCAAGTAAATAAGATGAAACTGTGCTGTAAAAGAAAGTGTGGCTTCTTTGGATAGTATTACCAGTTTCTTACTGTGTAATTGAACCAAGACTCTTCAGTTTTACACATTTTCCATCCTCAACATTACCATGTATTTTCTATAGTGTTACCAGGTAAAACAGGACTATTTTCCAAGTAAATAAGATGAAACTGTGCTGTAAAAGAAAGTGTTTGGCTTCTTTCCATAGTATTACCAGTTTCTTACTGTGTAATTAAACCAAGACTTTTCAGTAACAATACACAAAAATCACAGTTCGATACGTACCTCGGTTTTGAGGTCTCGGTTCGGTTAATTTTCGGTACAGTAAGATAACCAAATGCAAATTTGATTGTTGTTTATTAGGAATTTTTCTCAACCAAATGTACAGGTTTTGGTCAAATGTAATTATTTTACTCACCGATAATGTTATGTTGTACATTGTCCATGATACAAATAAACTTATTAAACCATTATACAAAATATAAAAAAAAGAGAAAAGAATAGGCCTAAAGTGCTGCCTAATAAGTCAAATAAATTATTCTCAAATTAACAAAATACGGTATAAATAAGCCTTACAATGAATTAAATATTCACAAAATAAACAAAAATATATAAAACATGATTAAAAAAAAAAATTCTCACACAACTTTTGCAACACAGCCAGAGAGAGAGAGAGAGAGAGAGACGGACAGACAGACAAAGGGACAGGCAGACTGTGCCTACAAGCAGGGGGTCCTCAAGCCTCTGTTTTCTTGCTAGCGGTAGCATTAGCCACGACGCAAACGGGCTGCACATGTAGCTGCAGTCGGACTGTAAACACACACAACTCTTCTCACCCGTGCTCAGCGTTGTACCGAACCGAACGCCCCGTACCGAAACGGTTCAATACAAATACATGTAGTGGCGTCGCCTGGTCTGGGCATTCCTGGCTCTAGCCCGAACATTTCTTATTCAGCCCCGGATGTTTTCTCAGACGGAGTTAAACAGAAGTGAGATGGTAGTTTTGTAATTTCCCAGTCACAGTGAATGCAACACAGGCACGACGCCACGACCAATCAGAGAGAAGTGTTGTGGAAGCGGAGACTCCTCCTCCGTGTTTTATTGGGCTAACAGCCAGGTAACCAAGGTAACTATTTGAATTGTAGCGACGACATCAGGCGGTTTTTTTTTTCTCTGCACGAACCAGCGCGTCTGGTCGGATTGGGCCGTCCATGTTCGCTTGAGCCCAAAAGAACAACCAGGCAGCAGAGTACAAAAACAGAGGAACAGAGACAGCACAGCAACAGGTGTGTGTGTGTGTGTGTGTGTGTGTGTGTGTGTGTGTGTGTGTGTGTGTGTGTGTGTGTGTGTGTGTGTGTGTGTGTGTGCATGTGCGTGTGTGTGTGCGTGTGTGTTACCTGCTGCAAAAGGTAGGCTAATAATATTATATATATAGCCTATATATATTGGCTGAAAATCTTAGGACATGTGTAAAGCTCAAGCATGTGTTCTTGCATTACAATGAATAGGAACCGTTCTCAGTCAATAATAAATCTGTTTTATTTTATCTAAAGCAATGTTGTCCTTTATTTTCTCCTCAGAGTAGTCTACACCAGCATGCCTTCCTGCTTGTAGGAGGGGTGGGGGCGGGGGCGGTGGCTCCTCTCTCTGGTGTTTGTCTGTCTGCCTGTCCTCTGTCTGTCCGTCTCTCTCTCTTTCTCTCTCTCTCTCTGGCCGTGTTGCGCACGGGCTCCAGCACCTGTGGATCTGCTGCAAATGTGCCAAGAGCATCGTCAGGCAGCCGTTGTGGCATTTGCCCACATTGCCCTATGGTCGGTCCGTCAAAAGTTGTGTGAGAAGTTTTTTTTTTAAATCATGTTTTATATATTTTGTTTATTTGTGAATATTTAATTCATTGTAAGGCTTAATTTTATATACCGTATTTTGTTAATTTGAGAATGATTTATTTAACTTATTAGGCAGCACTTTAGAACAGTAGGCCTAGGCCTATTCTTTTCTCTCTTCTTTAATATTTTGTATAATGGTTTTTAGTTTTGTTTAATATGTTTATTTGTATCAGGACAATGTACAACATAACATTAGTAGGTGAGTAAAATAATTACATTTGACTAAAACATGTACATTTGGTTTAGAAAAATTCCTAATAAACAATCAAATTTATGTTTGCATTTGGTTCTCTTACTGTACCGAAAATGATCCGAACTGACATGGTAATGTTGAGAACGCAAAATATGTAAACTGAACAGTCTTGGTTTAATTAAATAGTAATAAACTGGTAATTACTGTGGAAAGAAGCCACGCTTTCTTTTACAGCACACTTTCATCTTATTTACTTGGTAAATAGATGTGTTTTTCCTAGTAATTACTACAGAAAATACATGGTAAATGTTGAGAAACGAAAATGTGTAAAACTGAAGAGTCTTGGTTTAATTACATAGTAATAAAACTGGTAATTACTGTGGAAAGAAGCCACGCTTTCTTTTACAGCACAGTTTCATCTTATTTTTACTTGGTAAATAGATGTGTTTTACCTAGTAATGCTACAGAAAATACATGGTAAAGTTGAGAACGAAAATATGTAAAACTGAACAGTCCTTGGTTTAATTACATAGTAATAAAACTGGTAAAAGCCACGCTTTCTTTTACAGCACACTTTCATCTTATTTACTTGGTAAATAGATGTGTTTTACCTAGTAATGCTACAGAAAATACATGGTAATGTTGAGAAACGAAAATATGTAAAACTGAACAGTCTTGGTTTAATTACATAGTAATAAACTGGTAATACTGTAAAAGAAGCCACGCTTTCTTTTACAGCACAGTTTCATCTTATTTGCTTGGTAAATAGATGTGTTTTACCTGGTAACACTATAGAAAATACATGGTAATGTTGTGAAACGAAAATGTGTAAAACTGAACAGTCTTGGTTAAAATTACATAGTAATAAACTGGTAAGAAGCCACACTTTCTTTTACAGCACACTTTCATCTTATTTACTTGGTAAATAGATGTGTTTTACCTAGTAATGCTACAGAAAATACATGGTAATGTTGAGAAACGAAAATGTGTAAAACTGAACAGTCTTGGCTTAATTACATAGTAATAAACTGGTAATACTGTGGAAAGAAGTCACGCTTTCTTTTACAGCACACTTTCATCTTATTTGCTTGGTAAATATACAGGTTTTACCTGGTAACACTACAGAAGGTTTAATTAACAAGACGACTCTGATGGCATATTTGCCAGGTAAGTACTAAATAAAATCATGCATGATAAATGAATGAGCAAAGTTATTACCAGCCAAAACAGCTCAATAACTTAGTAACACGATGGACAGGTGAGATATTGGATTATACTACCAGGTAAATGGGATGTAATTTCTCTCCTTTTACATTGTAATTGCGTTTTTATTTTACTGTAGTTACCTTCATAATGACGGTAGTAATTACCCATTAATGCAGTGTTGTTCTTTAGTAATAGTTGAGATATTTCAAGGCAATTAGTTAGTATTTACTCTGTAGTTACCATCATTTCACCAGTGTTAGTTACCTTGTAATTTCTTTCTTTTACCTTGTAATTACACAGTAAATACACAGTAATTAGGGGACTGTAAAAGAAAGGGTTACCTTTTAAGCTTGTTTGTAGCGGAAGCTCCCAGTGTCTCAGTTACAGACGAGTAGTATGGAGGTATTTGGATGTTTTTTGGTGTGTCTTTTTGGACAAAGAAAGTTGGTATCCATTCACAACCTTTATATGGACAAATACTGCTGCGCGGACCCCCCCACAACTCAGAGAGGGAACGGAGGACTCTGAAAATTCTCACAGCTCTTAGTTGACATGAGGGTGAGTAGATAGGCCTAATGAGTGAAATTTGAATTTTGGGTGAACTATTCCTTTAATGACTTGAAGAAGAAGTCTGTCTCTCTTCTCTGATTGGACAGCGGGGGTCCAGGCTGCTCTGTGACCAGCTACTGTTTAGGAAACTGTTGCTGATTGGTGTTGATTTGTAACTTCCTGTGAGCAGAGCAGATTTCCTGCCAGAGGTCAGAGAGGGTGGTGAAATATAAATAAATTAATAAATAAATAAATAAATAAATATGGGATCCAAATAAAGATAATTATTAAAGGTGATAAGCGATGCTGAAGCTGGTAAAGAATCCCATTAATTATTTTATTTTATCGCAAATGCGGGAGAATCTGTGTGAGAGAGGATGACTAATGACCAAGGTTATGGGCTTTATCTGATCTCTGAGCCATCGTTAGTGATTAATGGATGGCAAAATGAATCTTCATTTTCACCTTGTAGAGGAATCGCTGCGATCAATAGATTTATTCATTCTCAGACAAAGAGGCAAAGTAAATTCTCGCCGAGGTCAAGCTCGCTGCTGTGGGAAATGGATCTGTGCCAGCAGAAAACCAACAATGACAATTAGAAATGAGCTCTGGGTCACATGACCAACACTATGGGCATGGGATTTTCATGGTATGGCAACCATTGTGTTTTATGGAGGAAGTATTCAGAACTTTAACTTTTTTAAAAGCACTAATAATGCACTGTAAGAGTAAAAGTCCTGCATTCAAAATAAAAGCATGTAAGTATCATGGCAAAATTAAACACAATTGGTATAAGTAAAAGTACTCAAAACAAACTACATGCCATATTTCATCAGCTTATTATTACATAGGCTGTAATGTAAATGTTTGTTGAGGTGAAACTTCTATTAAAAGTTCTGACAATAGTGAGAAATGCCATGAGAAGTGAATCTCTGGTCCTGTCTGAACTTTGAACTCATACACACTCATTATGTCATGCCCCCAGGCCAGGAAAGTGTGTGCGTGTGTGTGTTTATACTGTAGGGTCAGGATGGAGTCAGTGTGTGTCTGTCTGTGAGTCAGGGGTTAGCGCTTACTGAACAGACAGTCGAGGCAGACGTAGCCCGAAGCCATGTGGGAAAATATAACAACAACTTATTTCATGATCAGCATTTAGAATTTGACATGTTTTTTTTAGTTTTTTTTTATCAGGTTAAAGTTAAAGACTTGATGCTGTATGAGCAAACATGTTTGATGTTTTTTCCTCGTCTGGCAGCCTCAATTTCTTTCAAACTGGATACCCACCCTTGAGGAGAACCCCCACGTTTGTTTTGCTCTATCCAAAGTAATTCCACGCTGTTGATTTTAATTTCTTTTTTCAAGGGATGGAGTTCGGTGATATCAGTCTCGCTTCTTTCTGCTATCTTCTCAGCTGCGTGTGTGTGTGTTTGGCAGAGGAATGACGCACAGGCGCAGGTTAGGCTCCCTGCTTGGTTGCATTTCGTTTTTCTTTTGTAGCAGCAATGAGCAAATGTACAGTCGGCTTGGGTTTGGGGGCAGCTCTGCTTTACACTTGGCTGACCACATGCTTGCTGCTGTGACATGTGCGAAGCGATATCATTTGTGAGCATTGATCGATGGCACATCTTGACTTTATTCTTCAAATTAAAAACAGGCTCACAGACAGAATTCAAATTTCCACCATCTTTTACATGACAAACCTTCTGTAAGGGCTTTGTCTCGTATTGCAGTGGACACAATGTCATTGTGTTTTACTGTAACACAAGGGGAGGCATCTTACTTGAGGACACAAGTGAACTACCCCCACCAGGATAGAAAACAAATTCATCATGTCATGTTTTTTTTTAAATCTTTTTTCATCAGAACAAGCTCCAGTGTTTCCAACTCACAACTACACTGTGTGTTTCCAAAGCCCTATATCATATTCCTCTATGCGATATTATGATGTTATTATTAGGGCTGGGACTTTATCGCGTTAATTACGATTAATTAATCACAGAAAAATGACGCGACAAAAAAAATTTACGCATTTAATCGCAATTTATTTTTGCACTCCCAGCAGCGCGGGACGTTGCTCATTGCACGCCTTCCCGGCGATACCCGTAATACTGATGCACAGGGCAAAACACGTGAAAAAATGGAAGCTGATGAGAAGTCGTTGCAGGGTTCGGTGAGCGGAAATTTTAGTTTTAAAAAACTACCGATTGGTAGCCTGGATAAAAGGACAGTTGTGTGCAAATTGTGCAAAAAAGAATTGGCCTATCAGCGGAGCACTTCCAGCCTCCGCTACCACCTCAGTGCCAAACATGTTGCAGCGAGCAGCACAGACAACGCTCCTGGTTCCAGCAGGCAGTGTCGCCAATCCACACTCCACAAGATGACAGGGTTCAGAGTCAAAATGAGTAAATCCACGACTGACAAATTAAAAAACGCACTGGTGAAGTGGTGAAGTGGTGTGGTGTTGTTTAAGCTCATTTATGTGTCTATTCATTGATTCAATCATATACCAAAATCCATTTAAACTGAAAAATGTTGCTTCTCGTGTCAAATATTGATATGCGATTAATCAACATTAAAGCAGAAGTAAGTGGTCCGGTCGTTTTCGCTAATGCTGCGTTCCAGGCAGGCTTTTGAAATCGTAAATTACAGCTTCAAGTCACAACTTACGACTTTGTAGCGTTCCAGGCAACCCACTCGTGTTTTTCCGACCTGTTTTACCGGTGAAAGTCACTATAACGGCCACTCGTAACTTCCGACCGGTGAACTCGTACCAGATCGAACTGGTACGACTTCACGGTCGGAAAAATACGAGTTTCCTTGAACGCACCATAACAGTCCTCGTCCCTACGTCGCCACATTCACGGCGTTCCTTGGCTGCACACACAGCCCTGCATGCCGTTCTCTCTCCTCATTGGATAAAAACTGTAGGATACGATAAATGTTTTCTCTAAGGCTCAGAGCAGAGCAGAGTGACTGACAGACCCGTGTTTCAGTCCAAACACTCTATGTAAGTGATTGCTGTCGGAAGATATAA
This sequence comes from Trachurus japonicus, assembly GCF_045865225.1. Classification (NCBI taxonomy): domain Eukaryota; kingdom Metazoa; phylum Chordata; class Actinopteri; order Carangiformes; family Carangidae; genus Trachurus; species Trachurus japonicus. The sequence goes on from NC_140929.1 coordinate 22,688,650, forward strand.
CTATTTAAGACTTCTATTAACACAAATATATCACTTACTTCTGCTTTAATTAAAGCTTTAGTGCGTAACTTCTATCGCCCCCTAAAGGATTTCTGCATTATTACAATGATACGGCCGGCTCCTCAATATGGCGTATGGCCCGGTGTAACCCGCCCCTCCCCTCCCCAACGCTACCGTTTGTCAGTCTCTTTTGCCAACAGACCTTCTGCCGAACGGGAAGTCTTTTTCTTTTTAGTAGGATCCACTTCTGAAGCCTTCTGAAGGCTTTTGAACCCGTAAGTTACAGCTTCAAGTCACGACTTACGACTTTGTAGCGTTCAGGCAACCCGTAACTCGTGTTTTTCCGACCTGTTACCAGTGAAAGTGCACTATAACGGCCACTCGTAAAACACGAGTTACGGGTTGCCTGGAACGCACCATTACTTCCTGTGCGCCAGCGCGGAATGTCGCCAACGTCACCAAATACAAAAAGAACAAATACTGAAAAATACCGCGAGGTGTTAGAGGAGCTGAACGGCTTCATCAGTGTTGTCTCCTCTTGTAGTGGTTTGGGTGAAACGGATATATACAGACACATAGAAGTTACGCACTATAGCTTTTATTACAAAGGCTCTAATTAATTAGATTAATTTTTTTAATCGAGTCCCACCACTAGTTACTGTATTATTAAAGACCAATAACCAATGGGAAAACTCCCACACTTCAACCAATTGTATAACTTTATCACTCAGTCAGTCAGTCAGTCAGTGACATTTGCACTAAGAGAGCCGGCCCCGCAAGCAAACATCAATGAGCCACTCTGTCGCACAGAGTGACATGTTCCTTAATTCATGGACACACAACACACACTGTTGTTTAGTTTGACTCAGTCCCACAGACATCACCCTGCTTCCCCAAACACTCATCTCCGTTATAGACTCACTGTTCAATCAGAAGATAAAATCATTTTACAGCTGCAAAGCGATGGTGGGCAGCTCTAAGTGGCTCAAATCAAGTTGCAGTGGGTGTGAGGGGGCTCGGTGCTCTAGCTATATCTTGTCGGAGGATCTTTAAATCTCTAGCTGCATCCCTGTGTATGTATGTGTGTGTGTGTGTGTGTGTATGCTGAGTGCTGGCATGTTGATAAGTGTATAGTGGGAGTTGAATGGTTCCCTGTGGTCATTATGCACGGCCGCCCCCGCTGGTCCGCATGCCCCCGCGCGAGCAGCACCAGCCAGAGGTGGGAATGTAATCACTCCAGCGCTGCCGATAAATATTGATTTGGTTGTTAGGTTTTAGCCCCGGGCAGTAACTGGCCAGTAAGCGACGTGCGTTAGCCACATTTGGACATTCATGAGAGCGGGAGCAGGAGGGAGCAGGAGGGAGCAGGAGGGGGCAGGAGGGAGCAGGAGGGAGCAGGAGGGAGCAGAGGGGCATTTTTAGGCGGTGACTGAACGGCGCTCTGGCAGTCAAGGAGCCAGGGGAGCGTGTGCACGTGTGCACGTGTGCACGTGTGCGGTTGTGCATGTGTGTGTTGACTTAAGTGCTGGACGTCTTTGTGCAACAAGTGTGCGTGTGTGACTCAAATGTACGGTGGCCCTGAGGTGCAAATCACATCAGTAAATCAGAAAACACAACAACAAAAGAGGAAACACAACAGCAAAAGAGGAAACACAACGACAAAAGAGGAAACACAACGACAAAAGAGGAAACACAACGACAAAAGAGAAAACACAACGACAAATGACTAAACACAATGGCAAATCAGTGTTGTGTTTAGTAATTTGCTGTTGTGTTTTCTCTTTTGCCGTTGTGTTTTCTCTTTTGTTCACGTGTGCGGTTGTGCATGTGTGTGTTGACTTACTGTAAGTGCTGGATGTCTTTGTGCAACAAGTGTGTGTGTGTGTGTGTGTGTGACTCAAATGTACGGTGGCCCTGAGGTGCAAATCACAACAGCAAATCAGAAAACACAAGAAAACACAACGACAAATTACTAAACACAACGGCAAATCAGTGTTGTGTTTAGTAATTTGTCGTTGTGTTTTCTGATTTGCCATTGTGTTTTCTGTTTTGTTGTCGTGTTTAGTAATTTGTCGTTGTGTTTCCTCTTCTCTTTTGCTGTTGTGTTTTCTCTTTTCGTGTTGTGTTTCCTCTTTTGCCGTTGTGTTTCCTCTTTTTGTGTTGTGTTTTCTGATATGCCGTTTTGTTTTCTCTTTTGTGTTGTGTTTTCTCTTTTGTTGTTGTGCTTTCTGATTTGCTGTTGTGATTTGGACCTCAGGGCCACCGTACAAATGCTTATTTTTGAGCATGACACCACTTTGATTTAGGAATTACTAGTGAAAGTAACTGGGCATGCTGAGGCACCCAGCTCTGTGAGAGACAATTCAAATATATATACTGTGTGTCTGTGTGTGTGTGAGGGTGACAGTGTGTGTCGGTGGCGTAAGAGAAGTGAATCATGGCTTTAATTAAGTGGAGGAGGACTGAGCTAAGTCTCATTAAACGGCCAGCTCTGTACCAGCTACTGGGATACACAACAACTGGGAGGGATTTTCCACTCCTCCTCCTCCTCCTCCTCCTCCTCCTCGTTCTCTTCATCCTCCATCCTTTCTCTGGATTTTCAGAGATCAGTCTGTTTGCTAAAGACAGGAAATATTCCACCCTCGGATACTCTTTAAACACTGCTAAATGTCATCAGTCTTTGGTATTCTGGCCATTTCAGGGAGGATTTTTTCTGATAAAGCCCCGGAGTTCACTTTGTCAGGATACCCACTTCCCCTCTGTGAGCCACATCTGCTTCTACTTCTAAGAAAGGAAAAAGCCGACAACCTTTGAATGAGTTTTTCTATTCAACGTTAAGTGGTTTCAATTAGACTAAAGCGTGCGCGCGTCTCTCTGCTTTTACTTTACGAACTTGCAGCTCACGTCTGCGCTTCAGTGTTTTAACCTTGGTGTTAGAAATAAGTTTGTCGAACAGTTACATTTGGCTTTAACTGTTCACTTGAACATCAACACAGCGTCACCTTCACCTTTGTGAGTGTGCACCTGCTGCTTCCCTTGATCTCCATTCGTCTCCTGCACACGGTGGCCCTGAGAGCTCAACACTCTGCAGCTGAGGAAAACACATGCAAAGACACAAGTGCTGTGAAAATGTTCATCAATTTGACACCTTGTCCTGAAAAATTAAAAAATTACAACACATGCACATAAATGCAGCACAAATTCAGTCACTACAACTTCTTTTAAAGGTACATTGTGTAGGAATTACTCCCATCTAGCATTACGGTATAATGGTATTTTTCATGCTGCATTCACGTGAAATTGGGACGACGAAACAAGTGGTCCGTCAGCACGAGGCAAAAACAATACACGTGACAATATGTTGTCATGGCGATGTGGTATTGTTTACCTGACCCACGTTTTACCGTCTTTCTCTGGACTTCTGTGACTAAAATGACATCTGGTTTGTTAGCGACGGCCGTCTGCCCGACTGCAGGTGAATGCAGCATCAGTGTAACGCTCCATTCCTCCTCACTGTGTTACCGCGGTGACTTTTCACAGACGCCACCTCCACCTGAGCCGACAGCTCCGGAGTCTCCGCTGAGTTTCCGTGGTTTCCTACCGTCACGCTGCCACTGAACGTAAAAACATGGCGACACCACATGGCAGCAGCACCGAGCTTACCCGCTCCATGGAGATATGAATGATATGAACGGCTAATTCAGAGCTGAAAGGAACACTTCAGTTTGTTGATGGGGGGATTACTGATTAATGAAAAACAGACTTTTGAATGAAATAATCGATTTTCGTGAATAGATAACAGGAAAAGTTGCACAATGTCCCTTTAAAGTGCAATAAAATCATTGTTCAATCAGGAGCACTTCCGGGACTTAGAAATTGTTTCCTATAGAGGTGCTCTTTGGATGGGACAAATAGATGATAGTGGAAGAGAATCTCCAAGGCACTCTCATAAAAGTTAAAAAGCCTTTATTTCTATGGTTCGGTCATGTTTAACCTTAAAAACTCCTACGCTTTTCAGCTATAAGCTTTCGTCAGGGAGTTTCTGTAAAAAAGAGTGCCTTGGAGACTCTTTTCCACTAAAATCATTATTTTATCTTTTGTCTTTTGAATATTGGAGGATCTAACAAATTGCAATGCATTGTGGGTAATGTTGGGATCAGTGTTTTAGGGAAGCATAACCACTGCTATAAGACAAGATGTCCCGGTATCTTGGCCTTTGCTGCATCGATTTTCATCCTGCCTCTTGTAAGACCTTCAACTTTGTGGAACTCGGTACCAAATTGCTGGAGCACCACTTTAAAATGTCAAATGTATCATCCTGGCTTGCAGTCTGATACGAATCCCTGCCGCTGTATAGAAGCTGTGTCTCTATCATAATAGATTTCTTCCTGTTCGAGTGTTGAAGGTTAGTTGCGGTGCCACATAAAAAGCCTCTTTGATTCCGAGACTCTGACACCAAAACCTGACAACTGCGACGTCTCCACTTCGCCAGCTCATCCACAGGAAAATGAGAATACCGATCCACAGGCCTTTGAAAACGCCACGAATGTGTTAGTTGCATTGATTAAAAGCTATTCCCCCGCTGCCTTGAGACTCTTGACAGTCTTCAGTTTCCACCACGGTGGCGTGAAATAATCCGTCTTTTCAAAAATGGACAAACATGACAATCCAGATCTGAGGATTCACAACTCCCTCATAGTTTTTCCACATCCTTTCTCTCCCTCCTTCCCTTCATGAACCTCTCTTTCCTCACTATCCGTCCATCTGGGCACGGTGTCGGGGGAGTTTTTCCAGCCACGGTTCTGCTGCCAGCGTGGCCGGTTTGGCCGGCGCGGCGCTGGATGCTGCCACCGCCGGCCTGCTGCAGACTTCATCGTGTGGCAAACGGCAGCAGCAGGGAGCGCGCTGGGCTCGGCCCGGCCCGCTCCGATTCGGAGACTCAAAGGCTCCTCTCATGTCCCTCCAAACGGGTCAGGGCGGACATGTTGGCAGATCGGGCCAAACCAAACTCTCCTCATCACTGACTCAGCAAGAAGTGGGCACACACACTCACACTCACACATTCGTCTTAAAACGTCTTGTTTGACAAAGCAATGTGTACATTTTCATTTCTTTAGATAGATAGATATATATACTTTAATAATCCTTCACAGGTTGTTACAGCAGCAGCATTCACATATCATTCATTGCACCAATAAAAAAAGATTAATAAACAGATCTATCTAAGAATCGCAGACCTAAATATAAAATTAAGCTATAACTTAATTAAGGTTATTCATTTTATTGATGTTTTATCAATGTAGTAAAATACATAAAAAATTAGCTCATCCTTTCATTAAGTTTGCTTATCCTAAAGGAAAGGGAGGATTATTGTGCAGCTATTTGTCTGTAGCTGTAATGTCTCCTCATTATATTATTGTATAGGTTATAGTCTATGTTTCATGTAAATGAATGGAAATTTGGGCTTGAAGAAAGTTTCCATAAAAAAGTCAGATCAATAAGAGACTCACCCACTGTGACAGTAAAAAGTCCATGGAATTAGCCTGTAGTTTATGAGCTACTTTGTCATGAGCCATAATGGCTCCTGGAGGAGACTTCTCTCTCCCACATTCACACTCTCGCTCGCTCCAATCTGTTTAGCAATGACTGCATTATCACCTCGGTTCAGCAGATTTAATAGTAAACTTTTGCTCTGGTTGTGTCAGTAACAGAGTAAAAAATGAAGCCCAATTGAACCAAATTGGTGTCATGGTCTTTCTGTGTGATGAAAAGAATGATTGTTGAATCTCTCACACACATTTTGCCACAAGGCCATTCCTCTCTTTCTCTCTTTCTCTCTTTCTCTCTCCCCTCATGTTCTTTTTCCCTCTCGATTACACACACATTCGCAATCCCACCTCACCTTCAAACCGCTGTGATTGTAGCATTGTGGTGTGGTGTCTGGCCGGGTCAGCCCAGGACACACCGTGTCTGAACATTTACCGAGGGCAAGAGGGAAAAGAGGGATGAGGGGAGGGGAGGGGAGGGGGGATGGCATGAAGGGAAAGGAACAGAAGAGGAAGAGGCGGAGGGCTCAGGAAGTTATGACAGCAGTGGAGAGAAGAGATCATGGTGGAGATCATGAAGGGCGAGTCCACGAGACAACAAGAAGAGCTGAGGAGAAAAAATAGATTAAAGGACAGCAGACATGCTATTTTTCTACCCATCTTAGTCTTGTAAACAGAAAACCACTTTTAATTTCATAATACTATATAAAAAAGATCAATTTGCAATCCTAACGTCCTCCTCATGTGAGTCTGATCAGACATGGATGCAACCTGCAGCTCCTGTCTCACGACTGTTAGTGCTCACATTTCTCTAAATCGGTGCCACATTTTCCTCTAAACCCGGTTACTTCCCGTCATGAACAAGATGTTGACGTTTGTTTCTCCTCTCTGGCATTGCTCAGTCTGCTTTCCTTCTGGCTTCACTGGAGACAGATAAACATGGTGGAAATGATTTCCTGTCAGCTTTCACACTGAAACAACTCTCCTGGCCAGATTAGTTAAAACTCATTAAACTACATCAGAGCTTAGGGTTGGGCCACTAACTTGGTATATTTTGGTAGTAAAATAATAAACAGGACTTTGAGATGCAGAATAATGAACAGCAGCAACAGGTTCTTTTTTTTTTGTTTACTGTAACCGGCAACCTTCAGGGGACACACTACCTCAAATATCAAAACAGCTAAACACAACACGATCTGCAAACACACCGGTGTGACAGGCAGGGAAGCCAAAGTATGGGACCTCCAATTAGTGTAACTAAAATAATCAATTTCTGTGTCATAAAAGCAGATTTCTATCCTAATTCAGAAGAAGAAGTGTTGACACTCTAAAACACTCGCTTTAAAACACATTGCAGAGGCTTCCTGAAGCAGACGAAGCCATTTGCAACAGCCCCTCTTCACAGTAATTATGCAAAAATAATGCCTCGAAATGAGTGTATTTATAGCTTGTTGATGTGAAAAGGCTACAGCACAAGTAGCACTTTAAAAAAAAACAGAGAGAGACCAGGTCCAGACCAACAGCACAGCACCATAACAGCAGAGGGCTAATGACAGCTGTCTGTTCTGTCATCTTTTACTGTAGTCTTCTTCCTTCTCTTCCTCTTCTCGGGTGACCAGCGGACACTGCAGCTTGTTCCTATTCCAAACGGAGCAGGTGGGTGGGACGGACTTGTCACCGTATTCATGGAAGAAGGGATGAGGAAGCTGCTGTTCCTCAGCTTCCTTTTGTGATCCCTCACACACTCAGCCAAGTGGGGGTTCAGAGTTGTCAGGAGGAAGCCACTCTACCTGATCTGCATTGAATTGTTCAATCGGAGCTTCTCCGGCAGTGATTAAGTAGTGGAGGCGGATTAAGCTTTTTCTTTGGTCCAGACTTTTAATAAGCTGTCCATTGATAAGAAGGCAGCTGGAGGATTGCATTCAGAGCGATAGACACAAACAGATACACAGTACACTGGAGGAAAAATTAAGAAACCTGGATCTCCGAGCCACTGGCAGCAGCTCCCTTCAAGATGGAGTAGGCTATGTCTGGTATAAGCTGGTGGACAGACTGGGAGACTTCAGCCGAATATGGACTGTGGGCAGCGCTCTGTGTACACTGGGAGATGATGGATGGTTGGTTCTGTCTTACTGGGACAGTGGCCAGTGGCTCTGCAGGTGATGAATGTGATATTTGTTTATAATGGTGTTTTTTTTTTCCTCAGCAGCAGATTCACAAATGCATTCCTGCATATAGACCGTGTCCTTTTGAAGTACTGTAGGTCAGTAAAGGTTTATTTAGTCGTTCCTCCTCGTCCTCTCCTCGTCCTCTCCTCATCCACTCCTCTCCTCTTCTCCTCTCCTCTCCTCTCCTCTCCTCCCGTCTCCTCTCGTCTCGTCTCGTCTCGTCTCGTCTCCTCTCCTCTCCTCTCCTCTCCTCTCCTCTCCTCTCCTCTCCTCTCCTCTCCTCTCCTCTCCTCTCCTCTCCTCTCCTCTCCTCTCCTCTCCTCTCCTCTCCTCTCCTCTCCTCTCCTCTCCTCTCCTCTCCTCTCCTCTCCTCTCCTCTCCTCTCCTCTCCCCTCCCCTCTCCTGGCGCCTGTAGCCCAGGTTTCACCATCCAGCCCAGGAGAACCTCGGTGTAATCTGTCACTCTTGGCCCGTGAAGGCCCATCTGTCTGCTGCTCATGTGTACGTGGGAGAATTGTGTTGTATATGTACCTGAAGGTTATCCGTCGGTGTGCTTCATGAATCACCAGCGATGGAGATTAGGAGATATTTATGAGGACTCGCTGGGCATCTGTTACCTGCTGATAGAAGCCGAGACGGCTGAGAAAGGGAGCGTCATGGCGGAAAGAGGAACAAAGAAAAGAGAAAAAGAGGAAAAGAATACACACACTATTAATCCTGTCTTCTTACTACGTTCCATTTAACTGGGGTTCAACCAACACATAGTGGAATGGTGGAAGTGTGATTTCTAACAGTGAGCGAGTCTGGAGGAGCTCTGCTGGAGTCGGTTCACACCTCAGGTGTTTGGTGTGGGGGTTTGGTTTGATGAAATCCAGACTGGGACATGAAGCCGGTGATTGCTCCTAGAAAAAGAAAGAAAATTTTCTGCCTACCATCAAAAGGCATCAGTCAATACTCAATAATATCAAATCACAATATTTTATGCTATAAATTATATGCATTTGTAAACCCACACTCATACACACATACAGTATAAAATATTTGCCATGGACGCTGAATTAATTTAAATTATGGATGCTTAAAAAAGAACATGTCAGCTTTATAGAGACAAAGAGCGGCAGCTTTGTTCGCAGCATGGCCATTTTCCAGTTTATTCAATGGGATTTAAACGGGTTTCATTATCATAAGCGTGTATAATTTCCTCAACCCATAGAGAACAGTGTGATCCTTTAATTGGGGTATGAATATGAAAATGACCAAAATGTCAGATCATATGGTTCCCACGTGGTGTTGGACATTAGAAAGAAAAGGAAATGAGGTTATAATTTACATTCCATCATCCTGTGTGTGTGCATGTATGTGTGTGTGTCTGTGTACTGGACTGTAAGTGCTTTGCTTTTTTTTAATTTGAAGGCTGTTTTATAAATTGTTGAAATAAATCCAGACTTTTCTAGTTTTTTACAAGTAAAATATTCTTTAATGTGCTGCAGGAAATCCCTGTGGTGATATACTGTTACAGGTGTTCACACACAGTTAATCCAACACTTGTATCTGTTGTCTCATTAAACTGAGCACAATGTACATTTCCCCATCATTACTGCAGCTAAGCCCAAGTCACCATCCTCCCTCTTTGCAACCATTACTACTTTGTATTTAATTTGCACAGTATTGAACAACTGTTACTTTGATCTACATTACTGAGTGTTAGTGAGAAAAAATGGTTCAAATAATTTAAGGGAACTTCTTTCCTACTGGATCTTATGGATCATTTTAACTCTTCTGGGAAACATGTCTTGGGTAAACTAGATATAGGCTACAACAACCCCAGTGAAAACCCCTTTTTAACATTTGCCAGGGGACAGCATTTACACAGCCATGGGCCATTATATTGGACTCTGCATCACTTGAATAGCAGCTGTTATTTGAGTATATACGGTGTGCATGCTTGCTCTCCACCTGCTTGTTCTTAGCCTTTACAGTATATATCTGCCCCTACGTCCCTCCATGTCCACCTCTTTGTCTCGTCTCTCTGATTCTAAGTCTGGATGACTTGGACACGTGTTTTGTGTCCCGTGCCATCCCGAATCGATTTCCCCACACATCCTCCTGCCAAGATCGTAGCCGGTGCTCCGCTGTAGATCTGACTGACGGACAACACGGACACCTAAGACGCTGCTTGGTATCCGTGTTCTGTGGCTCTCAGGGTCCACTGGCTCACTGATTCATGCTCAGTCACTCTCTTTCTCTCTTTCCCTCACACACACACACACACACACATACAGACACTAACATATGGGCAGACAGGGCCATAATTTCCCCTGCCGTCTATTTTAAGAGGGCTTGCAGTCCTCGAAAAAACACACACGGTATAATTTAGTGGTGCATAACAGCAGTGTTGCAGGAGCAGGCAGCATTAGAGGTAGCTCAGTGCACTGAGGGAGAAGGCCAGACAGACAAACAGAGCGGGACAACACACGTCCACATGACTCAGTGCCTCTATCCTTCATTTAGGCTAAGTCTCCTTCAGGCAAATGCTGCGTTTTCACAAATTAGCTCTTTGCATTTCCTGTTGATCACTCCATAAAGAATAAAAATAACCATTTCCACCGAAACAGCTGTAACGGCTCAGCGCTCACAAGGAGACAGACGCTTTTTGTGGCAGGTTTTTGGCTGCCGTGCGGTCATTGTGTGTCCTTCGCACAGGACGACGCACACACAGCTGTAAACAAATGAAGGCTAGAGAGCCAACGGCGTGTCCGGTAATCTGTCTTCCTGTTTCTGTGTGTGAACATCGGCCGGAAACAAAAAGATTAGACAAAGGGGGCGGCGTTGTGTGTGTCCTCCTCCCGTGTTTGTATATGTGTTTTGTCTCTCTGTGTGTGAAAGTGTTGGGTTTGTGGAGGCAACGCAGAGACACAAGTGAAAGCAGAAGAGTGTTTGGTTCAGTGCTAATGAATCGTTAGATCTTTACATGCATGGAGTGTTATGTTATCGGCGTGAAAACAGACACACATCCAGACTCCCTGATGAATATTAGAAAGTTATTACCCACTTTCAAGCGTGTTCCAGTCCAGCGCCTGCTTACTGATTGTTAGTTTGAAGAAAAACATAGTAATTCATGTTCTTGCCACGGGTTAGATTAAAACACTGATATGCCAAGCAGTCAGCAGAGAATGACAATGAACTGCAGTACGACAGTCATCAGACAGCCAGGGACTGAAACGTGTCATAACCAATCGCATCCACTTGTGGGGACAGGGTTGCCATCTTTTGTGAGGGAATGATGATGAATACACAACAGTCAGAGTGGTGTTGTAAATTAACGGCGTTACAGCGCTACTTTTTTTCAGTAACGAATAATCAAAAAAGTTACTGTTTCCCCCGTTGTAACGCCGTTACTGTTACTGACAATAAAATGTGTCGTTACTCGACTCAAAAAGTCCCGTCACAAAATAATACATCCGTTAAAGTGTATATTATGCACATTTTATTTTCAGTCCATCTAGTCGAAAAAAAAGCTGTTTATCTGGAAGTAACCAACTCACTCAGTATTCCTCCGCACAGGCAGGAATACTGAGTGAGTTGGTTAGTTCCAGATAAACAGGAGGTTAAGGTTAAAGGTGTTCAGAAATGGACGTTTGTCCTGTTCGTCATGCCGAGTTGTCACGAGTTGCCGCACAAGTTTACCCGAGTAAGGAAAACAAATTTGATTGGTCATTATCGAGCTGGCGGGATATTCAATGTTTGGGGCGAGACCAAGCTCCATGTGTGTCTCAGACGTTTGATTGACGGATGACGGATCCAATATCAGTGGCTGATGAATCGTGAGCAGGCTGACGTATAATCTGTGCGGCGCGCCTGCATTATCCAATGCGGAAAAAAATACCCCACTTTCATCCCGGATTTAATCAAAAATAGAATTTTGCACAAAGATTGGGCTACATCATCTGATTGATGAGTTATTACACTAATTTTATGACCCAGAGTGGGCTCAAATTCAGTTTTCTTTTCTGTACAGCTTTGGGGGATGATGATAGGCCAGGTGGTAAGCCCATGCAGGGATGAGATGCTGGCAAAATGAAACTGAAACCAAGAGACAGAGAGTTAGCATTAGTGCGACCGCTAAGACCGTGGCTGTATTCGAAACCGCATACTATACTGCTAGTACGTACTGATTTGGCCAAAATGTAGTATGTAGTATGCAGTATGCGAACAAAAGCAAAATCTGCAGTATGCGAAAAGTTCCCGGATGTCGTACTGATTCGGAAAATATCTCCAGTATGCATCTGACCAGTCTACATCGCCTACTGTATCCCACAATGCAACGCTCCCCTGACGTCTAACCGTAACCAGAGCGTAACCAAAGACGGTAGTGTAGCCGTGTACCGTAACTATAGTTTAATAAAATAAAACTTCATGCAGACTGATCGGTTCATTGTAAAATATTTATTTATTTTTTGTAAATGTGGTGATTTCTGTACGTAACGTCAGGCTCCAGAGCCCCGAGGCAGCGCTGCTTAACTTACAGGAAACACACAAGAAGCTTCACTTTACATTCAAACAAACTAACTTAATGCTACTGCCACAATTGAGATTTCATCACTGAGACCAACATTTTTCTCCTAAAAATAATTTAACCAGCCGGTGGTAAACCTTTAAAAACCTGTGGGTAAGTTAATTAGCGATGGTTTTCTCCTCCGGAATGACGTCGTAGTGCTGGCCGGCCGAGCAGCTCTGCAGACCGGCTGCTGCCTCTGTGATGTCCCGGTCGCTGCGGAGCTTCACTTCTCCGAAAAACATCGGAGAAAACTTTTAAACAGCCGTCATTTGGATAAACTGGCCGTATATTTGGGGTCTTAACAGTTACTTTCTCGCATGAAAAAATATTAAAACTTAATAAAGTTACATAATTACAGCGCTAGAGCGAGAAATAAAACAGCTTTTAGCCTGTTTACAGCTGCTGCTACCGGTTGCCGTGAAATGCATTCTGGGAAACTCGTATACTGCATACTGTGATGATAACGGCGTCGGTCTGCTCAAGCAGCATACTGAATCCCACATTCAGTATGCAGTATACAGTACATATAACGCAGTATGTAGTAGGCAGTACGGTAGTATGCGGTTTCGAAAACAGCCCGTGTCAGCCGCCACCAGTGAGCTAACAAGCAGCATAAACAAATAAAAGATGCTAACGAGGCTAATTGCTCTGCATCTGCTTGCCAACGAATGTGATTCACAGTCCAACTCTCTCTGGGCTTTCTGGTGTTTCCTGTTTCCTAGACAACACTTCTCACTCTTCTACTGACTGGCCCAGTCTCTGATGTTTCTTCCTCTAACCGTCTAGATACACTCTGCTCTTTCACCCGTCAACCTGGCACAAATAGCCATGGTGGGGGAAAAAAAACACCATTTAGTTTAAAATATATAGCAGCAGGGTCCATCAGGTCCAGGTGCTTTATCATAAAGCTTCTGTGTAGCTCTGAAAGTTTTAGTAAAGCATCTAAAATGTGTGTTTGACCTTTATTTTTGTGGTAAGAGCAGATTGTTGATAGAGATGTAAAAGGTTGTTGGGTTATTTTCAGATACAGATTGCTATAATAAAAAAAAGCTGCTGGAGCAGAAATGCTGTTCTTCTGGTTATTTTATTCAGTTGACATTTTACTGTGTGTAATTAATTCTCGATGTGTTCCAAGGTGTTTATTTTCTTATTTTGTACCATTTGCTCTTGCTTTTTCTCCCGAGAGGACTGAGAAATAATTTCCCCCTCTAATTACCACAGTACCTGTTTGTTTTTTGGAAGAAGTTGTTTTGGAGAGTTGTGACGCCCAGTCCTCAGTGATTAAGCAGTCATACTGAGGATCTCTATGTAGAAAAGTATCAAAGTGCCATATTATCCAGAGGGAATAATAGATCATTTCTGTCTTCAGGGTGAGTGTTACCAGTGGTTTGCCAATTATGACTGCCCTGTTGAGTCTATTTTGAGTGAATGAATTGCTGGAGAAGGGAAAAAAAACACTGCATGAAAAATGAATGTCAAATGTCATCAATCTAATCAATTATAACAGCCATGGACCGATAAACTCTCTATAGTTAGCTGATTGTGATGATAAGTCTATTGATGGGTTAAATACTGTGTTGACGTCCCCTCTGATTGTGATTACTGACTTTGAGGTTTTGGGCTTTTTGCTCTGGTAAAAGCTTTGTTGTTGACTGAGACGCTGAATATAACACATCTTCCTTCTTTGATGAATCAGGATTAGATGGAGAAACCTCTTTATTTATAGCTGTCAGCAGCTGAACACTCGACATTGTTTGTCATCCCCGTTAGGATTTGTCGCTCTGAATTATTTAGGTGAGCGTCTTGTAATAGGCACACAGCAGGTCTGCTTCCTGTTTGAGCCGGTGATTTATGACTTTCATTCTTTTTTGCCCGTGAATGAACTCAATGAGATAAAAGTAACTGGAGCATATAGAAACAAGAAAAAGATAAGATTGTAATTCTATTAATCTGTCATGTACATGAACGCAGATACATGTAATGGTTGAGTGATTAACAGATTGTGGAGCTGGATGCAGTTTTATATTGTTTGACACAGCTGCTGTGTAATGTTAAATGTTTTATTTTGTAATTCAGTCATGTGTCAATAATGCGTAAAACCAACAAAATAAATGTCCCGTCTACACTTTTGACACAGTGTTTTCTCTGGTATTTATTATGATATTTATAATCTATTGATTATTTTACCCAAAAAAGAAGATTCACAAGTTCTGATCAAACTACACATTTTAGAGATGCACTCTTTTTATTTACCGATAGCAATGACCGATAACTTGCTTCTCATAACCGATACTGATAACCAATAAGATTTTAATAGTTTATATACACACCTGGAGCGGTAAGGGGTTAAGAAAGGCTAAGATGAAGTGAGTAAAGATACATTTAACATTATAGCTCTGCTTCAGACTTAACAGAATAATATAACCGACATCACTATTGTTGTAATTACAACAAAAACAACAACAGTTATGATATTTATTATTGCTTCAAATCAACTCAGGGGGCAAACAGACTGAAAATTAATGAAATCAAGGCAATGTTGGCTGATTCATTATTGGATTTATCTGTAGGCTATATTTGCTGATAATTATCAGCCAGTATCAGGCTGACAATTATATGTACCAATAGTTATTGTGCATCCCTAACAGAATTACAACTCCATTAAAAAGTGCAAAACTATTTTAAAGGAATGGCCGTCCTCTTTCTAAATTTCTGAGTGTCAAGTGATTCAGGTCTGTAATATGACAGGTATCACCACCCATCTAAATGAGTGTTGATGTGTGATGAACTACTCTGGTTCTATGAGGCCGTCATCTCCCTCACATCACGGTCACGGCACTCGCCACGGACCGACAAACTCGACCTGAACCAATCTGTTACCTGCAATTACATGTAAATCAAATCAATCCCAGACGTGACTCCACCAGTTAATATGAGACGTAACCCGACTGGTAATTAAATACAGGCTCAGAGCTGCTGTCGGAACAGAGAGGCCAGGACACATGGCCAGAGGTAATACACGATAGGAATAAAACAATGAGATGATGAGACACTGTGATTTAATATTAACTAACCTTTTGCATTTTGGAAACAATAGCAAATCCCCAGTAGATGTTCAATTATATCTGTTTATTATGCTTTTTTTTTTTTTTCAAATATGCCGAGAGAACTGCAGACTTTAATATGCCTGTAGCCTAAAACCAGCCCTGCTGATATCCCGGCGGCTACATTCATTTTCATCACTAACAGCAGCATATTTAGAGCAATGTATATTCATTTTGGGGGGATAATATGTATTTTTATTTTATTTTATTTTATTTCATTTTATCATGTTGAGTTGATTGTTTTTCCCACAGCAGCTAGGTCCTATAGTCCCTGTCCTTCCACACCTGAAAAAATCCAATAGAGACTCTACTTCACCTCTTGCTGTCTTTTATGTCTCTGTGTACAATGGATGAGAGAAGATTGCTGAGGTGGAGAAATATAAGACTTTATGACCCACCGTAGCATTATTACAAAGACAAACTGCCATAGCTCTATAGTGACTGCTCAGAGGAGAACTCAAGTTAAAGCAGTGGCTATTCACTCATCTACATGTCGTGCCTCTGTGTCCTGTTGTGGAGCTGCAGCATCGTGCCTCCTGTTGGTGCTATAGGGGAGGGACTTGGTGGGCGACGCGTGTGTTTCCAGCTTCAGCCCCCCCCCCCTTCAATTGCTGCTGCTAAGGGGGGATAAGAGTAGCTCATTAGTGAAACTGCTGATTCTGTTTTCTCCCCCACTAATAATACATCCAGCCTGTCGTCCGTGTTTCACCCAGCTGCTCCCGGTTGTGCTCAGCTGCGTCTGGTTTGCACCTGGTTTCTGCGGTGACCTAAACTGCTAAGAAATGGCTGCTGTCACCCGGTTGCGTTTTGAGCCTGTGATATTTTTTTGCTTGCGTCTGCGTCTGTGCCCTTCATGTGATCCTGCTGATGCACCATGACTGACCTCAAGTAACTCTCCAACTCTGAAAAACAGACTGCAGATCAGTTAATAAAGGCAGCAGCAGCAGCAGCAGCTCACCGCCGGTGTGGGTGTGTGTGGGTTTAGACTAATTCTAAGTATAATGAAGGGGGAATAAAAGAAAAGTAACAGGTTCATTTCATTTGGAGATGTAATGAGGAATTGATTTCCCTAAATGTAAGCGGAGATGGAAGTGAAGTGGCAGCTCACTCCAAAGGAACTAATGAAGAAGAAAATGACAACATGCACTCCTGCGTACGATTGGGAACACCACATGATAAACAACCTATTAAAATCATTACACTCCCAATGCTGCTCTCACACACACACACACACACACACACACACACACACACACACACACACACACTACAGAGTCTATCAGCCATTTCTGTTTTATCAGCCTGGAAAACAATTTAAAGGTAATGAGGAAGACTGTGAATGAATAATATGACTCATCTTGTTATCTTTATAATGCACTGTGGTGGTTCTTTTAAACACATATTGATATGTGTGGACACACACTGGTTCACTCCAACCTTTGCACACTCACACTTGTTATTAATATTTGTATTATGACTGCTGTTCTTTCGTTTGGCCCCAAAGCGCAAACAGCCACGAAGAGATGGATGCTGGGTGCTGAGTTCAATTAGAATAATAATAGTAGAGCAGAGATGGATGGTGGTGGAAGTGGCAGGGGACAGACAGAGACTGGCTGGGTGGTGGAGTGGAGTGGAGTGGTGTGGCTGTGGAGTGGAAGAGCATAATGCTGTGAGGTGATGATTGAATACAGGTGAAACCAGGAGCCATGGTGACGTAAGCCACGCCCATGCAGTAGAATCAAACACAGTCAAATTGATTGAGTTGCGAACGGAGCTCACTTTTCTTCGTTCAAAAAGACACACCAAAAAACATCCAAATACCTCCATAGAGCTCGTCTGTAATGTCCCTCTTGTATTGAAGCCCCGACATGAGAAATTGTTCCGAAGATTTTTTTAAAAGTCTATGTTTCAAGCTTGTTGTCACTGACGCCGGCGCAAATCGCGCGAGATTTGGACGGACCAGAAAGAGGAGCTTCCGCTACAAACAAGCTTAAAATATAGACTTATTTAATTTTTTTCGGAACAATTTCTCATGTCGGGGCTTCAATACAAGAGGGACATTACAGACGCGCACTATGGAGGTATTTGGATGTTTTTTGGTGTGTCTTTTTGGATGAAGAAAAGTGAGTTCCGTTCGCAACCGTCATATGGACATGCAGTGCTGCACGGAGCCCCCCTGTAACTCAGAGAAGCCACGGAGGACTCTGAAACTTCTCCCAGCTCTTAGTCGACATGAGGGTGAGTAGATAATGAGTGAAATTTGAATTTTGGGTGAACTATCCCTTTAGCAATACAATACCATGGCTCGAGTAGGTTGTAATTACTGTGCTATTAAGCAACATGGATGAATGAGCACACATTATTTCTGTTTTGAATGATTTTATTTTCTCAGTGGTGCCGCTTTTGAAATGTATAAGAGTTGAAAGAGTTTGGAGAGTTGCAGCACAGACAGAGGTCAAGCTGAACTAACAGGCCGGGCTATAAACAAAGATGACCAGCTCTCATTTCCAACTGCAGCAGCAGCAGCAGCAGCAACAGCAGCTGTCCAGGTTAAACAGACTGAGTAAAGCAACTGTCAGACATGGGAATGATGAATTCATTTGCCGACTGCACAGCTAAATAGTTTGTTTGTCTGTGCCACTCGAAGCTACTGGCATCTTTTAGGATGGAAACCTTTTATTACATGTTACTCAATACGCAAAACTCATTACGTCAACTTTCTTGACATAAGACATGAGATTGTTTATTCACTCCACACATGGGAAACTTGGATGTTACAGTAGCATACAAGGTAAAAAAATAAATAAAATAAAATAAAAAGTAGAAAAATATAAAACAATATGGAACAAACATATAAAACAAACAAAAGAGAGAGAGACATTCTGTATTCATGGGAATAACGCCACCGGATCGCTAGTTGGCATCGTTCATGGTCGGAACTACGACGGTATCTGATCGTCCTTGAACCTCTGACTTTCCTTCCTTTCCTCCTTTCCTTTCCTACAGATTAATGAAAACATTCTTGGCAAATGCTTTCGCTTTCGTCCGTCTTGCACCGGTCCAAGAATTTCACCACGCACACACGGGCTCATGGGAAATGTAGTGTGAAAACACTTTGCTTTCTGAAACTCCGCACAGTCCCTTTAAGTGAAGTTCAACTACTAGATTATACAAAATGTGAATATTCTACTTTCTCACCTGGAGAAAAACGTATAGAGGATTGATCTGGTTCTGTACCATCACTGTGCTTTTGCTCCCATCATCATAATTCCTGTACCGTCATTGGCTGAAATGAGTGATGCTGCCTCACATGACCTCTAAAGATGGCTGAACGATAAACAGCGTCAGCGACCTACAGGGATGGCTTTTCATCAGAGGACGGTCTCGTTTGTTCTGAGCAGCAGACAGCAGCAGTATTTCAGTGTATGGACACACACACACACACACTTCCCCTCTGCTCCCTGCTGATTAAGGCTTTTATAATTACAGGCCTCTGACTGCCCAACTTGTTCACACTTCAAAGTCGGCTGGCCCGTGATTGGAGGAAGAGAGTAGCCGTGGCGTCACGCCAGAGCTGTCCTATCATTTCTCTTCCATTATTTTCAGCTTTTTCCTCAGCCCAGGGTGTATTTATGGAAGGAGCATCTCTAATAGAAAACACACACACACACACATATACATAAACATGACTCTCCTAATTCATAGTCTTGAAGGTTTATGCTCATACAGTTACACAGTGACATAAATCCAAAATCCTCTCAGTGCAGAAAAGCCCTCCATTGTTCATGATGCAACAGCAGGGAGAAGCTATTTAAAAATGAACATTGGCTTTTATTGCTAAATTAAGAGTTTGTTTCATTGCTGTATTGCTGTATGTGTCCATCTGTTGCAAATATTCCAGTTCAGTGTTTCCCAATGTTACAATTTGCAACCCTAACATTTAAAGTTGCAACAGAAACCAACACTAAGACAGTAACCACTAAGACAGAAAATATAGTACAAACAACTTGGTTTGGGGTTTTCCAGGAAAATTAGATTCCTTGCAGATCAAAGGAGGGACAGCTTTTCTTATTTAGAGGAAGTGACCCCCTTAAAGGTGGCAGAAACCTAGTGGAGCTGGTTTTACCCTCCACTGCATTTCTTTTAGCCTTTGCTCCGTTGATAGTGACCCATACACACACACATGCAGCCTTTCCTTTCCCACATGTTGCTGTTCACCACGGCAGAACTGATGTGTGATCCACTACTGTGAGAAATGTGGGTAACACTTTACTTGACGCCTATCTCTATAACACATTATAACCATATTTATAATGAGTTATAATGCAGTTATAGCACTGTATAACTATAATTATAAATATTTGTAAATTATCATAATGCTTTATAACAATAATCATAACACACTATAAAGCATTTTATCATGACTTATAAGGTCAGGTTTTATAATAGGTTATAACTGTTAGTAACTCACTGACAATGCCCACATCGATAATGCATCATTAATATAGTTATAATGTGTTATAATTGGCTTATAAACGTGCATAACTATCATTATAAACACTCATTAATTATCATAAGGCTTTATAACAATAAGCATAAGACATCATAGAGCATTTTATAATGGCTTATAAGATCTTAGTATTATAATAGAGTTATAATGCTCTATAATGTGTTATGCTTATTGTTATAAAGTCTTATGTGATTTATGAGTGTTTATAATGATAGTTATACACGTTTATAAGCCAATTATAACACATTATAACTATATTTATAATGCATTATCAATGTGGGCATTGTCAGCGAGTTACTAACAGTTATAACGTATTATAATACCTGACCTTATAAGTCATGATAAAATGCTTTATAGTGTGTTATGATTATTGTTATAAAGCATTATGATCATTTATGAGTGTTTATAACTATAGTTATACAGTGTTATAACTGCATTATAACTCATTATAAGTATGGTTATAATGCGTTATAGAGATAGGCGTCAAGTAAAGTGTTACCGAAATGTGTGTGTGTGTGTGTGTTGTGCGGATCAATTCAAACCCGTTTGCCAGCAGAGCAGCAGCTGACCGGTCGATCGCCGTCAATAGCTTGTGTAGACATTTAGCAGCCGATTGGGAAGACCCAAAAGACCCCCCTTCACTTCAATGAGTAAAATCAATCCTACTTCTCTCTCTGTCAGCACCGTCACCACGTTGGACCGCGGGGCTGAACCAGTCTCCTTCCTTCCTCCATTTTTATGCTTCAGCAGCATCACTCGCTACATCCTACACTGCAAAAACTCAAAATCTTACCAAGAATATTTGTCTTATTTCTAGTCAAAACCAATCTCATTATACTTCAAATAAGACTCATCACATTAAAAGTAGCTTGTTTTTAGACATTTTTACTTCTTTCAAGTTGATTTTCACTTGAACTTCAATCTGATAGTGGAGCAAGTTTTTCTTTCTTATTACAAACACAAAAAACTTGCTTTCACTGGCAGATTTTTCGACTTATTTCAAGTGAAAATTAGTTTGAAACAAGTGAAAATGATCTAAAAACAAGTTCATTTTTAGGTGATGAGTCTTATTTTAATTGAAAATAGTTTAGTTTTGACTAGAAATGAGACATTTTGACAAGAAATAAGACAAATATTCTTTGAGTTTTTGCAGTGTACAGAACAGGAATGAGGCTGGTACCTGTAATGTTATGAAAAGGCTGAAAGCTTTATCCTATTTCCTGCTCTCTCTCACTCTCTCTGATGTTTTGGCATTAAAAGGAATTTCAGTAGCAAAGCTGCGGAGGAAGTTTGTGTTGTCAGACCAAAAGTTATCAGCTGGGTTCAGTGTTTTCTGAAGGCGGGAACATGCTTTTTTTGGGGGGGATGTGAATAGAAGAGAATAAAAACAAACTCCAATTATATCCAGTTACTATGAAAATCACAGTGAATAACATCTCATCAGACCGAGCTGAGTTTTAATCATTTCTTCAATTGTTTCACAATTCAATTGGTTATCCTCTTCAGAACAAATTCGCTCACAGGAGCCTTTTGAGAACTGATATGTTACAGTCAATTATTTTCCCTCTGCACATATTTATTAATTTAATTCCTAAATCTATGTATTGTAGTGCACTTGAAAGCATGGCTTGTCTCTCAAGATGCATTCAGGAGCCGATGGGAAGATTTAGCTGTCACACTCACATGTCAAAATCCAGTTGAGCATGCACAGATTTCATTAAAATGGATAATAACAGGCTTTTACTCGAGTTCCACCAGATTCGCCAGACGGAGCTCGTTCATGAAGGCCATGAGGTGCAGCTGAAAGAAAAGGTAGTGAAAAGACGGTAATAAGTATTTCCAAGGTCAATAATGAGCGGTGGTGCTTGAAAACACTGATGTTTTTGATCTTAATCAAAAGGCTTGGATGTCTGCGGCTCCTGTCAGCACTCGCGGGCTGCCATACACGTCACACCGCGATGATGATGTCCAAGGAAACTAAATATTTACCGTGATGGATGCCCTGTCTCAGGCTAATTTCAAGTCTCTGCGAGTTAATTTTCATCCTGTAGTGACATTCACAGAAAATAATGGCTGCCTGGCAGATGGGAAAAACACATTATTCAACTCATTACATCAACAACTATGCTTTGGGAAAGAAAAAAAACACATGACCCATAATCAGTGGTGGACAGTAACGGAGTAAATTTACTTGAGTACTGTACTTATATCCAGAGGATTTGTACTTTACTTGAGTATTAGATTTATTTGGTACTTATTACTCTTACTTGAATACATTTCCAAGACAAATATTTTTACTTTTACTCGAGTTAATTTCTAGGAAGGCTGAAAAGTACTGGTTACTTTCAGGTCTGCTCTTTTTTTTTTTTTCTAAAATCCTATTGGACACAAGCTGTGTTTGTCAAAGAAGGAAACGCTAACCCCTAAAAGCAGCACATCAGGTGGTTTCAAAGAGTTAATTCTCAGAAACAAGAGTTAAAAGGTCCTTAAATTCATTTAGAAAAAAATATAGTAATTCATTGATGTGAAAAATAAGAAATTTACTCTTACTCTTACAGTACTTTTACTTAAAGTAAATTTAAGTTTAAGTTAAGTTAATTTAAGTACCTTTAAAAGCAAGTACTTTTTTACTCTTACTCGACTAACATGTCGACTGAGCTACTTTTACTTTTTTGACCGGTAGTATTTGTACTCTTACTCAAGTACTGGGGTCGACTCGAGTACTCTGTCCATCTCTGCCCGTAATGTAAAAACCATGAAAGCAGAAAAGCGTTTTGGTCCTTCAGAGCTATGGCTTGGTGCTGAGTTTGTGATGTTTGAGTCACTGCTGCTGCTGAGATCTGCTGAGCTTTCTCAGCTTCAGGCCGCAGAGCACAGATAGGTACTGTAGGCCAGCTGGGGCCATCCATAGTAAATCACCACAGTCCACTCCACAGCCAAGGTCAGGATTTGGAGAACCCGTTCTGCTATGTGCTCTCATGCTCTTGCTCATCCCGCCGCCTTTATTATGTTTCTTTCTTCTCCCTCTCTGGGTAACCAGCCTTTGGGGTTTTTATCTAAATTGATCTTCCTTCCTTCTGTTTTAGTATCTGTTTCAGCCCCTGTTTTCTCTGCGGATTGCCAAGGCCTAAGCTCCCTCTCTCTATATTTAGTCCCGGAGGCCAGCTGTGGCTCCGGAGGGGGGCCGATCTGGCTCCGAGCGGCGCTCTCTGGGACTCGGCTCTCCCACAAAACCTTTAATCGTATGGGCCGCACCCCAGAGAGGAGGTAGACGAATGAGATGCTGGCGAGGAGAGGATTGGGGATTGGAGATTGGGGGGGTGGGGGACTGGATGTCAGAAAAAAGGAGTAGTCCGCAGATGAGCCGAAAAGTAGATTTGAAAGAACAAGTGTGTGAAGAAGAAGGGGGGGGGGGGAGAAAATGAGCCCATAAAAGCAGCTCATTAGCTTTGTGCCGAAATCTCATTTTCAGCCCGTGAATGGAACAAAGACAGGGAAGAAAAGAGAGAAACCTGGCACACAGATGAGCACGGTTTACCACGAGGAGTCATTTATATCCCGGGGAGGACAGAGGACTTTTAGGGGCCTCATTCATTTCAGTTAGATTTGTTTTTGCTGCTGATAATGCGTCTCCTGCTACTATTTGTTAACAAGAACCACTGGGGGAAATGACATTTTGTTAGATTTAAAGAAAATATTTTCTTTTTTGTTTTTATGATTAGTTAACATGGTAGACGGCGAGCATGGAGGAGCCAGTGTTGTTTAGAAAATACTGTGAAAGCTGAGCCACAACCATAGAGGTTGTTTTTTTTCAACTGTTCATTTTCTCTAAGTATTTAAAGACAACATTGGATTTGAAGGAATCTGAGATAAACTTGGATTTCAAACAAGCTAGGTGGTGAACACTACAGCAATTTGATGCTAATGCAACTGTGAGCAGTTTGTGTTGTTGTATTTTTTGCACAGCTGACTGACAATTATGATAGCTAACTACAAAACAAGCTCTGACAAAGTAAGACTAAACTGTTTACTTCTTTTCCCATGAAACACCGCTGCTGACACCAGGCCATGATGGCATTCAGACAGGAATAGTTTGCATAACAAAAACACAATAACCGCGCTAGCATTTGTAGAATCAGCAAAAAAGTGTTGTAAGTGCATGAAAACAAAACTCAGAAGTGAAGCGTCATAACCAAACAGTCGCCTGCAGGGAAGGTGTGAGGGAGGAGGGACTGCCAGCAGCATGGGAACCAGGCCCAGGTGTTACCAGTTGGCACAGACCCACCCAGGGCCGGCTCTAGCCATTTTTGTGCCCTAGGCGAGATTACTCCCAGGCGCCCCCCCCCCCAACAATGATCAATAATGGTCATAACGATAACATAGCAGTGTATCTCTACACAACTTGCACAACAATCAGTAAAAATTTCATAACGTAAATCCCGGGTGACGACATTAAAAAAATGTGTCTCTCTAACAACCTGTTGTGGTGCTTGAAATGGGTATACAAATGTCTTGACTTCACAAAAGCAGTGGAATATAGCCCACTGTATGAATAAAGGCTAATAGATGAGTGTGGAAAACAAGTTAAAATGAAATTTTGTGAAATCCCTTTTTGAGCATTCTATTTTCTATGGCGTAAAATGACCGAAATATGAAAAAAAAACAAAAAAACATATCGAGACGGTCGCGCAAACGCTCCGGCATTTGAAGATTTATGCAACCAAGTATCCACACATCTAATTTGAAATGTGGCGTTTCTAACAAGAAAACAGCTTGAAAGCATTCCTACTGCAGACAGGTACCTCTGCTGTGTGTGACTGTACCACACGTGTCGTCGTGACCACACACACAATTTAGGAACATGTTTGTCATTGTTTATTTATTTTCTACATAGAAAACACTAAGTGGGGGTGCCAGCGGGCATAAATTATTATTATTAGGCTATTATTATTATTTTCCCTCGAGGCCAAGGGTGACTGGCGGCGCCCCTCCAGCAGTTGGCGCCCTAGGCGACCGCCTATGTCGCCAATGCCAAGAGCCGGCCCTGGACCCACCCATACCTGCCCCACCCACCAGAACACCTGAGACACAGGTTGATGGGAAAAACAGTCGTTACTCAGTCATTCAATTCACCTCAGTTCACTTTCTCCAAAAATCCTCCGTTTATGAATGCAAGATGATTTTCTTATTATATATATTTAATGTTCCGTTAGGGTCGCCAATAAAAACTTTACCATATGTCCTTGGTTTCAAGGATGTGAAAACTTTGCACATAAATCTCTCAGAAGCACTCAGCTGTAGGAGAACTGTGACTCCGGAGGAGGCAGCATGGCCAAAGTGTAGACAGTGAGACATTACAGTGGAATCTGAAAGCGGAGCACTTTTCAGCAAATCAGGTTTTGCTGCGAGTTCCTCAGATCACAGAGTTATAGCAGTCAACAGTCCCATAGTTAGAAATCCATCAGGGAGGAACAGAACACCACGCAGCCACAAGATCACTTCTGTTCTGGGTAAATAACTTTTGTTTCTCTGAAGTGGGCGACTTCCTTTTTTTTTTTGTCTTTGTGATGCCATCGCTACCACTCCCCCCACCCACATGTCTCACCACAGCTGAAGGGATCACATGTCCTTTGCCAGATGTGTAGATTGAAAGCTAAAGGTCGCTCTGAGTCAGAGTTGACTCTAAATAGATGCGGACGCAGCTGTATTTAGCCTTGTTGGGACATTAACTGTTCATTCTGGCTCTAGATGCTGTTATGTTGAGAGGTGCACGTTCTCATGGTCGATCCTGTTTTTATACCAACCTCTGCATCTCTGTGTTTATTATTTATCGTGTCTACATCTGGCTCTTCTCTGTGGGCTGATGAAAGGCATTCTGGGAAGTGTAGGAAACCGCCAACTGAAGCGAGAGCAGATGGGGCTAATTTCATGACACAAATAACTCCTTTAAATAAGACCACTGAGCATCAGAGCGTGATGACGTACTGTACATGTTTAACAGCAGCAGGTGGAGGATTTGTTCCTCTTTATGTTGCCCTCCAAATGGATTTATATTTAGCAAGGCAGATTTAACTTAACCGACTTTCATCAAACTATGCAAATTAAGTTTTCTTCACTATCTTTGGAGCTCCAGCAAACTCACCAGGGCTGACATCATGAACATCCATCACTGCTAACCTAAAATAAATAACTGAGTATATCAACCTTTAATTAAAGGGATACTTCACCCAAAATCAACAATTCACCAATTTTCTACATGCCAAGGAATTGGTTTGGAGAACTTTCTGAGTCATCAATACACTTTTGGAGTTTGGGTCCGGCTGGCAACAGATTTTCAGATAATGGCGCCATAGATAGAGTTCACTTTTGAATCGTCCAAAACACACACTATGAAACATCCAAATACCTCCATTCTGCTCGTCCGTAAAGCGTTTTGATGACTCTGAAAGTTCTCTGAACCCTTCCTTGGCATGACGATGAGTAGAAAATGGGTGAATTATAGATTTTGGGTGAAGTATCCCTTTAAATATTCTGTTCTGATTCACCTGAAAAGTGCTGCAGTAAAAAAAAAGAAAGATATTGTGAACACCCACAGTGATTGGTGGTTGCATGTTCCTGTAGTGGCATGGATGTAAGAATGTCTGTTGAACCACTTTGCTGGTCAAGTTAATGTGGAGTTGGTTCATGCCAAATAAAACAGAAACCTTACAAATCCTGCTGCACTGCGTCTTGTCCATCGCTGTTCTCACCTTCCTTGTGTGGTGCATAATGTGCCTCCTTTACTGATCATGTGTAGAGGCCCTGACACCGTGTTTACACCGAGCTGCAGAGAGAGAGAGAGAGCAGCTCACATCATCACAGCAGCAGCTGCTTCAGTCCTCAGATACACAATTACAGTAATGATGTGTAAAGATGCTCGGGATCATCTAAAGCTCTAAAGTTATAAAAGCAATTTGAATTAGAAAAGCAAGGAAATAATTCTAATCAGTCAGTCAAATCAATCTAAGCACCACCTTCAGAACATACTTTAGTTTTTTTTATGTATTAAAGGGATATTTCAACATTTTGGCAAATTGGCCCTTTGCCATGATTCCTATAGGAGTAGGTTTGTTACCTTTAATTGTGTTTGCAAGCTATTTTTAGAACGGCGGAGCAGAGCCACGAGCTGCTCAGAGCTACACTACAGAGGCTTATGGAATTTCTTGGTTTCCCTCATCAAACTCGTCAAATACACAATCCAACAACTCCAAGATGCTCTGGTGGACAAGTTGTGAGCTGAACATTCACCACGCTATGTAATGTTACAAGACAGAGTTTTTCGGCAAGCAGTCTCTGCATTTACCTCGAAAACAACTTTGTCTTGTCATGTTACATTATTATCTCATAGCGTGAATGTGCAGGTAATAAGGAAAAGTAAATTAGCCTCTGTAGCGTAGCTCTGAGCAGCTTGCGGCTCTGCTCCGCCGTTCTAAAAACAGCTTGCACTGACAATTAAAGGTAACAAACATACTCCTGAAACTATAGGGATTATGGCAATGGGCCAGTTTGCCAAAATGTTGAAATATCACTTTAACAATATAACAATATTATGTCATCCAATTTGGGGGATTAAGCTTCTATTGAGCCTCTAGAGCTGTTTTTCTTCTTCTTTTTACTTTCAATATCATCTAATTTGTAAATGCTGTTTGTGCTTTCAGTGCATCTCCTACACGTCTGGGTCTGCACCTTCACAGCCTCATCTGCTCTAAATCTCATTAAACAAACCTGAGTGACATTTATGTTAAGGTTGAGCAGCAGATTGAGAACCAGCCAGCTGTGTTTGACATATGCTGCAGCTAACTCCAATTCTCATCTTGAACTCAAAGTCAAAGCCTAACCTGTCATCTCACTCTGATGAACACGTCGGAGAGTCTGAAGCTCCACCTGCTCCTCACGAAGATAAAACTCCAAAAGAATACCTCTCACTCTCACACTCACACTAATAACGTTCAGCTGCAGATGCAACCAGCACATGAACAGAAAAATGACACGTGTGGGGGGAAGAAAAAATAAAAGAACAAACAAGCCTGACAGTGATGGACTCTTTAAGAGGCCTTCAGGTGACACATGGAGAAGAGAGCGCTGCAGTGTGAGAGAATAACGATACGTCAGCGCCTGTCAGACATCCCTTCACCCAATCAACCGACATTGGAGCGACATTGACAGAAATACCAATACATACACACACACACACACACACAGACTTGTGCTTTGTCAGAATGTCATCAGTTATTTTGCACCCAGCCGTCTTTCTGCTGACACTGTCTTTCCTCCCTCTCTCTCTCTTTCTCTCCTGTTGAAAGACTCACTGTGCCTCAGTCGATGACGTAGATCAAGGCGTTGTGTCAACAGCACACTAACGCCGAGGTGACGTCAGACCGGCCGCTCCACAAAGAGCGCTTGGTGAGCCGGAGCCACTGAGAGCTCTGAGCGTGTGTGTGCGTCGCGTGTTGTGTTTACACTTTATATGTGATCTCCGATCTGTAGTTTTTGAAATCACAAAACTCTGTTGACATCAGAGCTTCAAACATTCGAATGCATTCATATATAAACTGTATATATTTACATACGTACTGATATTGGAGCAACTTTGAGAACCCTACAGTTCACACAGACTCTTGAAATGTGTGTTGGTAATGGCGTCTCTAACGTGCTCTCAAAACAAACAAATAATATAAAATCAGCCTCTATTTACACATTTTGAACCCATTTACACTTTGTATTCAGTGTCAAGATTTGTTGTTGTTCTTCAGCTGAACACCATCTGCATAGTTGATTTGGCCATGGTGTATATGCCAGAATTCATCACCAGGAGAAGAATACAGCAGATTTATGATGCAGTGGTAATACGACGCTGTAGCTTCGGCTACAATGTAAAATGCAAATGCAATATGACAAAACGAATACAAAGGAGAAATAAGAAAATTAGCTTTTTTGCTTTGATGTTATTTTATAGCATGAACTCATTTGTGCTCATTGTCACACTGGCACTATCCATTCATATGTTTATTTTTAAATTTCAAGCAAATATGAATCAATTTGAACAGCCTGCTGCTGCACATCACATCACTGTTGTTACTTTTACAGTAATGCTGATGCGACTCAACAATAAGACTGCACAGAAATGAATGGAAATGAATACAAATGTTCAAATTTAGAAGTCACAGCCCGAGTTGCTTAATGGTTAGTTGTAATGTTAAAGTGACACCATGTAACTTCTCCTGTTATCTATTCACGGAAATCGATTATTTCATTCAAAAGTCTGTTTTTCATGAACCAGTAATCCCCCCCATCAACAAACTGAAGTGTTCCTTTCAGCTCTGAATTAGCCGTTCATATCATTTATATCTCCATGGAGCGGGTAAGCTCGGTGCTGGCTGTCATGTGGTGTCTCCATGTTTTTACGTTCAGTGGCAGCGTGACGGTAGGAAACCACGGAAACTCAGCGGAGACACCGGAGCTGTCGGCTCAGGTGGAGGTGGCGTCTGTGAAAAGTCACCGCGGTAACGCAGTGAGGAGGAATGGAGCGTTACACTGATGCTGCATTCACCTGCAGTCGGGCAGACAGCCGTCGGTAACAAACCAGATGTCATTTTAGTCACAGAAGTCCAGAGAAAGCCGGTAAAATGTGGGTCAGGTAAACAATACCACATCGCCATGACAACATATTGTCACGTGTATTGTTTTGCCTCGTGCTGACGGACCACTTGTTTACATAGAGGCTTGTTTATGCCGTTACGTGCAGCGGCTGTCGTTCGTCTGCCGTCTGCCCAATTTCACGTGAATGCAGCATGAAAAATACGATTGAGTTGCTTGAGATATACAACCACAACGCTAGATAGGAGGAATTCCTACACAATGTACCTTTAAAGTACTTACTTTAAACTGATGAAAGGTTGCATAACCAGTTTTTCTGTGGATGTTGTTGCAGTTTTTTTATAAACATAGTTTACATTAACGACCAGTAGCCAGTTTTGATGACATGGTTTATCGGTGTGTATCTCCGCAATAGACAAACACACGTACGCGGGTTCATGAGGATGGATGATGAAAGCTCTCTCAAAGTTGAAATGGGCCTAGTTGGAGAAACTGCTTTATAACAGGCAGATAAAAACTCAGTAATGCTCAGACAGATGGAGGCACAGGGAGAGAGAGGGGGAGAGAGAGATTGAAGTGTAGGTGTAACAGATGCTGAAGCAGGAGAATTTCCACCATTGGCTCAGTTAATTGGCCTCTTCTGTTCTCGTGGCAAACAATGGGCAACTTGGCGAGTGAGCCCCGTCCCCGCTGCGCCTGAGGGTCCCGACGCAGCCTCGCTCATCTGGAAAAAGTCACGTCACCCTCATTCTTTATTCTTCCCTTCATTCCTTCTTCTTAAAAATACAAAGTTTCTTCTTTTTTTTTCTTTCTTTCTTTTAAGCCTTGAAGACAAGTCGTTACAGAGACTCGCTCCAGAGAGATGATACATCAGAGTGAGCATTGTATCGCCTGTGGTTTTCCTGTCAAAAACACACCAAAATACATTATTCCCATTAGGGCCCTTGTGAACATACACCGTCTCTCTGTCAGTTTCATAGTTAGGAGGAAAGATTGATTATTGTCTTATGGAAGAAACAGGGGATGTGGATCCCCACCAGCATTTAATCAATTGTTCCCTGGCTCAAAGCCTAACTGTTCCCCAGTTTGCATAACAATCCCTTCATCTATTTTGCAAACATCCTGCTGACACACAAGCTAATAGAAACAAGCATGCATGAATTAAGTGATGAAAGATTAATGCGATTCATTTAATACAACTTGCAATGTGTCAGTCTCTAAAATTAGAGCTCACAATGTCTCCATTCATGAACGTGGTTTGAAAAATAATGAAGTGGAATGAGGGTGTTCAATAATGCTGTCAGAAAGGTGCAACAGCCCATCAAACCCACAGGATTTTTAAAAAATGAGACAGTGACTGCTGTGTATTTCATCACTAAACTGCAGCTCCATGCAACATGTACATCTGTCGCTGAGCTGTGACGTCTGACCCACCACTGTGTCTTAATGTGGCTCATTAACTATATTGATTGCAGGATAATTAGATAATGACGTTGGTTAAAGTCCAACCACTTCAGCGCGCACACACACACACACACTCACGCACGCTCAAGCGATTCATTATAGGTTGATGATATGAGACCATGACCTGAACACTGAGGTCGGAGATTCAGTTCCCAGAAGGCGACGTGTGAAGAAGGCATGCAGATTAGCTGTTACCGATTTAATCACTTCAACCGAATGGACTGGAAACTAATTCCTGAAATGTCTGAAATAAAGAGAACGCACAGTGGACACACAGGTTCCTAAACAGCACACAACATATATGACAGCAGTTCATAGATGAACTGTTCCCAGGATGAGCCGGGACATTTATAAGAAATCCTTTATTCCACAGGCCATACAAGCTCTGAATATGTTGACTGCACCTGGCAACCCCTTAGAGGGCTGTTGTATCTGCTGTTGTTGTTGTCTGCCTGTTTTGCACAACATTACAGTTTGTTTCTTGTCTCTATTCTTTTGTGTGTATGCTGTGGAGTGCTCTGATTGTTTTATGCCCTGTTGTCTTGGAGAGGCCGAAGACAAATTTCCTTTACGGTGGACAATAAAGTCTGTCTGTCTATCTATCTATCTATCTATCTATCTATCTATCTATCTATCTATCTATCTATCTATCTATCTATCTATCTATCTATCTATCTATCTATCTATCTATCTATCTATCTATCTATCTATCTATCTATCTATCTATCTATCTATCTATCTATCTATCTAAGCTAAGGAAGATACAGTACAGTAAAAATATTTACAGTTTAAAGCTGCTTTAATTACTGTAATTCCAGCTAATCTTAAAGAGGAACAATGCAAGATTTTAACCTTTATTAAGTTTAAATGATTCATTTGTAAACAGATGGAGGCCCTCTGCCTTCCACCTAGCATCTTTTGGCTGAGAAACCAACCTTGCAAGATCAGCGCCTCCGACCCGGTGTCTCAGATCTCATCTCTGTGGCACCATGACACATAACCCATGATATACACAAATATACATTGTAATACAGTAATATTACGTTGATGATATATCCACTGCTCCATGGATTTCCTTCTCATTTACTTTATTGAAAACAAATGCACATGGTCGGGAGGGGGATTAGCAAAACAGCAAAATAGCGGCCAGACTAGTTCCCCCTTTACTGTAAAATAGCCAAAGAGGAGGAGCTACTGTGGACCCACGACTTTGGTGCATGTGAATTTGTGGCCTCACATTTGAAAATTGTGTGCCATGTTAAAATTTGGTTGAGTGTTGTATAAAAATAAAAATAAATCACCATCTATACAGTTGAAACAGTTCTGTACAGTTGAGTGCAAACATGTTAGTAATTTCTGTAAAGCTTAGTAGCCTCAAGTGGCCATCAGAGGAACTGCAGTGTTTTGCTTTTCTATGTCAGCTTCATTTTTCAGGTTCCCACTTGATTACTATACCCAGAAAACAGTCACCACCTCTCCATTGTTTTTCAGCTCAGCATTTTAATTTGGTTTGGTTCACAACTCTCACAGTGTCATTTTCAAAGTGTTCAAAAATCCATTAGTCGACCTTTAAATTGCTTTCTTGCGAGCTAATTCTGCACTTACACTGAGCCGAGGGAGTTTCTTGACACCACCAGGGTTATTTTCTTGAACTTGATAAAGCTCCCCGGAGCCACACAATATATTACACAACTGTGCTCACAGCATGTGCAGCTCTCCTCATGGCTATAAATCTGCGTAAGAGCTGGACACTGACACTTAAAGCTTAGTGTCTTCACTCATCTTGTGTTCCCAGTGCACTAGTTCAGCATCACACCACTTTTTCTTTGGTAGAGATGCCTATCTGTTTCCTTTATGGACCCAGCAGCTTGTTTGAACTTTATGATGTTGTGCTTATTTCCCCACATTTCATCCGTGCCGGCTGCAGTCTTGTGTTTGTTTGCGCCATCCATCAAACCTCTGTTATGATGGCACTGTAGCTTGTAAAATTATCTACTGGGACGATCTAAAATACCATTATTTTACGAATAAAGGCTCCAAAAATCCCATTAACTTCAGTCATATTTAATGGTGAGATTCCTGCCAACCATCAATTTGCAAAAGGTGAATTTCTCCTTGTGCCTCACATGGTGAGATCAGTTCAGGATCGTGCTGATTCTGCAGTTCTGGCATCACGTTGGCGCTGAGTCCCAGCCTATAAAAGAAATACACAGACCTCATTTGAAACTACAATTGGAGGTCACAGTTGCGAAATTTAAAATAGAGGTCCAACCTTGATAAAAAATGAGAAAGGGAGTCTCACCTGGAAATGTCCATGAATGTAAATCTCTGTCTTTTGTCTTTTTCCTTTTTCATCTTTATCAGTTTTCATTTTATTACGCTTAACAGCCAGTGAGCAAAGTAATTGTTTGGCTTCCTGCACATCCGAAGGGATTTGGAGGTTTGCTTAAGTAAAATACATTAGCTACTTCACTGCAGTAGTGACGGGTCTCTCACCATTAAATCTGCACTAATGTTTTCCATTCCATCCAGTGTTTTAGTGTAAACAGTGGATGGAATCACTGTGTGTAATATCAAAGCGACTGCTCCTAGTGACAAACTCCCAGAGAGCCATCACCAGCTCTGTGGGTCTCCTCAGCTCCACGTCGCATTTTAGCATCTTTCAGAACATCTTCCATCTCTGAGGTCTCATCAGCCTCGTTATTAAACGCCACAGGAAGCTGATTTCAGTTGAAAGAGCTCTGATAAACCTTCTCGCAACCTGTTGTTAGGCAAACAGCCGACTGTCAACACTAGCAGCTGGTACTTATCCCAGCTCCAGATCTTGTATTTGAGGAATTAAATATAAACCTTTCTCTCCCGACATGCTCTTACTACGTATATATAAAAATAATCTCACTGTGATTAATATTTTTTTTCACATGAAATATTTGGAGAAAACTCTCGCCCTCTGCACTGACAGAGTTTTGTCTTCCAACTCCCACAAGTTATCAGGATTGGTCGCTTTAGTTTGTGATGTATGAAACCCTGGCTGCCTCAATCCATTTCTATAAGACTGTTATTGGGTCACTGCTGCTCCAAGGTGGAAATACTCAGTCATGGTTGTGACTTGTTATTTCTCTCATGGTATGTCTTTTATAATATAGGTGAAAACCACGGACATGCTATCAGAGTTAAGAATTGAGGAGGACTTTAAAGGAATAGTTCAGTCATTATTGACTCACTCTCATGCTGATGAATACTCCGGAGTAGTTTTTTATTTTTAGTGCATCTGGAAACCCGGGAGGGGGGTTCGTAGTCCAACGACATCCTTATATGACAGCCAATAGCGCCCAACACAAAAAGGTCCATAAAACTACACAAAAAAACTTGTAATCTTCCTCCATACTGCTCATCCAAACAGGACTGTTTAGGCTGTAAAAACGTCCTAAATGATATAATTTCGAGTAAACTCTGGACTATATCTAGCCTGACAAGCCAGACTATATCATTACTTTAAAATGTATAGTCTGGTTACGACCGGTAGACCTCGGCTCAATCCAGGGGGCGGGATGAAGGCTGTCTTTCAAACTTCCTCTCCACCAATAGGGTAGCGCTACGACCAATCAGAGCAAAGAGCAGGATGACGTTAGCCTGTCAAGCCAATTAAAATGTATGTCGTCATCGCGTTAAGCCCGCCCAACAACTCTCTAAACAGACAGAGCACTGTGATTGGTCAACACAAACGGTGTTCGAGACTCAAAAAGTTCCTATGGCTCGTTTCTAGACCTACCTACGGAGCAAATATTTTTGCTGCCGCTAGGGTGCGTCTAGATTTCTAGGCTAGACTATATCCCTTCAGGACACTTGGATTTCAGCGGACGAGCAGCGTGGAGGAATATTAAATCGTTTTTGTGTAGTTTTATGGACGTTTTTCTGTTGGGCGCTATTGACTCCCACATAAAGTTTTCGTTGAACTACGAACCCCCCTCCCAGGTCTCCAGATGCACTTTGACGAATAAAAAACTCTGTAGTATTCATCAGCATGAGGGTGAGTCAATAATGACCGAATTTCATTTTTTGGTGAACTATTCCTTTAAGGCACCCAGATGTGCGAAATGTGTTTGCATTTGCTATGTTGAGTTATTTGCCCTGAGCCTATTTGATTTGCAGGGCAATTGTTATATGAGCAGGTTAATTGAGGTATAGAATTAACTTAGAAATGATTGCAAATGGTGGTTCAATTCATGTGCTTTAAGGTATATACAGTACTGTACATTCAAGAGTAGCTGCTAACGCTAAAACCTATATCCATGATACATAGAACTGAGTCATTGTACAGGGAATAAATCACCTCCAGTCTCTGCTGCAGAGCCGCGGTGCTCAGACTGTCACAGCACAGTGGGTCACACCTGCTCTGGCTGGGAGTGCCAGGAGAATGTGTTGAGGACAGAGCCGGTGCAATATGGACCTCTGTGACATGTTTGTATTCTCATGCATCTAAATCAGGCAGTATCAGTCTTCAATAACTGCTGCAATATCAATAAGCTAGCTCTCTCCATGGGAGGGGACGGCCATGTGGGGAAAGATTTCAGCTGTAATAGAGGGTTTTATTATCCCAAAACTGTTTAAATGCTTTTTCATAAGCTTTTTCCACTAGAGGAAATTTCTGGGGGGAAACTCTCAAGTCTGGTTTTGATTTATGTTCTGCCAAGAAAATGGTTCAAATTAAAGATATTGAATACTGGCACAAAATATGATTCAAGAAGCCAAATTGCTGTAACTCAAATGTGTCTGCAAGCTGTGCATGTAGAGGCGCGGGTGTTCATGTGTGCATGTATGCACTTGCTTTTTAGAGTCCCCTGCTTTTGCTTTTGGACGTGTTACAGCACCACAGATTTGAAGTAATCTCACAAAACACACAGATGGGGGCGGACAAACTGGAGAGAATTCACACTGAATGAAGCTGAACTGGAGTGAACAAACGGAAACATGAGCTGTGCTACAGTGTGTGAGTGTGTCACAGTGGGGTGTACATTTGCTGCAGGGAATTGCTGCTGTAGGTAATTAAAGAATGAGAAAAACTGAGTGACTGCAATGTTAATTGGTGGAAAAATGCTTAGAATGTTAATTCTATCCTCAGGGTGGTGCTGCGTTAATAGTAAAGTTCCTCCTCTGGGGAGCATGAAGGTGTTTCGAGGATTTCATTTCAATCTGATCAGTTGATTAAGACACACATTGTAACAATATATTGGATCTAGCAGATGTGAACAGCAGCTACTGCAAGAGCTGGTTATTGCTATTGATGGTTCAATTCAAAGGTTCACGAAGCAAGGCATCTGAAGGTGTCACCACTGACTGAAGATGAATTGATATTTGTTGTTTTCTCAATTAAAGGGACAACGAGGAGTTTGTATTTGGTTATAAAAAAAGTCTCATATTAATGTGGATGAATGTACGTTACCCACACTTGTTAATGGGTCCATTTTCGATAAATATATAATTTTGTCTTTATAGTTATTTTGTTATTATTATTTAGTGGTCGGCTCGCCCAGCATTTCCTACTTTTGTTTTCCCAGACGCTGCCCGGCGGTCATGAGAATAACGCCGCCGAATCGCCATTTATAGTCGGAACTACGATGGTATCTGATCGTCTTCGAACCTCCGACTTTCATTCTTGATCAATGAAAACATTCTTGGAAAATGTTTTCACTTTTTCACCGTAGGCGCGGAGGCTCATGGGAAATGTAGTGTGAAAACACTTCACTTTCCGAAACTCCTCATTTTCCCTTTAACCAAAAAATTCGTATTGTCCAAAAAGCAAAGACAGTGTTTTCTATGCCACCCAAAGTGAACACTTTCTCAGTGTGGTCCCTCCCCTGTGAACACAGTTTGGCTTTTGACCTCTGTCTAAACTCTGGAGAGAGTGAGATCAGCTACTTACACCATTGTGGGTAAGAAAGGTCAATTATAGGCTTGGATCTATGTGTGTGTGTGTGTGTGTGTGTAGATTCCTACTGTTGGACCCTGTGGGCATTTCTGTTTATGACAGATCTGCAATACTCTAACCGCTTGTCTGTCTCTTTCCATTCTGTCCATCTTAGCTCAGACCTGTGGTATGTGTGTGTGAGTGTGTGTCAGTATGTATTCCAGTAGTAGTGACCTCTCTAACCCTGTTCTTTAGGCTGACCCAGTGAACTGATTTTAACAACAGCAGCAGCAGTATGAGGAGCGTTTAGCGCCAGCATCCGACAGCTGGAGGGTGCATCCCTCCCCTGCTGTGCTGTGCTGTGCATCCACACTGATTCCAGCGAGCAGTAAATAATAACCAAACCCCCTGCTGGGTCTTGGTCAGAAGCTGCTTGAGTCTAGTCATGTATCACTTTGGAACAGATTAAATTCTAACAATAAACAGAATTGGGGCTGGAGACACATTGTAAACGAGTTGCGCTCAGCACAGCCACTTTCATCCAAAGTGTCCCTGTAACAGAGAGGCATATATTTTTAGCGTGGGCGGCCTCAGTGGAAATAACAAAAGCAATCCAGAGGAGCTTCAAACAGATGGGGAGGAGTGTGTATGAAACATCACACGGATACTGTTATCCACCATCCAGGCAGGAAAAAGGCGTCAGTACAACAATACGCCCAGCGGACCAGATGGTGGCTGTTTAATTAAGGCCCAAAGATCCATTTTGAAATTTCCAAACTCCTTATATCACAAGTCTGACTGACTTCAAATTTGAAGTCTTGATCAATGTTCTCTTGATGGATCAAGGTTATCCTGAATCAAAAGGGGTGTGGCTAAGCGAGAAAATGGGAATAAAACACAGTATCTTCATGTCATGTATGGGAATAGGTCCATTCAGGCATTTTGAGCTCAAAATTTGTAAAACCCAGTGGACAGAAAACACCAGTTTAGGTGTGTATGCACCTGGGGCCAAGTATTATTATTACAATCTTAAGTGTATCGATTGGGGAAAATATCTGCTCATAACTACAGACACCTTTGAGCAATTCAGATTTAAGTCGCTGCAGACATCCAAACATTATCTCTTGAACAAACAAGTTTTATTCACATCCAAGGAGGGGGACAGATGGCGGAATATGGAAACTCTGCTTGCAGTTTTCATTTTGTCTGATTGATCTGTTCTCCATGGAGCGCAGAAGGACTTGACCCCGGAATTGTTGGTTTCAATTATATTTATGAAGGGTTGTAACCCTGAAGGAGTAATGTCCAGGTTATCTTTTCCTCACCTGGTTCACTGTCCAGACGCCACTGCCTGTGTGTGTGTGTGTGTGTGTCGTGTGTTGTGTGTGTTGTGAGAGGGATTAAGTTGCATCGAAAATCAATGTGGCTATCACTGCTGATATTGTGGCAGTCGCTGTGGATAAATCAAAGTGTAGGAATCACTGCTTCTTCCCACTGTGTTTAATGTAACATATCAAGTGTTTTCCACTCAAAACACTCAGTTGAAGTAGAATCACAATAAGTCAAAATCATGTAGCCTTCGCTGCTGATTGGTGCAAGTGGGCGTGGTTTATTATATATTTCCTGATAA
This sequence comes from Trachurus japonicus, assembly GCF_045865225.1. Lineage (NCBI taxonomy): Eukaryota > Metazoa > Chordata > Actinopteri > Carangiformes > Carangidae > Trachurus > Trachurus japonicus. The sequence goes on from NC_140929.1 coordinate 22,727,174, forward strand.
CTCACGATGCCTTTGAGCAACCCTGATTAAACTGATTGGAGGGATTATCTTCTGAACAGACGCAGTGACTTTCAAACGGTGGGAGTTTGAGTGTGCTCCCGGCTTTATGATGAAACACATGTGTGATTGGCCTCGCTCCTTCCTCAGACAGAATTAAACCCACTGTGGTGACTTTTCTCAGATCAGTCGAGTCTGAAACCCACTCGTTCCTGCTCGTGCACTTAAAATTCTGGCACATTGAGCTATTTTTTGGAGCGCTGAGGGCTTTGAACCCTGGAGTGGCTGTTTACAGCTGTATTTCTTGGTTGTTTTGCAGCCACCTGATGGATCCGCCACCTTCCCGGGGGAAATCTGTGGCTCTTTAGCCGCTAAATGCTCCACTATGGTCACCGGCGGTGCATCTCTAACTCCTGTGTCACTGCTGTCTGCTGGGCCTGTCAGTGGACGGCGGGGGTCTATAAAAACGTTTCCACTTGATTTATCTCCTTTGAATAGCGTCTTTAAAATAATGTGCAGTAATTATCTCCCCTTGGTAATGTAAAGACGTTAATAAGAGCAGCTCTAAAGCCACTTTATATAGAATCTACATCAAAAGGGACACCAACCATGTAATGATAAGTCACCGCCGACACACCAGTAAGTGCTTTTATTTAGGATTTCATGCTAATATATTCAAAGAGCTTGTGTGCAGCTTTCAGCATATTGAATGTCTTTCTCTTTTTCCGCCATGGTTTCCCGCCCCCAGAGCTTTACATCGGGATGTGCGGCGTGTTTTCAGTCCAACCCCCTCGAGGGAAACAAACCGCTATAACCGATCCAGGCCGCATTCGCGTGGAGCCCTGCTGCACATTTCCTCTCATCGCAGCAGATATTTGGTTTAAAGGGATAGTTCACCCAAAATTCAAATTTCACTCGTTATCTACTCACCCTCATGTCAACTAAGAGCTGTGAGCTGTGAGAATTTTTAGTGTCCTCCGTTCCTTCTCTGAGTTACGGGGGGGGTCCGCGCAGCAGTATTTGTCCATATAATGGTTGTGAATGGATACCAACTTTCTTCGTCCAAAAAGACACACCAAAAAACATCCAAATACCGAAAGCTCCCAGTGTCTTGGTTCACTGCTCTTCCTGTGTCAATCACGCGAGATTTGCACTGACCGGCGGAACAATTTCTCATGTCGGGGCTTCAATACAAGAGGGACATTACAGACGAGCACTATGGAGGTATTTGGATGTTTTTTTGGTGTGTCTTTTTGGACGAAGAAAGTTGGTATCCATTGACAACCATTATATGGACAAATACTGCTGCGCGGACCCCCCCCCGTAACTCAGAGAAGGCACGGAGGACTCTGAAAATTCTCACAGCTCTAGTCGACATGAGAGTGAGTAGATAATGAGTGAAATTTGAATTTTGGGTGAACTATCCCTTTAAACAAACATAGCCAGAGTATTTGATATAAGTTACAAATAGTGCAGTAAAAAATCTGTTCCTTAAATCACCAAGACAAATTGTTGTGATTTATAATCACTGTGCTGTTAGTCATTTTTATTCTGCGTGTGCACTCGGCCCCTTCCCTCCTCTCTTTCTCTCCTCTTGGCTGGCTGAGGTAGACATGAAAATCCAACCAACCTCTGTTACAAGCGACTGTTTTGTTGTTTGGGTGTGTGCAACTAGAAAAATGTCTCAACAGAAAGAAAAAAAAAAGTGACATTTTAGTACCAGTAAAGTCAAACAGTGTGGGAAGTTAGGAACAGCAGCCACAGTGTGTTTTGACCTGAAGACTGCACAGAGGAAACATAGAGATGACAGCGCACAGTCAAACCACTGAGTTCACTCACATTCACAGTGGAAAAACACATCGCAGCACATCACAATATTAAACACATTATTGCTCATAAAACAATTTAATCATCCGTCTGCGTGGTTCACCAGCAGAGAGCAGCTCTTTGTGATGCTCCTGAATAACATCAGTCACATTTCCAACAGAAGTGCACTACACGTAGCTGCTATGTGACAATGAGCTTTAATTAATATGAATTACAGTCGTGTTGCATTCAAATGCATTCCTTCTGCTTTTTGCAGCCTCGTCTGTGATATTGATTTAATGTGAAAATGATCAAATACACCGATAAAAGAACCCTTAATGATGGAGCAGCTACATCAGGGCTCTTCAGTATGTTCTTATTTTACAGATATATTTTCATTCTCAATCAAAAAAAGAGTTTCTTTATTCCCCTTACTTTATTTTATCTTCAATAACTTTCTGAAACCTTGCACTGAACTATTTTTTGCTGAATATTTTTATGGTGTTCAGTGAAGTCCGAGTATATGAAAGGAATGATTCGGCGCAGGACCTCTGGCTGAACTACATGTTTTTTAGGATTTTTCTTTCAAAAATATCAAAAATGAAAAGGTGAAATCTCTCACTGGTTATTGGTCTGACAAGCAAAGTGAATTTCTGAGTCTTGGGTACCGTGATGGTCTCTTGGTCCGTCTTTAGGTTTTATGATTTCTGTTTGTGGGCGGCTTGTTTTTCCTCTGTGTTTTCTGTTTCTGTTAGACAGCAGCACCTGGAGGGTGGAGCTGCTTTATTTTGATCTGGAAGCAGCACGTAGGCCCAGTTCTTCCAGCCTGGAAGACATTGACCCGCTCTTTCTGCAGTCTAGTGTATTTGTAGATATGTGTTCATCCAACCGACATGGACTCAACCTACTGATTTTACAGATGATCATATCCTACAGTTTCCTTTCTTCTATTTCCTTGGTTGTCTGTAGTCTGTGTTAAAGGGAAACTTCGTTTTTTTTTTCAACCTGGGCCCTGTTTTCACATGTTTTTCTGTACACGTGAGTGATGGTAGTTACAATGAGTGTCCGACAACATACTAGAAAGGAGAAATGAACGCATGTCTCTACCTTTAGCTATGGAGGTCGCTGTTTGTTGTGATCTGTGTCCAAATCTCACCACGCTAGAAATCCCTTTCATCCACGTCGTCCACATCGGGCAAAAATTCAGCCATGACTTTTTAAAAAAAAAAACCTTTTACTTAAAACTAAAGTAACAGTTTTTGGTAATCCAACAAAAAAACACTCAGGTCGTCTCTCTTCACCTCAGTCAGGTAATAGTATTCCCTGCCGGTGTTTTGCCGCGAGTTATCGCAAGATTTCAGAATGAGATTTCTAGGGTGGTGAGATTTGGACACAGATCACAACCACAAATAGCGACCTCCAGAGACATACATTCATTTCTCCTTTCTAGTATGTTTTGGGACACTCATTGTAACTATCTGAGCCTGTCAGTTTGAAAAAAATGCATGTTTATAGGGCGAACTTTGAAGGGAGCCACTTGCCCGGTCGAAGAGCGTTAGCTGGGCTGCAGGCTGCCTGCCCGGCTCAATACTGGAGCCACCTCAATAAAAGTATTATCCATCACTCACGTATACAGAAAAACAAGTGAAAACAGGGCCCAGGTTGAAAAAAAACGAAGTTTCCCTTTAACTCTACAATTTATCTATTTATTTATTCTGCCTTCATCGTGCATTTGTCTCACTTGTGCTGGTCATAACAGGTTTCCAGCCTCTCCAAATCGAGCCCCGATCAATTGAATTTACCGCTGATTAATATGCAAGAATGTGAAAGTATTTTCTCTTTATTATTGTGTCATTTTGTTTTGATCAATGACCAGCATAGTCGACTCAGTCCAAAACTTTGAAGTGTATTTTTAAATACATTTTTGTTGGAAAGACGTGTGGAAACCGATCCAGCTGTGCTTCCTCTCCGCCAGACGTTGGATAGTAACAGCTTAGCTCAGTACATGGGATTAACTAGAGCCGTGCCAGTTAACATAACACTGGCTTTGCTGTTCTGACGTCAGTTGGTCCATTTTCAAAAGACCTGATCAAACACGGTCCAAGCTGGTGGGATCTATCCCAGTGTCCAGATCAGAGAGACAAGTAGCTAGAACAACATGTTAATGACAGATGCACATAAACACACTTTATCCTAATAGAAACTAGAAAAAGATAGCATTTCCAGCAGGAAATGCGTGTGAATGCTGAAAGCAGCTGAAGAAATTGTTGAATCAATGCTAAATTAGTTGAAGAAACTGCTAAAGCAATGCTGAAAAGGCTAATGCTAAAGCTGAAACATATAACTTGTAGTATGAGATGAGTGTCTTTTACAGGTAAAAAGCAGTAGAAATGCTAAAGGGAGAAGAAAACATTGAAATCCTGCATGTTTAAATGTAATGGTTGAATAGTTGAAATCTGCAGCTAACCTGACAGGAAGGAAAACTGATGAACCAGCGCTAACATAGCTGAAGCAATGGCTGAGAATAAATTTAAAAAGTAGAAGATGTAAGATTTTGTATGAAATGGCTGGAAATTACTTGAAGACACGAAAAGTTTGAAAAATTCCTGAATTAAAAAAGTTAATACCTACTGAAATACATTGTAAACTGACAGCAGAAGAACATTGTGTTGAAGCATATAGATTGAGCATTATCTGAGGAGTAAAATAAGGGCATGTAAACAGCAGGTTTAATGGTGGGAAATGGTTGAGAAGAGCCTCAGTAGTTTAGGATAAGTGTAAAACAATGTGTTCAACACGATCAAACATGGTCCAAGCTGGTGGGATCTATCCCAGTGTCCAGATCAGAGAGAGACAAGTAGCTAGAACAACATGTTAATGACAGATGCACATAAACACACTTTATCCTAATAGAAATTAAGAAGTGTGTTGACCGGGATATGATGATGATATATCGGTGTGTGTCTGTTGTCATGGAGTTTAGCCTCCTAACCTCTCTGAACCCGGCAGTTTGCGTGAAAGCCTCCGTGGCCTGCAGCAGCTGGGCCGCCGCTCCACCCCAGACCTCATTCTTCTCCTTTTCCTATTTCTTCTCATTCTTCTGAGCTTAAAGCCGTGGGCAGAGCAGCACTTGCTCCTTATGTTCAGCTTGAATTGATAACTCATCTCTTCAAGAGTCATTTCACGTCCACTCTTCCTCCATCTTCTCTCTCTTCCTCTGCTTGTGTGTGGAGGAGCTGCTGTGTCTGGCTGGCTCGTCCGTCTCCATGTGCCACTTCTCTGTCTCACTAAATAAAGCAGGGACACTGTACTGTAATATTCAAGGCTATTTTTAACATCTATTATCAGGCCTCTGTGCTTTTTGATCCTCAGTCTCCTCACTGTGGGTTGGTGATTTTCGGGAATGAAAGCTTTTCGAGGCAAGATTGCAGTTACTGTTACTCAACTCTCCAGACACAATACAGACGAGATGCTGAATATAATGTCGGTGTAGTGGCTGTATAACCATGAATCCAGCAGACTCACAGAAAACTTTAGTAAGAAGAGTTTAGCTTTTCTAAATGCTGGTGGTAAAGAAAAAAAATCAACGCAGCACAGCACAGAGTTGATTCATTAATATTCAGTGTGAAGAGCAGCTTTCTCTGTTGAAGACTGACTGTGACCTTCTGTTGAATATGCAAATAGAATATCTGCAGAGTCTCATTCTGTAATTACATATCCGCTGTGCGAACAACGTGACCCCAGCATTAAAAAAAAAAATCATTGCAGGTCAAAAAGATTAATCAAAATAATAACTACAGCGAGGTCCCAAAGGTCTGTGACCACTTTCACATGGTCTCGGCCTTTTGGACCCCACTGTATACAATTAACCTTTTAAATCGAAAATATTACATTGTGTTTGTGTGAGGGTGGCGAGAATGTGTGTGTTTGTCTCTGCTCAGTTACAGTCAGAGCCACCACATGTGCCAACATTCTCCTGGTTGATGGAAAAATACTGTATTTCAGTGTTAAAGGTCAAGTTTTGATGTCAGTAAAAGAGGATTTATCTGTGGCTTTAGGTACTGAAAAAAAAGTCAAGGTAGAACAGAACATTTTATTTTGTTTTCTGAGGGGTTTTTTGTTTTTAATCTATTCAGAACAACCACAGTTACCAGATTGTAGCTACCAGCTGCACCTTGTTAAACAAAATAGGCTGAAATTAAACTGAACAGTCCAAATCAAACTCAGATTCATAAGATTCTTTTATGTTTTATTTTTTTTTTAAAAAACACTTGCTGATGGTCTCTAATGTTACTGTTGTGAGATGACAATTGGCTGATACTTTCACAGTGTTTTTACTGCATTGAAAAACGATTCACACAAAAAAAACATGGAAAGCTTTAAAGGGATAGTTCACCCAAAATTCAAATTGCACTCATTATCTACTCACCCTCATGTCGACCATGGCTTCTCTGAGTTACAGGGGGTCTCGGCGTAGCAGTGCATGTCCATATAACGGTTGCAAATGGATACCACTTTTCTTCGTAACAAAAAGACACTTGTTTGTAGCGGAAGCTCATCTTCTCAAGAGGACGGACCCTGGTCTGTCCAAATTTGACGATCCGGGAAGAGGAGCTTCGAGAAGCTTCTGCTACAAACAAGCTGAAATATAGACTTATTTAATTTTTTTCGGAACAATTTCTCATTTCGGGGCTTCAATACAAGACGGACATTACATACGGGCAGCATGGAGGTATTTGGATGTTTTTTGGTGTGTCTTTTTGTTACGAAGAAAAGTGGTATCCATATGCAACCGTTATATGGACATGCACTGCTACGCCGAGACCCCCTGTAAACTCAGAGAAGCCACGGATAACTCTGAAACTTCTCCCAGCCCTTAGTCGACATGAGGGTGAGTAGGTAATGAGTGCAATTTGAATTTTGGGTGAACTATCCCTTTAAAAGAATGAGGTTTGTATTTATCTTAGCAGCATGGCTGTGTGTCAGTGTAAGTTGGCTGTTTCAGACGTGTGCAGACATTTCTGTTCTGATGAGTCATTCAGACTTTGATGATCCGCTGACCTTTCCTCTCAGGTTGACATATTTAGGTTTTTAACTTAAATGCATTGTTGAATAGATTGTGCTGAAATTTAGCACAGATGTCCCACTCCCAGATAATGGGCCTAACGCAAGGACATTTAAGTGATCTTGTCTCTTTATTTTTCCTGTGAGGATTTCTTGTTCCAAATTGGACTCAACAAACTCTCTGAGCTGTACAAACTTGTCATAAATTGCTCATCTCAGCCTGATGAACACCACCTGTTCACGGGAAGGTGCATGTTCATCATTAGCATAATCAGTGCTCTTAAACTGTCCACATAATGCTTCCTGCTGCGCTCCGCTTGTGGGAGAGGTTTATTCCTTAAAAAAAGTCATGCAAGAGTGAAAAGTTTTACGCTGCTGAGCTTCAAGTTCTGCATCACATATACAAACCAAAAGGGGAAAAATTAAGGAAAGATAGATGGAGGGAGGAAACAGATTGGGTCAAAAAGGAAGGAAGGAAGGAAGGAAGGAAGGAAGGAAGGAAGGAAGGAAGGAAGGAAGGAAGGGATTGTTGAAAGAAGGAGGGGAACAGGAAGGAAAGAAAGATGGAGGGAGAGAACAGATCAGGTCAATTGGGTCAAAAAGGAAGGAAGAAGTAAGGACGAAGGGAACGGAGGAAGGAAGGAAGGAAGGAAAAAAAGATTGTTGAAAGAAGGAGGGGAAAATGAAGGAAAGAAAGATGGTGGGAGGGAACAGATTAGGTCAAGGAAGGAAGCAGAAGGATGAACGGAGGGAAAGAAGAGAGGAAGGAAGGGAAAAGGATTGTGGAAAGGAAGGGAGAAAGGAAGGAAAGAGGGAAGGATGGAGGAAGGGAGCAGATTGGACAATTTTGACCCAGAAGGACAACAGGAGGGTTAAAGATCAGATGAAAATGAATAGATGTGTACAAGGGGAAGGGGAAAACAGAGAGAAGAAGCATTGTAAAGAAAGAGTTAATTCTTCAGGACTAGATGTGAAGATGTCTTGTTAAAGCAAGGTGACTGATAGACTGATATGTGAAGCAGTCAAGGCGACAATTACCTCTGGGGTATCAGGTTCAACAGTGTCACAGCAGGTGATGTTACACTCGCTGTGTCTCAATTCCACGGCTTCATTTGAGGACTGACTGCGTCTCAGCGCCGTGCACAGATTGCCACATCTCCGACCGACGCTCCTTCAAACGCAACCAAGGAGTGCGTCCCTCATTGCCCGAGCAACGAAGGATCCCACGATTAATTTCATGCTGATGATGAATCACTGTGGGATCACTTTTCAGAATGAGAACAAGGCAGGTTAAACAGCAAGCAGGGGACAGATAGAAAAATCCTCCGTCTCATTTCAGTTTGGCCTATGAGGTCAATTTAGGTCGCACTTTGTCAGAGTGACCGCGTCCTTCGATTTGATGCAACCCCTAAATGAGATGCGGCTTTACGCATCACATCAGAAGAAGATCCTGATCAGAAACCTGCAGAAAGACCCGAGGTGGCATGTTCACACCACATCAGTAAAGCAGAAATTAGTATTTATGGCATCACTCTGCTCCTATAGGACCAATTTCATCAGTGCAGAGCATAGTTGCAGTTTTATTCCACCATGAATATGCTAAACTAATGTATGATACATGATAATACTTTACAATTAATCACTTATAAAGGAATCTAAGCTATAACTCATTAATGTTTAATGAGAGATGAATATTAGACAGGCTGTCCAGGCAGAGAATAAACTAATCCTGGGGATCTTTGATTTAAATAACTCATTACCTGTCTGATTTTTATTCATGCTTCAACTTTTAACTTTTTACTAATTTGAATTCTAATTGATTCCTTAACGGTTAATAGTGATTTTATGAGTGCGGCCAATTATTAAGCAACAAGAGATTTTCTTTTTTTTTTTTTTTTAATAGATACAGTTTAAATCATCCCTAGTGTAAAAATGGTCTTTTATGTGTTGCCCTGCAGACACATTGTAAACATGTCTCCAGTCATTTGAACACCGCCAGCCGCCTTGTGTCCTCATCATTACTGCTCAATATCTCTCCTTTGCTTGAAGGAGTCTCACGGCTACAAACCCTCATGAATTACTCACCACCGCTCGTCAACTGAGAGCGTTTTTCCAACCTTAGATGTTTTATGCATAAGACCCCGGAGTGCAGGCGGGTGAGGACCAGAGAAGACTAAAACCATTTTAGTGTGTGGTTTGTTGAGAATTAAGTGTCTTTGTTGCCGCCTTGCTCTGACTGACTGACTGACTGACTGACTCTTCTCCAAGTCTGCCCTTACCCGCCTGCCTGTCTTAAGGGGTCCGGCCTCTTTGTCTCTCAGGTTGCATCCACACAACAGTGTTTTCATTTCTGATGCAAATGTCAAATTTCAGACAAAATCAATCTCCGTCTAGACCGTTACACCTGAGCAATCACAAACACAAGGTGTCAGTGGGTGAGCCTTTGTAAACAAGAGGCAGATTTTCTATTCTGCAGTTGATTAAATTCAATTCTACAATTAAAGAGAGGCAGAGCAAAGACAACAAAGTTAGTAACACTTTTAGTTCATTATTGAAGTTGTTTCTGATAAGACCTAATCAGGGAGCAACCATGTGTGTCTAGGTCATTGTTTCCAAAGCCTGAAACGGGGTCAGCAGTGTTTCCAAGGTGTGACATTTCTGCGATCATATGGACAGGAATTGAAAATGTAACAAAAGAGGTGTTTTAAAACGAAACCGTAGGAGACTGGACGTAGCATGAGTCTGTTTGTCTTCCTGTCTGTGGTCTGACTGTCTGTCTGTGATGGTTTTTTTGGGATGACAGCTCGCCTCAGGGATCGGATCCCTCCGTCTGATCCCAGCACGCTTTTCTCCTCCGCTCATGTTCACTTCCATTCACACTCTTTACAGCGGCGGGGTGGGGAGGCGGAGGGGGAGGGCGCAGAGCGTGAAGTGTGTGATGGAGTGAGTGCGCTGCGTTGCGTGTGTGTGTGTGTCTGAGAAGTCCCACAGGGCGTGTGCGAGGAGGTTCATTGAGTTCATTTTGATTCGTCCTGTCTGTATCCAGGCAGGCAGGAGTCTCTCCTCGTCTCCTTCACCATCTCTCATGACCCCACTCCCCAACCCCCCACCCCCCCACCCCCACCCCACCCCTCCTCCTCCTCCTCCGGTGCGTCTGCTCCACTGCCCCCGTCGACCCCGCACATGTGACTGGGTCTCTCTCCACGCTTGGCCACCTTCAGACTGATTTGGCCCACACTTGACCACATTTCACCACTGCTCCATTTCCACTCGATCAGATTTTGTGTGTGTGTGTGTGTGCCCCAGAGGAGGGGGGGCAGACTGTAAACAGTCATCACTTGTTGACTTCCTGCCATCCATCAAAGCCTTGACCTCCATTAAGTCCACGTGGCCTTGTCCTCCTCCTCCCGTATTTAAAACGTTAAAGGAATAGTTCATCCAAAATTCAAATTTCACTCATTATCTACCCATCTTCATGTCAACTAAGAGCTGTGAGAATTTTCAGAGTCCTCCGTTCCTTCTCTGAGTTACGGGGGGGGGGGGGGGGGGGGCCGTGCAGCAGTATTTGTCCATATAATGGTTGTGAATGGATACCAACTTTCTTTGTCCAAAAAGACACACCAAACCAAAACCATCCAAATACCTCCATAGTGCTCGTCTGTAATGTCCCTCTGGTATTGAAGCCCCAACATGAGAAATTGTTCCGAAAAAAATTAAATAAGTCTATATTTTAAGCTTGTTTGTAGCGGAAGCTCCTAGTGTCTCAGTTCACTGCTCTTCCTGTGTCATTACAGACGAGCAGTATGGAGGTATTTGGATGTTTTTTGGTGTGTCTTTTTGGACAAAGAAAGTTGGTATCCATTGACAACCATTATATGGACAAATACTGCTGCGCGGACCCCCCCATAACTCAGAGAAGGCACAGCTCTTAGTCCACATGAGGGTGAGTAGATAATGAGTGAAATTTGAATTTTGGGTGAACTATCCCTTTAACGCAAACTTGTCATATGAAGCAGGGTCCACACAAAACTTGATTTAGTTAGCATATTTCATGTCTGCATTTCATTTCCCTTCTATCTAATAGCTTTGCAAAAGCATCCCATACTTTAAAGGGCGGTAATGTATCCAGTGCTTCCCCCGGCTAATGAAATGGCCTCGAACGTGACACAATTTCCATTTTTAGGATTTACGGTCACGCAGTCGTCTTAAGTTCTGGTTCTCAGGCTTTTCCATTGTAAATAAGAGTCTGGGGATGAGAATCTGTCTCACATTTAGAGCTGACCATGTTTCCACTATCTGTCTGATTCATGCTTTGCTAACAATTTCCATGCTGAAATCCTCTGCCAACCACGTGTGTCGCCTGTGTCATGAGTAAGCCACGAAGAGTTAAGCGAACTTCTGCGGTCTCGGTTCCCATCTCAAGGCGGCTGGGTTTGAATTCCTTTCCTTTTTAGTGAGGGGAATGTTGAGTCAGGCAGTGAGAGGGCAGCTATGACTCAGGGTTCCTGGGACTTGTCGGGTCGGCCCGTCTGTATCCAGGCAGACGTGGAACTAGGGAAGCGGTGGTGATGTCATGCACAGGAGTAGATAAAGGTTTCCAGATATTTGGGTTTTTAGTCATTAAGGTTTGGAGATTTGGTCTGAGATCTGTATGTCAGCGCCACAAAAGACGGAGAATGAGAATAAGTACGTTTTTGGGTTTGTGATCCTTAGCAGTAGGAATAATTACAAAGCATTAATTTAACAGCATCATTGGAGTATCCACAGTGCAAAAAGTAATAAACATGTATATTTATTTATTTATGTATTATAATAAGATATAATAAAAGTCTCAGAGAACATTTTAAAGCAGAAAAATATATTACTACACACTATTTTGACCAAGGTTGTCTGAGACTAATGACCCACTTGTTGTTGTTGTTTGGCCTAACTGAAGAAGTACACCACAGTTAAACTAGTCATTTATCATCCAAAACCAGGGAATTGAGGTTTAACTAGTAAGAAAACCATGAATTTAAAATATTTACCACAGATACAATATTGATTTCTAAGGTCAAAATTAAATTAAAGTTTGCACAGTTTCAGTGTTTTGTATTTGTTTCTGTATCTTAGATGAGTCCAGCTTCCAACTTCTGAAATGAGTCCAATGCCCTTGGGCGACCACTTGCTTACAAATGGTGTTTTGAGCAGCACTGGATGTGAACGCTGAGTTTTTATTATCAGAGAGCCAGTATACTCACGGTAATGGCACCTAATGTGTCCTATATGGACAACTTTAAGAGTAACAAATGAAGAGAGATGGACAGAGCCATAACTGCGGTCACTCTCAGCCACCAATCGCTCTTCATAGTTAAAGCAATACTTTAGGATCCCCTGTTGCTTCCATTATCTCACAGCTTGATAAATGAAGCTCAGCATTAGCTCCAACAGAGAGCTTAACGTGCGCTGGCTGACTGGCTCCAAGACCCGTAATTATTTGGATTTTAATTATAAGTTTACCATATTAATTTGTGTTGTATGGTTAAGTGGTGCAATATTATTTGAGTATTCTATTATTAAATAACATGACTTTATTGAATCTGTTAACATTTGAGTGGTAACATTTAATTTGGTTCTTTACAACCTTTCTTTTTTTTTTCTGTGGAGCTCTTTGGTTCCCACCTGCCCATGTTTGCAGTAGGACAGTTTTGAATGTGACACTCAAAGAGCTGATGTTGTGTTAACTCTCCTGTCATGTTGGTTTTGATCTAAGAGGTTGGTTTAAATAACATTGTCAGCGACAGCTCAAAGGGACACTAACAACCAAGTAATAAAGGTTATATTTTGCACCAGAGCCTTTTAAAACCTGCTATAAAAGGTCAAATAGTTGATGTAGATGATCTAAGTTTGACTGAATATCATTAAATATCAAATGATCACTGTATTTCCTCTCATCAAGCTTTAATTACTGAGATAATTAATGGAAGAAGCCTTGAAGCTGAATGTATAATTCATCCTTCCTCAGAAACATCGCGTATCCCAAAGATTCTACCATAATAATGACTGTATTCATTAAACATGTTTCCAGGATCCATTAATTATCTCATTGCCAAGTTAACCTTCGTCTTTCTGCTACCATGTTAGGGTCAGTTTTGACATTTTTTTCATCCAATTTGTTTTTGCTCTCTTGGTTAGGCTTCCTTATCCATGAAAATATTGGTTTTAATATTTTTTGGTGTGGGCCCCTGGGCCTTTTTTGTCAGTATACCCCTTGGCTTCAATTTAACCTTCCTCTTGTCAGCTTTCTGCTGGTGTTAGGGTCAGCTGTAAAACACACTAAAAACAATTATTTATCATCCCATTTGTTTCTCATGTCTTATCCATGAAAAGGTTGGTTTTGCACTTATGATTTCAGTTTTAACTCCAATTATTGTTCTTATTGTTATAACTGCGTCTAAATCAACCCTAACACCACAAATTATAATTTGCAGAGCATTTTAGAATTTTGTGAAAAAAAAATGTTAGAGGTTCCTGACAAAGTCCAAAAGCCTTGATGCAATAAACAGATTTGTGTGGTACTTTTATGGATTTAAAAAAAAAACTGGTGACCCAAACACAAGAGTTAAATTCTCTCACATGTTTACTCCAGTGGCTGCAGTGCATTGCGGTTGATTGAGGCTTGAGCCGGTGGATGAACGACAGTGATCATAGACAGTATGTCACATCAGGATCCGGCTCAGGCTACATGTGCATCATCTACGTCCTGTATCTCTAAGGGATACCGCATCAGTGATGAAAATCCCTCATCTAAAATTGATCAAAGTCCACGACAGAGTGATGCAGAGGTCGCCTTGGTGACTCTCTTCTTCACAGCGTCTCATCCTGACCTGCTGAGGCTGCTGCTTGTCATGCTGCTGTGTGCTCAGTGACGGCTCTGATGTGTTAAAGAAGGCCTGAGAAGACGGCTGCATTGTTCTTGTAGTGAAATGTAGATGTTGCAGAAGCTGTCAGGTGCCGTCTTTGTCTCCGGTGGTTTTGCATTAAATCTCTGCTACTCCTCCTCTATTATCATACAGTACCTACTCACTTTTTACCTGCTGCAGTGAATGCACAGGAGCTTTCCTTGGTGACGTCAAAGCACAGACATACTGACAGTTAACACAGTGATTAAAGCTGACTGATACACTTTGTACTGGAGCTCATATTCAGTGTAAACCGGCACTGTTAATGCATGTAGTCAGGTGCAGCCATACTGGGAAATGAGTGAAAAAAATAGCAATTCAGGAAAAGCCAAATTTTATTTTTCTTATCCAATATAAATAATCATGTCAAACACTATTTGTGTTAGATTTCTGAATGTCCTTCAAGGTAACTGGTCCGGATTTTTATTAATAGGATTTCCAATTTATTTTCCAACCGGAGCTGACAGGGCACGAATAACCTGGTCAACGCAGTAAGAGCTCTGTTGTGTGTTAAAGGGGCTATTTGGTGCTAAATAGTAATGTTAGCATCAACAGCTGTTTTCTTATCAGTCTCACCAAGAACCAATGTTGCAAGTTCAGCATCAAAATAATTGCTTTTACTCACCCAGAGCTGTCTCCTGTGGCAGAGAGCTACCTTTTTGTTTTTCCATTTTCTATTACTTCTCCTCCACATGTTGAAACGTCTTTGGGCAATAAACTGAGCCTCAAATTGCCATTGATGGCTTTTCCATCATTGTATGAATGTGTGTGTGTGTCTGTGTGTGTGTATTGCAGAGCGCTTTGAAAGGTTAACAGATTAAAAAATGTTCGCCAAGGAGCATTTCCTGATTGAGTGCCTGATCATGGCTCGATGCTGAAAGCTGTGTGTGTTTGTTAGCCTGGGTATACCCATGCTGCCTTGCGCACAATTTTATTCGCTCTGCAAGTCAGCCTGGAAGCAGATTTTTTTTTCCTATAGTTTGCCACGCCAAGACCTGCCTTACTAGGCCTCTGATTGCGATGCCCTCTACTCCGCCGGTTGGGTTTAGGTATGAAGAAGGGAGTGGTTAAGGTTAGGGTAAGATGCAGGTAGGCTAGCCTTGCAGAGGTCAGCCAATCAGAGGCGGAGTAAGGCGGGTCTTGGTGTGGCCATGCTGGGAAAAAAAATATCACAGCCTGGAAACCATGGACCCAATTTTTCCCTAAACAAGAGAGCCAATCACAGAGCGGGGCAGGGGGCAGCAAGACGGTGACAACACCGAAGCGACTTTGTTGATTGCTTGTCGATCCAACATGGCGGCAGCTGCTTTACCTTTCGATGCAGCAAGTAAGCGGAATGTTTGTGATAATATAAGTCTTAAAAAGTTCTATCTTCCGACAGCAATCACTTACATAGAGTGTTTGGTCTGAAACACGGGTCTGTCAGACACTCTGCTCTGCTGTAAGCCGAGGAGAAAACTTTCCTTGTATCCTACAACCTTTATCCAATGAGGAGAGAGAACGGCATAAAGGGGCGGTCCTCTCTGTGTGTGCAGCCAAGGGATGCGCGTGAATGTGGTGACGTAGGGACGAGGGCGGGGACTGCTAACTCCATCGACTGACAAGAAGTTAGCCAAAACCACCGGATCGCTTACTTCTGCTTTAAGTAGTTTAGCAAGTTTATTTTGAAAAAAGAGCAACATTTAGCACTTTTTTCCTCATCGGATTTCTGTCGCTCTACATACGTCATCGGGTATGATTAATATGATTAGCTATAAGCTACCTACAGACACATTTGATAGACATTCGTAGCGATCAATAAACAGCTCTGGGCCACGCCTCAAATATGAAAAAATGAACGGGTGGTTCCCAGACCGAATCTCAATCTACATTGAGATGAGGTCTGGTGTTAGCCAGGCTATGTGTTCGTTGTTTTTTATGGACTCACATGACCATGCTGTTAAAATAAATAATAAATAAATAAATTGTGATTTTGGGTTGATAGATTAATTTATCTTTTTTTCCCCCAGTTCCTGAGTAGTGTCAGAAAGCATTAAATTCAGGCTGCATATTCCACTGACAATCTCCTGCAGTAGTGTGGAAGGTCTATAGGCTAAGAAGCAAGTTCCCAGGATGAAAGAAGTCAGCAAAGCGCTCGGTACGGCTTGTTAGTTTTACTGCTTTGAGCTCACGGTAAGCACTGGAGGAGCCTCGGACGAATGAATCAACATTTTTTATCAACACAGATTTCCTCTCATGTGGAGTGCGGAGGCTTGAACAGTCAGAGGACGGCGTTCAAAGAGACTTCAAAATCGACCTCACACCGAATAAAAGCGAAGGGAACAAAAAGAGGATTTTGGGGAAGTGAAGGGGACACGATTTTCTGACAGTGTCCTGAAGTTCCCCCCCGTGCCTTTTGATGATGGGAGGAAACTGCTTTCTCTGCAGTTTCTTTGAAGCAAAGACCTAGATTCTAAATAGGTTATAATGGCCTGTTTTCCTTTGTTAAGTGCCTTCTGATAGCATTCTGATAGCAACATACAGTGCTACCTGCTGCAGTACACAGAGATTTTGTGTACATCATCAGAAGTTGTGTGGTTTGCATCAATCGCAAAGGCTTGAGTTAATTCCACTGCTGCAGAGAAGCTGTAAACTGTTACTACAAGTGCTGAGTTCACTGCTCACCATCGAGGGTTATTTACAGAACTTGCCAATCAGTTGTAATCGGGATAGCGGCCGCCCCTTGTACAAGATGTTACACATTATCCGCCAAAAAATGTCTTTCTGTTCGGCTTCCAAAACAGTTTCAGTGTGAATTTTATCACATTGTCAAACAGCAGCGCGCCGATCGGCGCCTCGTGCCCCCCGGCTGTGCACAGCTGTCAGTCAAAGCTGAGCTGAGCGGTAAGGCAGTGAAGAGCGATGGCAGATCTCTCTCCTCCCTGACTCCATCTGAGAGCCTGAGGTGAGGCGAGGACTGACAGCGCCGGAATTGCGTATGCATTGTCTTCATGTTAGTAATCATCATTAAAGGGATTAAAAGGAGCACTCTAACCAGGAAAGAGACACACACACACACACACAGCTAATCATCACTGGAGACCTGATTGGTTTTATGCACTCACACACTCATAAAGAACACACTTGCACGCAAAAATCATTTCCAAGTTCTTGTTGGGCTTTGTTTAATGAAGTTGTGCCAACATTGCTAATCACCTGTATCTCTACTTCTCTACTCCACTTGCATTGTTCATTTAAATCCCTATTAAGCTGCAGCACTTAAGTTTTGTGCAGGATGACAATATAACTCACACACACAGCCATAAAGATATAATGTGTGTGAGTGTGTGTGTGTGTGTGTGTGTGTGTGTGTGTGTGTGTGTGTGTGTGTTGGCTGATGTGCGGGTGGCGCGGTGCATCTCCCACTGTGAAGGTAAGATTAGGGACAAATTAATCCTCCTCCAGCGGACCATAATCCTTTGCAGATAGATGGCAGCAGATGTTGTGCGTGATTGCCAGCCCATACTGAGCATGTGTCGGGCTGTGCTTGCTGTTTATTGGACGCCTTGTGTGTAATCAAACTCTCACAATATTATAGTGCAGGCTAATATTTACTGACTGCAGTGTATTTTGCTTTAGGTAACTTTCAGGCTTGACGTACTCTGGTGAGTCATCTCTGAGAGTCTTATAAAGGCAAGGTGTTTCATTTATTATGAGTGTTTGTCTCGCTCCATATAATATGTCAAGTCATGCCAAAGCAACTGTATAATGTGTAGTGTGTAATGAGGGTTCACTCGCTTCTGACTTTCAGTTTTTCCACCAAATAAAGGTTTAGAAGAATCTACATAAAAGTTTTAAAGGTCCTATATTTTACACTTAAGTGTTTTATTTGAGTTGATCCATAAGAGGGTGTATTTGTGGTTTTAAGAACCAAAAACCACCAATGTAGATTTTACATCTCCTCTCTCAGGCTTCTTTGGAGCTAAAGCAGCAACAGGTCATTAAGCCAATCAGGATGCGCTCCTCTGATTGGCTGCATGTTTACTGAACGATCAAATAAGGAATATGGTAGATTCAATGTAAACAAAAATCCTGCAATGTTGAATGCTGAGTGTACTGTAGATGGGCGGGGCAAGGTAAATGCTTTGCTGTGACATCACTAAGTCACAGAAGTCCGGCTCATTTTAAAGGGATAGTTCAACATTTTGGCAAATTGGCCTATAATCCAACGCCGTTATTATCTCATAGCATGGTGAATGTGCAGGTCACTACTTGTCCACCAGAGCGTTTTGGAGTTGTTGGATTGTGTATTTGATGAGTTTAATGAGGGAAACCAAGAAATCCCATTAGCCTCCGTAGCGTAGCTCTGAGCAGCTCGCAGCTCTGCTCTGCCATTCTAAAAATAGCTTGCACCGACAATTAAAGGTATCGAACCTACTGTGACTACAGTATAGGCATTATGGCAATGGTCCAATTTGCCAAACTATCCCTTTAAGGCTGCGTTTCTGAACACAGGTTGTGTGCATTTCTCTTTGGTAGCAGTTCGATACTGTCACACTAGGGACTCCAGGGATCCAGGGATCCAGGAACCGGATGAATCCAGGGATGGTTCAGGAACACAGCAGGGGGTCAGAGGCAGCCGGGCCGGTCCTGGAGGCGGAGGAAAATCAGATTAGTCAAGGTTTACAACAGGTTTCAAAAGATACAGGGCTGGAACGAGACAGACTGTGTTGAGTCTCTGGCAGCGTGAAGAAGCAAACGTCTGGCTTTTATATCTGAGGGTAACTGAAGATGACAAATTCCGGGAAAACACCAAAGTTGGGCTTTTATTTACTGATCAGCATCACTTCTTTTGTTCTTGCTTTTCATTATTGGTTTATTGACCACCTGACCAGTCCAATCCAATCACATAATGATATAACCAGCTATAAATAAAGATGATGCTCGTAACAAGAAGGACAATAGCAGATGCAGAATGTACAGTCCACAGTGCCTCCTGTTTATTCTGAGCTCTCTGATGTTTGTCTGTGTTCTTGATTTACAGCCTCGGTTTCCTACAGTCGTCTTGGCAGAGGCAGCTCAGGGTGGCGCTCTCAGCGCCGTGTCACTGCTTTGTCCAGCAGACATTTCCTCTGATGTCTGAAGTGAATTATGAAATCAGTGCGTCTCTGACCTTCCCAGGCACAATGCGGCTTAATTTAGAGGAGGCGCGGCGTTCGGAGCATTAAGTTTTATTAGCCAGCACTTCAAGTGTTCCCTTTTGCTGGATGAAAGAGGAGCCTGTTTGTTGAATTGAGCTGGAAGCCTCCCAGCTTCTCTCTACCTGCTTTTAAAAAGACTAATAAAGTTGTAATTGAAACATCTCGGAGCATTTTTCCGCAGCGGGATGATGGTAACAGGGAGGAGGAGGAGGCGAGGTGTCAATGTGACAGTATCCCCTTCTGAGGATGATGAAAGCGGAGTAGGGGAGCGGAGCAGAGAGTGCGCTTGTTTCTGTGCCGTGTGTATGTATGTGTGTGTGTGTGTGTGTGTGTGTGGATATTTGCGCAGAACACACAGCATCTCTTACCTTGGGGGTACAGTACAGTACATAGCGGAGCCAGGGCTCTGGTGTTTGGGCTGGCTCAGAGCGATACAGCCAGAGGAGGGGGAGGGAGGTGAGGCGAGGCGATGAGGAGCGAGGAGTGAATGGAGGCCTCTCAATAACTCACAGGGCAAGAAAGTGTTTTATACATTCCAATTCAAATTGTGAAGCAAAAACAAAAAGAAAAACTGAATAACTGAATAGATCTATACAGTATACATGTAGACTATATAAAGCTATGAAGACATGTATCATTATTTTGATGAATGAACCGAGTGGACAGTTGTTGTCTGAACACATAAAGGAGGTGCTAAAACAGCTCCTGAAGTAAATACAACACACTGTAACACTTCATAATAAGTGCACACTATTAAAGGGATAGTTCACCCAAAATTCAAATTTCACTCATTATCTACTCACCCTCATGTCAACTAAGGGCTGTGAGAATTTTCCTCCGTGGCTTCTCTGAGTTACGGGGGGGTCCGTGGAGCAGCATTTGTCCATATAATGGTTGTGAATGGATACCACTTTTCTTCGTCCAAAAAGACACACCAAAAAACATCCAAATACCTCCATACTGCTCGTCTGTAATGTCCCTCTTGTATTGAAGCCCCGACATGAGAAATTGTTCCGCCGGTGATTTGCACTGACACAGGAAGAGCAGTGAACCTAGACACTGGGAGCTTCCGCTATAAACAAGCTTAAAATATAGACTTATTTATTTCAAAGGAGGTTAAATCGAAAGCAACTGGACTTAGTTATTTGTAATAACTTAGTTATTTGTAATAACTAAGTCCAGTTGCTTTCGATTTAACCTCCTTTGAAATACTATGACCTGGGCAAATGAGAATATGCACCGGCCCATAGACTTATTTAATTTTTTTCAGAACAATTTCTCATGTCGGGGCTTCAATACAAGAGGGACATTACAGACGAGCAGTATGGAGGTATTTGGATGTTTTTTGGTGTGTCTTTTTGGACGAAGAAAAGTGGTATCCATTCACAACCATTAGGACAAATACTGCTGCGCGGACCCCCCCGTAACTCAGAGAAGGAACGGAGGACTCTGAAAATTCTCACAGCTCTTCGTTGACATGAGGGTGAGTAGATAATGAGTTTGAAATTTAAATTTTGGGTGAACTATCCCTTTAAGCATTAGTTAAGCATGAATTAATAGTGAATTCATCATTAAACATGGACACTCATTAGTATGTCGTTTATAAACACAGTTAAAAATGTTCTACTCATCATTGATAAGCACTAACTGTATTCATAAACTACTAATTTGAATTTCCCTGTTATAGTCTCTCTTAGTTCCTGGATGTCACTCATTCAGTTTTTAACTATAACTATTAAGAAATGCTCAAGTAGGTGTTAATGAAATATTCTCGATCATGTCATTTTTAGTGGATCCATATGAAGTCTCTGACTGTGTTGGTTGTTTTCTGTCGAGCAGGTTGTGGTCGTGGATGTAGGCGTTTTATAGCTGCTTCCCTAAAAACACTTTCCTCCTGTAGCCAAAAACAATGACTGAAACTCACAATAAAGCTCAGTAGGAGCTGATTCAGCTGATGGTTCTCTGTAGACTTGTAACTACAGCAAAATGCACAACATATCAATTAGAGTCACTTTAAACAAATGAATGTTAGTGAAACCTTTGGCTGGTCCAACATCAGTTGTTCATGATGTGTTTTTACACTATTTCTAAGTGCCTGCAGTAAAAGGAAACAACCAAGACTATAGCTGCAGGATTTGTACCTGCATGTTGAACAACACATTTTACTGCAAGAAAAGGGAAATGCATTAAAGTGGATGTGGTTTATCTGATAATATCCAAATCAAGTGCAATATTCTCTATATAAAATAACTCATAGCTGCATGAAAGTGGATAAAGACATAAATAACCTATAGGACCCACTGGCCTCTCAGATCTAAAGGTGTGATTGGTTTCAACAGCACAATTTTCTGCCTCTAACAGGTCAAACTCTTGTTGATTTGAAATTTGCCCTGGATGGCAGCAGCCTGTCTCTCACACGTGATCCCATCATGCTCCTGTGCAGAGGCGGCTTCTTGTTAGAAAATTAAAGGGAAGCAGTGAAGAGACAACTGCAGAGAAGTCAGCGAGAACAGCTCCAACCCCTCTTCTTTTGAAACACACATTCACTTAGACATTAGGGACTGCAACGAGCTATTAAAGATTAAAAAAAGGGAATAGAAGAGAACGTGTTTAAATTATCAGTTGGAGTGTCAACCTATTACGCGCCGCTACGGTGGCTTCTGCTTGTATTTCCCGCCCCCCTTTGCTGAAATGTTGGATTTTCTAGCTGCAGTTACTTTCTATTGAAGTCAAAGCACGTTGCTGTTCAGTCTCTGCACCTGTGAGGAAAAGTATGGAGCTAATGATATTTGTTCATGAGCACACTATCATGTGTGTGTGTGTGTGTGTGTGTGTGTGTGTGTGTGTGTGTGTGTGTGTGCCAGCAGTTGCGCAATGTCAATACCTGTCAACACTGACGAAAGGAGAAACCCTCTACTTTCCCATGACCTTACCTGATTCCAGCCCCGATCGAGGAGCCCAGCCAGCTCCTGCAGGTGAGAGGATGGTGAAAGGTATTGGTTTCCATGGTTACTACTCAGTTCCCACCGACTAGAGAGCCAGGTGTTGGCGGCGCCGCGGCGGGGGACGTTGGGGGTGACCTTATATGCTCTTGTCGGCTGAGTGGGCGTGAGTGCGTTTCTGGCGACAGAGGAGAAGTTTAGTCGTCAGGACCCAGAGCTGTCAACCTGATTTACACTGGCATCCATTAAAGGGATAGTTCACCCAAAATTCAAATTTCATTCATTATCTACTCACCCTCATGTCGACTAAGGGCTGGGAGAAGTTTCAGAGTCCTCCGTGGCTTCTCTGAGTTACAGGGGGTCTCGGCGTAGCAGTGCATGTCCATATAACGGTTGCAAATGGATACCAACTGTCTTCGTAACAAAAAGACACACCAAAAAACATCCAAATACCTCCATGCTGCTCGTATGTAATGTCTGTCTTGTATTGAAGCCCCAAAATGCAAAATTGTCCCGAATAAGTCTATTTTTCGAGCTTGTTTGTAGCGGAAGCTCCTCTTCCCGGTTCGTCAAATTTGGACGAACTGGGAAGAGGACGGACCTGGTTCGTCCAAATTTGACGAACCGGGAAGAGGAGCTTCCGCTACAAACAAGCTCGAAAAATAGACTTATTTAATTTTTTGTCACATTTCGGGGCTTCAATACAAGACGGACATTACATACGAGCAGCATGGAGGTATTTGGATGTTTTTTGGTGTGTCTTTTTGTTACGAAGACAGTTGGTATCCATTTGCAACCGTTATATGGACATGCACTGCTATGCCAAGACCCCCTGTAACTCAGAGAAGCCACGGAGGACTCTGAAACTTCTCCCAGCCCTTAGTCCACATGAGGGTGAGTAGATAATGAGTGAAATTTCAATTTTGGGTGAACTATCCCTTTAACACCAGTCTCTCCGTCATGGCAGTCACTGAATCCTCATTACCTGGAGCTCCACCTCAGGTCCGTGTCCACAGTAATCACCTCAGTTGTGCTGATTCAGCCTGCCGGGAGTGGACGTGTGCGCACGCGCGTCTGTGCTTTTCTGCATGAGCAAGCCTGGAAAGTAAATATTCCATGATTGTATTATTACACTGAGAGCGCCCGTCCTCTGAGGGCACAGTAATTGCGCGTATACGTCGTCCACAGTAGAACGGAGAACCAAACTGCATTATTAAAGACCAGCTACAGCAACAAGGTTATCAATTGTGTGTGTGTGTGTGAAGTGTAAAGGCATCCCTTCCCTCTCTCTATCCTCCCCTTGCTGTTTGAAGGTCACAGCTGTCTGTTGGGGCTCATTACACTAACAAGCGCTCAGCTCGCTCCCCGGGGCTCTGTCAGTGGATCTGCTCTGGGCCAATAGAGGGATTACAGTTCACATACAGGGATACAGGGGTGTATCTGTGGTCAGCGGCAGCCTCAGCAGACTCCATTCTTCAATTTTTAACCAGCATTTAAAAAAGAAAAAAAAAAAAATCAACAGCCCGCTGAGAAGCACGAATCCTCTTCTTCGCTTTGATGTTCCTCTGATGTGCGAGATGAGGATGAGAGTAAGCGCAGGCGAAGACAAATCCTTTGACCGCTGCAGAAAAAGCATCTACAATACAATACATCAGCAATAACAGATGAAAATCCAGAGAATCACAGTGAAACATCCTCATCATGCTGATTTATGGATTTGCAGTCACCAGATTTGTACATCTATACACAGTCGCAGCTGTAAATGTGGATGCTGCATTATCGGCTTTACGGGGCAGATGTGCAAATTGGCACCTTGCGCTGCTCCCTCTGCACAACGAAGGGGAACTCGTAGAAGCACTGAATATTTAGCATTTGTTGTGCCTCCTGTGACAGTCACAGCTGGAGGCATTGTTTTCCAGCTTGTCTGGCACCACTTCATTACCTCTGGCATAAACATTCACTTGGACCCGAGGATGAACTGATTAGAGTTTGGTTTTAAGAAAGGTCAAAGGTCAATTTAAAGGGATAGTTCAACATTTTGGCAAATTGGCCCATTGCCATAATCGCTTTAGTCTTAGCAGTAGGTTCGTTACCTTTAATTTTCAATGTAAGCTATTTTTAGAACGGCGGAGCGGAGCAGCAGGCTGCTCAGGGCTATGCTATGGAGGCTAATGGAATTTCTTGGTTTCCCTCATCAAACTCATCAAATACACAACCCAACATCTCCAAAACGCTCTGGTGGACAAGTTGTGACATGCACATTCACCACACTATGAGAAAATAATGGAACGTTACGAGACGGAGCTGTTTTAGAGGTAAATTCATGCAAAACCGCTGATGTGCGTTGCGTTCAGGGACAGTTTTTCAGCAAGCTGACTCTGTATTTACCCTGTATTTACCTCGAAAACGGCTCAGTTTCGTAACGTTCCATTATTATCTCATAGCGTGGTGATTGTGCAGGTCACAACTTGTCCACAAAAGCGTTTTGGAGTATTGGGATTTTGTATCTGATGAGTTTGATGAGGGAAACCAAGAAATTCCTTTAGCCTCCGTAGCGTAGCTCTGAGCAGCCTGCTCCTCCACTCCGTCATTTTAAAAATAGCTTACACCGACAATTAAAGGTAACGAACCTACTATGACTATAGCGATTATGGCAATGGGCCAATTTGCCAAAATGTTGAACTATCCCTTTAAGCTCACATTTTTGGCCATATGTCAAGAATTTATATGCTTAGTCGGACATAAACTAATAATTAAACCTAAGTAAAAAGGAATAATGACATTTGATATCCAAAGGGTCAGTGGTCAATGTTGCTGTGTCTCTCTGATGTTCAGGTGACCATTAAGACCCTGTCTCAGTAATACAAGTGGAAATTGTGACTGTGTTTCCTCTAGCTTCATTTAAACACAGAGGGAAACAACCACGACTTGCTAATTCTAGTTTGCATTTTCTTTTGTTCATTTGGCATATCTTTTGTGTTTTGGATGCTTTGTAGTCATCTATGTCACTTTACTCTCTTTGTGATCTCTTTTTTGTATCGTTCGATGGCTTTGTGTCTCTTTCTGGTGAGTTTTGTTTCTTTTTGACACATTTAGCGTGTTACAAAGTAACAGGGTTCCCAGGGTCCTGACCGAGCGAGCGTCCATGTGAGACCAGTTTGCAGTGAGAATATGTTGGAAATACTGATGAAAGAAACGCTTGATAAAGGAGTGAATTCAGCGACAGACTCATGTGGAGCAGAAAGCTTGGAGGGATGTCATTAGACCCTTCAATAATTCATAGGGTCGTGTAGCCTTTAGTAAATGATTACAGAATTATCACA
Source organism: Trachurus japonicus (assembly GCF_045865225.1). NCBI lineage: Eukaryota > Metazoa > Chordata > Actinopteri > Carangiformes > Carangidae > Trachurus > Trachurus japonicus. Next base: position 22,752,427 of record NC_140929.1, read on the forward strand.
AAGGTGAAGGTGCCGGGTCAGAGCCCTCTCTGTGGCTGATGAAAAATACTTTGTCATCACATTAGGCTTTAAAAAAAGTTTCTTAACTGTAGAACGTACAAACCCTCAATTCTCAGAGAAAACATAATGTCTGTGACCTAAAAGCGAGCCGTGGCCCTGCCCGAAAGCAGCTATTATTTCCATCACTGTTCATCTGTTGGTTATTTTCTTAGCCTAGAAAATAACCAGCCGAGAAAATTATTCATCATGATTTCCCAAAGCCCAAGTTAACATCTTTCAAATGAGCTGTTCTGTTCGACCATCAGTCCAAGGTCCTCAATTTACAATGATATAATAGAAAAATCATCACCGCTTAAATGTTCTTTTTAATTATTTCCTGCTCATTGACTGATCAATGAGACAGACACAGCTGCATATCAGCGACTACGACAACACATTTATGATTTATACTGTTCATGTTGTGGTATCATCTTGATTGCTTGGGCTGTGAATCCAAACAAGCAGTGTAACTGATGGAAAACGGATCCAGATGTATGAATATGCATCATCTGTGGGTCGGTGCCACCCCCCCCACCCCCCCACCCCCCGACGGCACTAACACATGTTCATCCATGAACATGAGGCAGATGACGTGTGGAATAAGCTGACATTAAATCCTTGGCTGTCTTCTGAGTGGTTCGTTTTCTTGCTTGTCCCTCCTGTGCTGTCCTTCAGCACTTTTCCATCCCGAGTAATTGGAGAGAGTGTGTTGGCGGGGCACTGTTGCGCTGGCTGCTCCCACTGAGCCTCTGCCAGCAGCTACTGCTCTGTATCGAGTTCTGTAAAGAGCTGAGATCCAGCCAAACAAACGCTGAACTGTGGCTTTGCCCTTGGCGTATAGTCACCGCTCTCATTATTTATCCCTTTAGCTCTCTGCCTCCTACTCCCAGCAGTTGGTCATTTGAAGCCATCATTCCCAAAGTAGCATCCTGTAGGAGGTGTCCAGAGGGGTGGGGGGGGTCCACAACTGAAGAGTAGCAGCAGCAGCAGCAGCATCTCACTCTTGCATCAGTCATAAGAATTTACTACAGTGAAAGAGAGACATTGTGGATTACAGGGCTTTTAAAGAAAGATGGGAGTGGCACAGTGGCGCAGTGGTTTGCACTGGTGCCGAACATCAGACGGTTCTTCCTGTGGGCTCTCTCCGGCTTCCTCCCACACTCCAAAGACATGCATGTTAGGATAATTGGCGACTCTTAAGTGTGAATGTGAGCTGGCCCTGTGATAGACTGCTGTTCTGTCAAGTACCCCGCCCTCGCCCACTGACGGCTGGGATTTGGCAACCCTCTGCAGACGAGCGGTATACTGCAGCTGATGGATGGATTAAAGAAAGAAAACTAACTCTTTGTTGAATGAGCGATGGGTGACAAACCCCTAATGAAACTGACAGGTGCTAGTGCAGCTGGGTTTCAGTGAATCTGCATAAGTTTTGTTAATCGTTTTGTTTCGTCCAGGCGGAAATGGCATTTTCAGGAGGTGAAAACAGCAATTTTTTGGAACCGGGCCCCAGAGAGGGAAAATCTCAAAACGTTGCCCCAGTGTTTTCATGTAGATACTAAAAATGGATCTTGTAAACACTTAAAACGGATCTTTTGTAAAACAATGATGTCTACCCCCACCACATTGACCTGTAACCTGAGCCACACCAGGAGACATATGGTGGACATAACGTAACAACAACTACTGTTGGGTCCCTCGGACACTGCAGAATCACGTCCCTTAATCCTGTTGTCCTTCTGGGTCAAATTGTTCTCTTCCTCCATCCTTCCTTCCTTCCTTCCTCCCATCTTTCCTTTCGCCCATCCTTCTGCTTCCTTCCTTGACCTAATCTGTTCTTTCCCTCCCTTCTCCCATTTTTCTTTCCTTCCTTTTTCCCTTCCTTCGTTCCCTTCGTCCTTACTTCTTCTTCCTTCCTCTTTTGATCTAATTGGCCCAATCTGTTGCCTCCCTCCATCTTTCTTTCTTTCCTTCCTTTCCCCTTCCTTCTTTCCACAATCCTTTTTCCCTTCGTGCTTCCTGCCTTCCTTCTTTCTTTCCCTTCATCCTTCCTTTCTTCTTTCCCTTCATCCTTCCTGCCTTCCTTCCTTTGTTCCCTTCGTCCTTCCTGCCTTCCTTCCTTCCTTCCTTTTTTCCCTTTGTCCTTCCTTCCTTCCTTCCTTCCTTCCTTCCTTCCTTCCTTCCTTCCTTCCTTCCTTCCCTTTGTCCTTCCTTCCTTGACCCAGGAGGACAACAGGAGGGCTAAATCAACCGATCGTCATCTTTGCACTGACACGACTCCCAGACAACATTTAATCCACTTATAATGGGGAAGCTTTCCATTTTCTTCTATGGTTTTAGTGTATATGTGTAGCAGCGTTACAGCGCTACACAGGCCTGGCATATCTACTACAGTGTTTTGAGTTGCTTTGATTGGATCCATGTTTACATGGTTGTTATTTCTTGAAATGATGACGTGTTTACGGAAAACTTTTTCAATACAAACAAGAAAAAGATTGTTGTGAAGCTCCGTTTCCGTCTGGACACACAGCCTGAAGTTCCTCCATAGGATAATTATATGGAAAACTGCTAAAAAAGAAACTGGAAAAGCCAAATGAAAATCCTTCCTTACTGTGATGCATTTGGAATCTTTGTATCCTCACAGTCTCCAGGATGTCCAAATGAAAAAGGTCTCTGCCAAATGTGGTTTCTTGCCAGGAGCAGGTGTTTCTTCTTTACTTAGTGATGAGACAGCCCAGAGTGTAGCTGGTAATCATGTTTACTTCAGTAGAAGGAAAGACAGATGGAAACAACATTTAACATTGGTATTTTTTTACTGCTGTTGGGTTAAAGGAATGAAATTTAAAATTTTAACTTGCAAGTCTAAAGACGGTTGACTATGAAGCAATAGCAAAACTTACTAATAGGACGTTTAAAGTGAGTTAAAGGAGACATATTATGCCCCTTTTCCACAAATTCAAATAGTTCCCATGTGTCTTAAAGACATGTCTGTGACATGCTTTGGTCAAAATACCCCAAGGATCAAACATCACAGCTCTTTTCATCCTCTCTAAACAGCCCTGTTCAGAACGGCTGGTTTCAGTGCCTGTCCCTTTAAATGCAAATGAACCACTGCTAGCCCGGCCCCCTTCTACTGGTACCAGGTAGGGGTGGTATATCGAAGTTACATCAGAGGAAGACAATTGAGGGAACAGCTCATAAAACCACATTGATTTCAACCTAGGGAGTCTATTACTGATTTTTTTGTCAATTCTCACATTTTGGGGGGCGGAAGGCAAGACAAACACCTAGATATATGTTAAAGAGTGATATTTCCATAAAATGTCCCCTTTAAAGTAAAGCTATGTAACTAACAGACTAAGTCAAATCCAGCCTGACTTACTCTGGTATAACCAGTTGGGCACGGTGGCTCATGTCTGTTACTTTAGCTAGACGCTGCTGTTCAAATGTCTCCTTTCCATTTGTGTACGCTTACACTACGTTTCAGCATGTCACAGATAAACAGTTGAGTGGCTCTATTGCGAAGGTAAGATAAGATGAAAACACACTGTACCTCACCACGAGACGAAGCTCAGCTACGCATTACACGGGCTTGTGCATCAATCGAGTTGATTTGTCAAAGCAGCTCCCGTCGAGGTGGTTTGGAAATGGAAAAATAAAGACGCACATAAACACACCACACACGAGTAGAAGAGTAACAGCCACACAAGTGTATCCGAGTGACTAAGATAACATCTCCCGCATAAACTTTACTTTGTCGCGGATGTGGGAGAAGCTATTAAGCCTTCATGTTTTAAAAATGAACTACACAAAGAGTAATAACTCTTCTTGTTTGCACTTTGAGATTTCAAGTCAAACTTTTCTAGCGTTGGGTTTGTGATGGGACCAGCTCCCAGCAGGGTTCAGGAGGCAGACGCCCTCTCTGCATTTAACATCAGGCTTAAAACTTTCTCCTTGATGAAGCCTGTAGTTGGTTCAGATGAGCCCTGAACCACCCCTGAGTTATACTGCTACAGGCCTACACAACTCCCATGATGTACTGTGCACTTCTCTCTTCCTCTAGCTCTCTCTCTCTCTGTCTCCCCGTGCATTTAAATCATACAACTGCATTAACTTTATGTCTTCTCGCTTCTGTAGTTTGAGCTTCTCCTCCCTGTCCTGTCCTCATTCTGCAGGTTTCTCTGACTCGGGGAGCTTGTAATTTTTATTATTAATCGGTGCTATAATTTCCATTGTTATGGTCTCTCTTTCTTTTTCTTTTCTTTTTTTTGATCAGGTTGCATCTTTTGAAATGTCCTCAGGTCTCGGGGCAATCTGATATTCGCCAAGCTGTGTACAAATTCCTTAAGCTGTGCGTCCTTGCTCTCTGCGCCAGTATTTCCTGTCCCTCCTCGCCATCGAATCCAATAAAAGCGCCAACAAAAGTGACTTTAAAAGCGCTCAGTTCTAACTGTCGCCTCTTCTGTTTTGCAGTCATGCGGAGGAACCCGTTCATGGTGGAAGGCTGCTGTAGGAAAGGCTCCCGTAACGCCCTGCAGGAGCTCTACAACCCCACACAGGTAAGAAGCTAATGTGCCAACACAACTGCAACTGCACTCTCTTTATTTCCCTCTCTTCTTGACTAGCATCTGTTCCTATTTGTGCTGCCCCCACCCAGCCAGCTGTCAGAGGTCAGACCCAACAAGAACCTCAGAGGCTCTGACCCCAGCTGGCATCAGTTGAGCAGTAGTTTTATATGTCTGCCTGTGCACAAGCCTGTTTTTTGGCTTCTCTGTTTTTGTCAGCTCTCTTAATCCTAAACAGGGATTGTTGCCCCGTCTCCGCGGACCAAAGTACGTGTCAGCGTGTAAATGTCAACCTCGTAGTGACAGCGGTGACTGTCCCGGCTCCAGAGGACAGCATTAGCATAATGACAGTCCATCTTGTGTGTCGTCGGGGAACATTACAGGCCCCAGGTGATAAAACCGTCCCCGGTCTTTCAGGAGCGAGAGCAAGGGACAACAACAAGGGACAGGAAAACGAGGGAGTTTTTAGTCTGCAAACTTACAGCAGCTCTTTCAAGGGCAGACAGGAGAGAACAAAGAGCTAAAATAAAGTGTAAAGCATCAGCGCTAGTATTCATCACTTGTCTCCATAAAGAACACGACAGTTGTTGTTCCGTCATTGTCTGTTCCACTTTCACTTCATTTAGCATTTTACAGTTTAGGTGTAAAGAGTCTTACGAGGTGGCAGCCGCCTGACAAGGAGACACCTGATGTTACTACATGGTTACCTGCATGAAATTACAGCATTACATGGGTTTCAGTTTTAATGACTCATCTTGGGAGGACGGTGGGATGAAATGGCGGCGATGACAAATATCTATTAGCAAGAGATTCTCTGTTAACGGTCCCTATTAAAGCTTCACAAGGCAAGGATATAATGTCAAAAGAGATCCATGTTCACAAGGTTACAACTCTTAATGTGTGGGAAAAGCTTCCCATCAACGGTAAATGTAGCTGAGTGATTTCTTAAGGGTTATCCATCAGCTTTAGGAACTATGCCGGTGATTTAGCATTGCTGAGCCCTTCAGTTACAAATCTGATCACAGTCCAATGCTTCCTACCTTCCAGTCAGATATATATAGAGCTAAACATCAGGTCTCTAAGTCGTTTATTGAGCTATATTGTCAGGAATTCAGCCGTAGCATAGATTATCATTTCAGCCTCTAGAAAAATGCATTTGATCAATTGTGCAGTAAACATGTGATTGTGGTCCATTCATACTCAGTGTATGCAGCTATTCAACAGATTGAAGGTGTTTAAGGTCAGGGACACACTGGATGTGTAATCTGTGCACTGCAGCAATGGGGAAACATGGTTTTCACTTAATTGGATATGTAAATGGGTGGATACAGTGGACAGACTGCCTGTGAGACACGTTCATGAGACAGAGATTCAGCCTCTTGCCTGTTTTTCATGCCTGACACATGATCCTCTCTGCAGAGACAGAAGACCTGTTGATGCCATATTCAGAGAAGCACATAAACCTGATACCTTAGTTGTATTTGTCCAAGAAAAAGCATGTGGAGAATGGCATTTAATTTCTGTCAAATATGATTCATAAATTAATTGATTATGAAAAGAAATTCAACACTCCAGCTGCAAACGGAGCCTGAGTTGGCAGTAACAGCAATGCTGAGTGTGAACACACACGTGTGCTCACACAGCAGCTCAGTCATTGCATCCGCCAGCTCGTGAAACACAGGCTGCGTGCTCCCAGCGTAAAAACATTGACTCAGAGTGTCCTCAGGAAGCAGACAGCTGGTTGGCCGACTGGGGTGTGGGCTGGAGGCTGGCCAACCAGGATGACAGACTGATGTTGCAAAGAGCAACAAAAGGCTTATGGGATTGTGAGGCAAACAAGGGTCAAGACCAGAGAGAGTAAGAAGAGAGAAAATCACAGGCAGGACTCCAACGTTAAGCAAATAAAAGGTCAAACCGCAGGAGGACAGAAATAAAAACCAAAGACGTAAAGAAGCATCATAATTTGGCGAGCAGGAAATAAGGTGAGCTGGTCAATGTGGTTTGGGCCTGATTAGGGGACATGGTGCAGGTGGGGAGAGATTAATCATTTCACACTAACTCACCTGCAGACAAACCCACAGTATCATACCTGCACCGGAAACGTTGCAGTACCGCCTGACCGTTAGTTAGCATTAGCATTAGCACGATGCAATTTTCTCCACAGAGCTATCAGGATCTGGCTCCCCCTGATCAACGTAGGGCTGTTGGCACAGAGATCATTTCATGCCGACATTGCCAATGTAACCAGATGTAGCCTAAATATTTATATATTTTGGACCCATCAAAATTTATAAAACAATTATTTATATAACTGTATAAAAAAATCTGTAACATTACAGTAATAGCCTACTTTTATTCTGCACCCCTCTAGACGTCTGTGGATGTATTATTTTTGAAAAATTAATCGTTTTGATGAAAAAGTCGTAGCTATTACCTTTAATTATCAATATTGACATTTCAAAAGGCATCACATACTGTATTTTCATGTAGTTTTGTTGTTCTTGTTATTTTTTGTAAAGTAGGCTAACTTGTGTATAGTGTTGAAATTAATCAGAAAGTAATATCTGGTAATAAAATACAGTGACGTAGAAATATAAAATGGTATGAACTGGAAATACGTGTTTCCTATGTGTGTGTGTCTCCTCCTCGACATACACTGTGGTTTTCCTTTTAAATAAATGATGTTCTTCAGTATAGACCTCCAAGTGTCCTTGAATGTATCAACAAGGAGAGTTTTTTAAAACCACTCCCTGCTTGCAATGATAATGTAAATTCAGACAAAAATAAAGCATAGGCAAGTGGACTGAAGCCAGTGGAAGTTTCAAAGATCAATTTAACATAATAATAGTGTAAAGAGACTGAAAGATGATATAGACAATTTGTAGTTCATGAACTACATCGTTCAAGTCCACCCTCTTCCCAGAGTGGATGTATTGAGACATTGTAGAGGAAAAGCCTGGCAGCTCATACAGGAGCTGTTTGAGAGGCTGAAACAGCTGTGTGTGTGTGTGTGTGTGTGTGTGTGTGTGTGTGTGTGTGTGTGTGTGTGTGTGTGTGTGTGTGTGTGTGTGTGTGTGTGTGTGTGTGTGTGTGTGTGTGTGTGTAGGTGTGTGTGTGTGTGTGGGTATGTGTGTGTGAGTACATCAGTCTATCAGTGCTGTGGTTCAGAAGCTAAGGAGAAGAGCGAGACAGGGGGACAGTGGTGGAGGTGATGCTATCACAGTGATGGATTGGATAGTTTCTGCTGCTCTTCTATTCTGTCATCACTGTCCCCCTCGCTATCTATCACTTACTGTCCGCCTGCCTCTTTCTTCCACAACTAACCCGGTCCTGTCTCTTTTCTCACACCTTCCAGCCGCCCCCTTACTCCCTCCTCTTCCCCCTCCTCCGTCCTTTACTGTCTGGAGCTCGCGTCCTCTCTTCCTCACGTTCCCTCGGGCACCGTTTTTTTTATTTTTCTCCAGTGGCCATTTATCACTGCACACCTTTTAAAGGGATAGTTCACCCAAAATTGAAATTTCACTCATTATCTACTCACACTCATGTCGACTAAGGGTTGGGAGAAGTTTCAGAGTCCTCCGTGCCTTCTCTGAGTTACAGGGGGTCTCGGCGTAGCAGTGCATGTCCATATAACGGTTGCAAATGGATACCAACTGTCTTCGTAACAAAAAGACACACCAAAAAACATCCAAATACCTCCATGCTGCTCGTATGTAATGTCCTTCTTGTATTGAAGCCCCGAAATGCGAAATTGTCCTGAAAAGAATTAAATAAGTCTATATTTCAAGCTTGTTTGTAGCGGAAGCTCCTCTTCCTGGTCTGTCAAATTTGGACGAACCGGGAAGAGGAGCTTCGAGAAGCTTCCGCTACAAAACAAGCTTGAAATATAGACTTACTCAATTCTTTTTCGGGACAATTTCGCATTTCAGGGCTTCAATACAAGACGGACATTACATATGAGCAGCATGGAAGTATTTGGATGTTTTTTGGTGTGTCTTTTTGTTACGAAGACAGTTGGTAACCATTTGCAACCATTATATGGACTCGTATTGAAGCCCCGAAATACGAAATTGTCCCGAAAAAAATTAAATAAGTCTATATTTCAAGCTTGTTTTGTAGCGGAAGCTTCTCGAAGCTCCTCTTCCCGGTTCCGCTACAAACAAGCTCTTAGTCGACATGAGGGTGAGTAGATAATGAGTGAAATTTCAATTTTGGGTGAACTATCCCTTTAAAAAGTATTCATGGCCCGCTTTGATTGGTTTTCTGGGGGAGCTAAGATTAGACCAGGTGTGCATAGATTTGCTCTAGGTTTCATTTTCCGTGGAAGATTTTTCCACACGTTTTCTCGCCTCATGTGAAGTCCCATTGATATATTTCTGTGTGCTCAGGAGGGTGTCACTGGTGCTAGAGTAAACTTTAGCAGGGTGCATGGGGTCAGTGGTCAAGAGAGAGCTGTTCCTCTGTGTGTGTGTTCTTGTTCCCCTGTCCTTGAATTGTAGACATTCAGATTTAGAGTTAGTTTGCCATATTTTCACAAACTCTCTTATTCGGTTTGGGGTTAACAGAGTTTAAAGCTAACATTGCACGTAGTGGCATAAGTGAAAAATATAAAACGGTTCAGGGAAAAGAAACAAGAGCTGCTTCAAGGACTATTTCTTGGCAAAAACCAAAACACACAACCAAAACCCACAATCTTTCCCTAACCTTAACCAGAGTGCTTTTATTGCCTAGATGTAAACCACAGACCAGACTGTGGAGTGAACTTTTGCACGCCGGCCATCCACCCCAGTCACGTCCTGGTCACTCCGCTGCCATTAATAAATGTAGCACCTCATTCATTTGAAGAATAGATTGCCTTTACGTGTTGAAAAATGACACAGGAGGGGTGCCAAGTGTGTGACAGAGTGGCGCCAAGGGGGGGCTTGACCAAGCATGTGATGGGACAGAGTGAGAAAGTGCTGGATGGCCAGGTTTGGTAACCGTCATGTCCGTACAGAGGAAGGCTATATTAGCTCACACTGGGCCAGAGGAATTAAAAGGTAGCACTCTGCTACTGAGGTTACACTGCATGCTGAGATCTGAGGTATAAAATAAAGCATAGTTTTTATAGGTTCTGCCTTTTCTTCTCTGGTTTTAATCTGACAAGTGAAAATCTAATGTAATATTCTGCCCTCAGAAGATGTTCCTCTTGTGTAACACTAGAATATCAGCTTTAAATCAGCCAGTTGGGTTTTTTTTTTCGAAGTAAAATAAAAGTCTCTCTTACATTTTCCAGGCAGGGCTTCAATTCAAGGTTTAACTGACGTGCTGCGGCCCGAGGGTCCAGCAGACAGTGATCCTCCTCTTTCTTCAAAATCAGAAGGACTTGATTTGCAAAATGCAATTAACCTCCAGAGGGATTGATTTGATGTGGTCTCACACGCGGTCGGATATCATCTAAATACATCAGCTGAAACCTTAAACAGTAATAATCTTTCTTAATCTTTCCTCCTTATGGAAATATTTTTTTCTCTTCCCACCAGTAATCACAGACTGGCTCACACGGCCATGTAGACTCCATTATTACCCAGCCAGAGCCCTGGCTCACAGCTCGCTGCTGATTCAGACATGAGGGCTGAGGCTGGTGAGTCCCCAAAGTCAGTGGGTTTGTAACGGGCAGGAATGACTCAAGGCTGATGTGAGGACTAATGCAGAGTCATGTTAATGGAAGAAAATGCTTCTGTGTTAAACTGCTGTCATAGTGTGTTCCTGTGGATTAAGATCAGCACTTGAGAATAAAGATATCTGGTTGTCATGGGGATGATAGAAAATGTATATAGGCTCTATGCATATTTTATATAAATTCCACTCATTTATTTTACACACTAATCTGGACCAAGCATGGACAGAGCATATCTTCTCATGCCGTTACTATAGTTACTATCACTGGCCCATTTGTCTCCTTAGTGTTAGCTAAGCCTTAAAACACTCAGTCAACATGGCCTGTAGGCTACATGGACAGCAGTGATTGCAGTTACATCTGAGGCAACGGGGTTAATCCGAGGATCAGGCAGGATGGGTCATGAAAACACTCTGATCAGTAGTGGGGGGTCGCAAGTGGAGGAATGATACATCTTTAATGTTACACTTTTTAAAAAATGTGAGCAAAGGGCTTTGGTTAATTACTGAGTCATAACTAAGCAGATGTAACAACGGGAAGAAAGAGTCATAAGAAGAGTCCCAAGGGCGAGGGAAAGAGAGGGAGGGAGCAGGAGAGATCGATAGCGTTGTGTGGTGATGAGTGGAGCAGCCTCTGCCTCCCACTGTGGGCCACACTTTTTCCTTTTTTTAAAGGTACATTTCACATATTATGCCTTTTTCACAAATTAAAATAGTTCCCAGGTGTCTTAAAAACATGTCTGTGACATGCTTTGGTCAAAATCCCCCAAGGATCAAACATCACAGCTCTTTTCATCCTCTCAAAAGCCCTGTTCAGAACGGCTGGTTTCAGTGTCTGTCCCTTTAAATGCAAATCAGCCACTACTTGCCCCGCCCCTTCTACTGGTACCAGGTAGGGGTGGGGTTATGCAAATTCGAATCCTAGTTACATCACTGGAAGACAACTGAGGGAACAGCTCATAAAACCACGTGGATTTCAACCTACAGTAGGGAGCCTGCACATTACAGATTTCTTTGTCAATTCTTGCATTTTGGGGGCTGGAAGGCAAGACAAACACCTAACATATGTTAAAGAGCCTTCAAAAAGGGATATTTCCGTAATATGTCCCCTTTAACTTCGCAAATTACTATTTGTTGCATTGATTTGAGTCATGCATTGCAAAATGCAAGGTGAAAAGGAAGATGAACTTGCATTAGAAATCATTTAATGTCAAAAAATGTAAAAAGTAAACAGTTATCAGACTGTCCTTTGCTAAACTGGCCAAGTATAAAAAGTCACATTAATGAATTAAGGATATATTTTGGACAAGATTAAATCTACAGAAAAAGCGTTAATAGCACATTTTGTTGGTTTTACAAACAGTGAACAACATAGAACAAAAAGGCACATGTAAGAACAAAGGGTTCACACATCTGCCCAGTAGAAGAAACTCAGGTCAGTCTTGCAGCTCCATCCACCTATTTAGTGTTGTTGTGTGTACATCAAAGGAATATAGTAGAGAAAGAGACATAATGAGTGATAATAAAACAATATAATAGAACTGTGTCATATCAGATAAATCAAAGCTATACAGTTTATCACAAGTGGACCATTTGGATGTAAAATGCCATCACTTCATCATTTTATCCAATGAGATATTTGACCTTTGATTACCACAATCAAATCAGACCATCCTCGTATATCAAAGTGATGTTCCCTCAAATTTATCACAGCAATACATTTACTAAAAGGAAGACCAAGAGGACTTTTTTACTCTTTTTTTTTCTTCAGAGGAAATTTGAACATCTACATTGCCATGACAACTGGGCTCTATCTGTTGCTGTAGGTTTATGAAGGAACTAAAGGGGCTCCAGGTATGGCAGCTTTAATGAGAGCAGTTGTTAAGCAAGAAGTGTGAAGTGTCCTGTTCCTGTCTCAGGGTCCAGGACATTAGATACTGAAGCTTTTACTGACTCATTTCAATGTGAAGTGCATCCAAATGTCCCTGTGGACACCGACGTCCATCATGGTCTGACTCAGTCCTTAAAATAAAGAATTAAACTCACAAAAACCGATGAATTGAGAGACGCCAGACCCAGGTTGGATTGTGACGACTGTGTTTATGCAGTTGTCACAATCTGTAAAGTTTAAGGAGACTGAAGAAGCCATTAGTCCTGATTGGACAGGCAGCAGCTCTTAGAAATAGCTGCAAATAAACAGGCAGTGCTGTGGAGTGGAGGGCATTCCAGCCACTTAGAAATGAGAGTATTCAGCAAAATAAGTGTCTGTGCCATTATAGATGATACCTAGATGTCTCACCGGCTGCAGATATCCGTCTAACCGAACAACCCCTTCACATCAGTCGAGTGTGAGTTTGTCTGTGTGTGTGTGTGTGTGTGTGTGTGTGTGTTTTCTCCCACTTCCTCTGTGGTGGCACCCTGGGCCAGATTATGCAGGAACACAGCAGCAGAGACTGGCATGGACTTGAAAGAACTGTCACACCTTTCACCCACAGCAAAGCAGCCAAAGCAGCTGTCTGAGCGCCGCTCTGCTGTAAAACCATCAGACCAGAGCACAGCCATACACTGAGGGTATGGGGTTGTGTGTCTGTGTGTGTGTATGTGTATGTGTGCGTGTGGGAAGCTGGATAAGTCATTCTGGGTTTAAAGACAAAGGGTTTTAGAGGAGGCTTTACTCTTTTTGTCTCTGTCTATCTCTGGAGGCTGCATATGAACAGAGCTGAAGAAAGGAGGTGAAAGGAGAGAGACAAAGGGATTTAGAGGAGATGAGCTCTCTGTTTTTCTCTGAGAAGATAAACTGTGCAGAGAGAAGAGACTGTGCAACACAGACGGCCACCGAGAGCATGGATAAACAAGATTTTTTACTTTCATTATGATCAAAGGAGAATTATTTCTTCATCTTGACATTACAAGCGTGTTTTTTTTAAATTATGAAAGACCGACTTGTCAGGACCACCTGCGAAAGATTTTAAATCTGTGTTCATGTAACATCCGTTGTCTTTCAACAAACATGTGGGTGACAGAAGATGAAAATACATACACACAGAATACTGTAATTAAACTGCATAGTGTTAACAAACTGAAATTCATTTGGGTTCATTCAGCTTTAAACCACAAGCTCCCCTCCAGCCTTAAAACTGTGAGTCAACTGAAATCAAAGTTTAGAAGCTGTGTTGAGTTAAGATTTGAATAACTGGTTCAACATTGTTTTTTTGGTTTTTTTTACAGATTAATTCAGTCTTCTACTAAGATTAAAGGTCCCATATTGTAGAAAGTGAGATGCCCATGTCGTCTTTGATTATAGATCAGGTAAAGGTTCTGCATAAATTCTGTGACAGTATCAAAGCCAGTCTTTATTCAGAAACTGAACCTTAAAACCAGCCATCCAGACTGCCTGTAACATTGTGATGTCACAACAAAGCAATCATTGCTTTTAGGGCCCGTAAACCTGGACCCACCAGTGTTTTACCTGAAATCTGCTAAATTTTTATTCAACCACTCAAAAAACAGTCAGCCAATCAGAGGAAAGACTCAGAGCCTCTTCTCTTCTGATTGGCTGTCTGGACAGTTTTTACTGGAGCTTCAGAGAAAAGCCTGAGAGAGGAGATATAAAACTACACTACACTGGACTTTCAGTTCTTAAAACCACAAATATACTGTATCTTCTTACAGATATCAAAAGACTTCAGAAGTGTAAAATATGGGACCTTTAAAGAGCAGAGTTGCAGCTGCAGCTGCAGCTGTAGGAGGCACTTTGTACCAGACATCAGTGACTCTGTTAATCATGCAAGAACAAAACACAAGATTTAATACTAACACTCATTGTGGGTGGTATTGATTATTATTATTGATTCATTACCTTCATATGTGTTGACGCACAGGAAGTTACATAACATGTTTTCTTCAAACTAAAAAGCAAAATGTACTCCTCATGCTGGGAAGTCTGTTAATATTCTTCTTTATTCTATTCATTTTTGTTTCTTTGAAGTCTTCATTCTTTCACTCAGCTCAAGATTTCAAGTCAGAAGAACTTGTGTCCATAAATCTGCCCCGAGAAATTATTCATTTTAACTTGAATCAACATGAACTTGACAGAACAAACGTAATTACAACAAGTTAAAAAGAAAAGAAACAAAAAGAAAAGATGAGTTGATTCCTCTTTTTTTAAGGGATCATGCCACAAGTTATATTTTGTAAAAGAAAGATAAGATGAAGGTAAATTATGGTTAATCAGATCTGATATTATTATGATAGAATCAAACTCTGGTCATGACAAAACAAGACATGCAAGAGGTTATAACACAATGTTCTCTTCATTCTTGTCTTTATTTCACTGTCTGACCACATACAGACAGTAAACAGACAGACTGTTGCGTCAACGTTTCCAAGGTCACGAACAATCGTTCAACCTCAACTTTTGTTTTATTTTGTTTGATGTTTTTTCATCTTCATCGAGCATCGGAGAGTTCCAAAAGATCAGCTGTCAGTCACAGTCAGGATGGTGAGTGTTGCATTTGGTCGTTCATTTGCTCTCGACGGGTTTTGAGCTTCTGCTACTCTTCTTCTTCTGCTCAGACATGCACTGCAAATCCCTAACCACCGACTTCTTCCTCTGATTAGTTCTACAGACACACAACTACATCACCTCCCGCACACCCGCACATCCTGACAGTCCATTTGTTAGGAGGACAGTAAGTACGTGAAAAGTTTTGCGAACTGGTCGTAGGTCATTTGGAAATCGATTTCCAACACATTAGTCAAACGCAGAAAGGACAAAGAAACAATCCCTCAGCAAATTGACCACTAAGCTCCTATCAACAGTTAAGGATTATTACAACATTTATTATTTGCAGGTAATAAAGTCTTGAAAACTCAAATAGGTTCATCCTTGAGTTTGAACTTGAACTTTTTCCAGATTCTGGTTTCAAGACAGAAAAGAACAGTTTCCTATGAGTAATAAGTGAACTACTCTTTTTCATGTTTTTCTCCTCCTCCTCCTCCTTGTATTTCCTCCTCCTCCTCTCTGATTCCGCTCCCTGCGGGGGAAAACACACCACGCACAGAGAGAGACAGAGTAAAGTGCTCATGAGAGGAAAGGGAAACTTTGATGGCGCTGAGGGAAAGTCAGAGCAGTTTGTCATTATCTTGTCTGTGGTGCTATAATTATACCCCCACTTTTCTCTTTGAGATATACTGACATTACACACACACACAGATACGTACACACTGGGCGTCTACACTATCACTTATGTAGAGACGCTGGTCACAAGTAATTGTACATCTACACAATACATGCACACATGCACATTTGTCTGCAGATGTAGCACAAATACACACACACACGTTATGTTATACACACACAAAAAGCAAACACTTCCCTAATATGCAGAGTGCAGTGCGGTTTCTTCGTCTTCCCTGCACTGTTGAGATGTACTGGGTCAAACTTCCCCTGGGAGGTCGGCATGTGTCGGCTTTCAGGTTTATGTTACTGTTGCACAGGAAGGATCAGCTTTACTCAGGTGTCTGTTGGAGTTTTTATCAGACTTTATTGTTTGTAAATCACTGAAAACAATGTGGGCGCCATGATCTATATATTTATGTTTTCATTTAATGTCCAACTGTCAGTCCTATGTTAACTTGATATCCCAGAAGCGCCTTGAGGGAGCTAATTCAAATTTCAATCAATTGAGGTGAGAGATGTACAGATTACATTTACAAAGGTTTGTGACCTCACCGTTTTGTGAACACGACACCTGAGGGAAACTCATCAAATCTGGGACATACATTCATGTATTTAAATTTCACACTCCCACGATGTTGCATAGTGTTTGTTACATGGGGACAAGTTGAAGCATTTCAGACACGATTTGGACACTAAATCGCTAATTTTACACTGGATATTTATGGTTACTAACTCTGTAAGGAGAAATACATTTAAAATACATGCTATATAGGCTACATACAGTATATGCATTCTCACAATATATTCAATTCTCACATGTTTTTTTTTTTTTTAGTTTTTTGAACAAATGTTTATTGATGTTTCAAGTTCTACATGCTTAAGCACACTTGCAGAGTCTTTCTTATTAAAAGCTTTAAATTATTTTGTTCCATATCTGTGTAAAAAACAGTAAAAGGAAAGAAAAGAGGAACGGCATGAGCAGAGAACCTATCAGCAAGGTGGTTCTTATTCTTATGACAGTGTCAGAGGTCTGAAAGTTAAAATAAATTAATAAAAATAATAATGAAATAAGATTGAGTATTACGATGGCAATTGATATTACGTTTGTTTTTAACAGAAATATTTTCTCTTATTTTGTCATCTTTTTCTGTTTTGTCGGTTTATGTTGTTTTTAAATCTGGTCCTGAGAACTATTTTAATGATTATTTTTAAAAACTTGCTGGCAGACAGAGCAGGAGACGACTCATCAAACTGTCAAGATGTCCGTGTGTGACGACCAGGGATCCTTACTGGGGTAATAAAATCACATTAGCTACAGCTGCAGGTAACGTTAGCACCTAATGATGGTCTGGTGCGTCACGGCTGCAGGAGGAGACGGGTGCTGTGGCTCCGGGGGATGACAGGGTTATACTCTAATTGGAGGGTCAGTTCCCAGTTCTTCCAGTTTGATCCATCATCGGTGTGTGATTGGGGTAGAAAGGAGCTGTAAGTAGAGGGTAAGTGTGCTGTGTGAGGGTGGCCTCCATTGTCTGGTGATTAATAGCACTAGAAAAGTGGTATATTTAAAGTGCAGTCCCTTTATTATTTAGAAGACCTTGGACATGGATGTGCCAACATGTTATCTGTGAGGAGTTTGCAGCCGGAGCTGGATCTAGAACAGGAAGTCAATAAAATAAAGTCTGATTTTCTTGCAATTCTTGTATTATATTCTGTATTATAAAGAAACCTGAGCTCACTGTCTTTAAACTCAAATACACAGGACACCTACATCAAGGACGGACAGTTGTTCTGCCAGAAACTGACATGTCCTTGTGCAAGCAACCAATGGGAATGCTCAGGGCAGCAATAAATCCTCTCCAACACTCAGGCTGTGGTGGTGTTGCTGTGTATTTGGAGACAGTGGGATTTGTCCAATCTCTGGTGCATGACAGGCCTGATGTAACACAGCTGAAAAGTTGGGCCCAAATTGGTCAATAATGAAAAAAAAGAAAAGAAAAAGAAATGCTGTGTTTGTGCTTGCATCATGCACGATCCACCTGCGACACAAAAAATATATATATACTTACCATAGGTTAACAATAAGAAGTGCATTCAAAGCAGATTATCACTTTATGTGTCAAATTTAAATATGAACTGCATTTTAATTTAGGGTTGGGTAAATACTCTGATAATTAGTACTTTAATATGCAGCACCTTTATAGTTTAATGTATTCATTAAAACATGTATTACTTTTTAATACCAAACTGTACAATGCCTTAAAGCACTTTAATCATTTTTGCTGTAACTTCTCTGGAACACAGAATTATGAAGTGGACTTTATGAAGTAGATGTGAAAATGTTTTCAATACATTTCTACAAAGCTCTCTTTGAATACATACCAGTACCATCACCAGTGTGTATACTTTATAAAGCTAAATAAATACAGTAGAAATGCACTTTGAATAGAAGGAAATGTACTGCATGTGTGGAGTTGTGCAGAGTATACACACAGACATAATAACAAATAGACCAGCAGGAATATTCAAAAGCATTTATTTAACAAAACACACCTAATCTAACAAGTGGCACTATGTATAATAGGTGTGTGTGTGTGTGTGTGTGTGTGTGTGTGTGTGTGTGTGTGTGTGTGTGCTGTGGCAATCCTTTACTCTGAGGAGCTCCAGACAAAGAAGCCCATCGAAATGCCGTCAGGCGTTAAATAAACACTAAAGAAGCACCACTTGGTGTTAAATAACAGCCACAGGGATTTATATGTGCATCGACATCCGGCAGTTCTTTCGTCCACTTTGCTGCCGTAGCGCTGCAAATGTCCTCACTGTGGGACTAATAAAGGACCATCTTATCTTATCTTCTTGTGTCAATATATATTTGGCTGCATAATGGCTGAGGCCTCTGCTGCTGTGATGATTACCGAGTTCTTCTCCAATTGAAAATGTTAACAGAAAGATGTGATCTCACACACACACACATACACACACACAGCAGTCCAGTGAGGAGGAGAGCTCCTTTCCAGCGTGCCTCTGTGTGAAGTTCAATGAGCTGTGGGGCTCTGCAGCTTCTGCGCAGCCGAGGAGGTCAGTGTTTAGCCACTCGACGCTAACTCCGCTTTGTGGCTCCTGTTGCTTGTAAAAAATCATCCGGGCTGACTTTTTGTGTCAAAGCCCCTGGCATCAAATTAAACTTGTTCACTGTTGGTTATAATCTTAAGCAGGCTGTCGTGTTGAGAGAGCTGAGAGACAGGAGCAGTTATTGCTGTTGTTGCTGCCCCTGAGGGAGCACGGGGGTTTTTGTTGACCCATTTAAAGGCAAATTTTATGCTCATATTTTCTCCTGTTAATGTTTGAACATTTTGCATAAAAGAAAGAAAGAATCCGAGGCTCTGTGCTCGGCTCGTAGTTAAATCTCGTCCTGCGTGCAAAAACATCAGCTCGACCATTAAAACCTCGGCTTGTGAAATTCTTCCAATAGTCTTGTTAACAGCTCCTTTAGGCAACGTAAGACCTGAGGGTTTCACTGCAGATTTCACAGCCATTCCTGAAATACCTACACATCCATGCTTCATCCTACTTCTGTTTGGCAGCAGCGAGTCTCTTCTATGTGGTTTAAGCCGATGGGGAAATATCGGGGGTCAGTGAATGATCACATTATCATTGATATCGCTGAGAATTGATGAAGAGTTGGACAGAAACCCAGCGTTACATTATGCATCTGTCTCTCTCTGTGTGTTTGTTTGGCCTTGTTGGCTCCGGCAGTGAAACCCAGAGCTTTTAGCTCCTGGCATGAAACACAGCGTCCATTCACTGCCTCCCTGCAGTGCCTTATGTAACAGGCATCATAAAGCACAGCACAGAAATCATGAATCAGTAGATTCACTTCTTTAAAGTTCTCCTCTTCGGTGCATTTCTGAAAGTTTTGGGAGCTTGGGAGCTGGCTGGTAGCTGATAGCTGCTGACTGAAAGGTTGATGGTTTTAATCCCAGTAGGTATTTGTAAATTCAAAATTCAGAGTTAGGGATTTAACTTAAAATGTACACCTGCACAGAACAGGTGCACTGATATATAATTTGCATTAATATAATATTGGTTGTCCAGGGTGAGCCCCATCCTATCTCTATGTCTTTGGATGGCTCCCTCGGCCAGGTGAGCCACCGATATGGCAACCACTAATGCTACTGTAACATTTTATCATCATTTCCTGTCAATTTGCCACAGTTGTGTAGTCTTGAGTGCCCTAGAGTCACATGTACACACATTTTAAAGCATTTTTAAAGCCGTGAGCTACTCAGCAGTCATGATTGGTCAAGAAAAGCAATGTTACTGTAAAGGAGTAGTTCACCAAAAAAAGAAATTCAGTCATTAGTGACTCACCCTCATGCTGATCAATACTCCGGAGTAGTTTGTTATTCCTCAAAGTGCATCTGGAGACCCGGGAGGGGGGTTCATAGTCCAATGAAATCTTTATGTGAGAGTCAACAGTGCCTGACACAAAAAGGTCCATAAAACTACACAAAAACCATTTAATATTCATCCACGCTGCTCGTCCACTGCAATCCAAGTGTCCTGAAGGGCTAGACTATATTCCTTCGGGACACTTGGATTGCAGTGGACGAGTAGTATGGAGGAAGATTACAAAAAACTAAAACTAAACTAAAAGTCACTAAAAAACTGAGTCACTCATTTCATTTTTTGGTGAACTATTCCTTTAAGACTAATATATCCTAATATATAAGGTGGTTTCGATTACTGTGTGCATTTGCTCAAAATGGGAAACAGTTGATGTCACACCAGGACAGGCGGCTGAAACCTTTGGCAAATTTTCAAATGAACTTGATTTTTTTTAGTTTGAAACACTTTTCTCCCATTTGTCCCAAACTACACACAGAAAGTAGCTACCTGTAACTAACTGCGTGGGGATTTATAGCTCTCAGTTACAACAATCAGACCTTATCATGGTTACAGTAATATTTAATGATCAAGATTGAAATTTGCGCTAAAATTTGTTAAATTCCTCAACATTACACAGTCTTTGTTGTCGATGTTACCCTTGAGTTACATAGCCTGAGGTTCTTCTAACCAGTGGACATTTATTTGGAAACCTGTGGGAAGTTGGTGCAGTTTCCCCTGATTTATGTTCCTCATGTCGTCATTAGTCAACCCTCCACTGCAGAGGTGGCGAAAGCACACATACCTTACAATAGACACGTTTATGGGAAATATGCCAGGTTGAAATATATTGAAATTTCCCTTTAAGGTGCTGACTTTGGGGCGGATGAAAGGGTGCAGATGTAGTTATTATTCATAACTGTAGCTTTGTGTGTTACAGCCATTTTCTCCTCTAAATAAAAAATATCGCAGCTATACAACAAAAACAAGTCAGTTAAATAATGTTTGATTTACTGAGTAATGAGGTGCTATTCCACAGGAAAACAGGGTAAATGATGTTGACTAATTCACACATGATCCAATTAACTTACAATCAATTACAATTAACTCTGGTTCATCCCAAACGGCCACAGCAGAGACCGGAGCAGCTGTTCGATCTCCAGCTCCTCCAGTCTATTATATACTGTAGGTCAAAGCATCTATGGGCATGATACTGACTTTATAGGCGTTCCATCAGTGTATCAGTGTGTGTGAGTGAGTGTGTAATGTGAATGTGTGGAGCTCTTTGAGTGGTCTTAAAAGTGCCATATAAGCACATACTGTATAATGAAGTGCACATTATGAGCAGTTTCTGTGCAGTAGAATTTTAAGGATGCATCATATTTCTCAAGATGTTTGATATTATGTAATATTTATCTCTGCAGTGTCAGATGTTATTCTAATCAGTCCCATCAAGACGAGCAGGAACAATTTTCTTCCTGAATCCATCATGGCCTCTTCATGTTTATAGTTTAATTAAACCAGTATAGACTCAAAGTTCCTGACTGGTGTGGAGCAGCTAACTGTTGATAGTGCTTTTGTATAGGGGAGAAAGGTGATGATAATTCTAGGGGCCCAGCGCCCAGTAGGGCCCACAAAAAACCCAGTAGTCTAATCTTTGTATGACTGAATTATTCTGCTTAGACCCAGACTAATACTCATAGTAATGCTGCATTAGCATCAAAACAAAGTAGGCTAAATAAAAAATGATAATACATACATTGTCTAACTGCATTCACACCAAAAGCTTCCAAAGCGTCAAAACGCCGCAAGTCAATTCATTTTCAATGAGAGCCCGGCGACACTGAGCAACCAAAGCATCAACTGGCGTCACCGCGCTTCCAAAGCTTCCAAAGCGTCACCAGACGAGAAGTTGAGCCATGGTTAAAGCAGTAGTAAGCGGAATGTTTGTGTTAATATAAGTCTTAAATAGTTATATCTTCCGACAGCAATCACTTATATAGGGTGTTTGGTCTGAAACACGGGTCTGTCAGTCACTCTGCTCTGCTGTAAGCCGAGGAGAAAACTTTCCTTGTATCCTACAACCTTTATCCAATGAGGAGAGAGAACGGCATAAAGGGGCGGTCCTCTCTGTGTGTGCAGCCAAGGGATGCGCGTGAATGTGGTGACGTAGGGACGAGGGCGGGGACTGCTAACTCCATCGACTGACAAGAAGTTAGCCAAAATCGCTTACTTCTGCTTTAACTTTAGGTTAATTAGCTATGATGCGGTTCGGCGGCAACCTGACAGAATAGAGATGTCCTTCGGCTGCCTTTTTTTTTTCTTTTTTTTGTATTTCGGCTCCCCAATTACCAGCGCGATTGAACTTTGACATCAGTCACGTGACAAGCGGCCAAAGCGGCTGAAAATATTTGCAGTTTTGGAAGCTATCTTGTCTGAAGCGCACCCTCGAGCATTTTTTGACGCTTTGGAAGCTTTTGGTGTGAACGCACAGTATAAGAAAAAAAGTGGAAAAGTCAGGGGCCCACTTTAGTATTCTTTCAGGGGGCCCAGAATTCCTAGCAACGGCCCTGCTTTTAGGAATAGTGCAGATCAAGTGGCAGGTGAAGTCTAACAACACTCAACACTCTAAAACTTCACATCAGTAAAAGTGTTAAATCCTACAGCATGGAGCAGCGTGAGTGTGCACCAAGTGAAGATGAGGACACATTTCTTTCGGGGGGTTTTCGGTGTCACAGTGGGTGCAGGTGATCAGCAGCTGGTGAGTTTCGGTTCTCTGCTGCTGCTGCTGCTGCTCCCACTTCTCATAAATGACATTATGGAAAACTAATGTGCCACGGGCCTCAGTGGAAAGGATGAATCCACCTCGTAAACTGTGAGCATTGTCAGGATTTTATAGGAGGGCTTCGCCTTGTTGCCTTTTACAGACACAGGTGAAGCATTACACATTAGAAAAACAGGTGTGTGTGTGTGTGTGTGTGTGTGTGTGCTTGTGCCTGTGCCTGTGTGTGTGTATGTGTGTGTAGTACAGTTGTGCTACACTGGCAGCTTTATTCTTGCCTACTCTATGAATGCCAGTCTGT
The DNA here is from genome assembly GCF_045865225.1 of Trachurus japonicus. Lineage (NCBI taxonomy): Eukaryota > Metazoa > Chordata > Actinopteri > Carangiformes > Carangidae > Trachurus > Trachurus japonicus. The sequence continues at coordinate 22,775,334 of NC_140929.1, forward strand.
AAGCAGAGCGGGTCAAAGACAGACTTCCTTCAGTGCTCCGTGTATGAGTGTGTGTGTATGAGTGAGTGTATGTGAAATAGAGAGAGAGAGAGGGAGGAAGGTGCTTTGATGAATCCTATTGATCTTTGTTTGGATGACTTCACAGGCAGCAAGAGGAGGAAAGCAGATGTACAAACAGAGGATGAGTCCTGCAGACTGATCAGGTTTTTAGACTAAATGAAAACAGTTTCCCCTCCACCATCATCATCACCACCATCACCAGCATCAGACATGAGTGAGGACAAACTCTGAGGCAGCACTTTGCGTGGTCATAAATCCACCAATCCTCCTCGACACTGTTTCTGTTTCCACTTCCACCGGTTCCAGACACATTCACGTCTTCCAGAGAGACAGAGTGCAAACACACCAGAATAGCCACACAGAAAATAAACTGGGCTGCACAATTAGCCTGGCTGAAATTGCAAAAAAAAAGGAGGCTGTTTATTAAATCTTAGAGGAAAAGATGTTTCACGCAGCCTCTGATGATCTGCAGATTCCCTGGGCTATGAATCTTGATGCATTAGCAGCACATCTTCTCCGCAGCACTGTTTAGAATATATTTGTCAATTAGATACATTATCTGCAAAAAGCTGATTCCATATGTATGCTAATTCACAGTGCCACTATGCTTTTTCCTTCACCCTCTAGGAACTCTAATTAAAAGTCTCAACAGATTCTGTTTTGCAATTACTGCAAATGTCTGTATCTGTAGTAAATTTCACTCCGTCGAGTAGTCGGTGAGATATTTTCGGTCTGTAGCAAAAGTGGTGCAGCGACTTTGGTACTACCTGGCTTCTATAAAAGGTTTGCTTTTGCTCTGTTCTGTGCAAACCTCTGATTCAACAGAGTCAACCTAACAGGCTGGTTTGAATGTTAGGAGCACAGACTAAGCAGGAAAGCTTCAATACATCACATTACTCGATATCTTGTAATTTTGCCACTTTAAACAAACAGTTGTAGATTCAGCGTCAGATTCAAAGCAGCATGAAAACATCAGTCCTTAGATAGAAACAATAAAAGCGACTGCTCATGAAATCGCTGCTCAAAACAGACAGTTTGAAGTGACAGAGACAGGCAGGTGTAATAGAAGGACTGCAACAAGTCAAAGTGATAATGAGAGGTTTTTATCTATAATCAAGAGATTCAGAGCTGCAGCCCCCAGTTTTAGCCCCTGCATTCTTATGTAGCAAGTGCAAATATGGCACACGTTGTATTATTCTGCAGATGAGTCAGGCAGACATACGCTTAGTTGGCTCATGCATAGGAAAATGGAACAGTTGTGGAAATGTATTTCCAAAGTAAATGGTGTTTTAATAGCTAAGATAAAGTGGTGAAAATATTCAAAATAAAGCTACATTTCCTCCTTCTTCTTTTTTTCCCTTTGGGCTTTTTTTTTTAAAGTGCCTGAAATATATTTTTCACTAATGGCCCGCAGCAGCACATCCCTCAGCCTCTGTGTCGATGCTCCTGTTTGCTTCTGTAAACCGAGAGCTGATCTGAATCTAGTGGAGGTAATAAACTGACTGTGGATGAATCCCTCAGACAGTCTGACATCAAAGAACCTGAACCATCTTAAAAGCTGAGGCAACAACAGGGAAGTCAGTATTTACTTTCTTTTTTTAAGACTTACAGTAACAACACCGACTGAACATTTCCCTGAGCGTCTGAGCTGGAACAGTTCATGGTCATTTTAGAGAAAGCTCTATTTAGAAATGGGTAAATTCAAATAATAATCTCTTCAAGAAGGAACTGGTAATGGTTCCACTTAAAGGGATAGTTCACCCAAAATTGAAATTGCACTCTATCTACTCACCCTCATGTGGGCTAAGGGCTGGGAGAAGTTTCAGAGCTACCCGTGGCTTCTCTGAGTTACGGGGGGTCTCGGCATAGCAGTGCATGTCAATATGACGGTTGCAAATGGATACCAACTGTCTTCATAACAAAAAGACACACCAAAAAACATCCAAATACCTCCATGCTGCTCGTATGTAATGTCCGTCTTGTATTGAAGCCCCAAAATGCGAAATTGTCCCGAAAAAAATTTAATAAATCTATATTTCAAGCTTGTTTGTAGCGGAAGCTTCTCAAAGCTCCTCCTCCCGGTTCATCAAATTTGGACGAACCAGGGTCTGTCCTCTTCCCAGTTCGTCCAAATTTGACAAACCGGGAAGAGGAGCTTCGAGAAGCTTCCGCTACAAAAAATAGACTTGAAAAATAGACTTTTTTTTTTTTTTTTGGGACAATTTCACATTTCGGGGCTTCAATACAAGACGGACATTACATATGAGTAGCATGGAGGTATTTGGATGTTTTTTGGTGTGTCTTTTTGGACGAAGAAAGTTGGTATCCATTGACAACCATTATATGGACAAATACTGCTGCGCGGACCACCCCCCCCCCCTTGTAACTCAGAGAAGCCACGGATAACTCTGAAAATTCTCACAGCTCTTAGTCGACATGAGGGTGAGTAGATAATGAGTGAAATTTCAATTTTGGGTGAACTATCCCTTAAAGCAGATATTTTTATTTCAGTGGTGCAAACATGCAAATGACATGAAAAACAAACTTTAGTGTAGTGAGTTTCCTCTGAGGTCCCTGAGGATGCCTGCATGGTGACAGTCAGCTTGTTGCCCACTTTGCGCAGTGTGTAATTCAGCCTCATGGATATTAATTCACCCCTACTCCCTTTCATCTCTCCTCCTCGCTCCTCCCCTCCTACCATCTCTCTTTCTTTTCGCCGCCATCAGCAGATTGGGGGGAAGCGATTCATTACAGCTGTTGCATCTCGAAGAGTCGGATCATATTTCAAACTCATAACAACATTCAGTGAGAATAATACATCTGTGGCAAAAAAAAAGAAAAATGAAGAACTTGAAATATGGAAACACAATCTCCACGTTCCCCCTGTCATCACTTTCTCACACATTTTAACAACAAATGTGCAGCGACAAGAGAAGCGCCACGCCGTGAATGTACAATGGGCCTCGTCTCGAAGTCCCGCCAACATCTGAAGATAAGAAAGTGGAGATTTTTTTTCTATTTGCATATGCGACGCTGATAATGACTCTCATGGTGAGATTAGGTTTAAATGTACGCGTAAGGGTTTTCACTCCCTCTCCTCCCCTTCCACTTGTCTCCCAGCTCTGATGGACGTGAAGTTTTCCAGAGAGAGAGAATGGAAGCAATAGCAAATAGAGAGTCTATTACTCACACACAGATTCTCTCATCTGAATCGATATGGATATGGATATGCGCCGTGGTGCAACAGCTGCACCGCCAAAACTGCTGAGCTCGAGCTTCGAGGCCCCTCTTGACCAATCAAAAGAGATCAAACTAAATTGACCATATTGTGTGGAACTGTTAACTACTTTTATAGCCGTGGTTTTATGACTTGGTCCAGCTTTTATCTGCTGCTGACCCACTAGTTCGTGTCCACGGGGGATTAAGTGGGTAATGTGTGAGCAAATAGGCGAGTAATGGCGTCCTCTGTCCCCGTGGGAACAGCCTGACATGGCGAGAGGTCAGTGACCTCCATCACAGCCTCACCCTTCAGACTGTATCGATATATCGCCTCTCTCATCTCCCCCCCTCACCCCATCTCTCTCATCCTCACTCTTTCTTAGAAACCCTCACACAAGAGAATTGACTGAGATTCTTGACGAGGAGATAAAATGGCAGAAGGTAATCCCGGAGAAAGAGAGGAGAGATAACGAGAGGGAAGCCGTAGAAGAACAGACGATAAGAATCCCTCCCTTGTTTCTTGTTCCCATGTTATTTACAGTGTTTGTCCTCTGGAGAGACAGAGAGAGAGGGGGGAGGTTGGTCGTGGGGGAGTGGGGTGGTGCACCCTCGCTGCAAAAATTTGTGTGAATGGTAGTTTGATGTGTCTGAGTGTATAAAAAAAGGGGGGGAGATTTTCATCAACAAAGACCTGCTATACGCAACAGCGCTGTTCCGCCTTAGCAGGCTTTGATGTGTTGGCGTTGGGCTGAGTGGGGACGAACGGAGAGCACACAAAGAAAGACAAAGTGGGAGCTGTGGAAAACGAGGCCTTCTTTCTTTTGAGCAGAGATAATCCATCATGTATTTTCAACTTCCCTCCAAATGCTTTAAAGGACTGTTTGATTTGACAGAGCAGGGTTTCAAAGAAAGTGAGCGTAACAGGTTAAGGCAACACTGAAAGTCCGATTTGCATAAATTCCCTTTAAGACATAAAAAAATTATGATGTTCCAAGGTTAAATTGTATTTTAATGTTACGAGAACAGGATATTAAATAGCCCTCATAAGATACTATCTTGTGGGAATAAGATATTAGATTTTTTTCTCGTGTGAACCAAATGCTGCAGGCTCAAGTCCAGATTTTGCATGACAGAGATCCATATGTTGTGAGAACAAGACTCATACATTATGTGCATACAAGATTATTATCTTGCCTGCGTGATGTCTGTGTGAGCAATTTTTTAGTGGGAACCAGATATTGTGTTGTGGGCCCAATCTTGTAGGGACAAGATGCACACGCTGTGCAAACAAATGATCATCAGGTTGGAACTAGATCCATGTGTACAAATATTGTCCTGTGGGAAATAGATTCGTCTGTTGTGGGCACTGGTTATTATTTGGTGGGATCAAGATTAATGTTTAATATCCACAAGGTTCTTTTGGAAGCAAAAAAAAAATCTGTCTATCTGCTGTGGGCACATTTGAAAGTTATAAATCTTTTGGCATCTCCACAGGTAACTGTCTGCGTGAAACTTGTGAGTGAATCAGCAAAAGAGAAGTACTTTTTTGAGTTGAGATTAGTTCTTTTTTCACCCTTTTTTTTAATCAAAATATAAGCAAGGATTTCAAAGACTACATGGCGGTATCTAAGATTGTGAAGCAAAACCAATCCAGTCTTCAAACTGACTTGGTAAAGTTACACAATGAGCCTTGCAGAAATCCTGCTGGATATATTCAACTATGTGAATCATCCCACTTTTGTATTTTTGGATCAATTTTGAATCAGTCCAACTGTGAAGAGCATATAATAATAAGATGCTTCCAATATGCCCTAAACTCTGTCAGCTCAGTCATCATGTCGTCTTTAATTATAATCTAGGTTCTATTTCAATACTGTTAAAGTATAAAAGCCTTAGTCCACAAACAAGCCATCAGGACTTTTGTGACTTTGTGATGTCACAACAGCAGTCACCGCTCTCATGCCCCAATCCCCGCCCACCTTGATCACCACCAAACCCTGTAGGATTTAGTTTTTCTGAGTGCTTAATGTATGTGAAATATCATCTATCTTTATTTGTTGCTCATAGAACAGTAAGCCAATCAGAAGAGAGACTTGAAGCCTCTTGTGATTGGCTGACAGTTGGCATTGTCTATAGGGAAGTCTGACATAGGAGAAAAATACAGAAAATGTGCAAAACATGGGGTTTCTAAAAAAAAAAAAAAAGATTACTCTTGGAAACTATTGTAGGAAACGATGATAGAGAACCATATCTCATCATTTCTATCCAATGCCTTGTGGAGCCGCAGGTTGTTGTATACTGTAAAATAGATCGAGATAGATATAGATATAGAAACACTATCTAGAGACTATGAACATGACTTGATATATCTCTGTATCTGAGTCTGACCTTTTCCTTCACGACCACTTACTTCTGCTACTTTTCTGCTCGATAACTGATGTACAGGTGGAGAGCAGAACACAGAGCAGCTCTTGTCAGTAGTCATCAGATAAAAGGCTGTAAAAGATTGGTTTCCTCCCCTGCACATGATGAATTGTCCACTTTGAGACATGGTCGGAGAGTGACTTCAAAGAGACATACATAAAAATCTCTTTAGTCAAAGTGTCTGTGGATTGCGCTCAGTGGTGGTCCTTGAGTTATTTCAGCACTTCATGTCAGCAACGCTCCCTCCCTCCTCCGCCCCGGCCAGTGAGGCACTGAAAGGCCACACTTGTGAGTGGGCTGGAGCCGCACAGATGCAGGCCACAGTACAATCAATTTAGATTCTGCGAGGAAACGGGGGGAACTGCCCTGGAGGGGAATTCAGACCCAGAGGAAAAATAATCAAGAGGCTTAAGAAAACATTCCTGTCCTTCAGATGCAAAGCCTTCAGGCTGCTCCCTGCCTGGCACTCTTGTCATTCCTCTCCATCGTCCTCTTTTCCATCCTGCCAAGGTCCACTTCATCACAAGCGTCACGGAGCATATGAAATAAGCCTCAGATGAACGATTGCCGACTGAATCTGAGCATATTAAACACTCAATATCTGTAATATCCTCTAATATCATTATTTTCCTCCACACCCGTGGACTAATCTCTATCATAGACTGTGGAGCGACTCAGATAGGGGGAAAAGATAGAGTCAGTAAAGAGATGAGTATGATAATAAAGACTGAGCTTAATAACACCCTCTCAGTGTGTGTCTTCCCGTCACCCGCCCTTCTATTTTGCCTCAGTTTCATTCACTTTAGAGCTTTACTGGCACAGAGAGATCTTCCTCACACTGCCAAGGAAATTATATAGTAACACATAAGGATCGGAAGGAAAAAGGTGTAAAGACAACAAATGATTATAGAGATAGGACGAAAAAGTCAAACAGTAATTGTCTGATAAATCTCAGCAAACAACATTTCATTAATGCAACATAAAGGGAACAACAGTGCTAGAAGCTCCAATGGTTAAGCTGGATACAAATAGACGTTGTTAAAAATCAAACCTCCAGATCCAGATGGTTACCCTCTGTAAACTTTCTATTTGAATTTCACAGCAATCCCTCTTTATTTTTCTCCCCTCTTCTCTTTTCTCCCTTCCCCTTTGGTTCTCCACAACCAGCCAGAGTTGTCAGGAGCTGCTGTCCTCCACCAGGCCAGGAGGGATCAGGTGGTGGACGCCTGCCGGGTCTACAGCGCTTCCAGCCGTAAGCGGCGGGTCCTGACGCCCGGAGACCTCAAACACCTGGTGGTGGATGAGGACCATGAGCTCATCTACTGCTACGTCCCCAAGGTGGCCTGCACCAACTGGAAACGTGTCATGATGGTGCTCACAGGCCGGGGCAAATACAGGTGAGTCTGGCACCTGTTGGCCTCAAGAGGAAAGGGACCATTCATTACCTCCTTACTGCTATTGTTCAGTGATAACAAAAAGGAAGATAAATGGATAGAATATGCCTTAATACAAAGACATGAATACATGTGAGGGATGCCGTGATCACATTTTTTACTGCCAATATTAATTCAATCAATCCAAATTCAGTCTGATTTACACTCTGGAACAGTTCCACACATCCCCAGAAGACAGGGTATCATCCACAGGTGATCACTTTTAAAGTGATATGCCAACTTTTTTTTTCGTATCTTGCCTCACTCCCGAGTCCATGACAAGCAGATAGACACCATCCTTTCGACTGTGCGTGCAGTAACAAGGGAGATAGAGTCGTATTGCCCGTAATTAGCTTAGCTCAAACGCTATAGGTAGTGTATAGGTAGTGTTAGCCTGCCTCCTACCCGAGGCATCAAACATTTTTAGGCGAGAAAGTAGCTGTTTAGATCAGCAGTGTGTCATTAATTTGTCTAAATACCAGCTGTTTACAATTTTGTTAGGACGAATTTGGCGCTACTCAAGCTAGCCGTTGTGACCAACGCACATCTGGTTACTTCCAGTTACTTCCGGTTACTTTCACAAAATAAAACACCCGTTGCCCTTTACATACAGAAAACCATGACGATAGAATTTGTGCTGTTACTTTGAAATAGGAAGCTAACCTACCCTCGATGTAGCTAGCTTGAACCAAAATAAACCGTCTTTGCTTGAACCCTCCGTTTTGACCGATCTCGTCCCGTTACCGGCATTTGACCGCTCAAGATGCCTTACCGGAGAGTTTTGTCAGCTCTGAGATGAAGATCGGTCTTTTTAGAGTTGCTGAAGAGTGTCTCTGACGACTTAAGGTGGAGGCAGGCTAACACTACCGATACACTTCCAGCGTTTGAGCTAAGCTAATTACGGGCAATAGCGGCTCTCCCTCGTTACTGCACGCACAGTCGAAAGGATGGTGTCTATCTGCTGGTCATGGACTCGGGAGTGAGGCAAGACATGTAAAAAAAAAAAAAATGTTGGCGTATCCCTTTAAGGTGATCAATGACTAGGAGGATTAATTCAATCTAAAGATCAGATCACAACTGGGTCATCCCTAACACTTATCAATTGTTTTACCCTTGTTCCTCACAACTCCTCTCTCCCACAGTGACCCAATGGACATCCCTTCCAATGAAGCCCATGTCCCATCCAACCTGAAGACGCTGAACCAGTACAGCATCGCAGAGATCAACCACCGCCTCAAGAACTACCTGAAGTTCCTCTTCGTCCGCGAGCCCTTCGAGAGGCTGGTCTCGGCATACCGCAACAAGTTCACCCTCAAGTACAACTCGTCCTTCCACAAGCGCTTCGGCACCCGTATAGTCCGGCGCTACCGCAAGAACGCCACACAAGATGCCCTTATCAACGGCGCTGACGTCAAATTCAAGGAATTCACAGAGTACCTGGTGGACCCGGCAACACAGCGCGACGGTCCGCTCAACGAGCACTGGCAAACTGTCTACCAGCTCTGCCACCCGTGCCACATCCACTACGACCTGGTGGGGAAGTATGAGACGCTGGAGGAGGACGCAAACTACGTGCTGCGGCTGGTGGGCGTCGGCAACTCCCTGCGCTTCCCAAGCTACGCCAAGTCCACCCGTACCACGGACGCCATGACGGCCCAGTTCTTCAGCAATATCAGCACTCAACAGCAGTTCCAACTCTACCAGCTTTACAAGTTGGACTTCCTTATGTTCAACTACACCACACCCAGCTACCTCAGGCTGGACTAACAGAGGACAGAGCTGGGACTCTGAGAATGGCTGCCTTATCTAAGACGAGGCAACAAAATGAGTGAGGGGCGAATTTTATCGGAAGCAAACTTGATTTAAAAAAAACTGTCGTCATACCTTGCAGGTGTGGGGGTTTGAAATATTCATAAACAGATGCTGAAAGAAAGAAATAATGCGTGCGTGTCTGGGCATAAGTGGGAAGATATCCAGTCATCTTCATACAGGGGGCACTGACTGGATGAGAATATAGGCTAAATGGACCAAACGCATGCAAAGACTAAAATGAGAGGGTGAAGCAGGTCTTCAAGATGTTTTAAAAGGGGGAACTGATCCTCAGAGGACGGACTTGAAGAGAGACTTTCCTGATGATGTTCCCAACATGATTAAACAAACTGCTGACAAATTTGGCTGCTTCAGATTCTGCAAAGTAAACAGCGACCTCGCACGCGCCCTGACCCCAATGCATCGCGCGAGCTAAGCTTATCTCTCCCTCTCCCCCGATCGATAGAGATCCTCCGTCAAATTGTAAAAGACCATCCATGTCCTTTGCTGCGCTGCCAGCATGGGGTGTCAGCACCCATCACCCTTGCCCTCATTAGATTCATGCATTTCAGAGGGAATCTGGCTCATCATCGCCTCAAGGACACCCTGTGATGGACGGTTACTGACTTCACTCTCATGACCTTTTACGACTTATGGTGGCATGGCCTTCAGCCAGCGGCTTAGACCAAACAAATTCTGTCCCTGGTCTCTATCATTATGATGTTGGCAGGAGGGACCTCAAACTGAGGACTCTATGAAATTGGAGACGCCTGCTGCAAAAGGTGAAGTCTGGAAGCGCTTGATAAATTATTGCCTGTAATGAACCTTGACACTTTTAATGAATGTGGTTTGGAAGGTACAGGATGCGCAGTTTTAAGGGGCGTGCCACCTTTGAGTCTGCCACCGAGTTGAAAGAAAAGAGACAGCCTGCGTGGTTGTGAAAGGGTTAAAGGCACTGGATCTCATAACCCCGCCCTGCTGCCTCCCGCCCAGGGCCATCCCATCAAGGGCCACACCCACAAAGCCTCTGTTCCAATGACCAAACATGTCTCTCAGTAAATTAAGATTATCCTTTTGTGTACATGCTTAGTTTAGTTTTTACTGAAGTGTTGCTGCGAGCAGCAATTACAAAAGATTATTTAATTTGCTTTGTTCATTAAACTAAGAGAAAGATCTAATATGTTATTGTTTTCCTGGGCTGATGAACGTTTGAAAAAAGATTTTTAAAGTTGTAACATTTCGTTTCATCACATTGGGCTCTTTCTTCACAACTTGCCTCCGATGCCATTACATTTTTAGTGCATCACAGCACTTTCATTTCTGAAGGGTTTGAGGTACATTTCGGCCCATGGCTTTGTCCTTCTGTGTCTGAGATCATCAGAGATTTGTGGGTAATTTTCTATTTCCTGTTGTCACAAGTTTGGTGCCAAAATGGCCGTGAGAGCCTCAAAGATCCACACTCAGTGTTCAGTGCACATTGCATCACCGTTCATGGGATGATTACCCCGTCCCCCAACCGCACCATGAGAGCTAGCTTCTGATGTTAGTGTACATATCAGTGATCTACTGCCCACATCACAGAATCAGAGACTCTATCTCATACTGTAATGTGATTAATGTTAGCGATACTAAGCAATGTCAAGGTTAATCACCGCACACTCCATCATGCTGTTAATTGGATTACAGGCTGTTGTGTAAGCATTATACAGGAGGGAGAGAGAGGGAGAGGAGAGACTCTCTCACAGTGAAGAGACACAGAGAGAGAGAGAAGGACAGAGAGGGGGAGTCATTTTGCTTTTTGCTCCTCTTTGTAAATTCTCTACCACTCCAGCTTCAAAGTAAAAGCAACATTTTTGGAAATGCTGCACCTCTTTTCTCTGGACAGGAACTGAATTATGTGATTTTATTCATTCTTTCTGCTAATGATAACATTAATAACAATGCTGGATTTCTGAATGGTAAAGCAGGAAACTAGGAGCCAACAAAAGCCCCAGGTTTTATGAGTGGCAATTTGTTTACACTTTTTTTTTTCAATCATAACTTTGTTTGAGAATATATGATGCACATAAAAAAATGAATATAAGTTGATTCAAATTAAATGGTCCCAATGCAAAGTGATATACTGAATTAGATATACTGCACAAAAAGCAACTCATTTGACCCACAGCCTTATAAAAGGTTCATCCAGCATTTTTGCTATAGACAATTTAAAATAAGGTTAAAACTACCACCATTAAAGGTTATTGCAGCCACAAACTGTAGTAACAAAGCTGTCTCCTGGTTCAGGTTTCAACTACTGTACTTTGAAGTGCACATAGTTATTACTAGCCAGCCTATAATAAAAAAAAAAAGTAGTGTAATGTTTTCTGTGGCTCTGGAGAAAGCTTCCCAACAGCTTTTATGGGATTTTATCAGAAAGCCTGGTTACAACAAACTGTGGTTCAAAGACTCAAGTGTTTACCAGGCAGGGAGGATCTAAAGAAAAACGCTGACTGGAAAAGTATAGAGTTCAATGTTTGTGGGGCTGGATTTAGGCTTAAGCCTAAAAAGTCAGGATATAATGATCCTGATAATTCTTCTTTTTTTAAAATCTGCCTCCTGTGATCCCCCGACCTTTTAGAAGCACAATGCTGAATACAGTACCTGGGGGTTGTTGTTTTTAGACAGTTTATCATGATATTTTACTCATAAAGTGATAGTGAGGCGAAGTGCACTTGACTACTTGATAGCTCATACTGCAATTCCTGGATAGCTATGAAGTTTAGCCTAGCGGTGACCCCATTTTTTAAAATGATCCTGCAGAGTGAGAAAGGTGGTAATAAAATCATCAATCATAAACATGTATTATCACTATACATGCATGTGCACGTGCCTGTGTCAAGTTTGTAATGGGATGAGAGAACAGGCTTGTTTTTCTGTTTTTACCTTCACACAGACATCTGGCTCTAATACAGAGAAATGCCGACTTTACCTGTGGCCCCCAGCACCAAATCCCCCCCGCCCCTCCCATACATACACAAACAATGGCTGTATTCTCAACACACACTCCTCACATTAGCACTCCCGCTGCTGTTGATGCCACGCAGCATCTTACTCAGCAGTTACGGGCCGAGGCACGGGCGGGCAGCACCTCTCCACTTTAACAAACCACCCGGGCCTCAGTTTAAACTGCTCATTTAGCCTCCCAATGAAAGACGGACGATACACAAAGGACCTCTTAGCCTGCAAACAAGCCATTACAGAGGTCTCTATTTTCTGCTCTCCAAAACTGGGGCTCCTGTATAAAATATAGAAGAAGGGAAGAAAAAAAACACACACAGAAGTAAGTCAATGTCAGTGATCCCTATACTGTCCCTACAGGAAAAGGTTAAACAGAGCCGGTATTGAGTCTGCACAGGGAACGAAGCGAGCCCCAGATATAAACAGTTTCACTGCCCAGCTGTCTGATACTGCAGGAGCATCTCCATTCATGTCAAGACGACAGGTTTATTTCTGCTGTTTTCTGAACGACGTCTTTTATCGGACTGAATTACTGAAAATTTGCTGTTTTACAGAAAGTAAGACAGGAAATCCTCTAAACATATCCAGTAATGTTTTTTCTCAAGGAGAACTGGATGATGTGACTTCTGCTTATTTCTTTATTTTGTTATTTATACATAGATTAACACGTGTTTATATACAGTAACACTTATAGTGTCATAGCGGGTAGATATTAAGAGATACTTTAACTTTCTGGTAAATTCTGTATGTGAGTTTGTTTTTTTGCTGAAAGTTGGATGAGAAAAGAAAGATTTCGGTCCGTCTGATAAATTTGAAGCTAAATCCAGGAGCTGGCTAAGCGAAGCTGCAGCTTCATATTGATCATACAGACATGAGCATGTTATCGATCTCATCTCGCTCTCTGCAGGAAATCAAACCTAGTGCTTCTGGTTTTATTTTGGAGACTTTTTTTGGCACCAAAAAAAAAAACACAATAACCAGAATAGTGACATCTCATATCATCAGTCCAGAGGGACAAAGCCAGCAACTCTTGATCAGCTTCTCTCTCCTCTGCCTGTTGCATCTCTGGCATATCTACAGTCCCAAAGCAGGATGGCTTTGTACAGTGTTGACATAATGTTGTTCATTCTGCTGCTGTTTTCATTTGAGCTGCCATGTTTGGGTGTTATTATTGATTAATTACCCTGGTTGCCTCACATACACACACAAACACACACACACACACACACACACACACGCTACCAATGTGTGGCCCTTTTCTTTCTCAGTGCCTTTCATTTACAGCAACACAGAGACACTGAAAAGGTTCAGAACATCTTAACTGTGTGGTCACCATGGGCCTTCCTCCATAACACTACCACATAAACACACACACATGCACATGTACATACACACACTTGTTCTGTAAGCAACAAAAGGCTAAGAAACATTTGCTTCAAGGACAATTCTGGTACATTACGAGGGTTCAGTTGATGTGAGCATGAAGGAACATCACCGGAATAAAGACAGAGCAGGAGACAGTCAGACAGGCCATAACAAGCCAACACAAACCTAAATGTCAGTAATAATCCTATACAGTGCATTTAAAGTGGCACCGCCGCGATGCTGATTTGCAATAGCTCAGTTCCAAAACCCCGAATCGATTTCACATCTCTGCATTTTGAAACGTTTCCACTGACGCTGGTGAAACAGCTGACAGATCAGGACTGTGTATAACGGATAAATAAAGGAGGGGAAGAAAAAAAAATGGTGGCACATGATGCGCACATGACTCCGTATACAGGTTGTCGTAAGGTGACAGGGAGACGAGCTTTTAAATCAATCCTCCACAGCTTCCCAGCGTGAACGCAACATCAGGCTGGGTGAGTGAAGGATTATCAGGTTGGGTCCACACAGCAGGGCTGTTGCTAGGAATGCTGGGCCCCCTGAAAGAATACTAAAGTGGGCCCCTCAACCCTGACTTTTCCACTTTTTTTCTTAGACTACGTACATATGTATAATCATTTTTTGTTTAGCCTACTTTGTTTTGATGCTAATGCAGCATTACTATGAGTATTAGTCAGGGTCTTATGCAGAATATTTCAGTCATGCACAGATTGTGGGCCCTACTGGGCGCTGGGCCCCTAGAATTATCATCACCTTCCTCCCCTATACGGCCCTGCCACACAGTGTGATGCATGTTTACAACTGCCACAAGGCTTTTCTTTTATAAACATCCATTGACAGTTCTTCTACCATGTGAGTTTAGAGTAGAGTTCAGATAACCTCCCACAGCTCATGTCTCTCTTTTTGAATTCTTAACCATAACCCTCTTAAAGGGACGTTATGACCAAGAATTGTCCTTTAAACAAGCTGCTTTCTTGTTGTCTACAGAGCAACTGCTGTGTCCTTGAAGTGTCCCGCACATGCCCAGCGGAGCGCGTTCAAGTGATTCTCATTGATAAATGAATGCGGCGGAAGGCTCATCATACGTTTACAAATGAACAGGTTATTCCACGTTAACAGGATGTGTCATCTCGGCCCCCCCCTCCCCCCCTGCAGGGCCGTGGCCTCGGCCTCGGCCGCCCTGCCAGGATTCGTCTTGTAACCGTCCTCCTCCTCGGAGCAGAGGTCACGCACCTTCCCGTGTTTCCGGCAGCTCCTCGTGCTGCCAGATGGCGTGGGTGCTGTGCTCTAACCTGTGCAGTAACGTGTGTATTTGTGTGTATTTGTGTGTGTGACCACATGAGGGACAAGTCCTCGTGTCCATTTACTGAATTTTACACCATGTCATCAGCATTTTTCACCATCGTGTCTATCGGAGTGCCTCATGTGCTGTAACTACTATCGGAGCCGCCGGATAATGGCTGCATGAGTGTGTGTAAGTGGTGTGTGTGTGTGTCTACGTGGGGGTGCTTGTGTGTATGCGTGTGTTCACAATCTCTGCTGCACATGCTCTGCCTTAGTGGGAAGGATAGACTCTCATTCAAACAGGCGCCATTCATTTATTTATTTATTTATTCTCAGACAACCCACACTCCTTCTTCTTCTTCTTCTTCTTCTGCTTCTTCTTCGCTATCACCATGGCAACACACCTAAACTCTCCATATCTCTAATTTCCTCCTGGGACAATCCTCTTGTTGTCCCGTTGTACTCGTTCATCGCTCGGTTCATTTTCAGGCGTACTCGCCGGAGTCATGAATAATTGAGTGTGTAACTGTGCACTGAGTGTGAGAGAGTGGTGTCGATCCTGCAGCAGCAACGACCCACCGTTCATCCTGTCTGATGTTTTCACAATAAAATAACACTGAAACCCACAGCGTCCCAGTCTGCTTATTCCACGCACGCATATCAAAACTGTGATATCAGCCATTCATGTCCTCCGACAGGCAGCTTCCAGATTTTTGTCAGAATAGAGGTTATAATAACGTTTTTTGATACACATAGAAGAAATTAACTTTCACTGAGCTTCTGTGTTTCACCCAACTGCAGCTACATCACCAGTTCAAGGCCTAGCTATATCTTCCCAAGGGGGATCTGTAATGGCTGATATTTGCAGGGTTTAACCCCTATAAATGGATGGGATGTTGATTCATCAACTGAAATTGAAGTGCCAGGAGAAATCTCCTAAATTGTATTCATTCTACTTCCTCTAATTCACAGCTGTATGTCAGACTGTTGTGCTAAACCTATACACACACTGTTTACTCACAGATACAGTCATGTGAAAAGATTGGGACATCCTATGAAAGTGTGTTTTTTTTAACATATTTGGACATATGGATATGTAATATCAATTTTAAAGGGACAACGATGAGTTTTGGAAAAGCGAAGCGTTTTCACACTACATTTATGAGCCTCCGCGCGCACCGTGGAATTCTTTGACCGGCGCAAGACAGACTCATGTTTTCATTCATCAAGAATTAAAGTCAGAGGTTCGAAGACGATCACATACCGTCGTAGTTCCGACCATAAACGGCAATTCGGCGGCGTTATTCTCATGACTCGCCACGAAACCGAAAGTAAGGAAACGCTGGTCGACTCGCCCAGCATTTCCACCACCACTAATAATAACAAAATAACGATAGAGACAAAACGATATATTTATCGAAAATGGGCCCATTAACAAGTGTGGGTAGCGTAGATTCATCTACATTAATATGAGACTTTTTTATTGTAGCGGAATTTTTCGTTCTGCCGATGGAGAAACTCCTCGTTGTCCCTTTAACATATTTGGACATATGGATATTTAATATCAATTTTAACAATACTGGATGATCCAAGGAATATAGCTAAACAATTAAAACTGAAGAAAATACTTTAATTAAATTATTTTCTTTAAAATGTAATATTTAAAAAAAAATTGTGAGGAATAAATTACGGCACATTTATTCCCACTTAAAATGGCTAAAATCACACACAGGTGAATCACATCAGGTGCACATGATCTGAACATTGTTCAGTTGTTCAGTTGTTCATTTAGTTTGTTATAGTTTTAGTGTGCTCTCCCCTGTTTTTGCTAGTTTATTTTTAAAATATTATGGTCATCATATCATTTTTATCTGTCATATTTCAACAATCTTAATTCAGTTATCTCCTTATCTGTTCTTACCTGCCCAGGGACTACAGGTGGAAATTAGCAAATGTTGCTACAACCTGGCTCAAGGCATCTTCTCTTGTCTCACGAGATTAATGTTTTTGTGCATTGTCCTTGTTTTAAATAAATAATTTCCTATTCCTATTCCTTGACTGTTGAAGTGAGAGTGAACACCATGGTGAGATGGGAAGAGCAGTCTGAGGCCTTCAGAAAGAAGATTGTATGAGTCTGGTAAGGTATTTAAAAAGATCTGAAAAAATCAGCCATTAGCCTGTCCAGAAAATAGTCTACAAAACAACTGCCAACATGCCGAGGCAGACTTCAGTGGGTGACATCACAGAGGCTACATGTATAGTTTTATATACAGTCTGTGCCGCGGTGGGTAAGATTCCAGCTGGAGCGGGAGCCTGCAGTAACCCGTCAGGTTCCTGCCTGTGATGCACCTGCTACTTCTGAGCATCGGCTCATTAAAGCTGCAGCAGCTGTGTTTGGTTCCCAGCCGACTCGCTCTGTCCTCCTCTAAGCCTGCGCAGCCCCGCTGTAAAGACCTCGTCTCTCTCATTACGCCAACACCAAGCACTGCTGCATTCAGTGACTCCTTTAAAAAAAAGAAGAAGAAAAAAGGCCCTGCTTTACACAAACAGCCTCAAGTTCAAAATCTACCACATGAAAAAAAAAATTTGAAAAAAGTAAAACAGAGGCAGGGGAAGATTGCTCTCATCCGTGAAGACCACAGATTGGAGCGTTGTTGGTAAAATATACAAACCCACTGACTTACCTTCCCTGACCTCACAGCGTGGGGACCACAGGCCAAATTTAACCCCCTCAACATACCCTGTTCCATATTTTATAGACTTTGTATGGCATCTCGGCTTTACTGAACAGTTCACTGTGGAGAGAGAGCAGGGAGCAGAGGAAATGTGTCCAAGCCTCAAGGCCAGATGTGATCTGTGGATGCTGAGGTTAGATACTGTTTGTGTCTGGGCCAAATCTGAGTAGAGATGTGGTGAGGAGGGAGGTTGTGCTAAAGCCTCGAAAATGATCACACATGAATCATTTTAGGAGATGAGCTCAACTTGTTGGAAACTATCCCTGTTTCCTATTTGAGTTAGATAAGGAGATCTATACCACTCTCTGGATACAGGAAAGAGCCTAGCTTAGACTAAATTAAAGGGATAGTTCACCCCAAATTGAAATTTCACTCATTATCTACTCACACTCATGTGGACTAAGGGCTGGGAGAAGTTTCAGAGTCCTCCGTGGCTTCTCTGAGTTACAGGGGGTCTCGGCGTAGCAGTGCATGTCCATATAACGGTTGCAAATGGATACCAACTGTCTTCGTAACAAAAAGACACACCAAAAAACATCCAAATACCTCCATGCTGCTCGTATGTAATGTCCGTCTTGTATTGAATGCGAAATTGTCCCGAAAAAAATTAAATAAGTCTATTTTTCAAGCTTGTTTGTAGTGGAAGCTCCTCTTCCCGGTTCGTCAAATTTGGACGAACCAAGGTCCGTCCTCTTCCCAGTTCGTCTAAATTTGACGAACAGGGAAGAGGAGCTTTGAGAAGCTTCCGCTACAAAACAAGCTTGAAATATAGACTTATTTCATTATTTTCGGGACAATTTCGCATTTCGGGACTTCAATACAAGATGGACATTACATACGAGCAGCATGGAGGTATTTGGATGTTTTTTGGTGTGTCTTTTTGTTACAAAGACAGTTGGTATCCATTTGCAACCATATGGACATGCACTGCTACGCCGAGACCCCCTGTAACTCAGAGAAGCCACGGAGGACTCTGAAACTTCTCCCAGCCCTTAGTCCACATGAGGGTGAGTAATGAGTGAAATTTCAATTTTGGGTGAACTATCCCTTTAAGTCAGTTTACATGCGAAGAAGATCACAGTGGTGTGGAGGACAGCCTGCCTGGTCCCTACAGACTGACTGCTCTTTCATTCCTTCAATCCATTAGGCCTCCTCCAGTCCTCCAGATTGTCCTGTCCCCTTTTCTCGTTATCCTGACCTGCCACTTGCAGATGTTCCCCAGTGAGGGATCGATCATGAGTTAGGCCACTCTGGATAAAGAAAGGAGCCGGTTGCACACAGGAAATCCAGGGCTGGAGCTCTTTCTACCACAGGAGAGGTGATGGCAATGTCTGGACAAGTCCATTTTCTACACGTTGTTCTTGTGCTTCATAGACAAAACATCTCACCATGTGCACCATGGTCTGGTTAGCCAAAGAAAACCCAGAATGAAAGTGCACCACAGGAGATCTTTCCCTCCTGTGGCCGTCTAATTGCACAATTCCTCCCCTTTCTGCTGCATTTGAACTTGTCTACAGTCTCCTGCTAACTCACAGCTAAATTACAGCTAATTACTTATTCCTGCACATCTCCATCAGTACCCTGCAGTTAACTGCTCATGATTTTCGAGTTATGGCTGAGAGAATATTGGACTAATATTGGAAAACAGGATACAGACACAGTGTCTAATGCCATAGAAAATCAGCCTGTGGCACTTTTTGTGTAAAATCCCAGCACATGTATCACTACTCTCCTCGCTGCCTGTATTAAAGGGCATGGAAAAACACTTTAATCTCTCCAGACCATCACTGTCTTATAGGATGTGCATTAATTATAAGATTGGTGGTTTGGATTTATACTTCCAAGTCTTGTTGATAAAGATGCTTAAAGGGTAATTGCTGTTTTTTACAATCTGGACCTTATTTCTAGCATAAAATACGATCATTTATTCACCCAGATAACTTTGGTGTCATTACAAGTCGTTCCAACGAAATTAGCTCCAGCCGAGAGCCGCGTATATCCGTATAATGCGAGTCTACAGGGCAGCGGAATGCAGCCTCTAAATAACACATTATCTGCAGCGAAACACGTTCATTTCACCAATATTTTGTTATGATAGGCTAGTGCTATTCCCCTCTGAGTCCGGGGTTAGCTGTTATCAACATCCGGGGTCTGTAGGTTGACCTACTAACCTCTGACCTGGATGATGTCATCTCCGACCGCTGCCCGGCTCATTCTGATAATAATCATTCCACTTCAGCATTAGGGTCCATTTTTAACGCAACTAGCCGGAGCTTTAGTGAGTCCAGGCTGCGGAGAGGAAGCCTGTGGAAGCTGAACTTCATCCAGCGGCTCATTTTGTTCTGACAAGTCAGAAACACGCAGAAACGGACCGTAGCATTAGCGGTAGCAACAAGCCGCGCCGGGCAGCGGTCAGAGATGACATCATCCAGGTCAGAGGTCAGTAGGTCAACCTACAGACCCCGGATGTTGATAACAGCTAACCCCGGATTCAGAGGGGAATAGCACTAGCCTATCATAACAAAATATTGGTGAAATGAACGAGTTTCTCTGCAGATAATGTGTTATTTAGAGGCTGCATTCTGCTGCCCTGTAGACTCGCATTATACGGATATACGCGGCTCTCAGCTGGAGCTCATTTCTTCAGAACGACTTGTAATGACACAAGTTATTTGGGTGAGTAAATGATCATATTTTATGCTAGAAATAAGGTCCAGATTGTAAAAAAAAAACAGCAAAGGTAACATGTTCACCATGTTGTATCAGTGTTCAGTATGAAACAGAACCTTTTTTTACAACACATAACAACAGTCGTGCTGTTGTATTCCAATGATCTATGTGTCCTGCTGTAAACAGGAAAAGAAATGACAGGGAGTGGTGTTGCTCTGATGGGCCACCGAGTGCAACCACCTGCCTGATGCTCCCTCAGCCACACACACACACACACACACACTAGCAGGGTGCCTCCTCATGGCTGACCTTGTGGTCTAGATTCTGAAATACACATTGCCCTTCCTCCACACCCTGTCATTAGGTGGCCAGAAGCAACTGGTGAGTGTGCATGTGCGTGTGTGTGTGTGTGTGTGTGTGTGTGTGTGTGTGTGTGTGTGTGTGTGTGTGTGTGTGTGTGTGTGTGTGTGTGTGTGTGTGTGTGTGTGTGTGTGTGTGTGTGTGTGTGTGTGTGTGTGAAGGCTGAAAAACAGAGAAGTAGTTTCATATTCTAGCCAAGAAAAAGCGAAGAAGAAGAAGAGAGAGGCAGGTTGGCAGTAGTCTCTACTGTAAAGCATGTTTGGATTTCTGTTTTCAGTCTTCACAATGGAGCCAAAAAAAAAGATGAACACAATGCTAACACACATTGTAAGCTGACTCATATCTCACTGCCCATAAATATGCAAAAGTCCAGATTCTATTGGATGCAATTCAAATCTTGTCAGTGCTTTATCCATCAAATTTTATAGTGGCTCTATATCTGGTGTCAAGCTTTTAGATACCTTTGCTGCCACTGCAATGTCACATCGTTGTTCAATGTCAGGCCCTTGGGAAGGCTTGTCTGAAGAAATCCATATTTATTGCTTTTTATATTTATATTGTGGATATTGATAAGCTAACATGAAAAATTAGACTTTCCTGGCCTGATTTCAATCAAGCTGCAAACACTGAAAAATGAATCTGACATGGGATGTGACAGAAACTGCAATACCTCGAGTGGCCACCTGAGGCTGGCTCAGAAATTGAGTCAATCCCAAGGGGGCAGTTGTCGGTCTGAGAAGTGAAGCTCACTTCCACGTTCAAAAGACTGCAATCCCCTCTGCTTCCTCTGGGGGCTGGCTCCAGAAGGGAGCAACTCCAATTGAGCCCCATGTTAAAATAGCCGACTTTACAGCTTAAAAAAAACATATTTACAGCCTGGTACATTTTATTTTTTTGTTCTCAACCGATAGTTTCTACCCCCGCACACACTCTGAGGGGGGTGAATTTTTTTTAAACTCTACCGTTTTACTGTTATTTGGTTAAAATTCTGGCCAATTAGGGCGCGGAAACATTGAGTGACAGGTCCGGAGACCGCTGCTTCGTGGCCAGTGGGCGGGTTCTCGGCCGGCCAACCGCGGCACCTCTTCAAATATGGCAAATAAAATCCAACATGGCGCAGTTCAAACCCCCGTAGTAGCGGCACAAAACAGACTCCCCCAAACCAATGGGTGACGTCACGGATGCTACGTCCATTCTTTTTACAGTCGGTCAATCCCCAGTGACCTTATCTTAGAAAGGATTGACTCTCAGCACAAGACAGGAGGTCACACAAATCCAAGCTAGAAGTCTAAAGAAGAAATAAAAAGTTGTCTGTGGCCGACAGTGGGCGGCGGGAAAGGGTCAACACACTGAAGTCAGAAAATATCTGAGCTATATTTTGTGCTAAAGCCTTTTCAGAGCCACAATAATAATACTAGTCTTACTTTAGTGACCTTATCTATCAGTACCATGGCAACCACTTTCAGTCTTTTAGTCTGACTATTATTGTCTCGACTCAGGAGATAAATCCCTGTGGTCACAGTTTTTATGGTCACTGTCGGTGTCTATTTAGTGGCGATTTTCATGTGCCTGTCCTTCAGGGTGATCATGCCACTGACAATTATACCATTTCTATTTTGCTGCTCTAATTAATCCTGCTCCAAAGTCCCACAGTGTTGCAGCAATGGACAGGTAGAACATCATGATAGTGGCTGCCATTACCTGAATGACTACTGGTGTTAGCCTGTTAATAACAAGGTTTCTCTGAATATTACATACAAAACCTTTAATCCTCAAAGGATTAAAGGATGGATACATATTTTAAATTTATTTTAAAATAACACCGTCATAAAATAAGTCTCTAGTTCTGCACTGTTCATACTGACAGAAGAATTCCTTACAAAATCCAAATGCAAAACATGTATCCAAACATTAGTTTTATTTTTAAATGAGGTGTCAGCAGTGTGTGGAAGTCAAAGCGAGAGGAGATCTTCAGGCTTCTTTTAATAAAAACCTCCCATGTGTCTCCAGAGACTGTGCTCACCAGTGGAAGGATAATAACAAAGAGAGGGCTGTAATTTTCTCCACTTGATTGCACTAAGTCACCGTTGAAGCTCCACATTCACTCCAGATACATTTTTCACTTTATTTTTTTAACACAGATTGAGGAGTGTGGATTTTATCTCCCATCACTTACACTGGAGGTGTTTTTCTAAGGCTCTCCTAATGTGAACAGGAGTGATGAAAAGACTTCTTTCACTGCTCATAAGAGCTTCTGACTGCTGCTTTAAAACTGTCCTTAGAGCCTGAAGTGACAATTTAAACTAAAATTACTCAAAAATAATACTAAGAGGCAAGACACAGGAATTAGTAGTATTTACAACAACACACAACAGATTATATATGAATTTAAAGTGGCCTAATTGGACAAGCAGGTCAAGGTCCCATATTTTACACTTTTCCTGGGTTTTATTTGCCATTTTGATCCATAAGATGCACTTTTGGTTCAAAAAACAAAAAACAAAAGCCATGTCGGTGTAGTTTTACATCTTGTCTCTCAGGCTTCTCTCTATGAAAGTATGAAGTCTTGTCTTTTGTACATGCATAATATAAGACAGTCACTGATGTCTCTGGTACAAACTGCCTCCAGCTGCAGCTGTAACTCATATTATTTTGATAACCATAAGAAGATATATCTGTACTTTCAAGCACCAAAAACCATCTCAGTGTAGTTTTACATGTCCTCTCTCATGCTTCTCTATGGAGCTGTATGAGAAGAGAGGAGGCTTTTGGTCTCTACCCTGATTGGCTGAAGGTTTCTGACACTCAAGAGAAACCAAATCCTGCAAAGTTGGATGATGCGTGAGCCTGTCTAGATATTTGGGTGAGGAGACTGTTTTGTTGTGACATCACAAAGTTACAGAACTCCTGAAACCTGGTTTTAAGGCTCAGTTTCTGAATACTGTATGTATGCATTCCTCTGTTGACTGAGACTTTGATGTTTTCATATAATATAGAACATATAGAAAGTACTTGTAGGCTTGCACACACACACACACACACATACACTTGCACTTGTTATTGTTACTCAGGGGACATTTTAAAGCTTTCCACGCTTCATTTCTTGCCTCATTGCCTTCGGCTACTGTGACTATTGCACCTGTTTAAATGTTGACTGATGATGCTACAGATTATTTCAGAGCTTCCTCCCACGATTAGTTAGTTACACTTATTATAAACCCAAGATTAACTACTGTAGGGTGGTTTTTATTTGATATTTTATTTATTCTTTCATTTTTTGCAGTGAGGACAAACAGTTTATTTTTGCAGGAAAGAAAAACTGAATGGAAACAATATGTTCAGAAATATGTCTCACTAGAAAAATAAACTTCAGAGAGAAACCCAGCAGCTCCCGCTGTGAGCAAACGCCTGGTGACAGTGGAGAGGAAAAAAAAAACTTCCTTTTAACAGCAAGAAGTCTCTGACAGAAGCATACTCAGGGTGGGCGGCCACATAATATAAAAGTCATTAAAGACCACAGCCTGTTATAAAAGTAGACAGTGTCCCGTACTTCTATCAGACAGTAACTGGTCTCCTGTTCATCTTCCAGCTCAGGGACAAATCAAGGTTTCTGGTTGAGGAAGTTGTTGAAGTCCAGATGATGGAAGATGTACCTCCACCTCACTGGCACCTCCTGGATAAGAAGTTTGACAATCAAATATTTAGTTTTCTTCATCTACACATCTTTGGTCTGGCTTCTTGATAGGATATAATAGTCATATTGCATGTAAAATATTAATAAAAGCAGCTTTAAGGATTCACTTAACTTGCAGTTTGTCTATTCCATCCCCCTCTGGTCACATGAAAGCGTTTAGTCGTCATATGGCGAACTGTAAAGTTCAGACAAGGTTTAGCTAAAGCTCGTGCAGAAGTTATTCTGTCTCCTCGTGTTCTCCTGTCAGAACAATTACTGCAGGAATGAGAAAAATTCTTCTGGACCGTGCAGAGACATTTAAACAGTGGTGTGAAACACGAGCTGACACGCAGCAGTATCAAAAACCTGATATGATTGTTTTCATGCTCCTTTAGTTCAGTGTAAAATTTTCCCAAGTTTCCCATGACTGGGATAAACAGACTTGTGGGGTTGATATTATTTAACGGTATGCTAATACGATGTAACAAGCCATGGTATATATGTATAAAAATAGACTTTAGAATTTCCTGGAGAGAGCAATGAGCTGAGGCCTCGGCTATAAGCAGGATTTAAGGTTATCGGTGTCATTTCAGGTTTAACTCTGGGTTTTCAGCTCTATAATATTGGTTCGCTTGTTACCGTGATAAATCACCATGGTAACAGATACTGACGTCTTAGCCTGCTGCTCCAGAGCTGGTTAACTTAAGAGGATCAGATCAAAACCTGTCAATGTCTAAACAATTAGTCATTGAGGTCCACCTTGTGCTTTTCTGAGCTAATAAATGTGAAGCGCAAGCAGCCGGTCAGAGAAGAAAGAAGGAAAGAGCGGACTAATCAAGCATGAAGGAGGACAGTAGGGGTAAAAAAAAAGAAAAAAAAGGGGGTACATTAAAGTGCCCCACATGACCACTTGACTTTTTAACGAACTAACTGAACCTGAACCTACTTTAAAACTGTATCTGACTTTACATTAGACCTTTAAACCAATGCTGCCTTGCTGTGATCAAGAACATTAAAGGAACATACATTTAAACAATAGTTCCAACTTTTTGGATAAAAACTAGAGATAATAAAACCTGTGAAATACTGTTTAACAGTCATTGCTGTTTGACAATTTACTTTTTTGAAAGGTTAAATACAACTTGATAGTACTCTGTGGATTCATTTGTTGATTGTTCCTTTGTCTTTTAAAGCAGAAGTAGCCTAAGCGGAATGTTTGTGTTAATATAAGTCTTAAATAGTTCTATCTTCCGACAGCAATCACTTATATAGAGTGTTTGGTCTGAAACACGGGTCTGTCAGTCACTCTGCTCTGCTGTAAGCCGAGGAGAAAACTTTCCTTGTATCCTACAACCTTTACCCAATGAGGAGAGAGAACGGCATAAAGGGGCGGTCCTCTCTGTGTGTGCAGCCAAGGGATGCACGTGAATGTGGTGATGTAGGGACGAGGGCAGGGACTGCTAACTCCATCGGCTGACAGGAAGTTAGCCAAAACAACCGGATCGCTTACTTCTGCTTTAAACACTCCCACAAACCATGTCTCTGTATAGGCTCTTGTAGGTTACACAAAAAAAGTGTATTATTATTTTTATTATCCCTGCAGCAGAAACAGTCATGTTAAGTTCAGTTCAATTCATCTTAAACAGGTTCATAACACTCTATTCATCATCAGACGGAAGGAAGTAAAACCTATCTCTACCTACAACGTGCATGGGACTGTGGACAACATTCAGACTTAACAGACAGGTGAAGGATCACCCAGATGTGGCCTGCATGTGCTCTAACTTTAGTTTAAAGTACATTTTTCTTCTAATTAGCAACACATCATTAAGCTGGTGAAACAATAAAGGCCAAATAATATGCCAGAACTAATAGGCTGCTCCATTCCTCTAATTACCACTGTCTAAATGAGGTTCTCATAGGTCCATGATGGAAGTAGTCAATGTGAAGTATAACAGGATAATTTGTAGAATAGTGTCTGACTGCAGCATATTTTGGATCTGATATGACATTGTGTTTAATTTCTCATTAGACTATGGGACTCCCTTTGGTGGAGCAGTGTCCCTATCATTTATTATTGTGTAATTTTTGGCTGATCTTAATTGCAGCATAACTTAGGTGTTGCCTCTAAAAAGGGGTCTTGTGAACTTTCTAATAAAGAACATCATTCAATCTGATTTTTCCTGCCTCCAGGTTGCCTCAATAAAAAAAAGAAAGAAGAAGAAGCAACCCATAGATGTCTTTCTCTGTTTTTCCCTGAACAAGACATTTATTCCCCAGCTGCTGAACACAGGTCAGGAATTTAGAAATGTGTCAGTGCACAAGTGTGAGGGAGGGTTTTGCTGTAAAACATTATAGATGGTTAGTAAATTCCTCATCCATAAAGATAAAAAGTGTTGGCAGGATATCCACAGTGAATGGATTATCTGATGTGATGATAAATCACCCGCTGATTTATGCAAACGATGACATTTAGCGTCGGGTGCTAAATGAACAGAATAGAGGTGGATCGCTCGCCTCGTGTCTCAGGCATTTTTGCATCCCGGGGGTTAATGCTGTCGTAAAAACCTTATCTGTCATCAAGAGGGAGGATTGATTGCACGAGGCTGCCTCGTGGTCAGAGAGACTGTTAACTGGAGGACGTCCGTGTCCTTCAGCAGCGTCAAAGACACCGAGTCTCCCGATGTCTGAGGAGACGGAGACTGTGAGAGTGTCAGAGCTAAATGAAGTCATTTCACACAGGACAAATACATCCATCAGGTGAACCTTGATATGCAAATGTGTGTAGTAATTGATTTCTGTCCAGACTTTCACACCTGTCCTGAAGACACACACACACCCATTCACATGCACTGAGCATCTTAAAGGACAATTCCGGGCAAATTCAACTCTGGGCTGTATTTTCCTAACATTGTAGGTCTAAAAGAAGGAATCTGAAGATTTTCAGTTTAATTGCTCCTGTTTTGCGGTGGTTGTGTCTGTCCCCGTATCGCCACGGCAGCAATGAATGGGAGCGGATGCAAGTTCTGCTGCTTAGGCTGTTTACATCCCTCAAAGCCGCAATTTTTTTCCACAGACAGCATCAGACGGCTACTCAAACATGCACCGAGAAGTTTATTTACTTCAAGCAAGCCGACATGTTTGTAAAACTAGATCTAATTCAAAGTCTCCCAGAGTCTCGCGCGAAACCCAAGTTGCCGTGCTTGGTGTGTTCAGGTGCAGTTGGAGCTACCGTTTGTGTCATAAACAAAGGAATATCAACTCTTGACTTGCTTGGAGTGTACATTTTTTTCCACAGACAGCGTCAGGTGGCTACTCAAACATGCGCCGAGAAGTTTTTTTTACTTGAAGCAACTCAAGAGTTGATATTCCTGTGTTTATGACACAAACGGTAGCTTTCCCACTGCACCTGAACACACCGAGCACGGCAACTTGGGTCTTGCAGGAGACTCCGGGAGACTTTGAATTGGATCTAGTTTTACAAACATGTCGGCTTGCTTGAAGTAAATAAACTTCTCGGTGCATGTTTGAGTCGCCATCTGACGCTGTCTGTGGAAAAAAATTGCGGCTTTGAGGGATGTAAACAGCCTAAGCAGCGGAACTTGCATCCGCTCCCATTCATTGCTGCCGTGGCGATGCGGGGACAGACGCAACTACCGCAAAACAGGAGCAATTAAACTGAAAATCTTCAGATTCCTTCTTTTAGACCTAAAATGTTAGGAAAATACACCCCCGAGTTGAATTTGCCCGGAATTGTCCTTTAACTAAACCAAAAGTTGGAACCATAATAAAAACTGTCCCTGGACTTTAACTTGACTTGGACTGGTGCACTAAAAACATAAAACGACCACATTAAACTGTCTGCAGTGCTGCTGTATAAGTTAATAGCTGAATTTAAATGATGAGAGTCTAATAAGTGCTACGGATGCGTTCTGTGTTTGGTTTGCCTTGATTGACAGGTTCCTGAGCCAATTAGTTCCTAACAAAGGTGAAATTGTCCTCACAGATTGTTTGTACAGTTTATGAGACAGTGTGTGCTGAGGATGACCTCTGACCTCCTCAGAGAGGGGAAGCAATAAAACTCTGGCTCCACTGGGTTTCACACATTACATTTACTTTCCAGTCAGGACAACCCACATATTGATATAAGGTATATGGTTATTGATGGTGATGGAACACTTTTGGTGGTGGGCTATAGACTGCCTTCATGGCTCTTTGCTGCCCATGAATTAAAGGGATAGTTCACTCAAAATTGAAATTTCACTCATACTCACCCTCATGTGGACTAAGGGCTGGGAGAAGAGTCCTCCATGGCCTCTCTGAGTTACCGGGGGTTCTCGGCGTAGCAGTGCATGTCCATATAACGGTTGCAAATGGATACCAACTGTCTTTGTAACAAAAAGACACACCAAAAAACATCCAAATACCTCCATGCTGCTCGTATGTAATGTCCGTCTTGTATTGAAGCCCCGAAATGCGAAATTGTCCCGAAGAAAATTAAATAAGTCTATTTTTCAAGCTTGTTTGTAGCGGAAGCTCCATAGACTGTAAAAAGAATGGACGTAGCGTCCGTGACGTCACCCATTGGTTTTGGGGAGTCGTTTTTGTGACTCAAATATGGCGGCCTGAACAGCGCCATGTTGGATTGGCCGGCCGAGAACCCGCCCACTGGCCTCCAAGCAGCTGTCCACGGAGCTGCTCGGACCTGTCACTCAACGTTTCCGCGCCCTGATTGGCCAGAATTTTAACCTAATAACAGTAAAACTATAGAGTTAAAAAAAAATTCACCCCCCTCAGAGTGTGTGCGGGGGTAGAAACTATCGATTGAGACGAAAAAACGTTCTGACACCAGGCTTTTAACATGTTTACTGAGGATGTAAAGTCGGCAATTTTAACATGGGGGTCTATGGGGAATGCTCCCTTCTGACACCAGCCCCCAGAGGAATCCGAGGGGATTGCAGTTTTTTGAACGCGGAAGTGAGCTTCACTTCTCAGACCGACAACTGCCCCCTTGGGAAGCTCCTCTACCCGGTTCGTCAAATTTGGACGAACCAGGGTCTGTCCTCTTCCCAGTTCGTCCAAATTTGACGAACTGGGAAGAGCTTCAAGAAGCTTCCGCTACAAAACAAGCTTGAAATATAGACTTATAGACAATATAAAATATAGACAATTTCGCATTCCGGGACTTCAATACAAGACGGACATTACATACGAGCAGCATGGAGGTATTTGGATGTTTTTTGGTGTATCTTTTTGTTACGAAGACAGTTGGTATCCATTTGCAACCGTTATATGGACATGCACTGCTAGGCCGAGACCCCCTGTAACTCAGAGAAGCCACGGATAACTCTGAAACTTCTGCCAGCCCTTAGTCCACACGAGGGTTGAGTGAAATTTCAATTTTGGGTGAACTATCCCTTTAATTGTCAAGCGACAGACCCCACCCCTCCACCCTCCACCCACCACCTCACCCCCAGCAGCATATCTGCAATTACAAGCTGTTTGCCAGACTGGCTGTGAAGGCGGACAGCTACATATTCAACAGGAATAATTACTCTGCGAGCTATAATGTGCAACACTTCACCTTCAAGCTGCACTTGTATACGCCACTCATCCTGATGAGCTGCCTCCACTCAGACGCTTTCCAGCTCCAGGCTGAGCTAAAGACACCGCGGGCGCTCAACATGCAGATGGTGACAGCAGCCGAGCGCCACCGCGCTTAACGTATGGATGGAGGTCGTGTTTGATAGAAGTCTGGCTTCAATGTTCATCCAGGCTTTCTGTATCTGAGGTTGCTGCTTCAGGGCATAGCACTACACACAACAACATACAACACATTCTATTTACTGGTTATTTTAATGTAAAAATATGGAAATATTCAAAATTCAGTTTGCAGCTGTGAGCAAGGTTGATTGAGCCAAACACTTCCCCTGTGTTTTATTATTTAAAGCTGTGATATCCATATGCAGATATAATATTCATAGTGTCAAAAAACAAAAAACTTTCTCATCTCCTCTCTCAGGCACTACTAACAACTGGGTGGTGTCAGCCAACCTTCTGAGATTGGCTGAAGGTCTTCTGACAATCAACCAAATCATACAAGGTTGGAAGGTGAGTGAGCCAGTTTTGATGAGATGAGTGAGCTCCTGTAAAACTAACAGGCCATTTAGAGAAGAGAGAGAGCTCTGAGCCAGATGGGCGGGGCTTGAGATATGGCTGAGAGTGTTGGCTGCTTTGTTGTGACATCATAAAGTTACAGAAGTACTGATGGCTGGTTTTCAAGGCTCAATTTCTGAATACAGTCTGTGCTGTAATGCTTTGGATTGAGGCATGGTATCAATGCATGATCTATATCTATAATCAAAAGGGAATGGAAATCTCATCTAACACTTTTTTTTTTTTTTAATTGGCACCTTTAAAGGTCCATTGTGTAGGAATTACTCCCATCTAGCGTTGCGGTTGTATATCGCAAGCAACTCATTCGTATTTTTCATGCTGCATTCATGTGAAATTGGGCAGACGGACGACAGCCGCTGCACGTAACGGCATAAACAAGCCTCTATGTAAACAAGTGGTCCGTCAGCACGAGGCAAAACAATACATGTGACAATATGTTGTCATGGCGATGTGGTATTGTTTACCTGACCCACGTTTTACCGGCTTTCTCTCCACTTCTGTGACTAAAATGACATCTGGTTTGTTACCGACGGCCGTCTGCCCGACTGCAGGTGAATGCAGCATCAGTGTAACGCTCCATTCCTCCTCACTGCGTTACCGCGGTGACTTTTCACAGATGCCACCTCGACCTGAGCCGACAGCTCCGGTGTCTCCGCTGAGTTTCCGTGGTTTCCTACCGTCACGCTGCCACTGAACGTAAAAACATGGCGACACCACATGGCAGCCAGCACCGAGCTTACCCGCTCCATGTAGATATGAATGATATGAACGGCTAATTCAGAGCTGAAAGGAACACTTCAGTTTGTTGATGGGGGGATTAAACTGATTAATGAAAAACAGACTTTTGAACCAAATAATCGATTTTCGTGAATAGATAACAGGAGAAGTTACACAATGTCCCTTTAAGTTTTGGCTAAAAACCAATATAATGGAAATTTATCTGAAAATTTGCATCCATCCATCGTCTATGCCACTGGTCCATACCAGGTAGAGAGGGGTGGGTGACAGTGAAGGCGGACATGTCACCAGCAGGGCCATATAAAGAGAAAAACAACCTCACCCACCCACACTCACACCTAAAGTCTCCAATCAACCCAGTGTGCTTGTGTTGGGACTGTGGGAGGGAGATTGTCCAGAGAACCTGGACAGAACCCAGAACCTTTTTGCTGTGAGGAGATGGTGCCAAACACTGTACCACTGTGTCACCCTGTAAATTTGCAGCACCTCTGAAATTACACAGTTAAGCGGGAGAGTGGTAATATAAAAAATATTGATTGGCAGAGGTTCATAACCACAGTGTGAAGGATTTCTTTCTTAAAGGGATAGTTCACCCAAAATTGAAATTTCACTCATTATCTACTCACCCTCATGTCAACTAAAAGCTGTGAGAATTTTCAGAGTTATCCGTTCCTTCTCTGAGTAACGGGGGGGTCCGCACAGCAGTATTTGTCCATATAATGGTTGTCAATGGATACCAACTTTCTTTGTCCAAAAAGACACACCAAAAAACATCCAAATACCTCCATACTGCTCGTCTGTAATGTCCCTCTTGTATTGAAGCCCCGACATGAAAAATTGTTCTGAAAAAAATTAAATAAGTCTATATTTTAAGCTTGTTTGTAGCAGAAGCTCCCAGTGTCTCAGTTCACTGCTCTTCCCGTGTCCGTGCAAATCTCGCGTGATTTGCACGGACCGGCGGAACAATTTCTCATGTCGGGGCTTCAATACAATTATATACAAATTCTCACAGCTCTTAGTTGACATGAGGGTGAGTAGATAATGAGTGAAATTGAATTTTGGGTGAACTATCCCTTTAATTTTCTCCAGGTTCAAGCATAAATCTATACATACAGTAGACTTTGTTTTATATGAAACAGTTTGTGCTTATGATGAACCATGAGCGTTGACGTGTCCATGTGTTGTGTCTGTGTGGAGGGTGAAGGACAGAAACTGTCTGTTCCCTCTGGACTAAAGTGATGACATGTGAGGATCAAAGGAAACTTCGTCACCGAGCCTGAAACGCGTCCTCACCCAGCGTCCCTCTGTGGTGACGGATAATTAGTGTGTCTGGGCTGTTCACAGGATGGCACGCTTTTCCAGCTGTGGGTGTCCCCACAGAGTAATGGCTGTCAGCCTCTTCCTGCTGTCTCACTTTAGGCCTGGTGCCAAATGAGATTGATACCCACCTAAATAAAGACAGACCGGCCGGCCAGCCAGCGTTTCAGTCCAAAAGCACTGAGGGCCCACTCCAGACCGCATCATCTGTCCTCAGCAGCAGCGCTATCGATCCCCCCGTGTCAAGAGTCCAGTTACTGTCAGTGGAAAACACAGAGGACACTGTGGCGAGGGTGCAGAGGTCACATCCAGTTACTGTCTTCTGAGAAATGGCAACATTTAAGCCAGTGAAGTGTGAGTAGCCGCTCTTTGATGAGGGCAGTACGGTGGCCCTGAGAGCTCAACACACTGCACTGATGTAATACACAATACAAAGACACAAGTCAGCTACAAATTCATAAACAACTTCATCATTTTGACAATACAGGCACTAGAAAAAAAAACATAAAGAATCAAACATGTAAATTCAGGCCCAACTTGTGGCCTATTGCAATTTACCATCCACTCTTTCACTCTCTCTTGTCAAGGGACTGGACCCAAACACAGACTCGGACAAAGATGGTAGGGAAATGAAAAAAATGATTTAGCACAGAAACTCACGCATGAACAGTGACAGGAATAACGGTGTTATAAAATACCAGTAAGCATTATAAAATAATAGTTTTTTCAGTAATGAATAGCGTAATTAAAAATCGTACTGTTTCCCCCGTTATAACCCCATTACTGTTACTGACAATAAAATGCGCCATTACTTGACTCAAGAAGTCCCGTCACAAAATAATGCACCTGATAAAGTGTACGTTTTCAGTCCATCAACTAGTTGGAAAAAAGCCATTTAACTGGAACTAACTGATCACGCAGTATTCCTCCGCACAGGCACACTGCCTTTGTGTAGGAATACTGAGTGATTCGGTTAGTTCCAGATTAACAAGTGGTTAGGCTTATGGTTGGGGGGTGGGGCGAATCCAAGTAATTTGTCATATATGAGCATTTTCAGAAAAAAAAGTAACACGATAGTTACTTTTCCTGGTAATTACTTACTTTTATGATGCAGTTATTCAGTTACTAAATCAGTTACTTTTGGGGGAAAGTAACTATAACTTTTGCCCAACACTGCATGAGGCAGGAAGATGCAGAAGCACTGTGGATGAAAGCAGGGTATCAACACAGCCAAACCAACAAAAGACAATGGGAAACAAACACTGAGGTCAAATACATGAGGGAGAAATGAGACACAGGTGGAGCAATCAACACAGGTGAGACACATGAGGTAATTAGGAGGAAGGAGAGCACAGGAAGAACAAGACACTGGGAATTTCACAATAAGACTCCTGTCTTATTGTGAAATACAGGAAACCATACAGGAAACCAGAGACAAACCATGACATTTCCAAGGCAAACCCCCCCCCAAAAAAGCTAAAAAATGACAGATGACAAAGGTAGCAACCATTGATTTAAGTCACATTTAAAGGAGAAATATTATGCCCCCTTCCCACAAATTAAAATAGTTCCCAAGTGTCTTAAAGACATGTCTGTGACATGCTTAGGTCAAAATCCCCCAAGGATCAAACATCACAGCTCTTTTCATCCTCTCTAAACAGCCCTGTTCAGAACGGCTGCTTTCAGTGTCTGTCCCTTTAAATGCAAATTAACCACTGCTTGCCCCGCCCATTCTACCGGTACCAGGTAGGGGTGGGGTTATGCAAATTCAAATCCTAGTTACATCACTGGAAGAAAACTGAGGGAACAGCTCATAAAACCACATGGATTTCAACCTAAGGAGCCTGCACATTACAGATTTATTTGTCAATTCTCACATTTTTGGGGCCAGAAGTCAAGACAAACACCTAGATATATGTTAAAGAGCCTTTAAAAAGTGATATTTCCATATTATGTCCCCTTTAAATCAGCCAGTCCCCTCTCAGAGTCTCTGCTTTTAAAGGTATTCATTCATGGAGCTGCAGTGCAGTCAGTGTGCACAGTACAGTAAGTACAATACCCATCATGCCCTCCTCCCCCTGCAGGGCTGTAGAGGTGATTATGTCATGAGAAATCCCCCCACATACATTTGTGAAATTGCTGTCAGCGTCGCCCCCGCAAAACCTTTCACACTTTTATTGTGCAGTTTAACGTACCTGTTCTCAATGTGGCACATTGTTCGGCGTGTCTGAGCCCCCCTCCCCCCTCCCTCCCCTTAAGTCCCTTTGACTGTTCAGACCCCCGGCCACCGAGGAAATCTGTTTCCAATTACATTGTGTATGAGGCATCTACTGTTTTCCTCAACACCTAGGGAGCTGCTGAGGGATTCACAAGCTGGCTGTAGCTACCACCAGACCTCCCAGAGACCCCCCCTCTGTCTGGAAGCTCCACATTAACATACAGCTAATAGCCCCAAGGGTGGCTGCATGACTGACAGAGGAGATGTGGGGGGGTGGGGGGGCAGGTGGGGGTTTGGGTTTCACAGGCCCTCTGGTCCTGTCTGGGTCACCGGTGCAGAGAGAGCATGTGTACACCAAAACTTTCACAGCTCCAACTGCATCTCACTGAAGTGGATTTAAAAAACGAGCCGTCTAGACCCAGGGAGGGGGGAGAGAGGTGTGCGAGGGCGAGGGTTCACATTCCCAACACGTCCACACACACACACCAACCGAAATATATTAATCATAGCCCTTCAATAATACAGGAGTGCAGCCTGATGTGAGCCAAGCGTTGCTCTGCTCTCGGGTAATGACGTCTTTTTTAGATCTTGTTATTAGATATAAAGACGTGGCTAATTCTCTCAGCCGGTAAGAAAATCCATAAGCATGAATAATCACTATCTGCTATCCTTTATACCCTTGATCACATGAGAGGTGAGAAAATCCATCTGACAATGCTGAGAAGTTGCAAAGAGTGCTGGCGTGCACCGCAACTGCTTTCAAAGAGATAGTGGAAATCCATCAGACACACGGCCCAGGACTCTGTGGTTGGACCACGCTCACCGTCATGAAGGTACTACTCTGTCTTCTTCCCTTTTGATCAGATAACTGCCTCTTCCTGTTTCCAGGAAAAAACACACCTTGTGACATTCACCTTTGAAGCTTTATTATCTTATTTCCATGCTGTCGCGTAAGCGGGGTATAGTAGCCGAGACGGTGAGACTTTTATCAGTTGGTGCTTGTTTTCGTCAGCTCTGGGAGGTACAGTAGCTCCTCTGCTGCACCCAATCGATTCGGAGGCTACATCTGAGAAAACTTTGATGTTCAATGGTTTTACAGCTACAGAGACAATTCACTTTACCAAACCGATCAGTCTCCCAGCAGGGAAAACAGAAAAAGTAAAAGAAGCCGTTTTATTTGTACCAACTATTTTTCTAATTAGGCTACTTGGGTGTGTACAGTTAAATGTTACTTGCTAGGGCCTAAAATTTATCATAGTATATTAGGTATCAGTTATTAGGTATTGGACTTCATAGAGACTCCAAAGTTTCTGAAAGACTAAATATTTTTTAGACCTTTTTCCATTTGTGCGAATAAGAGGAACATCCACTTCAGGGACCCTGCAGAATGTCAGTACAAAAGGATATTTGTTGTACTGCAGGTTTTCAATGCCAAGTAACAGTGTTAAGATTTTGTGTTAAATGCTTGGTCAGACTCGACAATGAAAACATAGCAATGTTATAAGTTTTCAGGCCTTTCTTAAAGGGATGGTTCAACATTTTGGCAAATTGGCCCATTGCCTTAATGTGCCGATATTATCTCACAGCGTGGTGAATGTGCAGGTCACAACTTGTCCACCAGAGTGTTTTGGAGTTGTTGGATTGTGTATTTGATGAGATTGATGAGGGAAACCAAGAAATCCCATGAGCCTCCGTAGAGTAGCTTTGAACAGCTCATGGCTCTGCTCCGCCGTTCTAAAAATAGCTTGCACTGACAATTAAAGGTAGCAAACCTACTTCTAAAACTACAGGGATTATGGCAATGGGCCAATTTGCCAAAATGTTGAACTATCCCTTTAACACTGTTGATTGCACAGTGATTCTCTGTGGCTAACTTCCCATTTTAATTGAATGAAGGCAGACTTTGTGTCAGATTTAAAGAGAAACTATAGACTATTAGGCGACTCACTTGTGTCCCCCATGATGGCTCAAAATAGAGCACATTGTTATTGATGACATTCCTCATTTAACCAAGCTATCTCCATCTTCTTCATCCATAGTAGCGTCTCCCCTGTATATTCTGCTCAGAGTCAGCTTGGAGCAGTTTTCTATTACCCAAAGAGCTCATGGCAAGAGATAAGTCCAGCGTGTCCCATTATTCTCACTGATGTTGCACAGGCATTGAAAGGTGTTTTCTGTGTTCTCTAATAAAAGTTGAATTTAGCACAACTGGACCTGAATTGAAGATGCTTCACCTCCCAGCTCAGAGGCTCCAAAACCTCTTGGAAGAGAGTCAGTGACAACTAACAATCTTATATACATTATGTTTATATTTTACTACTTCTTTATTTAGCTATGTTTTTATATTAATTTTTTTACTGTCTTTATTGCTGTTTTAACCTTTTACACTGCACAGAATGCACCTCAATTTCATTGTTGTGTGACAGAACAGTATCTATTCTATTCTACTATCACTGCACAATAAACATACAGTAGAGCTCATGTGATGGTGACTTTTTCCTTTCAATACAGCCACAGTACTGCTGTGTGGATAAGAATATGACCACTTTTCTGCTAAACCCATCAAAAGAAAAAAATATCCTGAAATGAGACGCTGTTCATCTGAAGGACATTTATTTTGAAATTATTGGCTCACACGAGCCACAATAGCAAACAAAAAAAGGTTTCCTCCTAAAAGAGAAGACGTTTACTTTGAACACATTTATTTTTTGCCCCAAGAAGTTTAAATGATATTCATAAGTTTCATGCCAGTAATTAAAATGGAATGAATCGCTTGAAAAAATAGAATAATCGCTGCTGTACAACTGAGAGTGAGGACAAAAAAAAAAAAAGATCAGAAAGTCATTGCACTGTATTACAATGTTGTAGAAAGAAAATGGCAATAAATGGTGTGACAGAGAGAAACACCTTGTCATCCAGTCAATCTCTAGAGGCACATGGTGGAGCTGAAGAGGGCCAGTGGCCACATTCACATGCATATAACAGGCTGCTGCTGCTGCTGCTGCTCAGTTATTACAACACAGAGTTGGTTTAGTTTAAGAGTTCACTTCCAATTCAGATTTCCTCCCGGAGCAACAGGGACCGACTTTATAATCAGGTTGCTGCATCCGGATCAGTTTTCTCTGACCTTTTAAACGTGACATATATTCTGTTAGAAATCACTAATGTGTGGATGAATCAGGTCATGTTCACACAGATGACATTAGTTTGGTGTGAGGAGAGAATCAGACTGAGCTGAGGTGAAAACTGATAATTAACTGTAGACACTGGACGTACGTGTAAACGACATGTGACTGCTGTGTGTACTGCACAACTGGCCCCCCGCTAAGGATAACGCACAAGACCAACGGTCAGAAGACATGACTGACTGACTGAGTGTGAATGCAGGAGGTTGACATAATGTACAGAGGATTTCGTGCTTTGTCGGACAGTGTGTGAACTTTCACAGAATGAAACAGGAAGCTGAGGCTGCACAGGTGAACATCTGTAAAGGTACAATGCAAAGGAAACTTCTCTGCTGATTGGCTGATCCAAAGCAATATTTGACTTTATCAAACCCTGCTCCCCTTAGCTACACCCATCAGTGATGGTGCACTGGATGGCTACATAGTAATGTTGTGCTGTTATACTGAGGCTGAAGCTGCAGGCGAACAGTGACTTCACCAGATGGTGATTCATGTAGAAACAGCTGGATACATCAGTTAGTCCCAGTGTTGTTTGTATGATAAAGGAAAATGTCTTTCATTCTAACATGAAGCTGTTCAGCTGTCGAGCTTATCTACTACTTTTTATGATTTTACTTTACAGTAGATGCTACAGGACAACAGGTTGGACGTGTTGGTAAACAAAATACCGTCTCTGATGATCACTGGAATCAAAACTTCCCCAGGTTAAAGGGATAGTTCAACATTTTGGCAAATTGGCCCATTGCCATAATCACTATAGTTTTGGAGTAGATTCATTACTTTTAATTGTCGGTCTAAGCAATTTCTAGAACGGCGGAGCAGAGCCGCAAGCTGCTCAGAGCTACGCTACGGAGGCTAATGGGATTTCTTGGTTCCCTCATCAAAC
Source organism: Trachurus japonicus (assembly GCF_045865225.1). Taxonomy (NCBI): domain Eukaryota; kingdom Metazoa; phylum Chordata; class Actinopteri; order Carangiformes; family Carangidae; genus Trachurus; species Trachurus japonicus. The sequence goes on from NC_140929.1 coordinate 22,813,908, forward strand.
TCATCAAATACACAATCCAACAACTCCAAAACGCTATGAGATAATAACAGAACATTACCAGACAGAGTTGTTTTTGAGGTAAATTCATGCAAAACCGCTGACGCACGTTCCCGTCGGGGGCATTTTTTCGGGAAGCAGTCTCTGTATTTGCCTCAAAAACAACTCTGTCTCGTAACGTTCCGTTATTATCTCATACAGTAGCGTGGTGAATGTGCAGGTCACAACATGTCCACCAGAGCGTTTTGGAGTTGTTGGATTGTGTATTTGATGAGTTTGTTGAGGGAAACCAAGAAATCCCATTAGCCTCCGTAGCGTAGCTCTGAGCAGCTCACGGCTCTGCTCCGCTGTTCTAAAAATAGCTTGCACCGACAATTAAAGGTAACAAATCTACTCCTAAAACTGTAGGGATTACAGGAATGGGCCAATTTGCCAAAATGTTGAAGTATCCCTTTAAATCTAAAAACTGGATGTGAGACAGTCTTTTACCCATCACCTGTAGTTAGCTCGTGTTGTCCCCCTCGCCCTTGTTCACTAACCAGTTTAGATAAGCAGCTCCACAGCTGGACATGTGAATGTTTGCAGTTTACAGTAGAGCAGATAAAGTCGGTTTTGAATTGGTTCCTTTGGCTTTTGTGTTTTTGAGTTTGGAAAGTTAGACCCACCAGAGTGCTGCTCTTTCTGCAGACCACTTCAGTGCACGGACTGACCCACAGTCTGTACAGACATCCCTTAGTCTCAGTTGATATAACTATGACAGGACAAAACATATTTGGGGGCGTGGTTTATCAAAACTCTCAACAACTGGTTGTCAGTCTGCTTGAAATTATCAATATGTCATCACTTTATTATTGTGTGTGCGTACGAGTGTAAACATCATTCATTAGATTGAGTCTTGGAATAAAAAAAATCATCTAACTCGGTTCAGTTCAGAATAAACATGATTATTACAGTGCTGGTCCTCGAGACTGGACATCGATTCACCTGCCGGTCCCCAAGAGTCACAAAAGGCCGAGAGCGCAGGAGGCCGGTGGTTAGAGACGGGATCAAAGCTGGTTCAACAGTTCAGTTCATCTGAAGCAAAAAAAAAAAAAAAAAAAAAAGGACAGCAGTCTTCACCTCACTTGGCCTCCACCACCACTGTGTGTGTGTGTGTGTCCCTCCGCTGAACTGTGATCTAAAGAATAACACGCCATCAAATGTTGCGACACGGTGGGTGGTAAATCCTCACAGCATATTCCAGCCAGGGGGATTTTATTTGGGGAGAAAACCTCGGATTGAGGCTGAGCTGGCAGAGTGAACCACTTTGCCAACAGCAGCCAGGTTTTCCTCAGAGCTGCGGGTGGTGGCTAGTGTTTTCCTGCTCCTCTTAATTAAACCAGCAATGTAATATGCAAGTGCTTTGGTGCAAATTATGAAGATAAAAATGCTACTGGGAACAGTCCATATTTATGAAATATAATGCTTCTTGCGTAGAAAAAAAAATGGCTGGGACAGAGTATAGTTTTTTTTTTTTTTTTTAAACCATCACATGGTTTAAGTGAAGTTTCATCCAGTAATGTGAAGCGGAGGAATGCGCTGGCTAGTGACAGAGAGCACCCACATTCCCACAAGGCTTAAAGGTGCGAGAAGTCTTGTTGGCAGACGAGCGGAGTTTCCGTCACGCTTCCCGCCCGCCTCAGTCGCCCACGTCGCTGTCCTGGTCTCCTATGAGCCACAGGAAGTGGAAGCTGAGAGCCAGCAGGGCGGTGCCCAGTAGGTCGCCCAGCGCCGTTAGGTACGGAATGGAAAAACTGTCCGGGTCCTTGCCGCTCCGCCACATGGAGTGCACCATCCAGTCTGCTATACTTAACAGCAGCAGCACCTGAAAGAGAAGAGAGAAGACAGAGGGTGTTAGACTGCAGCCCACGGTGGTTGTTCAGGTGGGTTCATTTCTCTCAGGAAGATTAGACGGCAGGGATGAAATATCTATCTGCTCCGAAGGGTTTGCGCTGCTCGTCTGGCAAATGATCCGAGAAATGGGAAACTTGTTGCCCCTCAGTTTCTGCACAAATGAAGCAGAATATGTACACATAGGAAATATTTACTCATAAATATTTAAGGTGCTGGTACTGTAGGTGGATGTGGTTGCTTTTGGACAAAGTCATGTAAACTAAGGTAAACAGATGCTGGCAGCCGTAAGTTATCAATCTGTACATAACTTGGTGAGCCAATTTGTTTTTCAGTGAATGTTTAACTACTAATTTCTACAAGAATCCAATTATGTCTTGCACAACTAATATATACACTACCAGTCAAAATTTGGACACACCTTCTCATTCAATGGTCTTTCTTTATTTTCATTATTTTCTACATTGTAGATTCATACTTAAAACATTAAAACTATGAAGGAACACATATGGAATTATGTAGTAAACACAAAAGTGTTATCTGTAACCTGACCTAAACCACACTGAGATGGTTTGGGATGAGATGGACCACAGAGTGAAGGCAAAACAGCCAACGTGCTGAGCAATGTACAATGTAGAAAGTAATACAAATAAAGAAAAAACAGTGAATGAGAAGGTGTCAGAACTTTTGACTGGTAGTGTATAAATAAAACTACATGAGACTAATATAAAAGATATTATACTGTACATAAAAAAAATAAAATAAATTATCTTTCTTTTCAATTACAATGCTGTCAAGGAGGAGTTTTAAAGGGATAGTTCAACATTTTGGCAAACTGGCCCATTGCCCTAATCCCTATAGTTTTAAGAGTAGGTTCGTTACGTTTAATTGTCGTTGCAAGCTATTTTTTGAAAGGCAGAGCAGAGCCGCGAGCTGCTCAGAGCTACGGTACGCTACAGAGGCTAATGGAATTTCTTGGTTTCATCAAATACACAATCCAACAACTGGACAAGTTGTGACCTGCACATTCACCACACTAACGGAACGTTACCAGACGGAGTTGTTTTAGGGGTAATTTCAAAGGAGGTTAAATTGAAAGCAACTGGACTTAGTTATTTGTCTAGGAAGACGTTTCACCTCTCATCCAAGAGGCTTCATCAGTTCATGTACGCAACTGACCAGGCTGGGACTTTAGGGGTAAATTCATGCAAAACCGCTGATACGTATTCCCGTCGGGAGCAGTTTTTCGGCAAGCAGTCTCTGTATTTGCCTCGAAAACAACTCTGTCTCATAATATTCCATTATTATCTCATAGTGTGGTGAATGTGCAGGTCACAACTTGTCCACCAGAGCGTTTTGGAGTTGTTGGATTGTGTATTTGATGAGGGAAACCAAGAAATTCCATAATCCTCTGTAACGTAGCTCTGAGCAGCTCACGGCTCTGCTCCGCCGTTATAAAAATAGCTTGCACCAACAATTAAAGGAAACTTCTAAAACTATAGGGATTATGGCAATGGGCCAATTTGCCAAAATGATGAAAAATCACTTTAATAATTTGAAAACAACAGTTGCAGGTGTTTCTTCTGCTGATACCTACAGCTTCAGGAGTCTCTGTCTAAAACTAGTGCTCCAGACTTCCTATGGTGCTGATACTGGCTCACCACTGTAATCAGTCACATGCTCCGAGTTCAAAATATTGCTGTCTTACTGGCAGCCTGAGTAGGATCATGATGTTCTCAGGTGATGCTGAGAGGTCGGAGTTCAGCAGATGCTCTTTAATGAAGTGTTGGACTGTAACTAATCCATGTTAATTATGTGATAGGCCTCAACCTCGTGACCTCCGTGCTTCTGGGTAAATGTCTCCACGACTAATGGATGGGTTGTGATGAAATGAGGTTCAGAAGATTCTCGTTTAGTGGTATTAATGAGACAACATTTTAATTTGGACTTTGCTGCATGACCAAATACCTGCAGATCCTTACTCCGCACGCTAACATGGCAGCTCCTGTTTCGTCACATTCTCCTTCTTTTGATTTGATTGGTGCATCTGTTCTATTTTGTTTTCATATTCACAGCTGTACTTAAGACTATATTTGCAAAATAAAGTAGGAGAAGAGGAAGAGGCCGACCTGAGCGTCGTTTATAACTGAGGAAGAGAAAGATAAGTATGGTGGAGAAATGAAACAGCTTGTGTTATCAATAAGTGCACGTAGAATGGCACAAACACTTAAAGTGTAGTGGAAACAGAGACGGAGTAATGGACAAGGAAGACAAACTGTCAGACGAGTTAAGATAGTGTTATTCATAATTCAAGGTTCTACGCATAGAGCGATTGGTACTGAGAAAAAAAAAGAGCAGTCTATTAAAAGATAAGAATGAGTCTATAATTTAAGGGGGAAATGAGCTGTCTGGGGTTCGCCATGCAAACAGTAAAAAAACAAACAAGTGTTGACACGGTAAGAATACAAGCAGGGATGATGGGTATCGAGCCGGAGCAGAGGGGAATCGATAATGACAATATATCATTTTCTGTGTAAAAAAAACAACAACAAACACACAAACACAAATGTATGAGTCCTGATAACCTGTTGACAGCCCCGTCTTTGAAGGAGGGTAATCCCGCTAAACGACGCTGCCCCCCCGCTTTCGTCTCCAATAATGTTGAGTCGCGGAGAGATGAAAGCGTCGCACAGGTGAACAACAAGCTGTCAGGGCCGACTATTCTGAGAGGGAAGCGCTTCGGCTTTGTTTTTCATTCGCGGTGACAGCGGCGGCAGAGTTGGACATCCTCTCGGCTGCTGCAGTTGTTGCTTTTGCACCATCGCCTGCCTCTGAACTGTCAACTGCAATCCATCATTTACACTGCACAGGTTTCCACCAAGGATATTAGTGTGTGTTTTTTTTCTTCTTTTTCTTCTAACAATAAAAGAAAGACACAGAGGGAAAGACTTTCGACTGGACAGTTCTTTAAAGAGCCTGATACGTCTGATTTTTGGCGAAAAGAACAAATAAATGAAAAGAAACAAATGTAAGAAAGTGTTATTTGTTATTTCTCTCTCTCTGGTCCTTTAATCATGTCGTGAGTGACAAGAGAGAGGAAGCACATACGCGATCAAGCTGATGTTGATTCTCGCCCACATGCGCCTTTTGTGTCAGTCCATCAAGCTACACATCACTTGAGCTACACTCAAATGGAAATGCACAGCAGAAAATGACTGTCTGAGTGTTTGTCAGTTTGTTGTGAATGCTAGCTGATGCAGAAGTTTGATTGTAATTCCTTTGACGCCTCTCACGCCTGAGCCAAAATTCATGCTCCGACATGTGTAATCATACAATTTTCTTTCATGTAGCAACTTGAAGAAAAGTACATGAATATGTGAGTCTGGTCTGGCGATGTGGTTTTGTAAAAACACCACAGCAGCCTGAAGCGCTTTAGATGCCTCGCATTGGTTTTTCACACAATCTGCAACAAACTTCACAGACCTCTTTTTTATTTTGGGTTTTTTTGTTTTGTTTTGTTTGTTTTTTACTGGTGAAAATACAAAATACAAGATGACTGTACAAAAAAACCAACAACTTTGTTCTCTGCGTTTAGTATTGAACCATATTGTGGTTCAAAACTAAGTTAGGTTTAAAAGTAAATAAAGTAAAAGAGGAACTGGGGATCAGTCTTCACTTTCAATTGAGTAAAGGCATCTATGAAATTTGGCTTAACACAGCAGCTAGCAACTGCTTCAATGGTGCACGTTTCCAATTTCCTGAGTCTTTCCTCCATTGCAGCAAATAAACTACATGTATAACTAGTACCATTATAACTTAAGGTGGCACATCTCAGTTCAGTTTAGAAAACTTTATTTATTCTATACGGGCAATTCATGATTCTCGAGATTAAATAAAGGTTGTAAAATTCAGTTTACAGCTCCCAGTTCAATTAAATTAGTCAAGTCAAATTTATTTATATAGCACATTTCATACGACAAGCGTAAACTCAATGTGCTTCAAAAAGTTAAAACAAAGATAGAATGTAGCTATAACATAAAATAGCATATAGGATAAGAAATATTACATAAAAAACATTTAGGACATTATAAAATCACACAAGAATGTATTATCATAATTTAAAAATGGAGATAATAATAATAATAATAATAATAATAATAATAATAATAATAATAATAATAATAAAAATTCTTAAAGCAAACAAGACAGAAATAAAACACACTCTTTAAACATGACTAAAAGCTCGTGAAAAAAGATATGTTTTTAGTTTGCTTTTAAAAGAAGGCAGTGTTGTAGCAGACCGTAGCTCATGTGGAAGAGAATTCCAGAGAGTAGGACCATAGTGGCTGAAAGCGCCATGAGCTGATTTGGAGTTGATTCTGGGTATAATGAGGAGCTCTTTATCAGATGATCTAAGTGATCACTCTGGTGTGTATTCGGTGAGCATGTCAACAATGTAAGAGGGAGCCAAGCCATTACAACATTTAAAAACAATAAGAAGTATTTTAAAATCAATTCTTTGTTTTACTGGGAGCCAATGAAGAGATGATAAAATAGGAGTGATGTGCTCGAAGTTAGAAAAGGAAAAGCACAACACATACAGCAATCATTCATTGGACATACAACTCTGACACTCAACTCTCAGTTCAACTCATGGTTTCCCAACAGCGAAGTCATGTACACGTACAGACATGCAAGAGTATTCCAATACGGAAAAGAATGAATAAATAGGCTAAGTAAATAAATAACGACAAGCACAAACCTATTCACTAAAATTGGCATTCATCAACCTAAAAACTGAAGGGATAAAAGAATCTGAGGAGTGATTTCTCTTCCTCAAGAGGCCGAGTAGCGTCGCCTTGAGGACATCAGAGTAAATTCATTGGACATGACTTGTCTCCTGCTTCAGGATGCATTTTGCTTTCTGGACCACATGTTTTTTTTCCAGAGCACACTCAGGTCTGTTAGCTGGACTCCAATCATCTTGGGGCAGACTCTGACAATCTGATTCAGACTGTTCTTGTCCTTCACTGACAGACCATTGAACCAACAAATCAAAGAGAATGTTAAAAGACTATCAATCATCAGTCAAATATGGTTCGTAAGTATTGGACTGGTTCACCATGTATCTGGCTATTTTTTGGCTCTGTACTATTATTTCTAAAAGCAATGATCAACTCCTTTGTTTTCCTTACATCCTTACATCTAGTGAGAGAGAGGGAGAGAGAAGCCATCTTGAACTGCGAAGCTGAAGAAACTCGCAGATCTGAAGAGCACGTAAACAACTGGAAATGAGACAATATACTGACTGACTGCAGCCCTTCAGCTTGGCAATGAAAAACCCTGTTAAGAAATAAAAGGTTTGTGTCCCCTGGGCTTTTAATTTGAAAGGAAATGTATATTTTGTATTGACACACAATGAAGCAACTATAAAACAAAAGCAGCAAGCAATCATCAGTCATTATAGGCTACATATGAACCGGAATAAGCCTGCCAGAGATAAAGGCCTGTCACCTTGTGCGGTTGAGGTAAATAAATGTGTCAGTCACTATTTGAGGGAAATAAGCTGGTTGAAATTTGCGTGTTATAATGACAGATTTTGGTTTTTCATTCCTAATAAGACTGCAAAAATCTTTAAAAACATTCTTTCACATCTTAACGGGTTATTGGTGGAGATTGATGGACAAAAACTAATTTGATGATGGATAAAATGACACTATGAAGAGTATAAAAAGTGAAGGAGTTTGAACATGAAGGTTTCGTCAGTTATTCATGATGTTTGTCTCAAACGTCCCTCCTCTGTTTACACCGGTTTGCTTCTCTGATCCTGCTCCGTCTCTGTGCCTCAATTAATTATGCAGGAATCCACAAACCCCTCAGACGTGTTATTCAAAGAAACCTACAATTCCTGAACACACACACGTACTGTAGTACTGCTTAATGTCATTCTACTTCTTCTTCGGAAACACAGCGAGTACTTATCGTCGGTACATAATTGGATTTATCCGTACTTTTCAAAAATACCTGCTGACTGAAATGCTCGATTTACGAGCAGTTTCACTCCATTGATCTGATATTGTAGACTATTATTCTAGGCCTGAATGAAATTATATTCAGCAGTGACAACAATACGCACTGACAGTGGCGTTGTATTGTGGCTTTTTCTTTGTATTCAATTGGATGCATTTATAAGGGAATAAATGGGGTACCAAGAAAATAACCTTTTTTTTTTCTTTCAAACACTGGGCCTCTTACAAGAACCACTCATACAAACTCCAAAAGATTTATTCATAAAAGATGAGAGTCCATTAAAATGAATAAATCCTTAAGTATTTCCTGTGTATCCAGTCTACCCTAATATATCTCATTCTTTGTGCCATATAGCTCCATTACTGTCCAAGCATTATTAAAACACTAAGAACACTCCAATGGAGCACAATATTATAAAACGCATGGGCCCTGAAGTTTATTTAGTAAGAGCTCCTTAGATTAAAAAAAAAATCCAAAAGAAGATCTGAAAACAACATTTTCAGATTTTGTAAGGCAGAGGCCACTCAACATGTTTTCTACTTGTTGTTTTGGTTTGTAAGCATTTGAAAAATGATAAGTTCTGTATCTAATCAAAGTGACGTGCAGATCACACACTTCCTCCCTTCAGATGCTGCCAAATGGTGTGAGCCCGACCTGAAGAAAGTCTCTGACACTCCGGGGCCTCGGCTGTGGAGGACCAGGTGGTGCGAGACAAAAAAGTTCATCCAGTGCTTTCACACATCTCATAGCTCCAGCAGCGTCAGCTTTTGGATTCGCCCTTTCAACTGCAGCATCTAGCCCTCTGCCACGGCTGGCAAACGCTGAGAGCCCCTGACCGCAGCTGTACCGCTAATCTCCCTCAGTTCTGTTTCGGGGGCGCTCGGAGCCACGCTATCAGTTGATGGGGTAATGTTAGTGCCGGCTGCCAGGACTCTCTCTCCCTCCCTGCCTGCCTCCTTGCCCTCCTGCCAGTCTGTGGTGCATTTCCTGCTCTGAATACTCTGGCTGATATACAAGCTGGCCTCCGTGAATGCACATCCCATCCGACAATTTTCTCTTTTTGTGTATTAGACGTGCATTCACACAAGACTCCGTCCTGACATTCAGGATTGCTTAGTCCAAAGTCATCAGATTATGATGTGCAGCACAACAAGCTAGCAGAGTTGTGTAAACATACTGTAGGGGAGATGCTCTCAATGACAGAGAAAGTCATCATCGTTATTAATCTGTCATGATCCTGTACATCAAACCTGACAATGATCAGCTACAGTAGATTGTTGATTTGCTTAAAGGGATAGTTCAACATTTTGGCAAATTGGCCCATTCGCTACCTTTAATGGTTGGTGCAAGCTGTTTTTAGAACAGCAGAGCAGAGCCACAAGCTGCTCAGAGAGCTACAGTATGCTACGGAGGCTAATGGGATTTCTTGGTTTCCCTCATCAAACTGATGAAATACACAATCCAACAACTCCAAAACGCTCTGGTGGACAAGTTGTGACCTGCACATTCACCACGCTATGAGATAATAACGGAACATTACGAGACGGAGTTGTTTCGAGCTAAATTCATGCAAAACCGCTGATGCTCATTCCCGTCAGGGGAAGTTTTTCGGCAAGAAGTCTCTGTATTTGCCTTGAAAACAACTCTGTCTGGTAACGTTGTGTTATTATCTCATAGTGTGGTGAATGTACAGGTCACAACTTGTCCACCAGAGCGTTTTGGAGTTGTTGGGATTGTGTATTTGATGAGTTTGATGAGGGAAACCAAGAAATCCCCTTAGCCTCCGTAGCGTAGCTCTGAGCAGCTCACGGCTCTGCCCCGCCGTTCTAAAAATAGCTTGCACCAACAACTAAAGGTAACGAACCTACTCCTAAAATATAGGGATTATGGCAATGGGCCAATTTGCAATGGGCCAATTTGCCACAATGTTGAACTATCCTTATAAATCTGCCTTTGCCACACACGCACACACACACACACACACACTGGTTTTAGTCATCTGAGTTGAGCCCCACAACTTTGCATCAATCTGCAACAACCTGCACATTTCAGCTTCTTTTAGAGAAGCACCGAAGCTCCCTTCAGCAGCAACGAGTTCTGATGATTCTAATATAGAAATCACTCTAATTACTTGTGAGCTGAGCTCCTGCAAAATTTCTCACATCTTAAATTTTCTGATCTGTCAAGATAACACCGATGACACGGCGTGATACCGAGCCCTGGCTGAAATAATGAGTTGTGGAGTTCAGAGTGAGAGGCGTTCACCTGTTCCTAGACTGCCTTAACTTACAGTTCATTATCAGCTGGTGTTTGATCACGTTCTGACCCGAGAAACTTTTCAACCTCAGTATTATTAAACGTCTCAGTATCATGATTCCCATGAACGCTACATTACCATAGCCATACATATTCATCGCTGTTAAACTTTACGTAACCTTTTCAGAGTTTCTTGACTCCCAAACTGTCAAACTTCTGTCTTCTTGTGCTGGTGTATCTTTCTTTTTTTGACACCTCCTTTGCCTCAAACTTAAGTCTGAATACGCTGTGGGTTTAGAAACCATTGTAATATCATGTTGTGCTGTTGTCATATATTTTCATGTGTGCGCTCTTGTTTAGTAGCACATGTCCTTGGTTATTTGCTCACTACAGATTTGTGTAAAAACCATCGACCACATAAGCGGCGGTGAATGTTCTGTCCTGCTCGCCGCCTGCTGCTGCGAGGCTGGCGGAGATATCACAATGAGTCCAGCTATTCTGCAGAAATGTTTCAATTTCTCCCTTAATTTTCTATGGCTTTCACTTTAAATAGAACATTATCAAACCACACCATGTGCAATTTCAGCTTATCGCCGCTATTAAAGAAACAGACTGTTACAGTACTTTGACTTTTTTTTTCTTCTCCTTTTTCATGCCAAAATGTGTCTCGCTCCATGTCGAGCACAAGAGGGAAAATATGAAACGTGACTTTTTTTTACGAGTGTGTGTTTAGGGTTCGTGACGGCTGCATATTTGAAATACAAGTGAATGTGACATTTATTTCCTTACTGTAAGGTTACGGCAGGTCACAGAGTGAAACGCATGAATAAAGCGATTCTGCTTTCAGATATGCAGTGTTACACTTGTGTCTTCTGACAGCAGTGACTCAGGCTTTTGGCAGCCAGAACTAATGCTGCTGTCTATCACATCCAAGTGTCTAAACTGAGCGTCTTTGATTCCTCCTCTCCCTCAAAGCTGAAACAATCTATTACAAAACATGGAGAAAAAAAAAAAAGGACATTCAAGTAAATGTTCCTTATGTATTACCATGGAGACGGATCCCCTCACACACACAGATACTGAGTCTTGCTTTGGCAGCAGTTTAGTCTGTTCTGCCACAACAGCCTCACGGACGATCACACCGGGTTTTCAAATGCATAAATTCCACATTCAATGGAATTCATTGCTGCGATTACACTGGATTGGAGGCAAATTTAATTACAAAGTTCAACTTGAACTTGACTCGTGTGAACTTACTGTCCCATTAGCGGCCGAGATAAGCTTCGCTCACCGTTAGCGAGCTTGTCGGCTCTTTCATTTGTGTCCCGGGTAACTTTTAATTGAACAAATGATAGACAATGGAGAGGAGAAAGCCAGGGGACAGAAAACAGAAGAGAGGGGGGGAAAAACAGAGAGAAGCTATTGAGACTGACTGCTGCTAAGTCAGCCAGCTAGATAGGAGTTAGCCTGCCAGCTACAGCAGGCCACTAACAAGCTGTGTGAAGACAGTTCCTTATAACCAAGCTTTACACCAAAGCAAAGTGATTTCACTGCACCTGTCTCTGGAATTGAACCTTAAAGGGATAGTTCAACATATTGGTCCATTGCCATAATCCCTATAGTTTTAGGAGTAGGTTTGTTACCTTTAATTGCGGTGCAAACTATTTTTAGAAGGGCGGAGCAGAGCCGCCTGCTCATGGGATTCTTGGTTTCCCTCATCAAACTCGACAAATACACAATCCAACAACTCCAAACAAGTAAATTCATGCGAAATCGCTGATGCGCGTTCCCGTCGGGGGCAGTTTTTCAGCAAGCAGTCTCTGCATTTGCCTCAAAAACAACTCTGTCTCTTATTGTCTCATACTGTAGCGTGGTAAATGTGCAGGTCACAACTTGTCCACCAGAGCGTTTTGGAGTTGTTGGATTGTGTATTTGATGAGTTTGATGAGGGAAACCAAGAAATCCCATTAGCCTCCGTAGCGTAGCTCTGAGCAGCTCACGGCTCTGCTCCGCTGTTCTAAAAATAGCTTGCACCGACAATTAAAGGTAACAAATCTACTCCTAAAACTATAGGGGTTACTGTCTGGCAATGGGCTAATTTGCCAAAATGTTGAACTATTCCTTTAACAAGTTTTAAAAAAGCATTCAAACCTCGGTTACCCTTCACTTACAGCATAAAAAACTGATACTCCAGCCCACACACACAGCCGTTTCCCCCCTGACTGTCTGTACTTACATATTTCAGATGTTTATCAGTCACGTCATTGCTTAGGTAACACATCTGGCAGATGTTTATACCTCACTGAGCGCTGGTGGAAATCTACAGTGGCCTCAGACCGACCCGTGTGACCTCGAGTCTGTGTTTTTTGACCAGTTGACACCAAAAACATTGAAAGTGACTTCGGGCCCTGGAGTCTCCACCTTGGCTGACGGGCAGGAGAGTGGCTCAAAGACGGAACTGTCACCTCGGCTTAGAGAAGCTTCGCCAGACGGGGCAGAGGCGCAGATGAGTGACAGAATACTAATGAGTAACAGCAACGATGCAACTGTCCCATGTATTGTAGCTTGAGCTGCTTGAAGTGGCCTACAAATTAATTCTCTAATTTTCTTGATTTATGTTTTAGATAATTTTTTTCCCCCTCCTCCCTTTTCAACATGTCTTTATCTCCAGTGTCTCCCACCTGGTCCTCCCGTACAGGAGAGGGACACTATGGGAGAGTAACTGCAGCAATGTGAACTGCTTTGGAACAGTAGTGTTGGAGCTGCCACCGTCTTCTGCAGCTCACTCCTCCCTCTCAGCTGCTGCCTCTGTTTGAGATGCTGATCACTTTCATCAGCTCATGCTGCCATGGCGATGTTTCACCTGAGTCTGAAGAGAACTCTCGCATCACTATGGCTCTGTGCTGTAATTACTCACATTAAAGTCAAATTTGCTTTTCATTTTTGATAAATAAATCCAAATTAATCGATAGAATATCTATTTAACACTCATCAACACATACTGTACATTACCAGCTCACTACTATTTCTACAAACTGTGCTCTCTGTCTCATCTTTCTTATGTCTGAGAGGTGAGTGTGACATCATTATTTTTACATTATTAACAAAAAAATAACTGGATTCTCTCTGGGAAATAACAAATTATTCGACATTGAAGCTGATACAACATCCATCTTAACAGACGGTAAATTGCAATTCACATTGTAGTGCAACTTTTTTTTTTTTAGTTTGGATATCTACAGTACAAGTGTTGGATTTTCACCTCAAGAAAAAAACAGAACAGACTTTAGTTTTTTCCTTGAAGCATTCAGACTCTTACATTTATCCATCTTACACTATTGAAAATGGGACCTAGATTGAATGTGTCATCAGAGAAACCTACAGTTAATATTGAACTTGCATATTATGCGCAGCATTCAGCCTTATAATTAGCATCTGCTGTTCTGTCTGTCTGTACCACTCTGATGACAAAGCGCGTGAAATTCTATGAGCAATTTCAGCAGCACGCCTCAGTAAACAAGCACTCTATAACAACTTTGCTGCTCTGAAGTTCCGCTGAAACTATAATTCAAAGCAGAATTCAGACAATTTCCCAGTAATTTCACAAAGACCGATCAACACAGACAACAAAGGAGCTCATCAGTTATTCTGTCATGCAGTGGCTGGTCTGCCTTTTGGTCTGACCCGGCTTGTAAAAGCCTGCAGAACAACTGAAAATCAGAATAAAGTGATGTGGAATGTAACCAATGAATTAATCTTTCTTCAGTGGTGGTGAAATATTAAGACGTAAAAGAGGCTGGATCCAAAATCTTTAAACCCTTGCGATGCCGTGGGCCTGTCTCTGCCAGTGATGCTCTATCTGGGACTGAAGCACCCTTAAATCAGCTCTACCGGCTCCAGACGAGATTGACTTGGCAAGTCTCCAACTCCTCAGTGGCCGGGATTACATCCTAATGTTCCATGTCTACATTAAAGATTTAGAGAAACCTCAAAAAGCCTCTGAGCAAAGCAGGCGTCCGATGCATACATAAAAACACACCAACTGAATTCTTAAAATTCCAGACGCGAAAACAGATCAGGTTTCACCTGAGAAAAAAAATAAAAGCAGCGATTCATAATTCACATCATTCAGTTGCAATTATCTCGACTGCTGCCAAAACAAGAACACAGACGATTCCTTCAGATTGCCTGTCCAAAACCATAACACTTGAGGAATTCATAGGATACACACACCTGCATCTCCTCTTTCGTTATCCACAGAGCCGCCATTCATTTCATAGGGATTCGTTCATATTCACACTGATGAGAAAATAACGTTGGCTTCTGAATGATTGATTAAAGAAGTCAATAATGTATCAAACTTGGTGAAGCTTGTGCAGGAGAAAAATGAGCTTGTGAATGTTCACACTGTACTGTCTGTCATAGATTATGGTGACTTTGTGCTTCTCTGTAAACAGACATGAACGAAGATAGTACGTCAAACCAAGTGAATGTGTTTGTATAAACATAACTCTCCAAAACATATCTTAATATGGAGGGATGCAAACCAAGGCTTCTGTGGTTTCAGACTTTGAGCCGACCTTTTCTAACCAATCAGAGAAGGCCACAGTCAATCAATCAGGCTGTCAATCAATGCATGAGCATGCTTCTGGTCCACAACTCTCCTGTCTGAGCCTCCAAGATCAACATCGCTACACAAGGATGCAGATGGAGGGCTGGGCGAAATGTATGGAAAGCAGGGAGAAGGTGAGGTGGGAGGAGCTGAGGTTGCACTTGCAAACTGTAGAATTTACTAATGTGGTTTATAATGGAAATGTGTTCATCAGCCATTAAACTGACAGTAAACCCATTTAAAACCTATTTAAAGCTGCACTAACTGACTGTTTTGCCAAAGAGATGAGCTGAAAACTGATAAATTATCGACTTAAATACAGCGGGAAGAAAAACCATGTGTAATTAACTAATAAACAAGTCATGCTGTTTGTCCATACTGAAAACAATGCTCAACATTAACAGTATAGCTTGGAAAGAGTTTGTATACCCCTGGCTAATGACATTAACACAGAAGCATATTGGAGTCAGTTAGAGTCAATGTACTGCAGCGGATGAGGATGGTAAAAAAAGAGATATGTTTCAACTTGCTTAAAAAAAAAAGCCCATAAACTTCCACAAACTGCTGCAACTAGGACTGAAACAGCTGATCTGCAGCATGTGCATAGGGATACATTAGTTCCAAAGGACAGAGATGATTAATGGCAAAAAAATGCGGTGAAAATATTCACAGGGCCAAATGTACTGTGGGTAATACACTGACTATGTACGAGTACCTCATACAACCCCATGTCCAAAAACAGGAACTATCCCTTTAAACCATCATTCACTCACCTGCAGCATGGCGGCAGCCAGGTAGACGGACATGAAGATGGGCGTCAGGGTGGTGTGACCACTCTTCATCAGGTGGATGGTGTAGAGGAAGATTATGTGACCAGGAATCACCAACAGGAGGAGCACCTGAGCTGATCTGTGATTGGCTCCTGAGAAAAAATACAAAACCAGCCAGGGGTGGTATTAAAATTGCAAATGTGAAGAAAACTGGGTATCTGTAAGAGAAAACAAACTGTGGAACTGTGGGTGTTTTCTTAATTTGTGTATGTTAGATGCCTGCTTAGAACTGAACATCACAGTTTCAACTTACAGCACAGTTTTTAGCCGGAGGAATCTACAGAGTCAAAGTCAAAGTCACTCAGATCACATTTATTTTTATTTTTATCATGAACTTGAACTGAAGCTTGTGACCTGTATCTGCAGGATTCGCTGCATTTCCCTCTCCTGCCACGTGATTGGCTGCTTGGACAATGGCACGCAGAGGCAGGAGAACAGCTGCGTTTCATTGAGCGTTCGACGAGTTTATTGACTGATCGGTATGTTGGCCCCGGACTCACCTGTGCCAAAGAAAGTGCGGCAGGGGTAGTAGCAGCCCTTGGCCTCGTCAGGAACCTCCCCGGGAGCACAGTGGAAATGCAGGTGGGTGGAGATCCTGCTGGACTGGATGGCTACCAGGTTACCACCGATACCTGGAGGTGACATGATGGCAGAGCATCCATCGTTAATAAAGTTATCCAGACATACAGTACAGATTTTTATTACCACATGAAATATTAATTTTAATCTTCGAGAACATTTTGCTAATTAATTGATAAATGTTTTGGTGTGTAAATCAGAAAAACATTGAAAAGTGTTTTCTCCAGTTTTCCTTATTTGGAGCTCTGACTGTCTTCCTCTGCAGTGCTTTTGCAATGGCACCCTGGTGGAAAATTACCATCTACCAACTAATTATCTCAACATCTCGCACATTAATTTGTGTTTTTCTTTCGCAGATTTTTTTGGGGGGAGTGGGGGTTCATTAAAACTCAGCTTTATTTTATATGGAAATGTGGCTCAAAAGTTTGTGTGAAAACATCTGTTCCACTTTTTTCCCCCACCATCAGAGGGGAATCTGTTCCTGTGCAGCTGCAGCCCCTAACCTAAGGTTACTTGATAGTTACATTTAAGCTACAGTACCTATAGTGTAGGTTTTATATGTTGTATAATTATATACAAAGTAATAGCAGCATCAGATTTCACCCACTGAAATCACCACCACCACCACACAAGGTAAGGTAAGCAAGTCTCTGGGTTTATCTAATCCTAACCAGCAGCTACTGGAACAGCTTGTTTAAAGCTCATCTCTGCCAAAGGAGGCTCAACCAGTCATTACATCCAAAGGTTCACTTACTTTTTCCACCAGCGCTTTGAAAGTTTAATGACTGTGTTCGATCGAGAGGCAGAAGATATCTCTCTTTTTCTGTGTGATATTATCTTAGGGACACTGAGTCTGTCAACATTTGCAACTTAGATGAAGATCTAATCACATCTTACCACCAATCAATGCAGAAAACCGAGTTATTCCACGGAGTTTGCATACTGATTCCTGCCAGGGTACACGCTGTGCACTCTGTGCTTGGCACCAAAGCGCTACACAGATGCACAAAGTGAATTTCAGAGTCAGGAAATTGTCACACTGTTGGAGCGCTGCTTAGGCTGGTCGTTGCACGAAAATAGGGCCCAGAGAGCCAGCGATCAGGATGTGTGTGTGTGTGTGTGTGTGTGACTTAACAAGCTGGTAAGGAGGACGAATCTTATTAAACCTTCAACTTTCCTCATCTTGTCTTTGCCATGAACAGTAACAGGCATCAAAAACCAGTGGGAGAGAACATAAGAAGCCCATGTCCATACCATGCCGTACGTCTATTTTTATATGCTGTAGGCTACACATCAGCTGCAGTGCAGTGTAGCTACGGTGGCTTTATGTAAGAGCTTGGCAATTACTTCAACACACAGCTAGAAATGTAGCTGAAGGGGCTGCAAGATAATCACTGGTGGTAAAAAAAAACAAAAAAACAAGACAAAGCTCAAATCTCCCACACTATATTCTGTTTTTAATGGACTTTCATCTTTGCATTTTGGCTTTTCACCGCCCTGATTTGCATCCTCAGGCCTCTTGAGAAATATTGCAATAGCATTGCTTTGTACTAAAGTCTTAACAAAATATGGAGCTGGTGTTGCACCGGAGCTTTTGGAGGGTCACATGAGGAGAAGTGGACTGGACGTCATTTGATCAAAGCTTTGGACTTCTTTTTTTTCCTCCAAACCTTCCCAAACAATTCTGGTGAAATGATTGCAGCCGTTTCCCAGGTTTTAAAAACAGCTTTGCGGTTCTACTTTCCTCATGTCAGATTTTAATTAACATGGAGCAGACGAAGAGTGCTTGACTTTCACACGCCGCGGCTCTCGCACCTTCCCCTTCAGCGGGCGAGACACAGACTGACTTCCTGTGCCTTTCATCCTCTGAGCCACAGTCTGGTGACTAAAGCCACCTGCAGGAGGACTCGCATACTTGCAGATTTTTTAAAACGACGTGCGAGCAGACAGATGGGCACGGAGCAGGCTCGGTAGAGGAGGAGGATTCTCTAAGTGTGTCTTTATGTCTTGTTCAGAGTGGACCTGAGCAGTGCAGAGAAAAAAAGAGCTCTCTTTATTCACAATCATAAAAAATGCATCATCCAAACTCTCGCCGTGCAGCAGGTAAACACATCTCCCCTATATGTAGCTTGGCTTTGAGCAACTGTATCAAGAGCCTCAGCGGAAGCAGGAAGTAACGCTCGCCATGGGACTTTCGTGATCCGATTGAATTGTGCTATGAGAAAAATATATGAACTATTATAAAATAAAATCCATAACCAGAAAGACGGATCTTTTGTGGGACACCCGATCTTGTACTGTAGGCCGTAGAGCGGTCTTCTCACAACATAAATTATTCTGTTGCCGTTGAGTCTTCTGCTGAGTTTTTGGCATTAAAATGCGATGTTTTAAAGGGATAGTTCAACATTTTGGCAAATTGGCCCATTGCAACAACCACGAGAGTGTTTTGGAGTTGTTGGATTGTGTATTTGATGAGTTTGATGACGGAAACCAAGAAATTCCATTAGCCTCCGTAGCGTAGCTCTGAGCAGCTCGCGGCTCTGCTCCGCCGTTCTAAAAATAGCTTGCACCGACAATTAAAGGTAACGAACCTAGTCCTACAACTATAGGGATTATGGCAATGGGCCAATTTGCCAAAATGTTGAACTATCTCTTTAAAGAGGTTAAGGTCATATATTTTTCTTATGACACAATTCAATCGGATCACAAAATAAAATTTGGACTCCCATTCACTTTTTTCTAAATTGAGTTCCCATGGCGAGCTTCTCTTCCGCTTCGGCTCTAGACTGTAACCAAAAAAACACTAACCAGACTGGCTGTGTGTGTGTCCCCGACTTCCAACCCCCCCTCTGGCTCACAAAACAGGCTTGTTATTGTGATGAGTATATTCAATTAGACACTGCAAACGCCTCAGGCAGACGTCCACTTATATCAATCTATTGTGGCTCTTTGTCTGCCTGGTGACATTTTATTGGAGCATTACAAACACTCCTGGAAGCGCTGCCGGGCCTGGAGACAGACACAACACTGAGCACCCAGACTGGCTCTGCCCCCGCCCCCCCACCCGCCCCCGTCTGACTTTGTCATCTCACCTCACACACCTGCCCTTCACACACTGTACATGCAGCTGATAAGA
This sequence comes from Trachurus japonicus, assembly GCF_045865225.1. Classification (NCBI taxonomy): domain Eukaryota; kingdom Metazoa; phylum Chordata; class Actinopteri; order Carangiformes; family Carangidae; genus Trachurus; species Trachurus japonicus. The sequence continues at coordinate 22,833,238 of NC_140929.1, forward strand.
TGTGGCTCTTAGTTGTGGACATAAAGAAACCAAACCTGGCAACTAACACTCAAAATCTGTGCGTACTGAACCCTAATTCCCCAAGAAATAGCCCCAGCCCCCTTTTGATATTTCATATTGTGATTTCCTTACATCTCCTACATTTTCTCATCTTGTGTGATTCCTTCAGTGTGTCTCTGTCCTCTGCTTGCCGAGTTTCCCCCGACACCGGGGAGTCATCTTTTCATGCGGTGTTTGGACAAACTGACTTCGCTTCATGGTGCCATCTATAAATGTCATCTCCCCTGCAGCGTTTGAACTGATGCGGCTCCCATATCAGCTCGCTCCCACCTCCGCGTTTCACGGTCGACATTGCGGCGGCTCCGTAAGTCATGACGGTGTCGCGGCGAGAAGCAGCATGGCCTCTGAAACCCAGACAGCTAAATGGAATTATTATTATTTATATCTGAGCTTTTCCTGCTGCGACAAGTCGAAATGTCTTGCGAGGAAAAAGGTCTGCTTGTGGTTTTTAAATCATCTTATCCAGCGGGACGTAACCACAGGACTGTTTTAAATGGACGTGATGAAAAGCAAATCTGAACTTCTTCTTTTTTTCTTTTTTTTGTGTGTCAAAACAGCAAGGGGGGGGTAACAAGGTGGAGGATGAGGGGGCAGAGGTGGAGTGCAGGAGGTTTTGGGGACGATCCAGCTTATTCAGGTCACTGGGTTTGACAGAGGGAATGAGGATGAGGAGGGTCTGCGTACATGGGGAACTGCAGGGGGTCTCAGTCGCCTGGAGGGTGAGGGTGAGGGGGGGGTCACAGGAACTGTCTCCATGCTCATTTCATTCCAGCTCCACTCCAGGTTTAATTTCTCTTTGTTTTTATTGGAGCAGCTCTAAATGAAGACTCTGAAAAACCATTGGGTGGATGTGAGATGTAAAGTAAGCAGACACCTTATCTCAAAACAAATAACATAAGGAAAGAAGAGAAGGCAGACGCGGCAAAGATTAAAGACTCAGCTTAGTGCTATCTGGAGGAACACTACACAACAAGATGAGTTATATATTATGATGTGTGCATGTTGAGAAAGTCAGATCAAACGGCTTCATAAAAAATGTATAGCATCAACACAGAGGCAGAAAACACAGCAGCCCATTTCTGACCTGACATACTGTAGCTATAGGAATGGGCTGAATAAGAATAGATACAACAGGAAATTAACTCGCAGACACTCCCTCGGTATCACAACACCTTTTAAGACCTTAAATATTAATATAGTCTAAGCAGCCATAGATACCCTCCCATTACATAAATGTATTAAAATGAAGTAGTGGAGGTCAGAGAGATAAAAAGAAGCTGTTCTCCATCTATTTTTCATTTAACCTGTCTTCTTCTTTCTTTCTTTTTTTTTTTAAACAAGCTCTCCACATCTCCACGTCTCCCGGCCCCACTCCTTTCTATTCAAACATCCACCAAGCATCCTTTCACCGTCTCCGTCTCGCCCGCGCCCTCTGCTGAAATGTCCTTTTTATTAGGACATGACCTGTCGAGAAAAATCACCTGGCTGTTCTCTTTCTTTGTGTTTAAAAAATGTTATAAATCAATGACAGCTGAAAAGTTTGTAGAGATGCGTTTGTTTCACCGGCGAACACAAACACACACACGAAATAAAACATCCTTCCTTCGGAAAAAACCAACGCGCTCGCTCGGCTCCCCCCACAGCTGTTTTGTGTCCAGGAAACGTCTCAACGGAAAACCAATTAGAGTCAGAATCGTACTCCATCTCGTTAAATGTCTCTCATTAATGCCATTTAATTAAAATCTTATCTCTTGTTGTGGAGGTGCCAGCGCCCTGGCAACCGTGGCTGAGCCTGTTAGTGGGAGATGGAAGCAAGAGGGAATGGAAGGAGACCAGTTTTATGAAGTGGAGACAGACGGACTGCGGCCGACTGCCTGAACCCGTCTTATTAGCTAACATATTTATGCTGATGAGCATCCACAGTCTTTGTTTTTTTAAGTGACCCTCATTTATCCGGCGTTGTTGACTGAGCACATTTGCTTCCTCGGTTTTCCACTCTCACATGCATCGACACCGGGAAGCTGCGCAGCACAAGACAAATAGACTCTATTGTGCACCATCCATCTTGTGAGTACACTTTATTTCTATCACAGCTCGAAGGGTCATAGACTTGCATTAATTACAAAACTGAGCAGGATAAATGAGGCAGGCAGTGACCAAACTTCTGAGCTGAACAGCTTGTTTTTGTCTGATAGGTAAAACTATGAGACGTGAAACTACGTGTTGAACCATTTATTTTTATCAATAAACAATGGGGGAACTGGTGGGATTATAAATAAGTACTCTATTAATAATTAAATGTTGTTTTCATTTCATTTCATTCTGTTATAACCACATATCAGTTGAATGAAATGCTGTATTTCTTTTTTTGAAAAATAACCAACCAGCTCAGTAAATAGTTACCTTTAACCACCAAAATCGAGGGATTATGTGATGAAGGATTCCCTTGCACATGGCTAAAATTGGGCTTTATGAGGTCACCACGCCCCTGACCTTTGACCACGAAAATCTAATCAGTTTATTTTCCGGTCCAGACGAACGCTCGGGCCAAATTTGAAGACACTGCCTCAAGGTGTAACAGATTATTGAGTTCACCAGAAAACAAACCAAGACAGTCGGCAAACAGCAGCAGCAGCAGCAGTGACTGCAGCATACTCCATCTGGAGGATAATGCGCTTTAAAACCCTTTGCTCCCGAATGCTGCAATTCATATCAGTCACACATGATGGACACATTTTTAGATTCAGTGTGACTTAACCTTCCCTGGACAATCATTATCTCTGTTCAGAGACAGAGATTAATAACATTTCATTAAATGTCAGTCTAGTTTCTGATGCTATCTATCTATCTATCTATCTATCTATCTATCTATCTATCTATCTATCTATCTATCTATCTATCTATCTATCTATCTATCTATCTATCTATCTATAGTGTATCTATCCATCCATCTATCTACAGTGTATCCATCCATCCATCCATCCATATCTCAATGTGTATACAGAGGTAAGGGTGAACGTGGGTACATCTAAGCACTCAGCATTCAGCTCAGCCATGTGGAGGTGTGCTCTATCCAACATTGACCATTTGCACCAACACAGAGGAGAAATATAGAACAAAAGAAGTTGTTTTTGCATATACATATGTATATGTCTTTTCCAAATCCCCAAGGACTTTTTGGAAGCTGTTATTTTAAAACCTCAGTTGAAATCGTTGACCAGATTCTCCTTGTCTGTTGATGCCCCAGGGGAAAAAAAGCAATTGCGAATCAAATTGTCTCCGTTTAGAGAGAAGGAAGAAAGAAGAGACGCTAATTCTGTGACTCACCATTGATGACAGGGGTGTACACTACGATGCCAGCCAGATTTGGGTCAGACACTGTTTTGTCCAGGATGAGTCCTCCAATGCTGCAGAAACACAACATAATTAGACTGTTTACTGGTGTTCCAGTGTGTGTGTGTGTGTGTGAGACACAAAGGGGCACGGAGAGAGCAACAGAGCTTTGTCTCCATCTAAATGCCGTCCACAGTGGATCTGTTCGCTCCTTAATAAATGACACTCATCTGGCTGTACTGAATGAGAAAGACAAGACAGGGAGAGAGGGATTTCCCATTTGTTTTTCAGCTCCTGTATCCAGAACCAATATTTGTATGTCCCCCCCGCCCCCCTTATTAAAGAGCCTGAGAAATGTGGCATCACCTGCACTCCCACTGGCAGAGGGAGCGAGAGAGAGTGCAGGTGAGCCACACCAGCCATTCCCTTCCCCGCCGGCTGCATCTGTTAAAGCTGCCAGGCTCAAGGGGACCCGAGGGTGCATGTGCTCGGGTGCTGCAATTTGTTTGGGGAGGGGGGGGTGAGTCATCAAGCGAGCCAGACGCAGAGGAGCTGTTCCTTCCCCTTTGAAGACTAAGCACACATATACACAAACACAAACACAACACACACACACACCTGCTGATGACCATGGCGGTGATGACTGGCTCCCATCCCGAGTAGAGCAGGGTGCGGCTGGCTGGGTGCTTGGAGGAGATGACGATCCACAGAGGAGTCAGACACATGAAGAAGGCACAGACCAGTGACGACACGTACGGGTAGGAATCTGGGGAGAAGGGAGAAGAGACTCATTTATTTTTCCTCTCGGGGTGGTAGTTTGGGAGCTTTACTGCAGCGGGGGAAATGACAGGGAAGCCACACACACACACAAGTGCTGTTTGAGATGTGTCAGTATTGGTGCCAGTACAATTTTGGGGTATTAGTAATGCTATCTAAATTATACATTCTTCAGTACTTTGTACATTTCACTACACTGAGTTTATTAGTTTGAAACTGTTCACATGCTTCTCTTTACATATTACATCCTGAACTACTGCAGCGAAACACTGGATCCACATCTCAAGAGAGACGACCAGAGGATGTACCAGTACTTTTCCTGAAAACTTTCTGCTTTTAATGTGGACAGCACAAATGTTTTATTCTTGTTTTATCTGTTTTGACTTTTCCATTTATCAGTTGGTATGGGTCAGACACTTAAAATTGCTCTGGTGTCCTTGTACTGAACCAGGCTGGGATCTTAAAAAAGTCCCGGTCACTCCTGGCTGATCCCAGACATCCTCTGCAGGTTCAGCCTGAGTTCAGGTTACAGCCAAGTTACCTGCAGGACCAACAGGGTGAGGGACTCTTTTGTTCTGACTGCCACTGGCCTGCTGAATAATGCTCTTTAACTTTTGAATGTTGCTGTGCTTCTGCCATGACATTGTATGTTTTGTTTTGTATGTTTTGTTTTATATGTGTGAGACTGCTGGCTGTATTTGTTTTTTGTTTTTTTAACCTTTATTTTACCAGGCAAGACATTAAGAACTAAATTCTTGCCATAAAACACTTGTAGGGGAACAGGGAGAAACATTAAAACCCATTAAGCAGCAATCTGAGTCAGACTGAAATAAGACGGGAAAAAAAAAAGAATTCCACACAAAACCATCCAGCTTTAGTGTTTTTTAATAGCTTCCATTCATTTGATGCAGCAAATGAGAAGGAGGTCGTCCAAAGCAAGGATATGTAGTGTGATATAGTGTGATGACTATGTGTTGTACTTGGCTGTTGGTATTGGAGACAGTAGCTGGCTTAAATATGGAGGTGAATGACCGAGGAGAGTTTTATAGATGAGTGCAAACCAATGAATACTACTGCAAATGTATAAAGGAGGTCTGTATAACAAATCGCCCCTTATTGGGGATAAAAGTATTCTTTGACCTATTGTACCATTTGAAATTGTAAAACACCTGAAATTTAAAGGGATAGTTCAACATTTTGGCAAATTGACTCATTGTCATTGCCACAGAGTTGTTTTTGAGGCAAATTCATGCGTTCCCGTCGGGGGCAGTTTTTTTTTGGAGAGCGTTTTGGAGTTGTTGGATTGTGTATTTGATGAATTAGTCCATGAGCCAGACCACCAATCGCAATCGAAAGGGTGGGCAAATTCTTGTTGCTATTTTATTATTCCTATATATGTCCAGTTTATTAATTGGTATGATAACCTTCGCACAAGAGTAGCTTAACAATATTTATCATGCATTCACTATTTGGACCATAAAAATGCCATATACACCAATTATGGCCATTCTCCGATGTTGCACATTTCATAATTTGTGTGCCACTACTGATGATTTAGAGCGCCTTTGCAGTTAGAGAAAGGCCCTGCAGATAATATTTGTTTGCACCACTAGTTGGCGCTAATTCCACTGGGTGCATGAGGGAGCGAGGGGGAAAATCGGCTTTAATACTGCTGTTAGCGGGAAGTAGCAGAGGACTTTTGTGAAATCACATTATACAGGGAACATTTTTAATGGTTTATATATACATCCAAGGTTAAGAAGGCTAAGATGTAGTGAGTAAAGATGACATTAACATTATAGCATTACATGATAGGTTTAGGGTTATTTAGGGGGAACTGGGGCATTGTTCATTAGGCTGACTGCAGAGAGGAAGAAACTGTTCTTGTGGCGTGAGGTCCTGGTCCGGATGGACCGGAGCCTTTTGCCAGAGGGGAGGGGCTGGAAGAGTTTGTGTCCAGGGTGAGAGGGGTCAGCAGCTATTCTGGCTCTGGTCCTAGAGATGTACAGCTCTTGAAGAGATGGCAAGCTGCAGCCGATCACCCTCTGGGCAGAGTGAATGACACGCTGCAGTTTGGCCTTGTCTCTGGCTGTAGCTGCAGCACACCAGACTGTCATGGAGGATGTGAGGATGGATTCAGTGGTGGCAGTGTAAAAGTTCACCAGCATCTTCACAGGGAGGTGAAACTTCTTCAGCTGCAGCAGGAAGTATAGCCTATCCTCTGCTGAGGCTTCTTGGTGAGGGAGCTGATGTTCTGCTCCCATTGGAGCTCCTGGGAGATGGTGGTGCCCAGGAAGCAGAAGGACTCAACCAGGGTCGCTGTAGAGTCACAGAGGATGACAGGGGGGAGGGCAGGTGGGTCCTTTCTGAAGTGCACTATCATCTCCACTGTCTTCAGAGTGTTCAGCTCCAGGTTGTTCATGCTGCACAATGACACCAGAGGGTCCGTCTCACTGCTGTAGGCCAACGAGCCAACTCGTCCCCATCAGAGATGAGGCCGATGAGGGTGGTGTCAGCAAATTTCAGGAGCTTGACAGACTGGTGTCCAGATGTGCAGCTGATGGTGTACAGGGAGAACAGCAGAGGAGAAAGGACGCAACCTTGGGGGGATCCAGTGCTGATGGTCTGGGTGTCAGAGACATGTTTCCCCAGCCTCACGAACTACCGTCTGTCAGTCAGGAAGTCCGTAATCCACCTGCACATGGAGTCAGGCACATTAAGCTGGGAGAGCTTGTCACAGAGCAGAGCTGGGATGATTGTATTGAAGGCAGAGCTGAAGTCCACAAACTGTATCCTGGCGTAGTCGGAGAAATGAGCCGTCGGACTTTTCAGTCAGACTGATGTATGCCCCCCCGTCGACCCGCGTCAAATGACTCGGCAAGCGACGCGGGTTAAAATCGCCTTCAATCGGCTCTGCTCTGATCGGCTTGCAGTGGGAACACCAGACCCGGCTCAACCCGCTAATTTATGTGATGACATTGGGCGTTACGTGATGCCACATCATCGCACCAGTCGCGTCTCACGTAGGCTACCAAAACAAAGCTCTGCTTGCATTCAAGACTGGGATTTGAAGATCAAAGAACACTGACCAAAAAAGATTGAAAAAAAAGAAGCGACAGTCTGTTTAACTGACATGTTGTGCCGCGGACGTCCATCATAAGGCGGCCGCGGCAGACTCGCTGTCCTCCGTGGCGGGTGGCTGGGGCATGACACGGTGTTTCTCGAACTGCGAATGAAAGCGGGGCGACTGGTTTATGCGGGGGTTAGACAGACAGACCCGGCTCATTTTGGTCAATGGGAAAGGAGCCAAATGCCGATTGTTAGCGGGTCGACCCGCATTTAAAAAACCTGCGTCGACCCGCTGATGTTAGTAGGAAAACGGCTAGAGTTTGGGCCTGCAGCTTTGCACGGGTTCCGCCGTTTAAACAGTCTCTTCACCTCTCCTTCTTTGATTTGATTTGATTTCTATGATGGAGAGAGGTGTGAGAGGTGTAGGGGGAGGGTGGCACTTGGGTGTGGGGCTGTGTAGGTGATCCAGGTGTGGAGGAGCTGTTGCTGATCGATGGCTGGTGGTCGGAGGTGTGGGGGATATCAGGTCTGTCCCATTGTCTTTCAAAGCAGCAGTAGAACTCGTTCAGGCTGTTGGCCAGGCGTAGGTCGTTGAGGGACACTTGAAATACTGTACTGGCAGTATGCTCCACATTATTTGTGACAGAAGGAGCAAGCTCTTTAGTTGATTTTAATTGTGTAAAAAAGTATTTGTTTGTTCTTGTTATTGAATGAAAAGTAAAACACTCTAAAAACGTTGGCTATTTCATGTGTATGTTCTAATTTTTATCACATTTTCATTCACATATTCCTGAGGTGAGTCTGTTATTATTACAGTAGGGTCTTGATAAAAGAGAAAAACATCCTTGAAGTGATTTAGGCACTGAGTGGTCAACAAACAGCATAATACCGAACAAGCGCTATACACAGTTTTCAAGTTTCCACTCTACCGGTACACCTATTCAACACATGATAACCACCACTAAGCTACCTGTTTGCAATGGTTATCATGCCAAACTGTTCACTAGAGATGTCTACCAAGTCAAAAAAACAAACTAGAAATTGCCCACCCGTTCGATTGCGGGAGGCCAATTTTTGGGTCTTGGCTCATGGACTAAATGTGATGAGGGAAAACAAGAAATTCCACTAGCCTCCGTAGCGTAGCTCTGAGCAGCTCGTGGCTCTGCTCTGCTGTTCTAAAAACAGCTTGCACCGACAATTAAAAGTAGCGAACCTACTGCTATGACTATAGGGATTGTGGCAATGGGCCAGTTTGCCAAAATGTTGAACTATCCCCTTTAAAAAAAAAGTGTATATGCTCGTATGAGGGTTTTTTAAACTAGCAGAAATCTAAAATAGACCGTTTTTTCATATTCAAATGATGACACCTGTCATATCAGGCTCCAGGGAGCCAGTTCCAGTTGAGGAGTGGGGCAGCTGGAGATGCATCCTCACATCTAGTTGGAATTATACATACAGATTTATGCACTTGCATAACTGTTCTATGAGCCTTTCTAAAACAAAAACAAAAAAAACCCCAAAATTGCCTCTATTTTGTGCAAAGCTGCAACAGAAACCCGGCTAATGACATCATTTGTCTCCTGGTAAGGGGAAGTGTTACACATACAGTAACTCTATGACCTAGAAATGTTCAATAGGTTTTAACTGACAAAAATAACAAATACATGTGGACGTTTGTTACACATAACAGTACATTTGGAAATGTGAGTTAAATGACGGTGGGTGCTTTGGTGTTTTGTTTGGTTCTGGATGTAAACTAAATTGTTTATAAATGTGAAAATGGGGGTGATGATCCGCCGAGGTCCGGTGGTGGTTGAGTTTGAGTGAGAAAACTGTTTCATCTGTTTTGAAAGACGTGGTTGTTGAACGCATCTTGTTTTCGAAGCAATGGAAACGGTTCGCAGTTTAGTCCCTGTTGACCTCCGTGGAGCCGACTGCGTGAGATTTTAAGAAGCAACCGATTGTAAAAACAAGTAGAGCAGGGATGCAAACATGCTTTTTCAAATAGTACTTGTTTTTCTTTGGGCTCAGAACAACCTCCCCCGGAGCACCGAGCATCACACTCCGCAAATGGATTTTTGGACTTCCTCGCAAAACAGCAGACCCCAGACGGTTCAGACTGGCAGTCGCACCTCCTCCACTCAGCCCCTTCCTCTTCACACAATCGCACAATCACGGCAGCATTCCCAGACACGGAGAGAACTCTGCTTTGGAGTTTCACAACGACGACGCCATCATCGGCTGGAGAGTTTATATCGGGAGGGGAATAAATAACAGTTTTGGCTTTGTGGGGATAAACAATACACTCATCACACTTCTCCAGGGTGAAAAACTTTTTCTTTTAAAAAGCTAAATTCCAGTGCCAAGTTTTTGCAGAGCATTTGAATGCATCCTGGTGGAGCGTGACATGCACTAGTAGGTCTCTGCAGCGGGTGATAAAACTTGCCTTCAGTGATATCAGGGAGCTGAGGTGCCTTCACAGAGCCCACCCACCCACAGCCTGTTCATCCTGCTGCCTTCAGCTGAACCATACAGGCGTACTGTACCTGCAGCCACCGGAGCAGCTCCTTTCCTACCAACCACTGAATTCACCCTCAGTGGTTTGACTATCATGACTTAATTAGTTATTCATTCAACTTTTGGTTTTTGTGAGCACAAGAAAAAGGACTACATCTGTTACTGCGTTATAAAATCTTGTGCTACATAATGATAATTTAATTGAATATTCAATCTTTCTCCATTTTCCCTCCAAGTGTTTAATGTTGATCGAGCACCAGCTGCGGCATGGGAGATTTGTCTTCGCGAAACACCCCGTGAAAATGAGCCGAGCTTGATTTAGGTCAGGGAGTAGCAGAATCTGACATGTTTGAAAACTCTCTTAATGTTCAGTCATGGCCAGATGAACTCAACGTGGGCTCAGGGCATAAAAAAATCTCAGGCCCATCTTGACCTCTCATTCTCCCCGCTCTCAGTGGATCTGTGTGCACACAAGTACATCCATTACATGAAGTGCACAGAGCTGAATACACATCGTATCTTATACTCTGCCTGCAGCCCAAGAGACCCCCCCCCCCCCCCCTCGCTACCAACTTGCACATTTGCATATTTCCAAAATAAATGCAGATTTATTTGGGAATATGCACATTTTTAAACACACTTTTAACTAATACATTCAAGTTCTTAAAACTAGACCACAAAAAAAGAAATCTCAGATAATGTGGCTTTTGAGGAAAATAATCTCACTTTAATTTGCAATAAGTGATATCAGCACGTTCAGATTAACGGCTCACTAGTTAGAGACTCAACTCAATCAGTGAAGATTACACTTGGGTTGATCCATGAGACATAATGTCATCCGTGGTAAAGGTGTCAGTCCTGACTCATCTTTTAACGCCCTCGTTTCTTTAGTGCAAGCTGCTCTCAGTGCAATTAACACAAGTGCCTTTATCTGTGCATACAGGAGAAGAAGAAGCAGCATTCAGCCAGTTGACTCAGATCAGAATAAAGACGGGAAACTGGGGGGAAACAAAGATGCCTAATCCAAGGTTCCCACATTCCCTTGAAAATGATTTCAAGAAAAGAGTGGGAACCCTGCTAATCTCAATCTCAATCACTTTATTTGTCCCTAGTGGGGCAATTGGCTGTGCAGCAATGGGGAGCTAAAAGAACATACCAGACGTAGAACATGTGAGACAGGACAGAAAATATACAAGATTACGCAACAACCAATAGCATAAATATATAAAGTACACAATTTATAAAAGGGTTGTAAAGCTAAAAACACTAAGGATAGGTGACTGTTTAATAACTCCAAGAGGTCACAACACCCAGACAAGAGAATGTCCTGCACATACTGTAGGCTTCGGACAACATTGAGTATGATGATATCAGTATCTTCAACGATTTGTTACGTGATACAGGCCTCTCTGCAATACTAGTATCAATATTTGAGCTGGACTGCATTAAAATAACATTTTTTTAAATTTCTCTAATTTTGCTATTAGCGATAATTATCATCACGTTCAGATTAACACGGCTCTCCAGTTAGAGACTCAACTCAATCAGTAAAGATTACACTTGGGTTGATCCATGTGACATAATGTCATCCGTGGTAAAGGTGTCAGTCCTGACTCATCTTTTAGCGCCCTTGTTTCTTTAGTGCAAGCTGCTCTCAGTGCAGTTAACAGTGTCCTGTTTACTTTATCTGCACATACAGGAGAAGAAGCAGCATTCAGCCAGTTGACTTAGATGAGAATAAAGACAGGAAACAAATCTGCATAATAACTCCAGGAGGTCACTACACCCGACAAGAGAAAGTCCTGCACATAACTTCTGTGCAACAAATAAGATTTGCTTTGGACCGTATTGAATATGATGATATCTGACGATATATGGGGCAGGAGGGATGGATTTGTTTTTCTTTTCTTGTAATGTTTTTAATCTTGTGAAGCACTTTGTGTTGCTCCAAGCAGGAAAATTGCTATATAAATAAAATAAAGTTGAATTTGATATCAATATCTTTTCAGTTTCATTTCATTTCACTGCTTTGCTTACGATGACACTATGTCTTGGTGGGTGAGAAATACAATACAATCATTCTGTTATGCGATGCACCCCTGCAACACTATCAGTATCAATGTTTGAGCTGGACTGTATCAAGATAATATTTTCAAAATCTCCCAAATCCACCACTGCTGGTTCTACCGATAGGACAGAGACAATAATCTTCTCTAAAAATATTTCCTTAAAATGTAAAACTATTCCTTTAGGACCATACCCTTTCCCTGAGCCGGTAAATGATGGGGATTGGAGAGCGGTCTGCTCCTCCGTGACTATAATAATAAATAAATATGTCCTTTTTCACCGACTGACAGGGTTTCAAGAGTCGCCGTCATGAGCTGGTTGAATTCTCGAAAATGGAAAAGGTTGTTTCCCAGAGTCTCCATTTCCTGACTGTGAGATACACCAGCAGAACAAATGGAAAAGGAGATTTTTTTTTTTCCGTGGCAGAAATGTTTCGCTCCATCATCATTTACAGTAGATGCTGCTAGAATTTGGCATTTGGGGATCTGTGTGTGTCTGCCTCGCAACTTTTCCTCAGCATCACCAAGTCATGGTTAAAGTAACAGGAGAAGAGGACATTGCTTTTAATCCAGCCAGGTCTGCATTCCAACTGCATGTGTTTTAAAGGGATATTTCAACATTTTGGCAAATTGGCCCATTGCCATAATCCCTATAGTTTTAGGAGTAGGTTTGTTACCTTTAATTGTCGGTGCAAGCTATTATTAGAACGGCGGAGCAGAGCCACGAGCTGCTGAGTTGTTTTCTAGGTAAATTCATGCAAAGCCACTAATACGCGTTCTCGTTGGGGGCAGTTTTTCGGCAAGCAGTCTCTTTTCGGCACGACACCGGCTTTGCATTTACCTTACCAACTCTTTCTGGTAACGTTCTGTTATTATCTCATAGCGTGGTGAATGTGCAGGTCACAACTTGTCCACCAGAGCGTTTTGGAGTTGTTGGATTGTGTATTTGATGAGTTTGATGAGGGAAACCAAGAAATCCCATTAGCCTCTGTAGTGTAGCTCTGAGCAGCTTGCGGCTCTGCTCCGCCGTTCTAAAAATAGCTTGCACCGACAATTAAAGGTAACGAACCTACTCCTATATAGGGATTATGGCAATGGGCCAATTTGCTCAAATGTTGAACTATCCCTTTAAACAGGGATATTAGGAAGGGGATTATAGGAAGCAGAAGAAGAGAAGGTTTCTCCACTTTCTCTCTGCTGCCACGCCTCTTTTGAACAAAGTGCAATACAGCACAATGTAACTATTTTGAAAAAGTAATTAGGCTAAAGCACCTGCTTAGGGCCACCACCAGATGTTTCCAGCAGGATCCTGTTCCAAGCGCTAAATAACTGTCATTAGGAAACAGTCCCAGATTTATTATCTTGATGGTCTCCTAGCTGGAGAACAGAAAGGCCCCACAGTTCAGTTCAGGGTATAATGAGCTCTAGCAGAACTTTAGTCCTAAAATAAAAAAAGAAAAAAAAAAAGAGGGGAAAGCAGATATACTGAGTCACACATTTGGAAGGAGAGCCTTGCCCCACGGTGCCCCCACCTCCCCCCGGAGCAATGTTCCAGACGTGGACTCCGGGGGAATCTGACACCGGCTGTTACGGAGCCACTGGTGATCGGCCAAGCTCCCATGAATATCTACTAAGGATTAAATCGATTTTAAATATATAAATATATATAACCTGTGACTAGCTGCTTTTCGGTCCTTCCCGTTGAATTAACCAATGAACAAACGATTGATATTCCCCCCTCCATCTCTGGAGGAATACATTCTGCTAAAACGCTGTGCCAGGACAAAGAACGGCGCGGCTGCCAACTCCGTCCTTCAGCTGAGAAATGGCGAGAAGCCTCTAATGCGCGGGGACCGAACGACGGCCCACATAGTGATGAGAAGCACTTCATGCTTTATGATGACTGAAGTGCACACAAAAGCGCAGGATGAGTTTGCAAATGTAAAAAAAAAAAAAGAAAGAAAAAAAAAACTGCCAAAGAAGGGAGTAAAGATGATTCACTGCTAAAGGAGCCCCGTTTAATAAGAAAATGCCAATCAGTCAACGTGTTGGTGAGGTTACAGGTAATAAAGTTATTATTCTATTTTTTTCTGCAGAGACGATATCAGGTGACTAAGTTTGAAGCCCTTCCAAAGGCCATAAAATTTGGCAGTTAAGAGCCCTGATATCTCCCTCAGGAGTTGGTGCAAACGGAGCTGAAGGAGAGGGGACAATGCAGACAGTCATCACTCCAACTGAATTATCATTTGCTCTGTGTTTAAGCAAAACTATTTTATAATAGGTAATAATGTCAGTGTCGTGTTTACAGCTTCTTTCCATACACTTTAAATGGCATAGAGTAAATCCATTCCTGCATCTTTAAAACTGTTCGTCGCACCAGTTGGTGGCCATACATCACAATAAATGAATTATGCAATGCAATTAAAATATCACAGGGTATGGTAAAGAATTCATCTTTCTGTGTTGCAGCAGTGTGTCTTAACAGCGCAACATGATCAACTCGATGTGTGTGTGTGATCATGCTGCCGTGGGTGCAGCCGGTGTCTTAATAGTCTAGACCCAACCTGATTTATTTACTTCACTTTACTACCAGCCGTCTCTTCCCATTCATCAACGTCACGGATTCACTTCTCTTCCATGTTGTTGCCACATCCGCACACAAAACACACAACGCTGTGCATGCCAACACGTTTTGGCCCCATTACTTTGCGTGTTTGTGTGTGCTGTGCTCCGCCCCCCCAAAAAGCTCTCATTATTCCTGCTTTTATCTATTGTTGAGCACTCTCGCTAAAGCACTCTGTAACAATCCTGTTTGTTAAAACTAAAAGCACTCTATAAATAACACCCCCCACCTCCCCTCAGACCGAACTGGACTTGGCTCCTGCAGCCGCTCTGTGTCTCGCCGGCATCTCCTCTCGACTCGTGTGGTCCGCCTCAAAAAATTAGAGGCATTAGAGCTTCTTAGCTGCATAGATAATCGCTTGGTTTAAATTCTGTTTAGTAGAAAGTAAACTGAGCATTAGTTCCTATTTAGCGGCAGAGTGTCGGTGTGACAGGGGCCCGGGGAACAACGGGGCCACTGTCCTGAGAAATGATACAGCCAGAAAAACCTCACTGCGCCGAAATCTCAAGTGTGTTTAACACATTTAGCTCACAGGGCTCAACTGTTCCCTTCACAGCGGTGAGCATCTATGTCATACAATTAGAGCTGACAGCGTTCACTAAGTGTAAGACACTTTTCCAAGGGGAAACAGTTTCCAGTTTTTTTTTCTCTCTCTATATTAAGTAATACGAGGTGGTGGTGGTGCAGCGACACAGGTCTGGGTGTGACATGAATTATGTGGAATGTGCAGTTGGATGAAAACAGATGGTCTGTTCTGCAGCGGGGGAGAAGGAGAGCGGCTCCAGAGTGAAGCAGGAGGGACCTCTGCTGGTCGACTGAGGGACTGGATCACTGCACAAGAGCTGAACAACATTGACAACAGAGAGAGTGATACGAAAGCAGCTCAATACCTTCCTTTTATCCAAGCTTTTAATTGAATTTTATTTATCTCATCTATTTCTCTCCATATATATCTATTTGTGAGTCTTTTTATTCCAGGTTTTATTCTGAATCGTTTTCCTTTTAATTTCCTACTTTTAACTTGGTGTATTTATTTTATTACCACCTTTTCTAGTTGTTTACTTACTTCCAAACATCTCATCTTTTAACATTTTATTACTTAAAATTACTCAATTATGTTGTATTCATTTTATTTAGCTTCCTCTCTTCCATCCATTGCCTCTGTTTTATAGTATTTTACCAAGTTATTTTTATCACTCTCCTTTGCGTTGCAGCCTTCGGCGTTTCCTCGGTGCAAATTCATGAGATTCATGATGGTGTTTCCTCAGTTCCTGCTATTATTGCGTTCTTTTTATCACTTGCAGCCGTGTGCGGTGCATAGAAAACCGAAAATTAGACCAATCAGTTATGTTACACTCCAAAGGAGCCGTGTTTTCGCCGGTGCCTGTTAGTTCTGGTCCTGTTCGTGTTTGGACGGAATCTCCATAAACAAACAAGAGCTGGAAAAAACCCTGAGTCACATAAACTGACAGCAGCTCATTGATTGGACGGTTCTGGCAACAGTGGATCCATCCAACACCAAACATCCCAGGACTTGTTGCTCGCCATGGACGGACGGTTTCTGTATTCAACTACGTGACGCAACCTGTCCGCAGATGTCACAAAACAACCCACATTTCCCATAATTCCATCTGCTTCTTGCTGTCATTCCCACCTTGCTTCATCAAAACAATCCAACACTACGCAAATTCACTGATAGATTAGGACCCGCATTCGCATTGTGCAATGAAATAACGTCAGTTCTTGTGCTGAACACAGTGTACGGCCCTGAACAGAGGTCAGTGCTGTGTGCACACTACAAAACAGAAATACAGGTGCTGCTCACAGCTGGGAAATAACTTACAGAGGCTCTCTAAAGCTGAAGTCTGACCTTTGCTCAACACAAATTCAATCATATCCTAATAGAATAAAAGAGTAAATACACTTCTTTATACTCAGCCGATGTTAGAAAGATATACGGTACACTCTATACAGTACGAATGGATGGAGTTGGAGCACAGAGTCTCATTGCTGTTTCATTTGCCTCACTGTGTGCAAGTGTGGCTAATTTGCGCAGCACAGAGCCAACAGCCAACAGCAGGTTTTCATCTCAAGGCTCCACTCACTGACAGCGCTCCTTCAGAGTGGAGTACAAGACGTGAAGGTCGTGAGTGAGGAAAACCACCGCTGAGGTAATCAGTTAAAACCTTCCAACTGTTGGCTCTCGAGGCCTCTTCTGATCTAATCGTACGGTCTGTGTGTGACAGACACAGACTCAGAGAGCAGGAGTTAGTCACTTACCCAGGCACTTGTAGAGGCCCTGACTTATCCAGGCCAAGATCGCCAAGGTGATGAGATCACCGAAACTGGCGGCGATGGGCGTGGCTACGTTGTCCGGGTTGATGCCCGTCTTCTTCGAGCCCACGATCACTCCCACCATGATGATACCTGAACACGGCGTGAACAAGGTAAAGCCTTTTATTAATCAGTGGTCATAAAATGAACTTAAACACACTCAGTCTGTGTGTTTTTGTGATCATAACGTTTATACGAGCTCAGCTTCAGTGCCCAGTAGGGGAGACTGGGGTAAGTTGAGCACAGAGAAAAAATTAGCATGTGACCAAATATTAAGGAGGAAGGCATCATTTCATGGAGTCTGTGAAGGTAAGAACCACATGAGCAAAGTCGTTTAACATTTATGTCCAAAAAAACATTTTTCACTCTCGAAAAGTGAATTAATGAGAATTGTGTTTAGACCGAAAGAGATAATCATAAATTTGTTTTATACATGAGTTGTGGTATCTATGAGCTACAATATGAGGTATTAAACTGAGCATGAAAGTGCACCATTTTAGCTAATAAAGTCAATAAGGTAGCTGTGGGGTAAGTTGAGCCACCTGCCCTATACACTTGAGTGTATTTTGTCTGTATATATCCTAAGTATTAAAACAAGATACTGGATGTTTATGATTACAGTAAGTACGCTCCTAACAGACAGAGCTGTTTATGGTGAGGCCAAGCTTTATTTTCAAAGAAGAAGATGAGGGATTCTTCCCTGGTGCCATGTAATCGCAAAACTCCCCAAACCTCACTGAGCTGGTGGTTCAGCAGGAGGTCTCAGTTTGTGTTCACCTGCAACCTGGACAGGTGGAATATTAAGTAAAGGGGGAGGTGGGAGATGGATGGAGGGGAAGGAGGGTGGTGGTGTGCCACAAGACCACTTTTTTTTGTGGCTATATTATCAAAACAGCTTTGTTTACACTCATTCTGTTTGTAGGGATGCACAACATCCTGAAATATACAATCAAGACCAACATGATTCATACCCCTGGCAAATCTTCACAAGTTTTTGTTCAAATGTAAATAAAAGCTGGGATTTTGTTTTCCACAACGATGCCTCTTGTAAATCATCTTATTATCCTCTGGGATAATAATTGATTGGATCATTTCCAATCAAGAAAAAACTTGCTGGTTGAATAAAAGTAACTTTGAGTCAAAATTTGAATAATATTATATATTGTTATATAATATGAATAGTTTCGGGCTTGACAGTATTCGTTAACAACAAAACTATAATTCTCTTGATGTAGAGATCCTGAATATGAAAAGTGGCTCATCTTACCCCACTCTCCCCTAACAGTTTGTCTTGAACAGCGGGACAGGGAGTGTGTGAGTGTGTGTTTACCTTGCAGCAGGGAGGCTATGAAGGCCGTGGCCACGCTGCTGGAGCAGAGCAGCACGGCGTGGCTCATCTGGAACTTCCCCTCCGGGATCCAACCCAGAACCACGGCCGCTACAGCCGCCAGGAAGCCCACCACTGTGGCCTGAACCTGGAGCAGAGAGGGAGTGGGGGGCGGTTATTATTGTTCTCATTTGGTCATTTAAAGGGATAGTTCAACATTTTGGCAAATTGACCCATTGCCATAATCCCTATAGTCATAGCAGTAGGTTTGTTACCTTTAATTGTCGGTGCAAGCTATTTTTTAGAACGGTGGAGCAGAGCCGCGAGCTGCTCAGAGCTACGCTACGGAGGCTCATGGGATTTCTTGGTTTCCCTCATCAAACTCACACAAATACACAATCCAACAACTCCAAAACGCTCTGGTAGACAAGTTGTGACCTGCACATTCACCATGCTATGAGATAATAACGGAACGTTACGAGACAGAGTTGTTGAGGCAAATGCAGAGACTGCTTGCCGAAAAACTG
The DNA here is from genome assembly GCF_045865225.1 of Trachurus japonicus. Classification (NCBI taxonomy): domain Eukaryota; kingdom Metazoa; phylum Chordata; class Actinopteri; order Carangiformes; family Carangidae; genus Trachurus; species Trachurus japonicus. The sequence continues at coordinate 22,851,871 of NC_140929.1, forward strand.
CCCCCGACGGGAAGGTGCATCAGCGATTTTGCATGAAATTACTTCTAAAACAACTCTGTCTCTTAACGTTCTGTTATTATCTCATAGCGTGGTGAATGTGCAGGTCACAACTTGTCCACCAGAGCGTTTTGGAGTTGTTAAATTGTGTATTTGATGAGGGAAACCAAGAAATCCCATTAGCCTGTATATCCATATGTTCTAAAAACAGCTTGCACCGACAATTTAAAGCAGTACTAAAGAACTTTCAGTTTTGGTTGAGTTTGGCGGCGCCTGTGGACCAAAGCGGTAGTGTTTTGCCTGAAGGAAGACTCCATTTCCCATGAACACTAGCGTGAAGCCCTGTAAATATCCTGCATTAAAATTAACAGAAGACATCAAAACTAAGTTTTTGTTTCCAGTGGATCATTTCAAAGTGAAAACTAGGGGTGTCACGATTCTCCAAATCCTCGATTCGATTTGATTTTCGATTTTAGGGTCACGATTCGATTCGATTCTCGATTTTTTTTCTTTTTCTTACAGCACAGACACCTATGCTATTTTCAGACTAGTCTAGTCTACGATCATTGGTTTTATTCATCAAATTTTGTACAGTAAATCTTATTTCAAAAGATGGGATACATATAAGTGATGCAATTTCCATAATGTATCACATTCGGCACTAATGGTCACATTTAAATAATTTCTTTACAATATAAAGGTAACATGCCCCCAAAAATCATGATCCAGGGGCCAAAATTGCCCCCAACAAATATATTTATATCTGTACATTATCATAATTTTATTTTCATTAATTTACCGTCGTGTCTCATTATTCTCCTGATGTCGGCTTAATGTAAACGAGATTGCGCTGATACGCGAGAGTCATGTGACAGCGGGGCAGTGCTGCAGCTGCTGTGCTGCCATGGACCTGATGATCAGGTCCTGATCAGACTGGCGGTGGTCCACATTGAATCAGTCCCGGATCCTCCACCGTCACTAGATCCCCGAAAGCCCCCGCAAATAATACATTGACAAAAAGTGGCAAGTTGCACCTTTTCGTCGGCTTATTATTTGCGGGGTTTTTGTTTTTTTGTTTTTATCTTATAACGTCTCTGCAACATGCGGCTCTCAGTGCTTGTCGGTGTTGTGTAGTTAGAGCTGTGCCTCCCTCCTGTTTCCCAGGTAGGAGGGACAATAGCCCACCAGGGCTGGGTGATAAAACGCTATAAATTGTGAAATAACTTTTCTTCAATAGAAATATGAGACGTGGTCGATAGTTTTCATTCATCCATGTTTGGCAAATAGCCAATGATATTGAGAGTTCCGCTGCGCCGAACCAATCATGTGGCTGGAATAGAGCCAGTCAACATGTGCATTTGTTTGGGTTGCTGCAGACGTGCACATCAGCTGACACCGCCGGTAAAAAAAGAGAGAGAGAGAGAGAGAGAATGAGTGAGTGTTGTCTCGAAATAAAAAGTAAAGGAGAACTCGGACCAGTGACTGACAAGACGCTTGGTGCGCAATGGGGACAACGGGCAGTTGTAGCTTTGCGGGCGGTGGGGGGGGGGTCGTCGATCCTCTCTTTGACTTCGATGCTCGAGATCGTGACGTAATTTCGATCGATTTCGATAAAAAATCGAAATCGTGACACCCCTAGTGAAAACACAAACATAATCCATTGCTAAAGTGCCGTTTTGCCTGTTCCCTCCTTGTTGTGACTCGCAAAAGTGAAAGTAAAGTGAGAGCCGGGTTCCTACCATGCTCCTCAAAGCTGCTTAGTGCCAGAGAAGGAGATACAGACCCCCTCAGGCCACGACAGAGGTGTCATTCAACTTGTTGTAAGTCGATGTATCATCACAAAAGTTATGAAAATATTTTATGAAGGTTGAAAAGTTACTTAGTGCTGGTTTAAGGTAACGAACCTACTGCTAAAACTATAGGGATTATGGCAATGGGCCAATTTCCTGTGTATCTACTTAATGAACACCTGAAAGCATTTGTCTTAATTGACCTGACGAAGAGCGCACTGCTCGAAACGTTGTCCTTTTTATAGTCCTCTAATAAATTTTTGTATATTTGGGAGCTACTACAGTGTGGTGAGTCCTTTCTTGTTTTTGATAATGGGCCAATTTGCCAAAATGTTGAACTATCCCTTTAAAAAAGCAAGCATGAATGTGAGACCCGGGTGTGTGTGTGTGTGTGTGTGTGAGTGAACAAGCAAACCCTATACTGTAGCGGTGAAACACTGAACATGGTGTACATATATTTTTCTTTATGACACACCACTTCCTGCTGACGGTTGTTATTGCATGACTTATCAAACACACGGCTCATCAAAACACTGTGATGATGTGTGTGTGTGTGTGTGTTTATCAGCGTGTGGGTAGATGATTAGCTGAGCTTGTACTCAGCCTCACTACACAGACAAAGATCAATAGAACAGTCTGAGGGAACGCCCACCTGGGTTAAACCAATTATCACCATGCGCCATCAGTAACTCTGCATGTAACCCACAGCACGCAACAAAATGAAACACACACATAAATTAAATTTGCCAGTATCAAATATCTGAATTTTATCATTGTCTTGTGGTTCATGCACACTGTTTTCAGTCAGATCCATATTTATGTGGGAGCTGAAAAACTATGAATGACTGGAGTCTATTAAGCGATCAATGGGAGGTATTGATCCTTATTGTATAAAAAAGCATCTGTTGGCTCCACATGAGAGTGGATTATTCACGGCAGCAACTAATAATGTGTGATTACCTGCTTCAGTGCCAGGTTGCCTATGATTAGATTCCACTTCTCGATGGGGGAATCCATCTTACCCACGTTCACCTGTGTCGGGGGTAAAGACAGAATTAGAACAAACAAAATCAAAACAATGTATTATTCAGAGTTTTCTGAGAGCACTTCATAACTAGTTCCCTTCATGGAGGTCTGTGGTCATTGTCCACAGAGACCAAAAGGGAAAAGCGTTTTAGTCGTTTCCCAAACCCTGATTATTCATTTGTAGCCTGTAGCCTCTGTAGCCTTCTCCTACGCAGAGAATGCATTGTTTGTTTGTTTCATTATGAGATTATTTACAATGAATGTGCAATAATCCAATTACAATTTGTATAATTAATTTTAAATGGCTTGTAAATATTAACAATATTGTGAAGATGGGGGTAATATTATCTTTTTTTTTTTTTTACAGTTTTACACTGTTGCCCATAAAGTTGGAATACCTTTTTTTTTTACCTCTTCTCATGAAATGATTGTGACGATGTGATTTATTCTTGATAGATAAAGTGTATATCTTTTCAAAACTTTATTGATAAATCTCTTCCAAATATATCACTGTAAAAAGTAAACCTCAATTGACCTTCATAACAGGGATAAAAAGAGGAATGTCTAAAAACAAAATTATTCCAACTTTATGGGCGACAGTGTATCACTTCCTGCAGGTGATTAATAAATTCAGTTTTTTTTTAGTATTTTTGCATTTATAATGGAACGTTCTGACTAAGTGGTGCTATCCATGGTACTGAAAGGGTGTCGTTTGGCATCATTTATTAGCATTTAAAGGGATAGTAGCATTTTTTTTTCAAGTGGGGTTGTATGATCTACAAATAGCCCCTAAGTACTTTAATTGCAGTAGAAGACTCTCTGCACTCCTCCCGTTAGCAACGCCAGCCCATAGCCCTGACCAGAGATTTGCAACATACAGTGTTGTGAACAGACTCAAAGAAACGGCCTATTTTCGCGGCCTAAAAGAGGTCTTACCTGAAAAAAAAAAACACACTTCCATTATTCGCTATAATATAATTTTTTCCAGCCCCTCAAAGTGCAGGAAAAACGCAGTTTTTATTTGGACCTAACCAACTGATGATCGGCGGGCGCTAACCCTGGGCGGAGGGATACATGAGTTGGTTAGGTCCAATTAAAAACTGTGTTTTTCCTGCACTTTGAAGGGCTGGAAAAAATTACATTATAGCGAACAATGGAACTGTGTATTTTTTTTTCCAGGTAAAACTTTTTTAGGCCACGAGAATAGGCCGTTTCTTTGGGTCTGTTCACAACACTGTATGTAAATATCTGGGCAGGGCTATTATGGGCTGGCATTGCTAACAGGAGGAGTGTAGAGAGTCTTCTACTGCAATTAAAGTACTTAGGGGCTATTTGTAGATCATACAACCCCACTTGAAAAAAATGCTACTATCCCTTTAACCTGTTTTTCTTGTGTATGCATCCCTCACCTCAGGGTACTGAAGGGGTTAAACAACCAAGAGCAACACATCTTGGGGTTATGCACAAACTCTTTGTTCATCCTGTAGCTGCTGTCTCTCATTTTATTCCACGTGACTCTGTCCTCAGATTGATCATCGGTTTTTACTAATCTGTCCCTTGCAAGTGGCCCAACTTTATGCAAATGCAACACTAACCTTTTTTCATTAATCTTTTCAACTCTATTTAGCATCTTAACCACATGAATTATTAATTCACGTGGAATTTGCATACATGTCACTCTGACCTGAGTGGGTTTCATACTTTCACAAAAAAAAGGACACGATCATCCCACAGCTCCCTCTTGTCCCAGTGGCCTGCTCATAATAATATAAAGCCATTTTTCAAAATAATATAATATAAATTCTGATTTCAATTCAAGTGACAACATTTCCACTGTTGAGTTTCAGCATAATAATATCTGTCATCGACTGGAAGGATCCTGACACATTTCTTACTGCGTAACTCCTCTTAGGAAGTGGAACACTGCCTGGAGTCACGGCTGAGTAACATGAAGACACCACACCACTGAGGAGCATGAGCTCACACTGAGCCCTGCTGTGTGAGCTCACCAATGTGGAGCACACATGCAGCAGAACCGGGGGAAACAAAGAGAAAACTCTGCTCTGTCACTTCCTCGGCTTCGTCTGACTCTCCGGCCCCGATCGCACGCTGCACGTCCCTCGTCTAGTCTGCAGGAAATTAAAAGAAGGAGGATCTAAAAGGTTCAGACCGGGTATATTGCTCGCCGTGTTTCAGGCAAAACCAAGGACGTTTTGATTCTCTGATTCCCCCGTGGGCTTTCCGGAACTTTTCAGTGATGACAGAAACAACTAAACGACTTGGAATGAGCTTCTAAATGATCGGATTTACAGAGAATCCTGAACGCGGTCTGAACAGGGCCTCACACAAACACAGTCAGTAGAAACCTCTCAGTGTATCCACATCTCTGAGTGAGGGCTTCATGCACTTGTGGACAGGATTGTAATTACACAGGTTTGTAGAGCGCATTACACAGCTTTATGGGATATGCACGTGCACGCACTCGTGGTTCAATGACGAGCAAACCTGTTCTCCCTTCGTCGCTCATCCCTTTTTTTATATTTTTTTACACCACTTGCTCTGAGAGGCTGAAGTGGAGCAATAAATGTTGCTATCTTGACTGTTCACTTGTCCTGGTTGCCGTGGCTCGTCCTCAGGAAACCACCTCTCCGTCTGCTATATCAGCACATTCCTCCGTTAATTCCTAATCCGCGAGGCTCTTACACCAAAAAAAACCCATTCAAGATGCTGACATAATTCTTACTCCAAACTTTTCCAAAGTAATTATAACTTGAGCTCAGGAGAGGGGACAGCTGCTCTGACAGACAGCGGAGGGTATAAGCCTGTTGTGTTCACCTGACAGAGGAGACGATGTTAGAGCTGCAGCTACAGGCCGGAACAGCTGCACTGGTTGAAATAGAGACGACCGGCAATAACTATCTGCCAGCATATGTGCAGATATGCATATGCAGACATTTTTCTCCAGTTCTATAGGTTCTCCAGTTGATAGGTCATATACTGAAGGCCTGTGGAGGATCTCTGTACGCTGAAGGCAGCAGGGTGGGGTTGTCACTGTCAAACCACAAATAGACACAGCAGATCTGCTGATTATATAATGTGCGCACTCTTGTTGTTTTGTCTGCTGCAAGTCAACAGGCGTGGCGACAATAACACTGACAACACTTCACACGGTCGCATGAAATACTGTAGTTATGCTCTATATTCCACACTGTCAGCAATAATTGAATTATTAGACTCCATGCTATTGTACATTTGTGGGAAGATGGTTATAAATTATTGTCTAAATAATAAACCTTTGCACCATCATCCATAGAAACCTGATGATTGTAACTTATTCAAATGTGACTTGTTTTGCTCCTGGCTGTGAATCTGAGCTGCTGTGTTCATATTATGATATCCTTGACCTCGACGACAACAATGGACCGTCCCCAGCAGCCACCAGGACACGCTGTTGAAACCCCCTTGAAACTTGAAACGGTCCATTGTTTCCTTTCTTGTTATAACCAAGTAGATTTATGTTTATGTTTAGGCTGAAGCATAAAAAGCTGGGAAACAGGAGCAGAGTCGATGCGGCATGAAGACAGATTCCAGCTATCTGATTACAGCAAGAACAAGACGTGTAAGAAAATTATACACGTCATATGCACAGTGAAAAATGGACTGTGTATGGAGTCTGTGTCGCTTTTCCAGATCAACCGGAGCAAGCTACGGTAAAACAACATTATAACAATATATAGGATGACAGCTCCTTCATTCAAAGCCACTGTTTGTTACATCACAGTATATGTGAAGTTATCTCCATTTGACATTTACTACTGAGAGGTTTTAGTGGCAGAAGGAAATCTTATCCTGACGGAACATAAAAACTTCACATTAAGTTTCCTCATACTTTATAGATTGTAAAATACATCCAAGGCAGATAAGACAAAATACTTTATTAACTGAACCACAGCAGTGTGTCATTGTGACTGTGTGTGTGTGTGTGTGTGTGTGTCTCACCGCTGTGGACAGCCTGGAGGCCAGAGTCATCTCCAGGTTTCCCTTCAGGCCGAGCAGAGCGGGAACCAGGATGAAGATCTCTGTGATGTACTGGAACGCCTCCCAGTGCTGCGGACAACACAAAAGCAAATCACACACGGTGAAACGTTTTTTAAAGTGTGTGACCTTGTAATTACCCCACTTTCAGTTAGGCTTATTTGGTATTCAAACTCAGATGCTATGCATCATTTAGATAAGGCACATGCCTTATTTACATATACACCTGTGAGCCTGCGACCTACATCCAGCAGAGCCACACCGTTGTTGTCAGGAATCCTGGCAGGAATTCAATACAGGTGTTGAGTGTTTAAATAGATAATATGCTTTAAAGTCATACTGTGCATGTAGATTACTTATATTCACTAGTAAATTAAAGGAATAGTTCAACATTTTGGCAAATTGGCCCATTGCCATAATCCCTATAGTTTTAGGAGTAGGTTCATTACCTTTAATTGTCGGAGCAGAGCCGTAAGCTGCTCAGAGATACACTACTGAGCAGCGAAATGTAATTTCTTGGTTTCTCTCATCAAATTCATCAAAATGCTCTGGTGGACAAGTTGTGACCTGCACATTCACCACGCTATGAGATAATAACGGAACGTTACGAGACAGAGTTGTTTTCCAGGTAAATTCATGCAAAACTGCTGATGCGCGTTCCCGTCAGGGGCAGTTTTTCGGCAAGCAGTCTCTGCATTTGCCTCTACAACTCCGTTTAGTAACGTTCCGTTATTATCTCATAGCGTGGTGAATGTGCAGGTCACAACTTGTCCTCCAAAGCGTTTTGGAGTTCGTGTATTTGATGAGTTTGATGAGTTCTAAAAATAGCTTGCACCGACAATTAAAGGTAACAAACCTACTCCCAGGACTATATGGATTATGGCAATGGGTCTATTTGCCAAATTGTTAAACTATCCCTTTAACTTAGCGTATAAGGTACCCTGTATGCTTGGCCCCATATTTGATTATACTGGACATTATTGAACTGCTATTTACTGGCAGAATCACTTAAACCTGAATCATGATACAATAATAAATACAGGTGTAATAAAATGTACAATGAACAAACATCTGTGAATAAATATCATTAAAAAATTGCTTTCCCTTAAGGTTTATGAGATTAGAAATATATTCATAATATTTTAGAGCTCAAGGGTACATTCAATGCCCTCTGGTAAACACCACTGTGTGAAAACAGCTCCAGAGGGCATCTTTCATACCCTCAATACGTTTTTAATCCGGTAGTTTAAGGCAATCTGTGTTTACAACTTGCCTCTGATATCTGACTTTGGTTCTTACTCCTATGAGTAATAATGACACTGTAGGGGCGTCTGGTGGCTAAAAGATGCTGACCAAGTAATCATCCCTGGTATGAACCTGTCTTTCTCAGTCCTCATTTCTTGTAAATTGCTCTTCAATAAGGCCTAAAAAAAAAGCCAGAAAAACACTCTGGGTTTTTTCTCTGTTTTGCCGAAAAAGGAAGGAAACGCTACCAATTGTTCATGGAGAAGGAAAAGAACACTGCTTTGTTAGTTTACAAGAAAACTTCACAGGGCATATTTAATTATCAAAATTCTTCCAAGAAAAACAACGTCATTGAAAAGAAAAGAAGAAAAGAAAAGAAGTTGTACGGTGAATACAGCCACAGCTTAGGTAAAAACTGGTTTGGAGCTGAAAGTGCTGGTAAACAATTTCCCACCCCATTTCTCACAGACTGTCACAACTGCGACTTATCCCGAGTAACACGGTTACGTAAAGACTCTCCCTGCCGCCCTGCCGTGAGGACTTCCATCACAAGTGAGACCGGTGGGGGGCAAAGGGCATCATCTAGGACATTTCACACCCCGGCTACGTACGGACTGTTAACTCCAAGGGAGGGGTGGTGGGCGGGGCGGGGGGGGGGGGGTGACTCACAAGCCTGTGCTCCCAAAAGCAGCAGAGAAAGGAACAGCACTTTCCCTGCTGCTGCTGCTTTTCTGCTGAAATGTAATTAACTCTAACAACTATTAGCGACTGCAGCGGCGCTTTAAATCACAAACTGCATCGCCGCTAATGTGTCTATCTTTATAAGATGCCCATAGCTAATTTATATCCTGTGCATATCTATTTATTACAGCCATTTCTAAAATCCCCTATTATACTCCGTACATTAGCACTCACACTATATCTTCCATAACCTGTATTTAAATATATTCACAGGCTTAATACAAACCTTATGTGTAACTGCAGGTCTGGTTGGTTTGCTTGTTAAACAGTCATGCTTGTTCGGTGACAGTAAAGATGAATCCAGTCTAATCCAATCTAATCTAATCTAATCCAGATTCTAATCTGATGCAATCCAACGCTTAGTGTTTAATGCCGTCCCGGTGTGAGGCTCAGCTCTGCAGGATTGTGTGTGTGTGAGTAAACACAGTGGTTGTATTGTAAACCCGACTTACCTGCACAATGTCCAGCACCATTCCAGCGGATACGGTCCCAAATCCGGCCAGAAGGAAAGGCAACAGAATCTGCAGCGCCATAGCCAGCGGCGACTCCTTGGGCATATTCTGCACATCAGATCTCTGCCCTTCACCCTCCTCCTCCTCCGCCTCCTCCTCATCTTCGTCCGCCTCCTCCCCGGAGAATCTCCTCTCAGCCAGCAGCATGGGCTCCGTTTCAGAGTAGCCTCCGTCGCCACAGTCAGAAGCGGTCACAGAGGACCGAGAGGCCCGGTCCAGGTGCCGCCGGCTCTCCGCGTAAGATGTCTCTTGTCTGTAGCCGTTCTGGAGCGGCCCGGCCTCGGGTTTTGCACCCATGTCCACCATGGCCAGCCGCTCCTCCTGCAGCTTTGTGTAACCGGTGGGGACCATGGTCTGGAACAGAGAGGCGATCCGTCCGGAGGACACAGGTTTCAGGGACAGAGCGCTCCACCCACCACCTGCTCCGCTCATACGTACCGTCAGGCTAGAGCCCAGGGAATCCCCTAAAGCTCCTCCCAGACCCTGGATACTCATGATGTGGTCTCGGCCCGCAGTGTCTCATCTCCTGTCATCCAGTCTGAGGGGGTGATGTCAAGTAACACACAGTAAATGGCAGGTGGATAATGGCTAAGGTGCATCATCCATGTTTAAAAAGCTTCAGCTTTAGGAAAGAAAAGGGACAGACAACAGAGGAAGGAACAGCTGTAAGAAACAGGGAAAACAGCTGGAAGCAAGATAACATCACACCCAGATGTGGCAGCAGCTGAGTCACGTCTTATAATCCGGAACAAAAAGCATCTTAATCGAGAATTGGAGGAAACTTCTAAATAAGGAGCAGCTGTTTTCTAATGAATTACACATTACACATTACCAGCTTTTGAATGAAATCCATGTGACTTAAAGGAATAGTTCAACATTTTGGCAAATTGGCCCAGTTTCCTCCAGAGTTTCGAGGTAAATTCACTCAAAACCGCTGATGCGCGTTCCCGTCGAGGGCGGTTTTTCGGCAAGTAGTCTCTGCATTTGCCTCAAAAACAACTCCATCTCGTAATGTTCCATTATTATCTCATAGCGTGGTGAATGTGCAGGTCACAACTTGTCCACCAGAGCGTTTTGGAGTTGTTGGATTGTTTGATAAATTTGATGAGGGAAACCAAGAAATCCCATTAGCCTCCGTAGCGTAGCTCTGAGCAGCTCGTGGCTCTGCTCCGCCGCTCTGAAAACAGCTTGCACCGACAATTAAAGGTAAGGAACCCACTCCTAAAACTATAGGGATTATGGCAATGGGCCAATTTGCCAACATGTTGAACTATCCCTTTAACATCAACGTGAGTGGCAGGGGGTTTGAACCAGAAGTGCCAACATCACTACAGTGAACACAGTCTCTTTGTATTTGAGGACACTGTGTCTCTCAGTTCAGTGCTGGACTATTAGTTGTCAGCCTGAGGCCATACGCACATTGTAAAACTGACTGCATCCCACAAGCATTCCTCTGGCTATTGTGAGTATCAAGGTTGAGACACTGTTAAAGAATAAGAGAAGTGGGGGATGTACTGAAGCATGACCTGCATTTTTAGAATTAAAAAGGAAGCCACATAATGCCACATCATCAGTGTGAAAACATCTGTGTAGAAACTGAGAAACCGAGTTGCTGCAGTTCAGTTTCAGTTTGTTTACAGCCGTGATTCCTGTCTTCTGTGTGCACACACGGTCTGAAAACCTCAGGCTACAGTTTTACCTTATCATAATTACAGCTTCCACAGCACTGATATGCCTCTGACTCAGTTTATACCACTTCTTAGTCATGCTGACGGTCCGGGTTCAACGCCTTTTCTTCAACACAGGCTAACAATTATCAGTGCGTTCAGCAAGCAAAGAAAAAAAAAACAGGCTATCTGTTTATGCTACTTAACGCAGCTATGGTAGCTAGCAGCGCAGAAAACAACCGAGAGAGGCACAGCCGAGAGAATACAGTAGTCAGACCTGGCTAGTGGCCGTTTTTTTTTTAAGTCGTCACCGTATTTCTATTTCTTTTCCAGGAGTTACCTTTCCTGTGGTGGAGGTATTTGGTCCCGTAGAGGAGCTGTGAGTCTTCCTTGACAGACAGCCACGGAGCCGCGTCACAGCAAATAGCGTTTTCAAAGATCGTTTGCGTGAAGAAAGAAAGATATACCACTCTGTTTGTGAAAAGTGGCTGCAAACTACGCGTTTTCCAGCCCCCACTATTTGCAGATATCCCACTTCATATATCCCGACATAATGTATAAAAGTATAACATACGAGTTTAACTGAATCACGATGTCGTAACTAAATAGAATATGATTTGCTTTCAATAAAACCCATCAACTGTGACTGAAAATGAAAAGCAGGTCGGAGTGAGACCTCCTCCTTCTGCTCTGCCAAATAGATGTTTTGATTGTATCGCGCTTGCGCAGATTGCACTCAGCTGTCGCTTTATAATTCCCATTTGTTAAAGGGCAGGTTAGTAAAATATTTAGTTTTAACGAGGCTCTTCTTGTGTTTTAGCCTTCATTTTGGGTTTATGTGTAATTTATTCCCAGTCAGCTTCACGAGTCCTTCCTGAAACACCAGAGGGCGCTGTGTGCTTCCCTCATAGACTGTGGCTTCACTTCGTGTCAAGCTGCGTTCAAACAACTCGGAGGTCGGAATTCCCAACATCATTGCGTTCACACCGCAGGAACTCGGAAGAGAAAAACATGGATACCCGAAGGAAATAATACACAAAAAATATGCATTAAAACATCAACAAATAACTTAACATTTTCAAATTCTAACCGTTTAAGACGAGGGCCGCCGTTTTGATGTTGTCGTGACGTCAAGTCGGAAAGTCGGAGCTCTGAAATGATACCCGAGTTTCCGACCTGTAATTTCCGAGTTCCACGCATGGAGATTATATAATAGGCCACATCCATGGTTCCACCCCGTTCAATTCATTTTTTTTTACAATTCGGAGCTCTTGTCTTTCCGATTTCCGAGTTGTCTTGAACGCACCATTACTTACCTATGACCCGGATGTTTCTGTGACGAACAACACGTGGATGAAAAACAGAGGAAGAAATGGAGTTCAACAAGGAGAAAACTAGCTCACCGGCTTTACTGTCATGTGGTAACGGAGCAGGTAAGTGTATGTGTGTGTACGCGTGTGAGTGTGTGTGCTGTTTGTAGCTGTTGGACACCAGGAGCTGACACACGTGTGGAGCCGACTTAAAAGTGTGTTTCCGTGCAGCTCCTGGAGGTGTCAAGGCAGTTTCAATCTACACACACACACTCTTTACCCGGATACCTTCAGGGAAATGTTTGTCATGTAAATGTGTGTTTACTAGCTCAACAACGTTTATTATCTGTTCACACAGTTGATAACCGAACGACATCCATGTCTGTCAATCAAGAACAACTGGTTTTTGGTCGTGAGAAAGTGACGTGTGTGTGTGTTTATGTGTGTCACGAAGGATCCATGTGATGACAGTCATTTAGTAACTTCATAAGTCATTCTAGAAAAGCGTGTGAGGTGATTTTCCTCATGTGTTGACCTTGTCTGTTGTGTTGCCAGGTCTGAGTGAGAAGCTGCTCCTCAAGCCGAGGCCTGCTGGACCCCCCCAGACAGAGAGAGTCCCCAGAAGCAGTGGTGAGAGACCAAATACCACTGCACATTATGATGTTGAGTTATTTGTTAGAGCTTTGGCATTGTTGTCATGCAGGAGAAAGAAAGAAAGACTTGTGATGTGTGTGTGTTTTGTTGTGTGTCAGTGCTGGAGCGGCTGCAGAACTTCCTGCCTCAGATGGCCGAGGCCAACGAGAAGCTGAAGAGGCAGATGGAGGAGGCTCCTGCAGGACGCTTCGACATAGAGAATGTGGATGAGGCGCAGAAAGTCATAGAGATGGTGAGGGCTTGAGTTGGTGCTCTCAACCACTTATACTTAGTCTTGGTCAACTTTATTATCCCCATGCAGGGCAACTAACAAACAACAATACATACATACATGTAACAATACTATATGACAGATACAGTGCCCTAATGTTTCGGGGGGACCGATCATCACCACCCACTGATGAGGCTAATAGTTGTCGGCACAAATTAACTTTTGAATCTTTTATACAAGTTATACAGGATTCTGCAGATTTTGGCCTCGGCTCATTGTTTTGAACCAATAAGATCAGGGATATTTTTTTAAACTTCCCTTTAAACTTTCTTTTAGAAATCAAGTGCTAGATTTATCAAAACAAAATAAATCGGTAATGGAGAGGGCAGTTCATTGTGAACAAATCTCAAACCAACAGCCAGAAACTGAATCATATTTTTGGGCAGGGAGTTCTCCCCCAACAAAGTGAGGGGTAAAAGTCTTCTCATCTCTTCATGGATGGGTTCTGAGTAGGGCTGTAACTAATGATTATTTTCATTATCGATTAATCTGTCGGTTATGTAAACGATTAATTGATTAGTTGTTCAATAAAATGTTAAAAAAATGTCAATCAGTGTTTCCCAAACCACCAGACGACGTCCTCAAATGTCTTGTTTTGTCCACAAACCAAAGAGAGACTCAGTTTATTGTCATAAAGGAACAAAGAAACCAGAAATATTCACATTTAAGAAGCTGAAATCTGAGAATTTTGCCTTTTTTTCTTAAAAAACTACGCAAACCGATTATTCGATTATGAAAATAGTTGATGATTACTTTAATAAGCGACTATTGTTCGATTAATTGATTAATTGTTGCAGCTTTAGTTCTGAGCTGTGGACCTCCCTACCTGTAGATATAAGATCTGCAGAATCAGCAGACTCATGTAGATCACTTAAACTTAAATCCTGCTAATACTGTTGATCTACACTGGTTTAATTCATTTGTTCTCTGTACTTTAAGTGCCTTGTTTTTTCTATTCATTGTGCAGAATTGTTGGAAATTAGTAAACGTTTTTTGTTGTATGATTTGACCGAGTCGTCATCTTGTTCCCAGGACGTAGCTCTGGTGGAGCTCAGCGGCTCGGAGCACGAAGAAGACACGTCGAGCTCTGAGGAGGAGTCGGACTCTGATGAGGAGCTGGAGATCACGGAGCAGAACCTCAAACTACCTGGAGACAAAGGCAAGAAGGGGAAAGTGGCCATCCAGGTGCTGCAGCAGCAGTAGACCAGCCAGACACAGACCTCAGGGTCCATGTGGAGTTTGTCTCCCTCTGAGGCGACGCAGGTCCAAGTGACAGATTTTAAACTGACTTCACGGACAAAAAATAGTGGAAGCAGACCTGTTTGATCGCCATTGGAACAACGGCAAATGTTTATTGGAATGCATTGAGGTCATTGCTGCAGAAGTGCCTTTGGAGCCAGAGCGGATATTGATATACCTCATCCAGTCGTCAGCTGACCATGTGACCTCTTACTGTATGTGAGGTGTTCAAGTGTAACACTTTTGACAATATTTTATAATTGGTCTGATTAGACATTAAAGGGATAGTTCAGCATTTTGGCAAATTGGCCCATTGCCATAATCCCTATAGTTTTAGAAGTAGGTTCGTTACCTTTAATTGTCGGTGCAAGCTGTTTTTAGAACGGCGGAGCAGAGCCACGAGCTGCTCAGAGCTACACTACGGAGACTAATGGGATTTCAGGGCAAATGCAGAGACTGCTTGCCGAAAAACTACCCCCGACGGGAACGTGCATCAGCGGTTTTGCATGAATTTACCTCTAAAACAACTCTGTCACGTAACGTTCTGTTATTATCTCATAGCGGGGTGAATGTGCAGGTCACAACTTGTCCACCAGAGCGTTTTGGAGTTGTTGGATTGTGTATTTGATGAGTTTGATGAGGGAAACCAAGAAATCCCATGAGCCTCCGTAGCGTAGCTCTGAGCAGCTCGCCGCTCTGCTCCGCCGTTCTAAAAATAGCTCGCACCGACAATTAAAGGTAACAAACATACTGCTATCACTATAGGGATTATGGCAATGGGCCAATTTGCCAAAATGTTGAACTATCCCTTTTAAGTTTTAATTGCAGATCTCTCTGTTGCTCATAGTGTTGCAATGCAAGCTACACACACTGGCCACTTTATTTGAATCACCTTCCTATAGGTAGGAGTCCTCATTGCCTTTAGTCTGGTTGTCATGGTGCAGGAAACACTCCTCAAGACTCTGGACTGATTTGATGATCATGTATTATCATACTGGAGGAAGCCATTAGACGACCGTGTGCTGAGGTGAATGATCTGTTGGCCACAGTGTGGTGTTCCTCACACCAACGTATTCTCTGTCTACAGTCCAGGTTTGTTGAGTCTCTGGACAGCAGAAGGAACCTGTGTGGTCGTCTTCTTCTTCACCCGTCCACTTCACAGCTCCATGTGCATTTTGAGATGCTTTAGTTAATTATCTCATGCTTTCATTTCTTTCACTGATTCATATTCATATTATTCAACTCTTTGAATTGCTGTGTAAGAGGACCCAGTTCACTTCACATTGCAGCAGTGTCCTTACTGCTGCATTGTGTGGTTAAATGCAATCTGCTGACAGTCAGAAAGGACTTGTCATGACTATTAATTAGATTTGATGATCAGCATTTATGCTGTGTGGATGTTACAAGTCATCTTTCATGTTGAAAAATCACTAATCTCATTATTGAGATAAAATCGGTTGTTTTTCAAAACGAATGCAAAGCAAGAAGAGTGTGAAGAACAACTGAATGTTAGAGTTGTGTGTCCTGGTCGTCCTGTGGTCCAGAGTGTCCCCTGTGACAGGTGGACGGTCCTATCTAGCATCAAGTGTAGTGAAGATGAATGAGGATTGATCACAGGGCTGCTGGATGTGACTGAGTGAGATTCAGACTGATGGACCTGACAAACGTCTGAGTGACTTTTATTTCTCCTTTCCTCTCCCTTGTTCATCATTGTCTTGTTTTATCTACATATAAATACCAGATGGAACCATTACAGTGGTAACTAAACAACAAAATGACATTGTCAAAGCTGTATTTCTAAATGGGCCTCTGGTCAACAATTGACAACAGGTTTTGGTCAAAGTCTCATCCTGTGACGTACACACAGCAGTTTTTTGTCTTTGTGAACACTGACCAATACAGACACACAACTTCTGTATATGACACATTACTACAATAAAAATGCTTTCTTCTACTTCCTGTTTGTGTAACTCACCCAAGAGAAAGCACAAATTAACACAGTATGTGTAATTTCACCTGTTGTTTCACTTTGTGTTCATGAAATACAAATAAATGCACAAGGAAACTAGAACTCGGTCTGGTTTAACAGGTTGTGTGTGTTGGTCATTGTCTCATTTTTTGTAAACAATAGCTTTACTTTATCTGACTCCATGTAAAGCAAGAAATAAACAGTTATATTCCTTTTAATAAATCCTGTGTCTGAATGTGATGTTACACCAGCCCTCAGTTGCTAGACCTTTCCCCCATTGGCTGGATCGGTGTAAAAACACAACACCATCGGGGGACGTTTACATTGGATCCACAACAGTTTTCATTCTCAGACTTCTTCAGTTACTTTCCAGTCAGGTTTTGGACGAAGCTCAGCAGCTCCAGCACCGCCGCCCTGCAATGAGAAACACAAGCTCTCTGTGTCTGCTCTGTTCAGTCAGCAGCAGTTTGTTACCCACACAGGCAGTGAGCTGTGTGGTAGGTTTTTTTAATAATCATAAATCACAAATTCTATATTTTGTACTCTGGATAATTTTCCTCCCCTCTTTAGTTTGGCATCTGTAGCTTGGTTCAGTGTAACATTCAATCTGTTGCCATCTTTTGGTGTGTTTGTGAACAGCACAGGTCAGACAGATAATAGGTGTGTGGAGTCTTATAACACTGGATTATTGTCTTGTCTCTTTCTATATTACTCTGGTTTGTTTTTATTCCTTTTATTGTTATCTCACTGTTTCTATTCACTATTCTTGATCTTTGATGTGCATTAGTCTCCAAGTCCTTTTGATTTTACCTCTTATGTTATTGGTTTTTCAATCAAACTAAAGCACCTTGAACTGCTCTTGACTGACTTGAAAGATGCTACCTGTATACAGCTCTGGAAAAAATTAAGAGACCACTTTAAAATGATGAGTTTCTCTGGTTTAACTATTTATAGATATCTATTTGAGTAGAATGAACATTTTTGTTTTATTCTATTAACTACTGACAACATTTCTCCCAAAATTTAAATAGAAATATTGTCATTTATTGGCAGAAAATGACAACTAGCTAGTCGCAATAACAAAAAATATCAAGTCTTCTCAGACCTTGAATATGAATAATGAAGGAAAACATGTTCATATTCATTTCTAAGTAACACAACATGAATATTTTAACATAGGAAGAGTTTATAAATCGCCAAAGAATCAGATGTGGTTTAAGAAACATTTGAGAAAAAGGTCTCTTAATTTTTTCCGTGGCTGTATAAATAAAATGTGATTGATTAGTTGATTGATTGATCTTCATTAAATACTGGTTGTGACACTTCTATTGAACATAAACCAACTTAAATCAATGCCACTGAAAGGTGATCAATACATTATCAAATGTAATGATTATAATATTTAAATAAAGTAATTCAAATATTTACATGATTTACAATAAAGGGTTATTAGTAATCTGTAATCCATTACATTTCCATCTAACTCTCCCAGGGCTAGGCTAGCTAGCTGGACATGCTATTGATGGCAGCTGGTGTAGACAAATACCATGTGTTTTTGGTATTGAAAGGACAGTGCATACAATAATAGTACTATCAATATGGACACTATTTATAGAGAAATAAGAAGGAATGAGCCCAGCAGCTCTGGAAAGAGCAGTGTCATCACCACTGTAGTGTAGTATGTTGATATATTTTCCACTGAACAGCATCATTACACAGTAAAATTCAAACTGAACTTTATTCACCACTGTGTAGCATCACCGGCTGAAGAAAGACTTTATTGAGGGGACAGCTCTCGCAAGTTCCACAAAGCGACAGTAAACACTTTGCCTTTGTAGCCCTTGCTGCCTTCACTGACAATGCGGGACGAATAGAAAACTTAACTTCATGACTTCTTCACATTAGCGATGAGTTAAAAACACCGATCTGGTCTTTAGAGAAAAATAATAGCGTGTTCTCTAACATATAGTCTTCCTCTGGTCTGACAAATACAATGTCAAAAAAATATATCAGATAGTCTTTTTCTTTCCCTCTTTTGTTAAAAAAATGTTTTTGTTGTTTTTTTTTTACAAAAAAAGTCAAATCTGACAAATGGAAGAGAGAGAATGTCTAAAGTGGAGGATGTGGGAAGAGACAGCTGCAAGGACGAGATGTAAACAAGCAGTGTTGTGATGATGGAGAGAAAATACACACGGCTCACCATACTGTAGCTTGATGTAGTGATCAATAAATACTGTAAGTGTTTTATAACTGTACAGGTGCACTGATGAAGATGAAGCAAAATGTGATGCTGATTTCAACTTGTACCCTCGCTACAGTGACGCTGCAATGTGATGATGTCACTGTCAGGTGACTCAGTCAGTGGACTTTGATAACAGTCAACTGCTTTTAATGTGGATGGTGGATTTGGCTGCAACCAGAACCTAGTAGACGTACAGTATGTGGGCACTTGATACTATAAAACATAACCCAAAAGCATCCACACACACACACACACACACACACACACACACACACACACACACACACACACACACACACACACACACACACACACACACACACACACACACACACACACACACACACACACACACACACACACACACACACACACACACACACACACACACACACACACCCTTCACCATAATGACATTCATGTACGGATCGGACTGTGAACTAATGCTTTGTTTCTGCTACAGGTAAAATGACAGGGAGATGTTAACGGAATGGTGAAGGCAGCGTTGAAAGGAATGGCTTTATCTGATATTTTCCATTTTTGTTTTCTATAATGCGAAGTTTGTGAGTGTTTTGTTTTGTTTTCTAAACCACAAATTCACTTTTATGGAACCAAAACCTTGAAAATACAATCAGATCCAGCTCAGCTCCCGTCAGGTGAATCGTCAGGTGTCCAGCTTGTTTGTTTTTGTTTTTTTCTGTTTGATGTGAATGTGTCCATGTGGAGGAAAAAACAAACCCCACATGTCCCTTTGTCCATGATGTGAATTTTGACGCAGACGGCCGAGAGAAGACAGGCACATTGTCCAAACTGTGGCCTACGTACAACCACGCTCTCCTATCGTCCGTCAAGCGCGCACACACACGCTCACACACACACACATAACGCGCACTGTCCAGAAGCAATGCTAGAGGACGCCGGATGTCAAAGCCAAGCAC
Organism: Trachurus japonicus; assembly: GCF_045865225.1. NCBI lineage: Eukaryota > Metazoa > Chordata > Actinopteri > Carangiformes > Carangidae > Trachurus > Trachurus japonicus. Next base: position 22,871,507 of record NC_140929.1, read on the forward strand.
GCAGATGAGTCCCTTCCTGTCCAGATGTGTCAGAGTTTGTTGGGAGCGTCTGGATCTCAGTACTCCACAGTCACTGCTTTGGTCTTGAGGTATTCCAAGAGAGCGTCCTCTCCTGTGGACAGAAGACAGAGGTGGTGTCAGACAAAACAATAATGATCAGAGCTCTCCGGCGCCGGGGCCTGTTGTTCGAAACCTAGATAAGGGATTAAGCCGGGATATGTTGGTTATCCTGGCTTAATTTAGCCTCAAGTCGGTTGTTCGAAAGCAGGTTAAATTTATCCCAAGTTACTATGGTGATTTATTCTCTGCAACTAGCCTGCTCCAGACCAGGCTAACAGTCAGCAGTCACTCTGATCAGAAATCAATGGGTTTCATCCAGTTATTCCATGTTCGTATGTACATATTGGGCTGATTTCTAAACAAATATAATGCATTAACAATAATCAAAAAACATGAAACATTTACAATATTTATTAGGCTTTTTTTTTTCATAATTAGGCCTTCAAAATTATTTTATAAAATATGTCACAAAACATATTGGCCGAAATATCGGTTGAGGTAAGAAAATAAGAATAAAATTGAGTGTGAGCACCTTCCAAATAATTTATAGACCTCATCATTATCGGCAATTTATTGAAGCAGCAGACAGCATAATGTTCTAATATTTAATTAATTTTCACCTGTTGCACTTTTGGCCGTGTGCTGTATAAACTTTACTTTAGATTTGTGCAGTGAATCAACTTCCACTGCTCATCATTAAGGCAAAGTACACAGCTGTTAATCTGTGAAAGGAATTTGAGTTGTGAATATAGTTTTGGATTATTCAATCAGTCTGCAGTTGTCTGCCGCGCTCTCTCTGAGCTTTAGGACAGCAGCGGTGCTTTTTTTTTTTTGAAGAGGTGTGTCAACTGACGTCAGCCTTAAGATCCGCTGTTGATTGGAAGAAAGTAGCCACACCTGTCCTCTCATCAGTGAATCTGTGATAAATCTCTGTGGTCTACTGACGAGAGAATTAGTTACACCTGGCTGGACAAAGGCTCTCCTCCTCAGCCTGGCTCAGCGTTCGCTTTTCCACTTATCCTGGATATCTTTATTCTTCTTTCGAACAACAGGCCCACATGGTCTAAACTTCCCGTCGCTACTCACCGAGGTCTTTGCCGAAGCCCGACTGCTTGAAGCCTCCGAACGGCGAGGCCACGTCCGTCTTGTTGTAGGTGTTGACGAACACCGTCCCGGCCTCCAGCCTCTCGCTCACGTACATGGCCTTGTTGATGTCCCGGGTGAAGACGCCGGAGGCGAGGCCGTACTCGGTGTCGTTGGCTCTCCGCAGAACGCCGTCCACATCGCTGCGGTTCGGATGAAGAAGATGGTTACCGGTTGGTGAATATTACAGCAGCACCACAGCGAGATGTTTTTGTATTTTTTATTTTTTTTTTGGGGGGGGGGGGGGGTGACTTACCCATCTTTGAATTTGGACACCACCATGACGGGGCCAAAGGACTCCTCTTTGGCGAGGAACATGTGGTCCTCCACGCCAGTGAACACAGTGGGCTCCATGAAGAAACCTGAAGTAAACACCATAAAGATGGTCAGATGGTTGTCATAGGGACGCTAAAGCTTCGACAGTAGCACAGAAACTGACAAGTCAATGTCCAAAGTTTGTTCACAGAAAAAAAAATAGGTTCGTTACCTTTATTTTTCGGTGCAAGCTGTTTTTAGAATGGCAGAGCAGAGCCGTGAGCTGAGCTACGCTATGGAGGCTCATGGGATTTCTTGGTTTCCTTCATCAAACTCATCAAATACACAATCCAACAACTCCAAAACGCTCTCGTGGACAAGTTGTGACGAAAAAGTGCCCCCGACGGTAACGTGCACCAGTGGTTTTGCAGGAATTTACCTCTGAAACTCCGTCTCGCAACATCCCACATGGAAAGAACCTATAGGTTTTAATATAGGTTTGAATATATGTGACATACATAAAATTGGCCGTTTTCATACATGCATATATGCTATATATATATATATATATATATATATATATTTATGCTGCACATATGCACAGATAAACTGCATATAGATTTCATATATGCGCATATATCCTTATGAAGATATATGCGCATATATGAAACCTATATGCAGTTCATCTGTGCATATACACCATATACAGTATAAAAAGCATATTTGCGTATATATGAAAACGGCCAATTTTATGTATGTCACATATATTCAAACCTATATTCGAACCTATAGGTACTTTCCATGTGGGATTCCGTTATTATCTCATAGCATGGTGAATGTACAGGTCACAACTTGTCTACCAGGACATTTTGGAGTTGTTGGATTGTGTATTTGATGAGTTTGATGAGGGAAACCAAGAAATCCCATGAGCCTCCGTAGCGTAGCTCTGAGCAGCTCACGGCTCTGCTCCACTGTTCTAAAAATAGCTTGCACCAACAATTAAAGGTAACGAACCTACTCCTAAAACTATAGGGATTATGGCAATGGGCCAATTTTTCCAAAATGTTGAACTATCCCTTTAAACCCACTTCTACTAAACACACATATACTATAGCCTGATGTCTGTGTTGTGTGTGATCTACCTGGCCTGTCCACCTGTCGGCCCCCGTACACCAGCGTGGCCCCCTCCTTCACTCCGATGTCGCAGTACTCCAGCAGCTTGTCCAGGTGAGCCTTGTGGTTCTGTGGGCCGTGGTCTGTGGAGCGATCCAGAGGGTCTCCGATCTTCATCTTCTTGATCTCATCCACCTGAGAGGGAGAGGGTGGAGGAACAGCTCTTTATGATTGGATTCTGGGAAATGTAGGAGGTATTCTAGGTTTGACCACTGTTGTTGTTTTTTTTTATCTGTCTCTAACTGTGTGGAAAAACCCTCAGATGTGCTGCATGTTCCTCACTCACCACTCGGCTGATGTACTCGTCGTGTATCGACTCCTCCACGAACAGACGTCCAGCAGCGATGCAGTTCTCGCCCTTGTTGAAATACACAGAGCTCATGCCCTGTGGAGCAACACACACACACACACACACACACACACACACACAATTAAGACTGTAAAAAAAGACTGAAAACCAACTGTGAATCTAATCATCTCTGGATTTTCACTAATTTGTGTCAGTTACTTAAATCCATGAACCTACATCACTGACGCTGCAGCTTCAACACTCATTATAATATATTTCTCAGCAAGGAAAGATGGCAGATCGTATTTACTGTATCCGGGTGTATGTAGAAGATAAATGGATTACACTGAACACTACAAGCCACGTTCACCCATTCACTCACATGCAGGCTAATGCTTTTTTTTTTTACTCTGCCTGCAATGCTTTTCCATCACATTCACACAACATTACACACCAATTATAAAGTAATTTGGGGTCCAGTATATGTCCTTCAGTTCTATAACCTAACCAATAGCATCCGTCCATCTGTCCATAGACAGGGTCGATATGCATCAACCTTGCACTAATCTGTAAGACTGAACTCCTTCTTGCTGAAATATATTGTCATTAGAAAATATAATGTAATAATATAATATAATAATTATCTTCAGTATTGATTCATCTGTCAGTTATTCTTTCAAACCCAGTATACCTATATCATTTTTAAAACCAGCCAGAGAATAATAATGAAATAATAATTAATTTCCCTTTTCCATCTGTATTCGTATTTGTGATATTTTGTTGTGTCTGTCTGTGTGGAGCTCTCACCATGCGAACAGCCTTGTCCATGTCACAGTCGCTGAAAATGATGAGCGGTGACTTCCCTCCCAGCTCCAGAGAAACCTTCTTCAGGTTACTGAGCGCACAGCTGCAACAGGAAGTCACAGAGTGTTAGATATCAGGGGATTGACAGTCGTCTCGGGCAAACATGAGCGATGAGTCTGGGGGGTCGCACCTCTTCATGATCTGTTTGCCGATGGGCGTGGAGCCGGTGAAGCCCAGCTTGCGGATGTCTGGGTGGTCGGAGAGACGCTGTCCCACCATGCCACCTGAAGGAAGGACAGGGATTAGGAGGGTGTGGAGGAGAGGAGACACCAATGGAACCAGAGGGTCACAGGCCTCTGTCAACAATGTCAAACAACACCCACCAGACTTAAAGGAATAGCTCAACATTTTGGCAAATTGACCCATTGCCATAATCCCTATAGTCATAGCAGTAGGTTTGTTACCTTTATTTGTCGGTCCAAGCTATTTTTAGAATGGCGGAGCAGAGCCATGAGCTGCTCAGAGCTAGGCTACGGAGGCTCATGGAATTTCTTGGTTTCCCTCATCAAACTCCTCAAATACACAATCCAACAACTCCAAAACACTCTGGTGGACAAGTTGTGACCTGCACATTCACCACGCTATGAGATAATAACGAACGTTACGTTACGTTAGATTGCTTGCCTGAAGGCAACGCGCATCAGTGGTTTTGCATGAATTTACCTCCAAAACAACTCTGTCTCGTAACGTTCCGTTATTATCTCATAGCGTGGTGAATGTGCAGGTCACAACTTGAATATAGTGATTATGGCAATGGGCCAATTTGCCAAAGTGTTGAACTATCCCTTTAAGAGAAACAAAAAGGTGAGAGTGAAATGATCTGGATCTGCTTTTTAAAACTGAACCAACTCCTCTGTGTCCCCCTCCACCATGTTCAGAACAAATGAACTAACACATCAACAGACACAATCCCTCAGGTCAGAGATTGTTGGTTAATACTGAGGATAAAAATATTTAAAAACACAATTTTCAGAAATGTCCTGGCAGAGCTGCTCACTAACAAAGGAAACGGTGCATTTATTTGGCACTACTTTCAGTGGCGGATGAATCCAAGGTTTCTGCTCTAATGAGCATTTGAAGCAGAAGAATGGTGTGTGTGTGTGTGTGTGTGTGTGTGTGTTTGTGCAACTGAGTCAAAATAAATAACAGTGCAGCCCATTGATGTGATGTAAAACCCCGCAGGAAAATGACACTTCTATTCTTCTTTCTTTAGTTTTTTTATACTGACATCATGTAGAATAAAAACATTCAGGTTTTCTTTGCACTATTAGTGTATTTGCTCAACTTCTTGTGCTTTATATTGATTCCCTAACTTCATCAACATAACAAGTGTTAAGAAAGGTTAAAGGGCTAGTTCACCCAAAATTGAAATTTCACTCATTATCTACTCACCCTCATGTCGACTAAGGGCTGGGAGAAGTTTCAGAGTCCTCCGTGGCTTCTCTGAGTTACAGGGGGTCTCGGCATAGCAGAGCATGTCCATATAACAGTTGCAAATGGATACCAAATTTGACGAACCGGGAAGAGGAGCTTCCGCTACAAGCTTGAAATATATACTTATTTAATTTTTTTCGGGACAATTTTGCATTTCGAGGCTTCAATACAAGAGGGACATTACATACGAGCAGCATGGAGGTATTTGGATGTTTTTTGGTGTGTCTTTTTGTTACGAAGACAGTTGGTATCCATTTGCAACCATTATATGGACATGCACTGCTACGCCGAGACCCCCTGTAACTCAGAGAAGCCACGGAGGACTCTGAAACTTCTCCCAGCCCTTAAGGTGCGTTCACACCGGACCTTTTATTTTTAGAACGAGCGACGAGTTTACATGTTAAGTCAATACAAACGAGCGATGTAGCGTTTTATCGCCCAGGCGAAAAAACACTGGGGCTCGGACAGCGACGGAGCGTTTGAGCGTTTTTTCGCTCGAGTCGCTCCTGTGGCTCGAGATGAGAAATCCCAACTCTCCGGCCGTCAGTCGCTCGTCGCTCAGCGCTGATTGGCTGCCGTAATCCCGGTGGTGCCGGTGTAAACAGAGGCACATGGCAGTGGGCATGACATCATCGATGCGAAAATGCAGTCTGTGGCTCTGTGCCAAATTGACGAGCTCTGCACCTGAGCGACGGAGCGTTTTTTCGGAGCGATACGAGCGACAGTGACAAAAATAAAAGGTCCGGTGTGAACGCACCTTTAGTCGACATGAAATTTCACTCATTATCTACTCAGATAATGAGTGAAATTTCAATTTTGGGTGAACTATCCCTTTAATTGTTTATAACATGTATGCTTCATTACCTGATCCAGGCAGAATGTTGACGACTCCCTTGGGAATTCCAGCTTTTACCGACAGCTCAGCAAACTTCAGTGCTGTCAGTGGAGTGACCTGGAAACATCAGGAAAAGAAACAGGATGGTATCAAATGTATCAATTAATGCTAACTCTAACTCTATGTGCAGTATAAAGGTGTTGGTACTCCTTTGTATTTAGTGTCAGTGGCCCTCATTTATCAAACTTGCGCAGGATCTGGTGTAGATTCTGGTGTAAATATCAGTGTACGCCAAGTGTCACGTGTGATTTACTAAAAGTGTGTACGCTGCTGATTTCGGCGTAGAACCGGCGTGGTGGTGATAAATCCGGCGGCTGAAAACGAGCGTAATTTAAATGTCACGCCCCGATATATTCCTGCTTTAGAGGCGTCGCCCTGCCCCTTTGGAGACACGGAAGACGGCCAAGAAGAGGGACTTTACTGGCGTTACCGCGTTGAACAGGGAGAGGGCGGCAACATTAAATATCTGGACATTGATAGATTGATAGATTTTGTGATTGATAAGCGTCATCCCGGTGGATGGAGGCTGCAGACGCACGTGTCACCGACCACGTCAGGAAACCCAGCGATCTCATGAAATGCTCCTGCAGTTTACTAAACACAAGTGATTGAGGAGAAATCATAGGCATATTACTGCTGAGAACGCTACTTTATAACCATCAGTACCGCTGGCATGGTTCGGCTGATGGAGGGATGTGAAACACCGGCTCGATCTCCCGGTGACGGGAAAAAAAAAAGAAAAGAAAAACACTCCGCGGAGATCAGCTGCACCTGGACAGGTAGCGGAGCTCTCCCCCCCCCCCCCCCGCCCCCAATCGAGGCTCCGGTGTCCGGCAGAGAGAGAGACTGAGGAGCCGTCCGGTCATGCTCTGGTGCAGAAGATGTTGGAAGTTTGTGTGTGTGATCTACAATAACAGGTCTGTCTGTCATTGACTGTTTCTGTTTACACAGCTGATTAACGAGCATCTGTCACATCGTGGTTTTTAATTCATCTCAGTTGCCCAAAATAAAACTCGAGTTATATTTTCAACACGGACTTGGTTTTATCGTTTCTTTTTTTTTTTTTTGGCTACTTTTTATCTTTTTATCAATATAAACAACAACAACATGTGGTCCACATCGCTGCGTTATTAGACTATGGTTTAATAATCATTCTGACACAGCAGCACTCCTTCCTGCATGTTCTACGCTGGTTCCAAATGTGCGTACACCTGGTCAGAGCTGGCGTGAGATTTGTGCGTACCGTATGCTCACGCTCAGATTAATAAATGCCGATCCTTGCGGTGAATTTGGTGTACACCCATTTTTTTGGTGTACGCAAGTTTAATAAATGAGGGCCAATGTGTGTTCTGTGCACTCTGAGCTCACCTGTGCTGGTTTAAGCACCAGTGTGTTTCCAGCTGCGAGGCAGGCAGCACTCTTCCAAGCCAGCATCATGAGGGGGTAGTTCCATGGGATGACGATGGCACACACACTGTCAGAGAAAATAAAACACACTTAAAGGACAATTCCAGGCGAATTCAACTTGGAGGTGTATGTTCCTATCATTTTAGGTCTAAAAGAAGGAATCTGAAGATTTTCAGTTTATTCGCTCCTGTTTTGCGCTAGCTGTCTGTCCCCGCATCGCCACGGCAGCAATGAATGGGAGTGGATGGAAGTTCTGCTGCTGTTTCCAGCCCTCAAAGCCGCAATTTTTTTTCCACAGACAGCGTCAGATGGCGACTCAAACATGCACCGAGAAGTTTATTTACTTAAAGCAAGCCGACATGTTTGTAAAACTAGATCTAATTCAAAGTCTCCCAGAGTCTTGCGCGAGACCCAAGTTGCCGTGCTCGGTGTGTTCAGGTGCAGTGAGAAAGCTCCCGTTTGTGTCATAAACACAGGAATATCAACTCTTGACTTGATTCAAGTAAAAAAAACCTCTCGGTGCATGTTTGAGGAGCCATCTGACGCTGTCTGTGGAAAGAAATGTACATTTGAAGCAAGTCAAGAGTTGATATTCCTGTGTTTATGACACAAATGGTAGCTCCAACTGCACCTGAACACACCGAGCATGGCAACTGGGTCTCACGCGAGTAAATAAACTTCTGGGTGCATGTTTCAGTAGCCATCTGACGCTGTCTGTGGAAAAAGATTGTGGCTTTGAGGGATGTAAACAGCCTAAGCAGCGGAACTTGCATCCGCTCCCATTCATTGCTGCCGTGGCGATGCAGGGACAGACACACAACTACCGCAAAACAGCAGCAATTAAACTGAAAATCTTCAGATTCCTTCTTTTAGACCTAAAATGAATGAATTTAACCAGAATTGTCCTTTAATAGAAACACAACTTAGTGAATATAAATGCATGGTCAAAGACAAACAGGTGTGATTACCCCAGAGGTTCTTTCTTAGTGAAGGTCAGGTTGCGGTTGGGCCTGGCCTGGTTGATGGGGATGGTCTTGCCCTGGAACCAACAACAGCACGTGGCTCTAGTGTTGTAATCACTGATTATTATGGTAAAGTCAAACAACTCCAGCGTGAACCTACCTGGATCTTGTCGCACCAGCCAGCGAAGTAGCGGAAGGTCTGGATGGACATGCCCACGTGGGTCTTAAGAGCCAGCGTGTACACGGCCCCTGAGTCGATGGACTCGATGGTGGCCAGCTCCTCCTGGTGTTCCTCCATCAGGTCTGCCAGCCTGGAGGGGGAGGTCAGAGGTCAGAGGAAAAACTAACAAACAATCGTTCCTAAAGGGGAACTACTGTATGCAAGCTCGGTCACTTTTTCTCTTGTTGTGCTATCCCTCCTCCCAGCCATGTGCATTTGTTTTGAACACAGCCGGCGAGAAAGCAATTCATGGAGAGGTGGATAACGTATATATCATGTATGCCGTGCAACATGTATATACGATGTGTGTATTGTGTAGTCTTATCTGTCATAAACAAGAGATTATGGGTTACGGGGCGCGTTATGTTTGTGTGGCGGTGTCACAGAGACGATGATCTTGCAAGTTTGGTTTTTGGCCAAGAGAGACTAGGTGGAAGGCAGAGAGCCTCCATTCTCTCTGTAACAAGTTAAAACTCATTTATTTAACAATCACAATTACTCCCAAGCTGTTTAAGTTAAAAATGCAGCATAGCTAAGGTAAAAATCCTTCGTAGTTCCTCTTTAATCAGGAAGCTGAGGAGCCAACACATACTTATACATACTTGTACATCAGCAACCTGAATGTAGAGAGCAAAGACATGCTCTCCAGAATTTTTTTTCAAGTATATTTAGGGGATTTTCGGGCCATTAATGGATAGGACAGCTGTAAAGAGACAGAGAGAGGGCAAATGACATGCAGCAAAGGATCACCGGTGGAACCGACCGGGTCCTCTGCGCAAGGACTAAAGCCTCTGTATATGGGGCACCTGCTAAAACCACTGAGCTAAACGATGCCCCAACCCACCAGAATTGTTAACACTGCAGGGAGCGTGATTGGCAAGTCACAAAAACAACTTGGCATTGTAACAGTGTTTTCCAACCTTGGGGTCGGGTCCCCACGTGGGGTCACCTGGAATTCAAATGGGGTCGCCTGAAATGTCTAGTTATTGATTAAAAAAATTACTGATAAAAAAAAAAAAATTTACAAATTTTTGTTCTTTTTTAAATTATGATTAAAAACATCACACATACTCTTAAAAAACTGTATTCTATACGTTCATTTTCTTGAATTTAAATCGAGTTCAAATAAAATGCAGCATCTAAAAATATCTCAGCTGGCACATCTTGATTGCGGGTCACCAGGAATTTGTGATGTCAAAATGGGGTCACGAGCCAAAAAAGGTTGGAAACCACTGCATTATAATTAATAAAAGAAAGGTTAAATACACAGCCACTACACTCAGAGTCTGAACTAGCTGTCAATACAGGACCAAATGGACCAGCCAGAACATTTACAACAAGTCTGTTTCTCTCTTTGCCATGCAGGCATTGAATGTAACAGAGCAGCACCAGAAAAGATTTGTTACTTGTCTTGGTATTTTATATAATTTGTTTTGTGGAATTTATTCATACACCCCATGGACTTACATTCAAACCGAGATCAGAAACAGTGACATAATTTTTAAGTGTAAATTACCATGAATCTAAAAATGTGATGTGTCAGAGAGGATGTATTGAGTTCTAGAGAGTCACATTCACTGTTGGTTGTGTTCAAATCACTAACAATAACTGACTTCCTGTGTTTTCACAATAATGGCACGTATCCATTGTTATCCCGTCATCCAGTGTCTTTTCTCCCTGTGTGTTTCTATCCTGTGTGGTTATGTCACTCCCCCTTCAGTCCTCTAGGTGGAGCCACTCACCTGAAAAGCAGACTTCCTCTGTCTCTGGGGTTCATCCTGCCCCATGGGCCGTTCTCGTAGGCTTCTTTGGCAGCTGCCACTGCACGGTCCACATCCCCCACCGAGGCGTAGGACACTTTACAGATCACCTGGGTGAGAGGGAGGTGAAAGTTACACAACGTCCAGCTGCTGCTCGGAAGTTTCTGGATGTGCGTGCACGTGGATGTAAACAGTACGTGACTAAGATCACTCACAGATCCGTCTGTAGGGTTGATGGTGTCGTACGTCTTCCCACTTTCGGCGTCCTCAAACTGGCCGTTGATAAAGCACTGGTACGGCATCTTCACCGTCATGTTGTTCACGTCTTTGGTTGCCTGGATGCAGTACAATGACATTACTATCATATACCTTCTTGCTGTATAAGACTAAAAAATGAGGGTGAATTTGCAGGACACACTGACTCACATAGTCAATGACCAGCTCCTCCTCCTGGTCCTCTCCTCTCAGCTTGCGGACAAACATCTGGATGAAGTCCTGGAAGGTGGTGGACATGTACACGTCCTCCGTCTGCAGCTGCACACCGGCGCATTTCTGCTTCACCTCCTCCACCAGCCTGCACACAAACACACAGCAATGTTTCAACAATGCTTTCAGTGGTGTGTGTGTATGAGTGATATTTGAGAGAAAAAAAAAAATTATCAGTGCAAAAAAATCAGTGTCCATCAAGCAAAGTAATGTACGGTGGCCCTGAGGTGCAAATCACAACAGCAAATCAGAAAACACAACAACAAAAGAGAAAACATAACGGCAAAAGAGAAAACAATGACAAATTACTAAACTTTGCTGTTGTGTTTTCTCTTTTGCCGTTGTGTTTTCTCTTTTGCTGTTGTGATTTGCACCTCAGGGCCACCGTAAGGGCCTTGAAATGCTAAGCTAAGGGTGAACCAGATTCTGTGAGTGACGTACCAATTGAGTTACAATCTCTTGTATTAATTTTAATTTGAAAATCTCAAATGAGATCCTTTCAGAGAGAGATGTTAGAAAAATAATCTAAATATATAAATGCAGCAGTTTTATTTTTGCTCCCATTTTGTTTGAATGGGCTCTTTGCACAGCTCCACTACTTCCTGGACTTAATGCTGCTCCTTCATTTCCTGTCTTACATTATTGGACAAACTGATTAATCCAGGTGTGTCTGAGTAGTCACAATGGTCAGGCACACCTGGATCAATCAGGTTGTCCATGTAAAACAGGAAATGAAGGAGAAGCATTAAGTTCGTAGTGGAGCTGTGCAAAGAGCCCATTGGAAATAAAGATTAATGTTTTCGTCACAAATGTGTTTGTCGGTGAGTTTCCTCCTGTACTTGTTCAATGCAGATCATCACAGGTGAGTCTCGTTAAGATGCTGATTACACTGCACAGGTGCTGCTCAGGTCACAATTAAAGTCCACTATAAAATGTGGAGTTTTATTTTGAAAAAAGACACTTATTAACCACTGAACTATGGGACTTGGTGTACAGGTGTTCACTTTTTAGGAGGAGGGAATATCAGCTGATAGCGGCCTGGGAAATTCTGCAGGATATTGGCAGAATATGGAGCATGCTGTCGGTAAATGTGCCTGACAGTTGGTGACACGCCAGGTGACCATACAGAGCATGTGAGTGGGATGTTTGCAACTTCCAGGCATTGTGTGCATCATATGCAATATGATGATGTGGCAGCAGATGAACGGCACAACAATGAGCCTCAGGATTATGTCTACAGTATGTGTTTATCTATAGAATAGCATTAACAAAAATTTTGCATTTATATTTGTTTTAGAATATTTACATTTAGATATATTTTAGTTTTGGCTACACCCTAATTTTATGGTGTTTTGACTGGATATAAAAAAATGAATAAGTGACATACTGTAAGTGATGGTTGCCTCTTTTTATATTGTAGGCAAAAAAGGCAAACATGTAATTGTCAAGCACCATTGTATCTCAGATAGCATATTTACAAATATATAGAGTGAGGATATTGATCACAATGTGTCAAGTGCATAGATGTAACATGACACTGTTAAAAAATGGACTTTATGGGGATTTACTTGACCTTTAGACTTATTGAATCATTCCTGACCAGTCTCTCTCACCTGACCACATCCATGGAGGCAGCTCCAGACTTGAAGAAGTCTGTTGTGTCCTCGATGGCTGGGACATTACTGAGGATGCCCTTCCAGATGTTCTGTGGTTTAAAAGACACAAACATCCAGGTCATTTAAAGTCATTTAGATACAAGTAATTTATACTAACAGCCAGCCAACACAGTTCACTTGCCCTGATCTCCTCCGCCATCTTCTTCTCATCGTCCGTCAGCTCCACGCTGGCGCTCTCTCCAGAGGAGAAGTATTTAGAAGCGGGGATCATCTTCCCATCCTCAAACTGCAGGTTCTTCACCAGGAGCTGTGGAGGCGAGGCACAGTGGATCAATGACAACGACAGGACCACAGCAGTGTTTGAATGAGGCCGGCGGGGGCATTGCCACACTGTTTGCTCTGAGTGTTTGTTCTGTAGTACGACAGAGTGCAGAGACACTCACAGCTTTCCCATCAGCACCGAACAGGACGAGGCCGTTCTTGGCCACCAGGCCGGGCTGGGACGCCCCTTCGATCTCCAGGGGCTGACCGGCTGGTACCGACCCCCCCAGCATGGACGAGCCATACAGGGTCACATGCTGAGGAAGAACACACAGAGAGGAATTAAAACCTGTTGGCTTGTTTGGATGTGTTTAAATGTCTTACTTTGATTCTTCTAGCTATGGATGTGTTAAAATTTCTTTCTATACTTTGATTCTTCTAGCTACCCCCTTAGATTGAAGACTTCTTAACTCATTGAGTGCCATTGACGTACATATACATCAAACGCAGTTTTCTGCGGCTGGTTAAGGGGGGCGCTGTCGCCCTCACTGTGAGTAATTTTGGGGCTTTTGGGATGTGTAGAACGAAGAAGAATGTAGATCAGAGCAAGAAGTGAAGAAAAGAAGAAGACGAGTGCGATCGGTACAGAGATAAAAAAGTTGGAAAAAGGAGAGGGTGAGGGGGCAGCAACTGCAGAAGTAGGAGAGCAGGCATCACTCTGCAGAGTAGGACTCCCACTTGTATTTTTTTTTTTTTATACAATGAAAAAACATGTGAAATGAAATTTTCAGTCTTACATGTTTTTGAAGCCAAAATTAAAACGGATAAATCAATGTTTTTCTTGAGAGACTCTCTTTCATAAAAATGCATTTTTCTCAGCTTTCTAGAAAAAAAGTGGTCATTTTGGTCCAACCAGGCTCTATTCAACTTAAGACAAATCAAGAATGGAACAAGGTACAAACAACTGTTTTTTTCCCTAGTTAAATAGAGAGTCTCCTCTTTCATCTGAGCTGTTTGGTGTTTTCAGAGTCATAGTACAAAATATTCTGTGGGTCTTGAAATATTACTCAAAATGCCCCGAAACGCTGGCACATGGCACTGACCATTTTATAAAAGGGCTGGCACTCAATGAGTTAAGAGGCTTTTAAGACTTAAAATATCTAAAACTGAAGTCTCAAATTTCAATTTTTAATTTTTAGATATTTAAAGAATGATCCAGGATCTGTTGATGACATTTTCAAGGTGTTGAGTATCAGCCTTAACCCGGATACACCACTTTTTAAACCCTCTCTGAGTCTGACCTTGCAGCAGACACCTGCTATGTGTGTGTGTGTGGGTGTGTGTGTGTGTTTTCTTTGCTTGTGAGTTCCAGGAAACTCACCTGACCATCAATGACAGTCCAGGCACCGGGGACTTTGTCATGGCCGCGGATCCAGTTGTGGATGGCCTCGGCCGGCTGGGCCAGGTTGACCTACGTTTGGGGGGTAGAGGGGGGACAGAAAGAAGCCGGATCCAACAAGTCAGATTCATTTTCAGGCCAGGTCACCAAACCTCTGAGAACGAGAAGCGAGCCCAACAGCTGGCTGTGACACGAGGGAAAAAAAAAAAAAAGAAAAACACCGGTGGAAAATAATCCTCCGCACTAAGAATAGCGCTTGTGGACACAGAGCCAGCAACGTGGCTGCAAGTGACAAACCAGAGAGCAGCTAAGATCGGCCCCACCTCGGTGTCTCTGCTGTCAGACAAACAGCAGTCAGTCTCTGGCTCCGTATGTGTTTGGCTCTGAGAAACATGCTGAGTTTGCAGTACATTTCCACGCTGTTCTTTGAATGAAGGTGGTGTTCAGCTGAGCAGCAGAGAACTGGCAGTGGATTCTTGCATGTGTGGAAACTCAAGACACCACGAAAAAACAACCAAACTTCAATTCCAACAGTTACTTTACCACAGAAATTACATTTTGGGGGGGGAGATGTACATGTTTAACTGTGGAAAAGATTCAGGGACACAATTCCCATCTGTGTTTCTGTGTAAAATATTGTTAATGGTTTAAAAAAAAAAAAAAAAAAACTATAACAAAGTGCTGGTATGAAACTGAGCCTCCAAGCCTTAATCAGTGGATGACAGAATTAAGGAAATGTGTTCAATGGAAAAGATGACTTTCTCTCTGAGGTCCAGAGGAGCAACCTTTCCCAGGAAATGGGAGAAATGGACTGCCTCAAAACAATAGAGGACGTAACATATTAAACAGAACAATTAAAGACACTGGACATGATAGATCATAATATTAATAACTGAGGAGCCCCCTTGTTTTTGTCTGTTTGTTTGTTTTTTTCCATCTTCCTTGACAGTTGGTTGTCAGCCTGTTTTTCTTTAAACTGAAAATACTAAATAAAAAGTATCAAAAAGAAAGAAATTACATTTTCAAAGCCTCACAGTTAGGTCAAAATGAAGCTGTAAACTTCCTGGAATCCACTCTCTCTAACAGCACATGAGCATCAAATCCTCCCTGTCTTATCTTTTTGTTTGACCTCAGGCTCTCTGTGCTGGACCATCAGCCGCCCTGACGCCTCCGTCTTTCTCCCAGCTGTTGGTGCCCTGATTCCAGATGTTTTGGATCTGGATCTCTCCTAGCCTCTTCCTTGGCTCCTTCTCCCTCTGTTGATACTGTATCTCAGGAGGTGGTGTGGGTCAGGCCGGTGTGGCTCCACCTTGACTTGACTTGGCCCTCAGGCCCTCTCACTTCCATTAGGATTCTGCTTGTGCTGCTTATGTGTGGTGCAAATTACCACACAACGCTGCAAAACCAGTCAAAATGGCCTAAAGCCTAAATGAGCCAGCACCATATTCAGATCCCACCCTACAGTACAATGAAACGTCTCTTTTTTTTTTCCACCTTGAAATTACATAACATTATATCAACCTATTTGTAAAATACCCAACCTCCCACCTTCTCACCAAGATACCAGACTTTTAATTGTAATTGTAAATTCCAATCAATTCCTTTGCATTTCAAGTACCTGAGACACCCAACCTCTCACTTTCTCATCAATATTCAAACCCTTTTGTATTTTAAATTGTGTTGACTAGACCTCTTAACTTCTCACCTAAACACAATACCCTGCAGGATGCCCCAGGTGCCGACTCCTGCAGCAGACAAAGGGGTGGAACACACCTAGGGGGCATTCCTCAGGTATATGTTCAGGTCTCCCCTAGGGGTGGGGGAAAAAATCGATTCATGTAAGAATCGAGATTCTTATTCTCTAAGATTCTGAATCGATTCATAATCTTCAAAAATCGATTTTTTATTAATTTTCCTCCGTCTCAATATGCGCCCTCACAGCGCCGTATACACAGCGCTGCAGCACGCCATGGCGCTAGACGCTCGTTAACCGCCTACAACGTTAACTGATCTGATTTAAATGCTCTATTGAATGTCTGTGACTAGGCTTGTGCCCATCAGCAACCCGACCCTCTATTGAGGAGAGAGGATGATCGCTGCCAAACATCAGGCTGAAGAGAGAGGACCTGAAGAGAGAGGACCAGCAGCAGCAGTCAGTCTCTGGCTCCGTATGTGTTTGGCTCTGAGAAACATGCTGAGTTTGCAGTACATTTCCACGCTGTTCTTTGAATGAAGGTGGTGTTCAGCTGAGCAGCAGAGAACTGGCAGTGGATTCTTGCATGTGTGGAAACTCAAGACACCACGAAAAAACAACCAAACTTCAATTCCAACAGTTACTTTACCACAGAAATTACATTTTGGGGGGGGAGATGTACATGTTTAACTGTGGAAAAGATTCAGGGACACAATTCCCATCTGTGTTTCTGTGTAAAATATTGTTAATGGTTTAAAAAAAAAAAAAAAAAAACTATAACAAAGTGCTGGTATGAAACTGAGCCTCCAAGCCTTAATCAGTGGATGACAGAATTAAGGAAATGTGTTCAATGGAAAAGATGACTTTCTCTCTGAGGTCCAGAGGAGCAACCTTTCCCAGGAAATGGGAGAAATGGACTGCCTCAAAACAATAGAGGATGTAACATATTAAACAGAACAATTAAAGACACTGGACATGATAGATCATAATATTAATAACTGAGGAGCCCCCTTGTTTTTGTCTGTTTGTTTGTTTTTTTCCATCTTCCTTGACAGTTGGTTGTCAGCCTGTTTTTCTTTAAACTGAAAATACTAAATAAAAAGTATCAAAAAGAAAGAAATTACATTTTCAAAGCCTCACAGTTAGGTCAAAATGAAGCTGTAAACTTCCTGGAATCCACTCTCTCTAACAGCACTTGAGCATCAAATCCTCCCTGTCTTATCTTTTTGTTTGACCTCAGGCTCTCTGTGCTGGACCATCAGCCGCCCTGACGCCTCCGTCTTTCTCCCAGCTGTTGGTGCCCTGATTCCAGATGTTTTGGATCTGGATCTCTCCTAGCCTCTTCCTTGGCTCCTTCTCCCTCTGTTGATACTGTATCTCAGGAGGTGGTGTGGGTCAGGCCGGTGTGGCTCCACCTTGACTTGACTTGGCCCTCAGGCCCTCTCACTTCCATTAGGATTCTGCTTGTGCTGCTTATGTGTGGTGCAAATTACCACACAACGCTGCAACCAGTCAAAATGGCCTAAAGCCTAAATGAGCCAGCACCATATTCAGATCCCACCCTACAGTACAATGAAACGTCTCTTTTTTTTTTCCACCTTGAAATTACATAACATTATATCAACCTATTTGTAAAATACCCAACCTCCCACCTTCTCACCAAGATACCAGACTTTTAATTGTAATTGTAAATTCCAATCAATTCCTTTGCATTTCAAGTACCTGAGACACCCAACCTCTCACTTTCTCATCAATATTCAAACCCTTTTGTATTTTAAATTGTGTTGACTAGACCTCTTAACTTCTCACCTAAACACAATACCCTGCAGGATGCCCCAGGTGCCGACTCCTGCAGCAGACAAAGGGGTGGAACACACCTAGGGGGCATTCCTCAGGTATATGTTCAGGTCTCCCCTAGGGGTGGGGGAAAAAATCGATTCATGTAAGAATCGAGATTCTTATTCTCTAAGATTCTGAATCGATTCATAATCTTCAAAAATCGATTTTTTATTAATTTTCCTCCGTCTCAATATGCGCCCTCACAGCGCCGTATACACAGCGCTGCAGCACGCCATGGCGCTAGACGCTCGTTAACCGCCTACAACGTTAACTGATCTGATTTAAATGCTCTATTGAATGTCTGTGACTAGGCTTGTGCCCATCAGCAACCCGACCCTCTATTGAGGAGAGAGGATGATCGCTGCCAAACATCAGGCTGAAGAGAGAGGACCAGCAGCAGCAGCTCCTCTGACAGCTCCTCTGTGGCGCTGCAGAGTCAGACAGGCTGCAGGTCAGCTGGCGTGAGAGCGGAGTGCCGTCTTTTTTTTTTTTTTTTAGCAGCGCCTTTGTTACAGGTGATACATGTCTATGTGCATGTGCATGAGAACTGATTTTGAATCGAATAGAGACACCCAAATATTCACATCCCTTCAGTCCAGGCTTTTGAGAAGAGAGTAGCCTATAAAATCAGCTTCATGTAGCAGTTTACTTTAAAATGGTTCAAATATATTGCTGCTGAGTAAATATGAAACATGTGATGTGCATTTTTGGGGGGGAAATATGGCTTCTGATATAATAGTCTGTAGATATCATCATCATTCAACTTTTTCACATGGTCTGGTGTTAATAAAGCAAACTAAAAATCGCAAAAATAAAATCAAGAATCGGTTGAATCGAATCGATCTTTGAATCGAATCGGTTGAATCGAAAATCGATTTTGAATCGAATCGTGACCCTCAAAATCGGAATCGAATCGAATCGTGAGCCACCCAAAGATTCACATCCCTAGTCTCCCCATTGTCTTTGTCTTTCTTTACCATCACTGCTTGGGTGAGGAGTGGACTGACCTTTCCTTGCAAGGAAATAAAAACATGTCGGCCAGCAGAAGTCTCTATTTCATTATTCACCAACAGCAAACAGCAAAAAAATTTCCACAACAACATATAGCCTATATATTCCCTTTTATGAATTAGTTGTGTATATTGTGTGTATGTCATGTAGCTTATATATGATTTAACTTGTCTGCTACAAAAATGCTTTTCTTTTTTTTACACCATTTGTTGTTTTCATATTGTTTATCACATGACCGGTCAGAACACAAATCACATGTTTTGGGTGTATAGGAGGAGATGTGTCTCCACTTCTGTTTGATGTGTGAATTTGGCAGGGTGCCCGAAACATTGCACGCATTATGTGGTGATATATCATTAAAATGCACCCATAGGAGCACTTCTTTTTGATCTTTTGTACAATGAGACGTCTCACCTTAGAGTTGGACTTCTTCTGAATGCCTTCGTAGGTGGCTCCTTCCTCTGTCTGGGGGATTCGGGGGGCCTTTCCATCAGCAATGAGCTGCACTGACTCCACCTGAGTGCGACATGTCAGTCAAGTGGAGCAACAGCTGGAAATCTTAATACTGACATCTCTACTAGACTGGGATAAGACTGAGCATTGGATTACATAACTTGTCTTGACGGGCTGAGGCTACTTAATGGATTATTGGATTTCAAATGTGTTCTTTTGTGAATAAAAGCTGTGGTAACGCTCCTGTCTAGAATCCCAGTGTGGCAGTTACCATGGCCTTGATACCCTCCGGGAAGAGGAAGCGGTTGTAGAGTGTGTCCACGGTGTCGTTGGGCTCCACAGCGCACTCCTTCTGCAGCAGGATGGGCCCCGTGTCCAGTCCGTCGTCAGCCCAGAATATGGAGAAACCAGCTTTCTTATCGCCGTGGATCAGGGTCCTGGTCACACACACACAAACGTAAAGTCATTACCTCTTGGAATTATGTGCCATAACACACTTATTTATAGTACATGTTGAGGATATTAAGTCATAAAGCTGACCAAACGGAGCAAGATTAGATAAAGAAGTGATAAGAGGCGAGACTGAGGCAACAGGCTGTTCACTGTAGCTTCTCACTGGGCAAATTCATATGTCCATGCTATAATGTCAAGGCCTATGGACAGACACATACTGTACTTAAAGGGATAGTTCAACATTTTGGCAAATTGGGCAATTGCCATAATCCCTATAGTTTTAGGAGTAGGTTCATTACTTTTAATTGTCGGTGCAAGCTATTTCTAGAACAGCGGAGCAGAGCCGCGAGCTGCTCAGAGCTACGCTACGGAGGCCAATGGGATTTCGCGGTTTCCCTCATCAAACTCATCAAATACACAATCCAACAACTCCAAAACGCTCTGGTGGACAAGTTGTGACCTGCACATTCACCACGCTATGATAATGTAATATTTGGGGGACAGAGTTGTTTTCGAGGTAAATTCATGCAAAACCCTGTTCCTGTTCCTGTTGGGGGCAAGCAGTCTCTGCATTCGCGCGTCTCCGCTCCGCTTGCACCGACAATTAAAGGTAACAAACCTTCCCCTAAGACTATAGGTATTATGGCAATGGGCCAATTTGCCAAAATGTTGAACTTTCCCTTTAATACTATGAGTTTAATGATTATATTATGGACGAATGTAAATCATATTAGATTAAAGATATCTCTAATTTATTTATATTGTGATTATTTGGTATGGCCACAGAAAACCTGCTGACATCAGGTTTGTGTTGTCAGTGTGAACAGGTACATCCACTCCTGGGTCATGGGGCCAAATTTATCGGTTCTGGCTCTGATCAGCTGTTACATAAACACAACACCCGGGTAAACATGCCAAGGTGAACACACCTCTTTTCCGCAGTCTAACATCTTTCTCGTCTGTCTCCTTCAGCTGATTTTAAATGGCATTTTTTAGCAGCTTTACAGCCGCTAAAATTCAACAGCCTGATTTACAGTGGGAGAAAATGGGGGGAAGAATAGCAGGAGGGGTAAAACAGTAAACTGTGTTTTTTACAGTTGAAAACAAACGGAAAACCTTAGAATTGAGAGAGATAGACAGGGTGGAGAACAGAGACAAGCGACAGGGAGAGATAAGACAACCAGTCTGCTACGAGATCAAACGCTGAGACTCAGACGCAGGAACCACACAGGAGGTAGAAATTATAACAGCAGCCTTCATCAAGTTTATCTGTACGTTGCTCTGAATCTCTACGTTTTTTACACAAAGTTTACATTACATTAATTTAAATAAATTAATGGATTAAATAAATTAATTGAAGGTGTGGAGTTGGATAGTGAACATTTAGACAGCAGAGCAGTTCTAAGGAGAGATTCGCAGTAACCGCACTGACGCCGGCGCAAATCACGCGAGATTTGGACGGACCAGGAAGAGGAGCTTCGAGAAGCTTCCGCTACAAACAAGCTTAAAATATAGACTTATTTAATTTTTTTCGGGACAATTACGCAATTTGGGGCTTCAGCACAAGACGGACATTACATACGAGCATCAGGGAGGTATTTGGATGTTTTTGTGTGTGTGTTTTTTTACGAAGAGCTCTGGTGTCCCTTTGCAACCGTTATATGGACATGCACTGCTACGCCAAGACCCCCTGTAACTCAGAGAAGGGACGGTGGACTCTGAAACTTCTTCCAGCCCTTAGTCAACATGAGGGTGAGTAGATAATGAGCGAAATATCATTCTAGGGTGAACTATCCCTTTAAAGGGATAGTTCACCCAAAATTGAAATTTCACTCATTATCTACTCACCCTCATGTCGACTAAGGGCTGGGAGAAGGTTCATCAAATTTGGACGAACTGGGAAGAGAAGCTTCCGCTACAAACAAGCTTGAAATATAGACTTATTTAATTTTTTTCGGGACAATTTCGCATTTCAGGGCTTCAATACAAGACGGACATTACATACGAGCAGCATGGAGGTATTCGGATGTTTTTTGGTGTGTCTTTTTGTTACGAAGACAGTTGGTATCCATTTGCAACCGTTACATGGACATGCACTGCTACACTGAGACCCCCTGTAACTCAGAGAAGCCACGGAGGACTCTGAAACTTCTCCCAGCCCTTAGTCCACATGAGGGTGAGTAGATGATCCCTTTAATGTAAGGATATGGACTTGCGACCAATGATAATGTGTTGCCATGACTCCCGTATCTCACCAGTTGATGGCCGAGGCTCCTCTGTGCAGGGGCAGGATGGAGGGGTGGTAGATGATGGAGCCGTGCTGGGGGTTGTCGATGACGTTCATGGGGATGAACTGGGAGCAGAAGGGCATGACGTTGAGCTCGGCGCCCACCGCCTTGTAGGCCTCCACCACCTCTGGGATGGGCTTCCCTTTGACCCGCCACCGAGGGAACTTAAACACCGGCGTCCCATCTTTCTCCGCTGCCACCGCTGCCACAGAGAAGAAGAGTTCATTAGTACAATTAACCTGTTACCAATTTACTTTAACACTGACAGCTTTGTAAAAAAGACTAGGTCAAAGCCTGGTATATGGCGAGTATACGACCATTTGACCCATGAGCTGTTTGTATATCTCTTAGATGTGCTAATACTTGGTCTCTGTAGTCTGTTTCCTGTGCGTCCTTTGAGATAAGATATTAAATAGAAGATAAGATATTCCTTTATTACTCCCACAGTGGCCATGAGAGGTCAAACACACTATTGAAAGGACACAAACGTGCTGCAAATTTTAAAAATATCTTCATCAATTTGACAAAACATGTGCTGAAATTAGTCAAACACGCTCCAAATTCATGATGAGGTTTCCAGTGATTAAAAAAGGACTTGGCTGGAACTGGTTCAATGTCCAATTGTGGCATTTTGAAGTTAAAAGCATTGAATAACAAACTAGAGAGTCAGATTAGTTTAGATTAGATCAGGAAATTAGATTAAACCTCCGTGGTACTTCCATGATTTTCTGTAGTGAGCCACAGTCAACACTATAGTCACAGCTGAGAAGATCACTGGAGAGGCCAAACAATAAACTCCAATAAGAATCCTTTATTAAAGGGATAGTAGCATTTTTTTAAAGTGGGGCTGTATGATCTACAAATAGCCCCTAAGTACTTTAATTGCAGTAGAAGACTCTCTGCACTCCTCCCGTTAGCAACGCCAGCCCATAGCCCTGCCCAGAGATTTACAACATACTGTACAGTGTTGTGAACAGACCCAAAGAAACGGCCTATTTTCACGGTCTAAAAGAGGTTTTACCTGAAAAAAAATACACAGTTCCATTGTTCGCTATAATAGAATTTTTTCCAGCCCTTCAAAGTGCAGGAAAAATGCAGTTTTTATTTGGACCTAACCAACTCACGTATCCCTCCCGCTCAGGGTTAGCGCCCGCCGATCAGCAGTTGGTTAGGTCCAAATAAAAACTGTGTTTTTCCTGCACTTTGAGGGGCTGGAAAAAAATATATTATAGCGAACAATGGAACTGTGTATTTTTTTTCCAGGTAAAACCTCTTTTAGGCCGCGAAAATAGGCCGTTTCTTTGGGTCTGTTCACAACACTGTATGTTGTAAATCTCTGGGCAGGGCTATGGGCTGGCGTTGCTAACGGGAGGAGTGCAGAGAGTCTTCTACTGCAATTAAAGTACTTAGGGGCTATTTGTAGATCATACAACCCCACTTTAAAAAAATGCTACTAACCCTTTAAATTCTGATTTATAACAGTTCAGGTAAACACTCATGTTGGATGGGTGGGTCCTGGGGATTGACTGTTTTGTTGTAAGATCACAAAGTGACAGTTTTTTGAAGGTTCAGTCTGTGAACACAGGCAGCGTGTATTTATCTGTGGACTGAGGCTTTGATCTTTTCACATTAAAAATATAATAATGGCCCTTTAAAACTTGTATTTAACTAATACATTTCTCTTTGTTTGTGGCTTTGTGACTCTGTCTGGGCGTGTTCCAAGATGTGACATTTGACAGTCAGGTCCAGAAGTAGCAAATGCACATTACAGATTCCACAAAGTCCATTCAGGCACACTGACCATCCCCAATGTTTCAACTTGTGACTGCAGTGCTCTGCTCAGTCACTCCCTCTATTCTGCCATGTGGACAAACACGCTGGTAATAAAACGCTCTCTCTGCAGGGCCATTTAAACCAGGAGCTGCATGTGGCAATCTACGCCACTTCAATGAGTCAGATAAGCTTTCACTCCAGTTAGAACTAGGCTGAACTGCCTTATCAACCAGCTGTCTCCAGATCAGTCCCACAGCGAGCCTGCTTTACTACAGTATGTCACTGAGGTCAGAGGCACACGTATTCTCAAACATGTAAACACAGGTATAATGTTTACACTAGGGTTGGAGGTTATTCTAGTGGCCAGATCATTTTAGTGGACCCAAAAAACTAACTTTAATGTTTGCATTGTTTGAATATTAAATCTTCACTAAATGCAAACAAACTGCAACAGTACTTAAAAAAAACAAGAATCTAAGCTAAAGTGGATTCATGCTCAGCTGTAGCAGGAGAAACAGTTAGTTAGAAACTCAGAGGAAAGAGGTGAAGAAGCTGAGAGCTGCTGATGATGATGATGATGCTGGTGATGATAATGATTCCTGGAAAGATTGCATCATACCAAAGTGTGCAGTCTGATTGCGGACTTTTCACCTCAGATCTGCATCTCCAGGCCGCACAGGGCCTCTCCATGCGCGGACAATGGAGCCACTATCCCGCAACTAACGTAGAATAAAGGCCTGTCTTTGTCCACGAGCACTGTCGGTCAACACACATCTACCACAGACACAGCACAGGCCTCCACTGACCCAGAGAGAGGACACGTAATCATCAGAGGCCGTCACATCTTCCTGTTTGTTGTATGAAACCAATTAAATAAATGATTGGCTGCATTTTTTATGTTATTTCACTATGTTGAATTATAAAAAGCAGGTGCACTTACTTACAAGAAACATATCACATGTTACTGTACATACAACTTAACCTGTGACACTTGCATAACCTGAACAACTAGTCACTTAAATAAGCAAAAGGATTAAGTGTCTTTGCACAGATTAATTTCTTTAAAGGGGAACTATGCAAGTCCGCTGGCTTTTCCGCTGTTTTACGCTCCTCTCACCCATGTGCATCTGTTTACAACGAAACCGGCGAAAAATAAATAAATGGAGTGGTGGGAAACGTTACATAACATATACGATGTTATGACGTGTGTTTGTGTTGTCTTAACCGTCATGAACAAAAGATTACGGCGCGTTTGTGTTGTGCAGAGGGACACCGGGCTGGCGGCCAGGTACTGCACTGATGTTGCAAGGTTGGTTTTCAGCCGTGAGACACCAGGTGAAGACAGAGAACCTCCGTTCTCACTCGTAACAAGTCACAAGTCATGTAGTTAACCACCACAATTTCTCCGGAGCTTTTTAATGAAGGTAAAACTGTAGCATAGCCACGGGAGAAATCCTGCTTAGTTCCCCTTTAAGTTTTATAATACAAAAAAAATTATATAAATAACATTACCTCAAAAATCATAGTTACATCCTGTGAATTGCATAATGGGATTTGAAAAATTAGCTGTGCATGACTTTAGATGGCTGTTTTTTCTGGTCTGCTTTTTCAGCTGTGAGATGCTGACATTCACTCCGCTACACTGACAATGTTCACACTGTCTGCCTCGGTTGATTTGGACTGTGTTATCACTTCTATCAAAAAGCAATTGGTAAATGAAACCAACTAAACCAGTGTTTTCCAACCTTGGGGTCGGGACCCCACGTGGGGTCGACTGGAATTCAAATGGGGTCGCCTGAAATGTCTAGTAATGGTTAAAAAAAACATTTTATCAGTAATGTTTTTTTATCAAATTACTATTCCTTTTAAAATTATGATTAAAAACACCACACCCAATCTTAAACAACTGTATTTCACTTTCTCGAATATAAATCGAGTTCAAATAAAATGCAGCATATAAAAATATCTGAGCTGGCGCATCTTGATTGGGGTCGCCAGAAATTTGTGATGTCAAAATGAGGTCACAAGCCAAAAAAGGTTGGGAACCAGTGAACTAAACACATGTGAAGAAGCACGCTCCACAGAGACCCACCTGTAGTAAGCCATCAGTTACAAGGTAAACACAGAGGGGATAAGAGTTAACTCACCTAGCGGGTCAGCCTTGCCGTCCTTGTCAGGGACAGTGAACACACCCACCACTTTGTGACCCTGTTTCCTCAGGTTGGCGTACACCTCCTGGCCAAACAGGCTCTGGCCAATGATAGCTAGTTTCAGCTTATTCTGGTAATAATGCTGTAACAAGAGGAAAGACACACACAAACACACATTAGTTTGAGCTTTAGTTTCAGTGTAAATTTGACATACAGTACTGCAACCACTCATTTGCACTGACATGCACGTGCTGCCATAATGTAAACACACTTCCTGTTGAGCAGGAAGAGATTGATAGTTGTCTTGACCTCTCAGAGCTCCACTCTCTAGATGTTATGCAACAGGCCCAGACGAGAGGCGGTCTTAGCAGCGAACAGTCACACAAGTCTGCCTTAAGCAAGAGCAGCCAGAGGGGCCCACAAAAAAAAACACAACTCTTAAAGGGCCACTCCAGAAATTTTATACTACCACCATACAACTGGCCGAGTAAAGACTGACGCAACAGGAGCTGGGACATCATCAGTTCCAGTCCCATGAATGGGTCAAGCCTCAAAAATACCACATCCTATAGTTCCCTTAATGCAACTCAGTGTCATTGCCAAACCTGTGTGGCAACTCTGAGTTATGTTGACCTTTACTCTGGGGATGTGGATGTTAAAGGTTAAACTGAAGCCAGATTGTATGAAATAAATGTGAGAGGCACTATTTAACATGTTATATTGTTATGTACATTTAAAGGGATAGTTCAACATTGTGGCAAATTGGCCCATTGCCATAATCCCTATAGTTTTAGGAGTAGCTTTGTTACCTTTAATTGTCGGTGCAAGCTGTTTTTAGAACGGCGGAGCAGAGCCGCGAGCTGCTCAGAGCTACGCTACGGAGGCTAATAGGATTTCTTGGTTTCCCTCATCAAACTCATCAAATACACAATCCAACAACTCCGAAACGCTCTCGTGGACAAGTTGTGACCTGCACATTCACTACAAGAATGTTTTGGAGTTGTTGGATTGTGTATTTGATGAGTTTGATGAGGGAAACCAAGAAATCCCACTAAAACTATAGGGATTATGGGCCAATTTGCCAAGATGTTGAACTATCCCTTTAATTTACCAAAATATGTGTATTCCACATCAGTATTTAACTTGCATCACTTTTATGCGTTGAAAACTTGGTAGGACCTTCTAAATATGCATTTGTGGTTTCTAGGCCTTAAGCCTCTCCTCTGATTGGCTAACTGTTCACAGAAACTGAATAACAATAGAGAAGATTTCAGGTAAACAACGAAAACCAAATCCTGCATGGCTGGATGGTGGGCCCAGGTGGGTGGGGCTTAGGGTGTGGCTGAGAGTGGTGACTGCTTTGTTGTGACATCATAAAGTTACAGAAGTGACTGGTGGCTCAGGGATGCCGCAATCACACTTTTTTTCTACTCATACTGATACCGATACCAAAGATCTTAGTGTGGCCGGTATTTGATAGTTTTGCAGTATTTATGGAACTGTGTACCACACTGACATGAAAATATCACTTTATACAATAGGCTATGGGGCCTTTAAATTGTAGATTGTTCGGTCCAAAAAATGTTTAAAACAGTTCAACAGAGATTTGTTTATGGCATCTTTACATGTTTGTTGTTTTTTTCCTTTTTTAAAAATCTGACCCACAGGCAGTTTCCTCTAATTCCTGGAGTTTTCTTGGATTTCTCTTCACAACCACTCACATGGCAGAGAACAGCAGGATGAAGTGAACAGGGGTGGGACTGAGGAGGGGGGCCTAGTAGTCAGTAAATCAAGCCATTGGTTGAAGCCCGGGGGGAGAGCACAGCACAGCACAGCCCTCACACACAGAGTGACAAGCTCAAGTGCAGCTGACCGCAAGCAGCACATGTGTGTGTGAAGGTTTCAGCTTTCCCATGTATGCAGATAAATGCTCCTGTCAAGCGTGTGAGGCACAGGCACCGTCTCTGGCTTACACTGCAGTTTGCAACGTGCTTCATGATGCATTCAAAGACAATCATCCAAAACAGCTCCTCCTGTAAAATAACTCCTACAACAACAACAACAACAACAAAAACGATACTGCGTCTGGT
The DNA here is from genome assembly GCF_045865225.1 of Trachurus japonicus. Classification (NCBI taxonomy): domain Eukaryota; kingdom Metazoa; phylum Chordata; class Actinopteri; order Carangiformes; family Carangidae; genus Trachurus; species Trachurus japonicus. The sequence continues at coordinate 22,899,481 of NC_140929.1, forward strand.
TGCAGAGCAGCCCCCCCCGACCATGGTGAGTGCAGCAGCGGGCTGTTGAGTCGCTGCAGCCCCGCAGAGCCGCACTCACTGAGCCGCTCCTGGTCCACAGAGCTGATGCAACTCCTCCACAGATTGTACAGTAAAGGCCGGGCACCGGTACAGTCAGAGTCAGAGCTGGACGTGGCACAGTGAAGCCGGGGACGGAGCTCCATCGCCTGCTGTCTCTTTAGCAGTAACTTAGACCTCTAAAGGAGCCGGTTGAGGGCGGCAGGTGGGGCCGAGGGCTCCGTCCTCCCCAGCCTGACTCCTACACTAATGTCAAAGCCTCTATTCATTCTCTGCTGCAGCAAAAAAGCGAGCAATGCAACGTTAACGTTACTCACGGAGGAGGTGGAGAATCTCCGAAAGACTTGACACGCCGTCCACATCATGATGGCGATGTTTGTTTGTTTGTTTAAAAAAAAAAACGGACAAGGAATTTAAAAAATTTAAAAAATAAGAAGCGGAGCGGACGCTGCGGGGTTTGAGGCGGCGCTGCTGCTCACACTCACCTGGCCGCCGGGAGTGTGTGAGAGACCGGGGAGTCGGAGGCAGAGCTGTCGCTGTGGTGGTGTGCAGCACTCGCCACAGCCAGCTTATACCCGACACAAGCAGATACGTCGAGATACGTTCCGGTCACTACGTACGTGCGCGCCCACGCGGCCCGGACTGCGCGCGCTCACGCGTGGGAATTCATTCAAGTCTCAAGGCCACGCTGAAGTGTGGTTTGAATATTCAACAGCTTTTCCTCGTTATTGCTTTATTTAGTTTGCTCAGTTTGCTCTTTAGCGGCACTTCTATCAAATTTATATAAATAATTCAAGTTAACACACACTAATTTATATAGCCTTCATATTTATTTTTAATTTAGCCTACAACAAAGCTAGTAACTCTTGTGTTTGCCTTTATTTTTCATGAACAGTGATCATGTTAAATTGATCTCTACAAGCTGATGATCATAACATTTTACATCACTATTTGCAAGACTAGAGCTGGATTCCTCTGAGAATATTTCCCATGATGCTAAAATTTACAGACATTCTAAATTATTATTTTCATTATTTATTGTTTTTATTAGAAATTAGTAGCTAGTAACTTAACTATTTTCACATGAACTACTCACAATCTGCCCCTAAAAATAACTTTGTTCCCTTTGCCTCCCTTGTGTGCTGTAAAAGATTGTGTATTTTTCAACAGAGCTTGAGCATATGACAGTTTACAGTATTAGGCTACAATTTCTTTCCATACATGTGAGAAGACCAGAATGAACCGGTCACACAAGTGGGTTATTTAAACAGTATCTGTCATTATAAAGACTTGCACTGCAATTCTGAGCATCACCTTTACTATTTAATTTGAAGTTGAATCATAAAAGAATGCAGCTCTGCACTTTGTTCTTACCTCTGTGAAGGGCGGTGAAAAAACTAGAGTCTGTGTGAGCAGCAGGGTTGTCATTTGATTGATGGCCAAATGCATAAATCAAAGGTCATCATAGAAAATGCACCTCTGACCACAGTATGCTGGGACTGTCATGTACCAGCCTTTATTTTGCAGCTCTAAAGCTTTAACATTGATTTATGTCAATGGAAAGTGTGGAAAGTTTTTAAAAGGTTAAAGTTACCTTCTGCAAACCAAACATTTATTTGTAAAACAAATGACCTCTGCTTCATTTTCTTCCAGTTCCAGAGAGCCTGTTTAGAAGTGGCCCTGTGGCCCTGCAGCGTTCACCTGCCTGGACTCTCACACACAGGCTGCTCTGATCAAACACACATCTGGCACCATCCACACTCAACTGCCCTGCACAGGCTCCTGTGGAGCAAAGGTTCAAACAGTGGAGGAGGCGGCCGGAGCTAACACACATTCACTCATGTCTCCTGGAAGGGAAAGTGCACCTGACCTGACCTCATAATCATCATTTACTGGTTAGATTGCAACGTGTGGACCTGGACACTTCCTGGACGGTTGATAATCTTTTAATCCCACAGGGTAATCAAGCTGTTGGTCTGTTGCAACGCTGCTTCGAATGACTTCTTCACTTTTACAACAGATACCAGGGATGTGGTCCAAAATGTTTTATCACTTCTTAAAGGGATAGTAGCATTTTTTTAAAGTGGGGTTGTATGATCTACAAATAGCCCATAGCCCTGCCCAGAGATTTACAACATACAGTGTTGTGAACAGACCCAAAGAAAGTGCAGGAAAAACGCAGTTTTTATTTGGACCTAACCAACTGCTGATTGGCGGGCGCTAACCCTGGGCGGAGGGATACGTGAGTTGGTTGGGTCCAAATAAAAACTGCGTTTTTCCTGCACTTTGAGGGGCTGGAAAGAATTATATTATAGCGAACAATGGAACTGTGTATTTTTTTTCAGGTAAAACCTCTTTTAGGCCGCGAAAATAGGCCGTTTCTTTGGGTCTGTTCACAACACTGTATGTTGTAAATCTCTGGGCAGGGCTATGGGCTGGCGTTGCTAACGGGAGGAGTGCAGAGAGTCTTCTACTGCAATTAAAGTACTTAGGGGCTATTTGTAGATCATACAACCCCACTTAAAAAAAAAAAGATACTATCCCTTTAAGGTCGATTCTCACAAAGGTTCTTTTGTGGTTTCTCAACACGATCAAAACTCACATGGTAAAAACGACTGACGAGAAACCGGGGGAGCAACTGTGATTTATTTATGAAGTGCTTCAACAACATCAAAAAAAGATGGGGGGTGGGGGGGTGGGGGGTGTCTGAGAGATGAACATCAACCCGCCGCTCTTCACATCCGACGACAGTAATTGAACGATCCAGTTAGGCACGAGGGTCTATTCCTTTCCCTCACCTCCGCTTGGATCAAAAAAGGTGCCCTGTTCATTCCCTCTCTACTCCTTCAGATCATCCAATCACACAAACACACACACACACACACAGTACAAACTCATCAGGTCACATTAAACTCCTAAACTAAGTGATGAAGACGTCTCGCCTCTGGGTGAGAAGCAGACTCATGACTGTCAAGCAGGGAACACACTCGACATTTCTTTGACATTCAAGGTGAATAATTGACTTAGTGTCGCCACGGAAACACAGTGGGCCAAATCACTGGTAGATGACTTTTCCACAGACAATGTGCCAATGCTGGAGAGGTCGAAGAAAACGAGGAAAACTCAAATCAAAAAGGAAGCAGTGATTGAATATTCTACTGAAGAGACAAAGTGAGAACATGCTGTTGGAAGTTGTAAAAGATTCACCATGGTTGCGGCGGCTGCTAGAGATGCTTCTGATCCAGTTACGTTTAAATTGCACGAGTGAAAAGACGTAGAGTGCGTAAAAAGGTTCACTAGTTGTGTGGCCCAGCACTGGCAGCTTGTCCTTCAAAGGAAGGCAGATCAGAGGAGGGGTTTAGGGAAGGGGTGGAGGTGGTGGGGGGCTCAGGCACGTTTCCCACACAAGTGTTACAGATTCTACGACATGTTACAGGTGTCAAACAACAAGACGTTCTCCCTGTCCGCAGCAGAGGGCTCTGCCGGAAGACCGACGTGGACGTGGGTGGAGGGACGAGGCTACAGGAAGCGGATCCCTGCTCCGAACTGGACACCGTCACATATCCTGAGGGAGGAAACACACAGAGGTTAGGGTGATGCAGAAGAATCACGTCCGTGATAGATGTGGTTTATCTCCGGCAGATCGGCAGATGTTTTTTTCTTGTCCCAAACTAGTCAATTTCTGTCTTGTTTTTTTAAATCGTTAAACAAATCCATCTTATCTTTGGTGTGCCTGCCGCGTGCTCGCCAAAAAACGCACATCAGCGGTTTTGCATGAATTTACCTCGTCTCGTAACGTTCTGTTATTATCTCATAGCGTGGTGAATGTGCAGGTCACAACTTGTCCACCAGAGCGTTTTGGAGTTGTTGGATTGTGTATTTGATGAGTTTGATGAGGGAAACCAAGAAATTCCATTAGCCTCCATAGCGTAGCTTTGAGCAGCTTGCGGCTCTGCTGTTCTAAAAATAGCTTGCACCGTCAATTAAAGGTAATGAACCTACTGCTATGACTATAGGGATTATGGCAATGGGCCAATTTGCCAGAATGTTGAACTATCCCTTTAATGTCCTTTCTGTCTTTGGAAAAAGTTACACATTCCTTAAGAGGCCCAGCAGCCAATTTTTCTAAAAGATGGCAACACATCTTACCTCTCTGGACTCCAACTGAATTGATTTGATTGATCCAATTTTTTTTAATTTAATCTAATTCTTTAGTGAGCACACTGGACATACTTTATTTATTTATCTTTTTTTTCTTTCACCTCCCTTTATATTATATCTTATTTATTTATTTTCCACTTATTTTTATTTATTTACCCATTCATCTTCACCCTTTTGTATTCATTCATTTATTTATTTTTTATATTTCCCTCTTTGTTCTTGGGGGATGTTCTTTTTCTAGTTCTCTGTTCTAATGCACCATATAAAAAAGGCGGGAAAACAGCTGTGGAATAACTTTGTATCCTGTATTGATATTTGTGAAATGCTGGTCTCCAATAAAAAAAAGAATCATGTCCACTGCTCTGTCCCCCTACCTGTCTCCGCTCTGGACTCCCATGGGGACGCAGTAGTTGAGCTCCAGTCTGGCGATGTTTCCGAGCCGGAGCACGATTCCCGCTCCGTACGACCAGCGGATGCACTCAGCTAGCTTCTGAAGGTGAGCCCTGGGACCCTCGCCTGCATTTGGACATTATTGCAATTTGCAACAGTCAGTCTAGACTTTTTTTTATTATAATACAGCGGGTGTGGTGAGGTACGGTAATATTCTGAGGGCACCCACCGTAGTTGAGGTTACAGAGGTTCCCAGCATTGAGGAAGAAATGTGTCCTGAACAGGTCTCCGAAACCGCCTTTGCCCGGTCTGAAGGGCAGAGGGGTGTAGAGGTGCAGCCCCCCCGCCCAGTACGCCTCCCCACCCAGATAATCACCTGTAAACACAGAGGAGCAAGATATACTGTACCGTATTGACCCGAATATAAGACGACCCCCCAATTTTTTGGAAAAATACTTTAAGACAAAATCTAACGTTTTGAGTATCAGTGAAAACTGGTAGATTGCAGCACCCACTGATCTGTACTGAGACTGTTGTTATTCTGACACGAGTTAAATGGCAGCTGTGTCATATAACGACGGGGTCAATACAGTATCTCTAGTAAAAAATAAAAAATAAAAACTACTCTTCCGTCTTTGATAGAATACACATCATTAGAATTGGTTAATTTGTTATGCAGCCTATTTCCACACTCTACATGTTTTAGTTCAAGTTCTCTCTGATAGCTTTACCTTCACTCTGGGGCCCAATACTGTACATCCCAAATCCTCGTACACTGGTGGGACCTCCGAGATAGAACCTGGACAAAACAAAGTCTCACTGAACCACATGTATTTGGGGGTGAGAAAGTCATGAAAATACCTGGGGCATTTTAGATTAATTAATTAATTAATTTAAAATTAATTAAAATCAAGTGGATAGTTCATCGTTGATCTAGTATCATTGTCTTTCTTTCCTGTAAATGTAATTCTTTAACATTATTCCTGGTGGCAGCTGTTGAATCGTACCTGTCGGCGATGCAGGACGCTTGTCCTCCGATGGGACAAAGCATCCCCCCCCACAGTGAAGCAGACAGGACCTGAGGACACAAAATGTTCCCTTTAAGGACATAAACCCTCAAGAAGGTTTTAGCTGCTTTGTTTGCCCTCTGGTGGTTCTTTAAGGTAACTACAACCACGACTGAATTACCACAAAACTAGTTTATAAGCAGAGGGACTTTCAGTGTCCACACGGTCTGTTAACTCACTGCCTGGTCAAACAATACTAAACTACTGACTCAATTCCTGCTTGTAGCTTATTTGAATCAAATGATGTTGACACAGTCTGATTTCTGTCTCACCGAGTCCCAGAAGAGCCGTCTGTTGAGCTGCAGCTCAAAATCCTCTTTTAAGAAGCTGGCGTCTCCTCCTGTGTATCCAGCCAGCTCCTGCAGGGTAAACACACACAGAGGTGTCACAGGTCTGTGACGACGGTGGATGAAGCAGCTGAACCTCCTGTGAACTCATCCTTTACCAACACTGGTCATTTTACCAACCCACATTAAGTCATTAAAGCTACCTCTGTGGTGGTTCTGCTACAGTAGGTGTCACGGTTTGTTATAATAACACACATGGACTCACAAGGTGAAGTCAACACAGGCTGGTAACAAGTGGAATCTTACTTTGATCAGAAGTCTTTTGTTTTGAAGGAATCATAAGTTTAAGGGCTGAATATTAAAGGAATAGTTCAACATTTTGGCAAATTGGCCCATTTCCATAATCGCTATGGTCATAGCAGTAGGTTTGTTACCTTTATTTGTCGTTGTAAGCGATTTTTATAACGGCGGAGCAGCAGGCTGCTCAGAGCTACGCTACAGAGGCTAAAGGAATTTCTTGGTTTCCCTCATCAAACTCATCAAATACAAAATCCCAAAACTCCCAAACGCTTTCGTGGACAAGTTGTGACCTGCACATTCACCGCGCTATGAGATAATAACGGAACATTACGAAACTGAGCCGTTTTTGAGGTAAATAGAGTCTGCTTGCTGAAAAACTGTCCCTGAACGCAACGCGCATCAGCGGTTTTGCATGAATTTACCTCTAAAACAGCTCCGTCTCGTAACGTTCTGTTATTATCTCATAGCGTGGTGAATGTGCAGCTCACAACTTGTCCACGACAGCCTTTTGGAGTTGTTGGATTGTGTATTTGATGAGTTTGATGAGGGAAACCAAGAAATTCCCTTAGCCTCCATAGCATAGCCCTGAGCAGCCTGCCGCTCCGCTCCACCGTTCTAAAAATAGCTTGCACCGACAATTAAAGGTAACGAACCTACTGCTATGACTATAGGGATTATGGCAATGGGCCAATTTGCCAAGATGTTGAACTATCCCTTTAATATTCAGCCCTTAAACTTATGATTCCTTCAAAACAAAAGACTTCTGATCAAAGTAAGATTCCACTTGTTACCAGCCTGTGTTGACTTCACCTTGCGAGTCCATGTGTGTTATTATAACAAATCGTGACACCTTCTGTAGCAGAACCACCACAGAGGTAGCTTTACTGACTTAAAGTGGGTTGGTCATACTCAGGGAGTCGTTGGAAATCAACCAAACTACAACATTTTCTGATTAAATTGCCATTTAGACTCTTCATACATGTTTGAGTTCAGATTTAAAGCATGCGAAGAAAAGAAAAGTCTAAACTAAGTATATACATAATGAAAAGTTCTTGCTGTCAGGGTAGAACTCAGTCATGGGAGCAGTGGAGTGTAACTGTGGAAAAATATGTGCAGGCATAAAGCTGACCTGGTTGACTCGGAGTAAGGCACCTCTGCTGGGGAAGATGGCAGAATTCCTCGAGTCAATTGACACAGTGTGCTGTAAACAAAACCAAGAGTCACATATTAAATACAGAGAAGAAAATTCTGTTTTCAGAGAAGACAAAATGACACAAATAAAAGTCTGAATATTTTGAGATTACTAGGAACTATGAAAAGTCTCTGGGCCGTACCAAGAGAGCTGACTTCAGGGAGTGTCCGCTCTCCTCCCGCACGGCGAAGGAAGCGCTGCGAGCCAGGCAGCCCAGCTCCCTCCACACACCCTCCCACTTCAGCGTGTGGTTGGTCATCCCCAGAGGAAACTGTAGGAACAGGTGAACCAACTTAACATTAATACTTAAACTACTCAACATGTAGCCCTAATGGGTTTTTCTTTTCTTTCTGGTTCAATGTTGTTTGCACAGTGGAAGTTGCACAGTGCATCAATCTAAAGGCAAGGCAAGGCATCTTTATTTATATAGTGCATTTCATACCAAGGGACAAATCAATGTGCTTTACATGAAAACTAAACATTTAACAGTAAGAACTGGAAACGGGGCAAAAAAATGCTGTAAGTCAGAGACCATAAACACAAAGACACTGTGCTTTCAAAAGGTAACACAAATCGTCCCCTTGGAATTATAAGGTTCTATCTGTATTCTACCAGATTTGAGATATAGAGGTTTAGAACCTTATAAGACCAAGATAGAGTTTGAGTTTGTAGATAGAACCTTTTTGTTTTCCAGATGAAATGACCAAAAATGCATAAAACTTGAAAAACTACCTCCTATTGTGTTAAAGGGATAGTTCAACATTTTGGCAAATTGGCCCATTGCCATAACTCCTATAGTCATAGCAGTAGGTTCGTTACATTTAATTGTTGGTGCAAGCTGTTTTTAAAACGGCGAAGCAGAGCTGCAAGCTGCTCAGAGCTATGCTACGGAGGCTCATGGGATTTCTTAGTTTCCCTCATCAAACTCATCAAATACACAATCCAACAACTCCAAAACGCTCTGGTGGAAAAGTTGTGACCTGCTCATTCACCACGCTATGAGATAATAACAGAACGTTATGAGATGGAGCCGTTTAAGAGGTCAATTCATGCAAAACCGCTGATGTGCGTTGCCTTCAGGGACAGTTTTTCAGCAAGCAGTCTCTGTATTTACCTCTAGTTGTTGGATTGTGTATTTGATGAGTTTGATGAGGGAAAGCAAGAAATCTCATTAGCCTCCGTAGCATAGCTCTGAACAGTTCGCAGCTGATGACTATAGGGATTATGGCAATGGGCCAATTTGCCAAAATGTTGAACTATCCCTTTAATAAGTAGTACCAGAACTGGAATATGTGAATAACTCAATTTTGACAAAAATGTCAGATGGAACCTTATAATTCCAAGGGGACGAAATGGTATTCATTAGATTCACATGACGTCACTGTGTTTCTGCGCCGCCATATTTGTGTCCGAATCAGGGCGATCTGGGCACAGATCACAGCATGTTACGTTACCAGAACAAGTGGAGTAGTAGGAGGAAATCAGCAAGATACCGAAAATTGACGTTATTTGAAAGATGCCAGGATTATATTATGCTGTTGACTGTGATAGCAGTCGCCAAAAAAAAACCCGGACTGCAGTTTTATCCCATCCCAAAAGACGTAAAGTTATAGGCGGAATAAATAGTTGACTGCAGGCAGTCTATCAGTGGCAGCATGGGCTGTGACAAGTCTCACAAAAAGAGGGGATTCACTTTTTTTAACCTAACTTCTAACCTAACATGGATATATTGAATTCTGTATTTTGATTACTTTCTTATTAATTACTCACTGATTCTGCATTTAGGGTCTTTGATTTCTGTATAACAGACCGTTGCTAAGTAAAACGGGCCGTTGCTAGGGACGCCGCTCTGATCAGCGGAGCAGGGCATAAGAACTATCAAGGATTTTTACCTTGTGTTTCATTTTTACCAGCTTCAGACTAATTGTGATGTTAGAAAAATGACTTGTAGCTTGTTAGAGGGAGAGTGGGGGCTCTCTGCCTCTCTGCCTCCCTCACCGCTGCTGGAAACCAAACCTGCGATCAGAGCGGACAGAGCGGACAGGCCAGCGCAGTGTCACAGCTGTGACCAGCTGTGTCTGTGCCACCGCGAGTCCGTGACACAAACGTGTCCCGTAACCGTCATCTCTTATGACAGACAGGACGACATAAATGCGCACATCGTAACATTTACATGATAATTCATCAATCTACTGATTGATTATCAAAAGCTCGTTGAAAACAACTGCACACGAGTCGACCGAAAGGAGGGTGAGGAGCAAACAGCGGAGAAGTGACCGGACTAGGACTTTGATCAACATTACGTCTCAAATTAATTAATTAATTCATAAACTGTGTAATAAGTGGGATAATATAGAGTTAGTCTGTTGTTATAGAGATATAAACTCAGACAGGATGTATGAAACCCTGTCATTTTGTCAAGAAACTGTCATTTCCATCCTGCGGTTTGCATGCTGTCATATGAGGAGACCTGTCACATCGGACACAAATATGGCGGCAGTCCCTTCAACGTGACGTCACTGCAACCCATGAATACACACACATGGCACCACACATACACACTTACATTTAGCTCTGCAGACAGGCCTCTGTCAGTCTCTTTTAAGGAGCTCCATGGAAACTGCCCGGTGACTTTGTACATGTTGAGAGTGAGGCTGAAACAGAGGACAGCACCTTTAAATACTCTTTGTGATGACAACGTGTACTGTTGTAACATGATGACAGCACCAACAACAGACCGTTACTAGGAGTTCCTGCTCCGCACTGTTTGACATTGTGAATTAGTGGGACTCTTTAGGTGTAGCTGATTTTAACATCCCACTCAAATGACCTGCCTACAGGCACGCTTTGCATTTAATGGGCTAAAACATGCAAATACAATAGTGTGGAGTACAGTAAAGATTAAGTCACATGGGTGAAGGCAGAACATCCCGACTACAACAGATTCTTGTCCTGTGCTGCTGACATACTTGCGTTCAAAGTGTCCGGGCTGAGGCTTGAAGAAGGACAGGCCGTAGGACGTCTCCTTTGTCCCGTAGGAGAACTGGAAGGTGAGTTTCTCAGCTCGGCCGAACATGTTGGGCAATTTCAAACCCAATACCTGGTAAACAGGACAGAGTTACATACTTCTGATAGCAGCTCTTTGGTCATTTAGACTGTCTGGTGTCTAATTATGTAGCTAACATGTTGTCAAGACTTGGCATAAAAAGAAGGCGAGGGCTGCTTCTCTCACCATGCTCCCTTCGTTGTTGCCGACCATGGTGTTGTAGCTTCCTGTCAGTCTCTTGACCTCTGTCACCTCAAAGGTTACGTCCAGTCCGTTGGGCAGAGCGTCATTACCTGAGGAGGGAGGACCAATCAGGATGAGGAGGAATTATTCCTGTTACTTCCATCCGAGTCAAGTCAAGATACTTTATTAATCCATAGAGGAAATTGTAGTGTCACAGCAGCAGCTTCTCATACAGACAGCCACAAAAGAAAACAACAACCATTAAATAAAACAGATTTAAATAATTAAAACTCTAATTTGGATAAGAACAAATTTTTGCACACTATTGATCATTAAAGACCCACTCCCGTGAAAATCGTGTTTTTTGAGCTTTTCACATGTTCCTGTGGCATTTTTCTTGTGTTAGAGCACATATCAGCAGAAAAGGAAGTGCAAAATTGCATTTCTGAGTTTTTCTGCCTTCAAACTGCTGTGAACCAATGGCAGACGCAAACTGGCAGTTTCAGGGAGACTGGAGTTGAGGGTGTCACAGCTCCAGGGGAGGGCACTAGTGCTACAAGCTCCCGCCCCGCTCTGCATCTGGCTCAGAGGTGAACGGCTTGCCAGCTCGGTGTAGCTGTCAAGGTATAACAGGTATAGCTCACCTGGTAGAGCAGCTTGCACTGTGTGCAAGGACTATGTTCCAGTCTGGGATCAAATCCCAGTGTGGAGTTTTACGCTAAACGCGCTGAATCTGTAATTGTACAATGTCCAGCTGTCAGCAAGCGGGGGGTGGGGTGCGAGGAGGTGGCTGGGCGGGTGCAGAGCAGCGCAGTCTCCGCCCACCCTCCAGAGGTGCATTGCTAATGTGCATGGCTAATGAGCTGCTTTTAAAATGGCCGAAAAGGGTCGCGGGAGTGGGACTTTAAAAAGCCTTATGGGCGCAAGCAGAAAGGAACTGAGAGTGCAGCCACTGTTTATTACAAAACCAACTTCCAAATGAGGAAACTGACCAAATTCCCAATCACAGAGGTTGAAGCAGGTTAAATTTAAAGGGATACTTCACCCAAAATCAATAATTCACCAATTTTCTACACCAATTTTGCAGCCAGATGTAACCCAGGTGAATGGAATAATAAGGAAGTTCCCCTGGAACTCCAAAAGCGTTTTGATAACTCTGAACGTTCTCCAAACCCTTCCTTGGCATGAGGGTGATAAGGGTATAAAGTTGGTGAATTATCGATTTTGGGCGAACTATCCCTTTAAACATTCAGTTACCTTCAGAGGTGTCGATAAGAACCTCCACCTCGTTGAAGATTCCCAGGCGGAGCAGCTTCTGTCTGGCGACGTGAGCTTTTTTCATCACCTGCAGCCAAGACAGAAAGACTGAGCACACTTCAACTTCTAGACAGGACACACTGACCTGTGCTATTAGCTTTAGACGATTCGTCAAAGCTCAAAAAAACACCACAGTATGTCCCATGTCAATGTGTCTACATGTTCATCAACACATACATCGATGAGGTTCTTGGCGTGGAAGACGTCAGAGATTTCGTAGCCCAGCAGATCCTCTTTAGTCCTCCCGAGGCCTTGGATGTTGACGTGCTGGACAACCACCTGCAGAGATAATTCACTCAGATTATTTTCAGGATAAGTGGGTAACAGAAAATTTAAAATATATTATGCTGGTTTTCTTCCTAATCCTATATTATTTATGAAAATAATTAAACTGTTCTCTTCTCATTAAAAAACAAGTTTGACAACAGCAATATAGTTCAACCATGCTAATGTACCTCTACTGCCTAATCCATAAATATTTATGCAGAACACTGGGAGGATAAAAACATATTCTGACATTGATATCAAATACTAATTTCAAGCATGAGGAAGTCTACAGCTACAGCGACGATACTCACATCTTTGTTTTCAAGGATCTCCTGCTTTCCCTCTTGCTCTGGCTCTGGAGTGTCCATCAAGTCATCAGGGTGGACACCTAAGTCCCGACCATGCATCGGGACAGGATCCAGACTCTGCATGGGGTCACAGGGACAATAATGTCATATACACTTATTCCACAGTAGATTAGATACCTTTTATGTGCATTGCAAACTCCTGTCTCCGCACTTATGTTGCCCTCCCGTAAACATGCTTAGTGGTTGTTTGGGGTCATAACGGTATCCTATGTCTTATGTATTTTATAAATATTTGTATCTGTTCCTATTGTTTTTTTATTTTTTATTTCACTGTTTTATTCAGCTGCTCTTTAGGCTTTTACTTTTTATACCTTTGCTTGTTTTAAGACTTTTTATTTTGTATCTCATTCTGTGCTTAATGTTGTTCCAGTGGTTACACCCCCTTTTATTATTCCTATCTCCGGTTATTGCTTGTGTAGAAGGAGCTAGTAAACCCTAATTTATAAAGTTGCTATAAATGTAAAGGAATCCTCAGTATTGTCATTATTGTACACTGCCTGTGGCGTGCTGTCTAATGTTAAGAAACACAGCAGCTCAGTAATAGCCTAAATCCCAGAGGAGTTTACTCAACTTATTTGAGGAACTGTTAAAAAATTTAATAAATAAAGGCTGAGGATGTCTCCTCTTCAATTTGAGAGAGAAAACCAGAACAACCACACCTTATAATGAAGTCTGACATTCAAAGATATGTCAAAGAAACTATGTGTGGCTCCTTTAAAAAGGGCAGCTGTCATGGATAAGAAATGGCAGTAAAGTCAATGGGTGGGGCTTTATGTCAGCTAGTGTCGGACGTCCTACTGCACTATATTCACAGGAATACACAGAATACCAATACACTCATAACATTGATCTGACATCTGTGACATGTGTCTTCTGGGATTTCTCGTTATTGTACTGTAATAGCAGGTAATTAATTCAAAGACTGTTACAATACAGTGAAATCACCATTGTTTCATAACTCTAAAAAAATAAAAAAATAAAAAGGAAGAAATTAAGAAAGAAACCTGCAGACCCCCCCTGAAATATGACCATTGTGGGCTACAACAAGCCATAAGTCACAGGACACCGAGCACAGATGCTGGGGAGGCTGGAGCCTTCAGCACACACTGCAGGCAGGGAGGTCATGGAAAAATAAAAAACACACACAGGCCAAGTGTGGAGAAGAAATGAAGGTTACCTTGGCATGAACAGTCCCCATGGTCGGCCCCCGCTGCTAGGAGACGCTTCAACCGGGCTTAGCTGCTCCGCACGAGGGAGAAAATGTCAAAATACACCGACTACTTTCTCCAGTACCAAACCCCCTTCAAGGGAGACGCCATGACAGTCGGAGAGATCTTGCGGTGCGTTTGCGGACTCTCCCGAGAGTCCGTCATCTCCCCCTCCTTGCGTAATGAATGGTATTTATAATTGCTACTAGCACCGTTGGATTTACTTTGAAAAATCTCCCATAATGACAGTAGAAATATAGATTCATCCGGAAATAATTTAATTTTTATTGTTGCCTACTTGTGTTTATTGTTGTATACGATTCCAATGACACACAGCAGAATAAAAACGGTAGCAACCTCTATCTACATTCATTACTACCGCTCTACACAGCCTTTCACTGCACTGACAACGTGTTATTTTTATATTAGGACATGGTTAAGTCCGACCAGGTTAGACAAACACATTGGAAGGGATAACTGGCATCACACTGAGCCGAGAAAACCTATTAACGAACACAGCACTGCCGACGCTTAAGATGTGTTGCACTTAAAGGCATCACCTCGACATCTCTCTGCGATTGGACAGAAGTGGGAACGTATGAAAGTGGGCGGGGCCGACGTCACCGAGAGACGTTGACAGAGCTCGTCCAGCAGATGGCGCCGTTTCATTTCTCAGCAGCAGGACTTCACCGGCTCATCGACGGAGCCTGTCTGAGCTCTGAGGAGGCTGAAACATAAAGTTTCAACCACAAGCGTGTTTAATTGTTGTTGCCCGGAAAATGTAGTATAATGCCCCCCAAAACTGTATTCATAGAGCACTTTTCTTAATTTAACAAAACTCATTTAGCCTACAAACAAAACTAACTAACCAGCTGTGAATTAGGTGCCTTAATTGATAGGCTACACTAGCCTAAATAATCGCGATATTTTTACACCCTTTAGACAGTGATTTTCTGTTGCCTTCAAACCAACACAAAACTTTCGTTCAGATTGCATGAATAGGCTACTGTTGTGCTGGATTTTGTATAGCGCACCATGTAGCCTATTACAATAGCCTAACACTGTTTACAAATTTGTATTTCTTAATGTCCATCTTATCCTATCATGTAGGCCTATAGCCTATGAGTTTGTTTTTGTTTTTTTATCCTAAATGAGGTGGACTACATATTATTCCTTTGTTTGTTCAGATTGCAGGATGTTTGTTGTAGGACCATAGGCTATATAATGCTCTCTGAATACAGCAATAAACTGTTTGCACAGTGTGTGTTGAGAGTTCTTTCAATTTATTTATTTCTTTTTTGGGGGGGGGGGTTGCAGTATAGCCTATAATATCTCACTTACAGGAGCCTATTTCAGTATATTGCAATATATTGTGTTATCACTCCCTTTTGGGATATGTGCGATATCACCAGAATCTTGCCAAAGACTTTAGACTGTAGCTACAACTTTCCTCACTAGATCTCAGAAAAAAAAACTTCTAGGCTATCACTGATTAAATAACCTACATTCAATGAAATCATAGCTAACTATTGCACATAATAAGTTACCTAAACTGTGGTCCTTGAACTTCCAGGGCTCCTTGGTTTGGCTGATGGGGGCAACAGTGAGTAACCTAATGGTTATTGAACTGTTAGCTCATTTAGAAGGACTTAAACCATGAGAGGTACCACAGTATTATTATTCTATTTAGACAGTGTTTTAATCCTTGAGATGAATGGATAGTTGGTGACCCTTGACATAGCTGGATTATCCTGCTGGTGACATGTGGCCCCCAGCGAGTGCGCATTTAAACACATTCCCCCGACCCATTGTGCCTCGAGATGAGCCCCAGAGATCAACCAATGCTCCTAAACTGTGATACCCCCACCCACCCACCCCCATTTGCTGGTTGTCAGTTATTGTGTCACGGTTTTATTGTTTTAATAATTCAGGATTGTGCACAGTGCTTCAACAATGGCTTCTGATGCTGTACGGTATGATGTCAGAAAAACAAAAGCAAATTTAATTTTCTCTGGTCACTCTTAAGATTTATCTGGGGACCCCTTGACCCCAGCTTCTCAGATAGGGTTTCTTAGGATGGGAATTATTGTGTCATGTTCTTTATTAGAATTTCAGGACCAGAGCATGGGGGTAATATGTGTGTGATTTCCATTGCCATATCTTAGATACTTTGTCATATTCAGTGATGTTTTAATTATGTGTCTCAGTTACATATTGTGTAGCTGATTATAGGCTACTCTCTCTCTCTCTCTCTCTCTCTCTCTCTCTCTCTCTCTCTCTCTCTCTCTCTCTCTCTCTCTGTACTGGCACAAACAAGCCAATCAGAGGGCTGGGATTGCCTCCCCTGTCTCTCCTGCTCTCTCTTTCTCTCTCCCCCTCTCTCTCTCTGCCAGTCCACCAAAAGCGGTCCTCCTCCTCCTCCTCTCGTATCAGAGAGACACACACACACATACACACACACATACACACATACAACACACACACAACACACGCACAGTCCAAACCCCCCAGAAAAAGCCCTGCTGAATCCTCACACCGTCTGTCAGCATGGGGAACGCTTGTTTTTCCCGGGACGTTTGTTTGTTTATCCTCCTCATAAATACTTGCAGGGTGATGGGGAATGTCGGACTCGCAGGTAAGAGCTCCCCTTTTTTCCTAACTGTCTTTTGCTTTTATTGTCAACCATTTACACGCACCTTTGGGCTGGTTTCAGTCTGACCGGCTCAGTGATGGGAACACATGACTGAGAAACTGCTGGGTTTATTCTAATGACACTTAAAACACCATGAAACACAACCGGGCCACTTTAAACTTGTCATTTACTACCACCGGCATCCTGCATGTTTTTTTTTCATACTGTTATAATGCATGACATTTTATCTGCTGGGATATTAGAAGAGCATGAAAAGAAAACTCACTTTATTAGACTGGAAACTCATTCGACTCGGTTGGGATTTTCATAAAACAGGGATTTATTTCTATTTATTTATTTATTACGTTAAATTTAGTTTTTTCTTTGATTTAT
The DNA here is from genome assembly GCF_045865225.1 of Trachurus japonicus. NCBI lineage: Eukaryota > Metazoa > Chordata > Actinopteri > Carangiformes > Carangidae > Trachurus > Trachurus japonicus. The sequence goes on from NC_140929.1 coordinate 22,916,349, forward strand.
TAAATAGTTAAAACTCTGGTTTATATCACAGTTCTTCCCTCAGTGGCATTAGTGATGTGCAAATGAATTTCCAGTCGGTTTACCAGCCACACGGACTTAACTGGAACTTCTGTTTCCTGCGCGCAAACGTCAATTTCAATGGGAAACCGCAGCTTGATCTCAGGGTTAAGCACTCGTGTGCTTTGAAGTGTGAGAGTGTGAGAGGACTGACTGTTTTCATGCTTCACCGTCTGGAAGCTAAAGAATGAGAGAGAGAGAGAGAGAGAGAGAGAGAGAGAGAGAGAGAGAGAGAGAGAGAGAGAGACTTAGGGTGGGTGTGGGAGCGCAGTCCGCTGGAGAGCATCTTGTCTCCCGGTTCGGTGGCCTGTCTGGAGCTGGAGGAGGAAGAGGAGGGAGGTTGTGTGTGTGTGTGTGTGTGTGTGTGTAAGTGGGTTGTGGAGGGGGGTGGGGGTGGGGGGTGGTTGTCTCGGAGGGACGTCAAAGTCCCAGGAGGAACAGGCAGGCAGCGTGGGCCCGATATCGACCCGGCAGCAGCAGCAGCGGCAGCAGCAGCAGCAGCACATTGTTCAGCCTCCCACTGCTGTGAATGGGTGAAGAGTCAATATTGAGACAGGGAGCCACCATGCAGGCAGGGCTTTGTCAAAAAAAAAAAAAAAAAAGCATGCAGGAGGGCTCAGGTTCGTGAAGCAGATGCAAAAGTGAACATTTCACCTCATCAAACACTAAATGAAAAACTTGAAGTTGTAGTTTCTCTTGCTCTCACACTTCATTGTAAATCTGGCTCTGCTGTTGATTAATTCCCTTTATTATAAAGCTGAGCCGGGGTGATCAGAAGAGCCCTGATCACCCTGAACCAGAATCTCTCTCTCTCTTTCTCTCTCTGCCTCTGTGTGTGTGTGTGTGTGTGTGTGTGTGTGTGTGTAATGAGCTGGCCCTCATGCCCCAGGATTCAGGCCCAGATGTGACCGACCCCTCTATCAATAACTTGATCAATCGGGGAGCCGTTAAACTGGCTGTTCTCTGCATGCGTCTGAGGCTGGACCTTGACCTCACATCTCTTTCTCACAGTCACACAAAGAGCTGGTGATGCTGTTTGACACTTTGGATGAGGGGCTGATTGATCTGGAGAGGCTTATATATTTGCATTGCACTAAAAAAAAAGCCAAATTTGGACATCACTAACTGCACTGATAAGAAACTGGAAAAACTTCAGCTCCAAATGGCTGTTTCCTGTTATACTGTTTGACCTTGTGGTTCCTTCAAATTGTTTGACCCATTGTCAGCAGTTCAGTTATAGGTAAGATGTGTATTTGACCAGGTCAATCAAAGATCAGGATGAAGTACGTGGTATTGCAGCATCGATGCAAGAGACCTGAGAGAAATCCTCATGTTGAGGGTTAGACTGAGGGCAGGCAGCCGAGCCAGCCTCCTCAGTGGCTATGTTTATCATATTACAAAAAAGCCTGGTTTATACTCCTACATTTAATTGATGTGGTAGCCAGATGACTGCTACAACTGGTGGTCTGCATAAGGACAGAAAATACACCCTCCCTCTAATAACCCTCTCCTGTCAGTTCAGTGGACATACGCACCGCACCACCTCCTGCCATGTCTTCTCTCTTTTCTTTGTTGCTGTCATTTCAGTAAAAGTAACATTTATTCATAGGGAAACCCTGGTGATGTAGTTGCAAAGCCATGCAGCACATGAGTTTAAATTCTCACAAAGGCGTAAGCCCCTTGCATGAGACTCCAATACGCAGAAGTAAAAACCAGGTCTCAGCCTACTTATCAGGCCACTGGACGCCTTCGGTCGTGTCCGTCCTTCACATGACACCACAGACCGGTCATATCTTAATATATACCGTAGGTCCAGCTGACTTTGATAGAGCGGACGTGTCACACCCAACATCAGGGCTTTTTTGAACTCTCTGTGACTTGGTGTTAATGTTCGATGTCTGTGCAGATGCAGACGAGTGTGCTGAGGGTTCGGACGACTGCCACATCGATGCCCTCTGCCAGAACACACCCAAGTCCTACAACTGCATCTGCAAACCGGGCTACAAGGGAGATGGCAAGCAGTGTGAAGGTAAGCAAGCTCCTCCTCTCCTCTCCTCTCCTCTCCTCTCCTCTCCTCTCCTCTCCTCTCCTCTCCTCTCCTCTCCTCTCCTCTCCTCTCCTCTTTCACTGAACCCTTTATCCTCATGGTACAATTCATCATAGGGACTTCAAAGATATGGAGAAGGACAGGTTAGCAGCTCAATGCAGATGTGACATGGTGAGAGGATGTCAGCATACAGTAAATTGGTTAAAGGGATAGTTCAACATTTTGGCAAATTGGCCCATTGCCATAAACCCTATAGTTTTAGGAGTAGGTTCGTTACATTTAATTCTCGGTGCAAGCTATTCTTAGAACGGTGGAGCAGAGCCGTGAGCTGCTCAGAGCTATGCTACGGAGGCTAATGGAATTTCTTGGTTTCCCTCATCAAACTCATCAAATACACAATCCAACAACTCCAAAACGCTCTGGTGGACAAGTTGTGACCTGCACATTCACCACGCTATGAGATAATAACGGAACGTTACGAGACGGAGTTGGTTTCAAGGCAAATGCAGAGACTGCTTACCAAAAAGCTGCCCCCGATGGGAATACACCTCAGGGGTTTTGCATGAATTTAAGACGACTCCGTCTCGTAACATTATCTCATAGCATGGTGATGAGTTTGATGAGGGAAACCAAGAAATCCCATTAGCCTCCGTAGCGTAGCTCTGAGCAGCTTGTGGCTCTGCTCCACTGATCTAAAAATAGCTTGCACCAACAATTAAAGGTAATGAACCTACTCCTAAAAATATAGGGATTATGGCAATGGGCCAATTTGCCAAAATGTTGAACTATCCCTTTAAAATACACCGACGCCTCCATCAACCTCCTGAACAACTATATAAACTAGGTGATACAGGTGCAAGGTAAACATAACCCAAAGGCTCACTGGGTAATACCATTTTCCATCCAGTGTGTCTTTTAGTCAGTGAGGCAGAAAATAAGGCTGATGTGGATGGCTGACAGCAGAGTATTGTGGTAAATGCTGGATTTGACTTCAGCTCAGTCAAGGTTTTGATTGTGTAATCCAAACCCTAACAAGACCAGTTCCCACTTCCATGCATATCTTACCATTTAAGATAATAGTCTTGAATCAGGTCTTTCAGTGTTTGGCTCAAATAGCTCATTAGCAGGCTACCGCTGCTACCGATACATATTTAACAGCAGTTATTGAACTGAACCGAATCACCACATACCCAACGTGGACTCTGATCAGGATATGGGCCAAAAAAGTAAAAAAAAGAAAAGAAAAAAAAAACACTTGATTGCAACATCCTGATGGAGCCGGGGTGTGAGGGTGAAACAGGGGCAGTGCCTGGCTGTGCATTCACACCTCCGCTCACTTAAGCCTCAGAGCACACCGCAGCTGGAGCCGGCCCACTGCACAGATCAGATACACACTCCCTGTCTTTATCCGTCATGTTGAATCCAACCTCATTCACACGATTATTACACACGTGCACACAGGCAAACTCACACGATGCAACTCTCTAATCTTTTCCCATGTACTGTAACGCTCTGCTGCACATAACAAGACAGATTTCCTTTCTGTGAGTGATGCTATAGTTCATTTGCAAACTTGGATGACACATGCACTTATACACATGAAAGAGGAGAGGGATGTGTTGGTTTGTATGTTTGTTTTTAGAGCTAAAAAGCTAAAATAAAAAAAATCAATTGTTTAAGAACTAGGAGAAATATCCTCTAATTTATTTATTTAATTGACATTTATGACACCATAGACCAGGGAAGCTTTTCCATGCCAAGGCCCCCCGAACAGCATTTGCTTCTGGCCAGGGACCCCCTTTGCAAACCCACAGAGTTTAAAGGCTGAATACTAACAGTTTATGATGTCATAAATTGTATTATGACTGGCAGGCAATTAGAAAGATGAGCATGGCAAATAAGGTTTTGATATGTGATATATGATGTTATTATAAATTATATTTTATAATAATGCTCAAAATATAATGATTCAATTTTATTTTGTTGTTTGCATTTGTTCTTATCTTCCCTCCAATTTGCTGAGGACCCCCCAGCACTCTCTGGCGCAGGGCCGTTGCATAGGGGAGAAAGGTGATGACAATTCTTGGGGCCCACAGCCCAGTAAGGGCGACAAAACCCCCTGTTGCCTAATCTTTCTATGATTAAATTATAGTTCTGCATGTAATCTTGACTAATCTTCATAGTAATAGCTGCATCAGCATCAAAACAAAGACAGAAAACATGCTATATTTTTGAAATACGTTTTATTTTCCACGGAATAACCCCCTGCCTTATTTTAAAAATAGTTTAGTCCATGCTGGAGCAACAGTAGCCCCCCGCAAACTGGTTGTTGGCACTGTCAAGAGCATAGAGTAACAGAAATATAAACAAAAACAAAAAAAAGATAGGCTAATACATACTCTAAGAGCGGGCCCACTTCAGTATTCTTTCAGGGGGTCCAGAATTCCTAGCAACGGCCCTGCCTGGTGGCCCCCCAGGGTGCCCCGGCCCCCACTGCCATAGACGCTCTATCTTTAAGCCGTGTTTGTCTCCATGTGATGAAAATGCCACATTCCCTCTCTTTTAGCTCTGTGTTTGGTCTCCACCAGCTCCTAATGGAAAACATCTGTCCCTTTAGCCGCTGAATGACACTGCTAGATCAGTGAAATTGAAGTGAAAACAGTTAAACACTGACCTGAAACTCCCTCTAAAGCAGCATTGTCACATTGTTTTCACATTTTTATCCGCTCTGTTTTTCTATTAATAGTTGATTCATTGCTAACATGGCCGACTTCTTATAGTTACTCCAGCAGTGGAAGCCAATTTGTCAGACAGTAAAACACAGGTACACGCTCCGTGTTTGTAACAGGAGCTGGTGGAACAGAGGTCAGCCCGGATGGGACACCATGACTTCAGCTCTTTGCCGAACATTTTCCACTCATTACAGTGGATTTATAGCACAAACACAACTTCTCATGAGCTCTCTGTCTTTTTTTCCTACCATCTGTATACAGCGGTGACTACACAGTGATGTCATTTTTTGTTTGAACTGACCATTTAGATGTACAGGATTATTGATGGTGTAAACTTAAAATCTCTCAAAATACGCCGACGACGTAGCTCTGTTGTCTTTTCTGTTTTCCATATAGCGTGTGATTTATTACGTTGAACAGACAGACACACACACACACACACACACTGCGAAGGAGGCGTCCTGAATAACAACTGTTCCTCTGTCCTCGGAGAGCAGACAACAGAAGGTTTGGGCTTTTCAGGAATATGATCTTCCTCTCATAAAGCTGCTGTCTGAGCAGACGCGTCCTGCCAGCAGCTTTTTATTACATCACTTCACCCAGGCCAGCATCTGAATCTGTGTGTGTGTTTTCTGTGTATGTCTGAGTGTGTGTGGGAGCTGTACTCTGCTACGATGGAGCTAGAATGTCAACTGCATTACATCACCAGAATTTGGATGTTCAGGTATTGCTCATGTTGATCTAAATCAGTTTTTACCGTCAAATTATGACTTATCTTCCTCGCGGCGATGAGGTCTCCATGACCTAAACTGTGTTTTAAGGTCAGTTTAAGGTTAGGTTTAGGCAAGACTGTGTGTGTATGTGTGTGTGTGTGTGTGTGTGTGTGTGTGTGTGTGTGTGTGTGTGTGTTTGTGTGTTCGTAGTGCGCTGTCGTCTCCTCGCCGTGCGCTGTGATCTATCTGCACTCCCTCTGGTGGTGAGGCAACAGCTTGTGACAGGGACGCCAAATGAAGACGGATGGTGGATAGGAGTTGACCCCTGACCTCGGTGATTAGATATGGGCTGCCGTAATTGGCCAGCTGTGTTTTCCATCAACAGGCATTACGGGCCACTTTGCCGGCCAGTGCCATTAGCAGCTCTGCTATTCCTGGAAGCACCTGGAAGCAGCAGAGCCTCTGTGCTCGCTCGTTCGCTCGCTCGATCTCTGCATCCCACAGGTTGTCTCTGCTTTTCTATTCTCAGCATCACTCCCCATCAGCAAAGAATCACTCAGCAGTCTATAGAAAAAAACATGCAGTGGATTATGAGAAACTGGATGAAACCGAAGGCCTGACAAAAGCTTGTTACTCCACAGTCTTTGGTGATTGTGTGGATTGGCTCGGAAACGTATGATCTATCCACAGTGTTATGTCCCATTTGTCATCTTATCAGCACCTGTTTATTCAGGGACCTCGGCATGCACTCTTCATGCTCCATATTCCTGGATTGTGAAGTGCTAGTTGGAGACCTGGTGACCCTCAGAGATAGATATCATTTTCATATTCATCTGTTTTACTTTGCTCGCAGCTGAATAATATGACACAGTTAAGGATGTCTCCTCAGCCTCAGAATCCTAAGGGCCTGTTAAGTCATTGTTAGCACCATCTATCTATTTAAAGGGATAGTTCACCCATAATTGAAATGTCACTCATTATCTACTCACCCTCATGTCGACTAAGGGCTGGGAGAAGTTGCAGAGTCCTCCGTGGCTTCTCTGAGTTACAGGGGGTCTCGGCGTAGCAGTGCATGTCCATATAACGGTTGCAAATGGATACCAACTGTCTTTGTAACAAAAAGACACACCAAAAAACATCCAAATACCTCCATGCTGCTTGTATGTAATGTCAGTCTTGTATTGAAGCCCCGAAATGCGAAATTGTCCCGAAAAAAATTTAATAAGTCTATATTTCAAGCTTGTTTTTTAGCGGAAGCTTCTCGAAGCTCCTCTTCCCGGTTCGTCAAATTTGGACGAACTGGGAAGAGGACAGACCCTGGTTTGTCCAAATTTGACGAACTGGGAAGAGGAGCTTCCGCTTCAAACAAGCTTGAAATATAGACTTATTTAATTTTTTTCGGGAGAAATATCGCATTTCGGGGCTTCAATAGCTACAAAACGGACATTACATACGAGCAGCATGGAGGTATTTGGATGTTTTTTGATGTGTCTTTTTGTTACGAAGACAGTTGGTATCCATTTGCAACCATTATATGGACATGCACTGCTACGCCGAGACCCCCTGTAACTCAGAAATTTGAATTTTGGGTGAACTATCCCTTTAATGTATCTTTTTATCCTAAAATAATCCAAAGATCCAGTCACTCATATACAGTATGCAGTGCATTCTTCTTCTTTTTAATCACATGTGGTATGGAAACAAGAGCTGTCAGTCACAGTCTGTTCCCCTCTGTTTATTTTACTGCAATCAAGAAGCTTTAAATATTGAGATTTAGTTTTACCACAGTGAGCATAGGTGAGAAAAAAAACACATTCTAGGTCAAATGAATTGCAAAACATTGCCACGAATGAATGTTCACAAAAGGAAATGAGTGTGTGAGTGTGATAAATGTCTTCAGGTGATGTCACCTGAGTCAGCGTGGGTCGGGCCTGCAGCCAGGAAAACAGAAGCGGCGTGAAGGTGTGAACTTCCCAGGCCTCTGTAGCCCCTCCCCTTTCTCCGCTCTATAGGCCGCAGGCTCTGCAACGCATTCGCTGCTATGACACGTCTGAATATCCCACTGAACTTTCACCAGTTCTATTGTGGTTATAATGCAGGCGCCAGATTTGGGATGATTATGCTGGGAGATGTAATCAGCTGAATAATGAAACCTCTGTCTAAGACAAGAAGGAGGTTGGGGGTTGTTGTTGAGGCAAACTGAGCTGGCATGAGCGTATCTGCAGACAAATAATGCAAAGAGTCAGATTCTGGGACTCCGCCTTTGTGGTTGTATTGTTATGCGATCTTCAGTGGTCATGTGGGGACAGAATCAGTCGTTACACAGCAAATTACAATGACAGTGCCCCCTAGTGGCTGTAGGAATGATGAAGGGAACAAAGGAGGAGGTCAGGTGATGTGAGAAGGTCAGAGTATGGAGGAGGTTGAGGAGGATGGAAGGGCCAACATGACACAGTTTCCTGTCTAACCCAAACCATCATCGTTCTTTAAATAGCCAAGTTATTTTTGTCATAATATAATGATTAGAATTAGTCGTTAATTTTACTATGATATTAGATATACCACAACTGCCAAACTGACCTGGCTTATATTTAGGACAGGTGTTTATGGGACAGGCTTATTTCATTTTGGACAAATTAATGCTTATGCTCAGCAAAGATGGATAATATTGTCAAATCATTCTATTCCTACCGTTTAAAAGAGTGAGAATAGAAAGAAATAGACAGATCCAGCGCACGCTTAGAAACTGCTCAGACGAGTGATCGTGGACTTTGAGAGGTTTTGTACATTCACAAGAACTTCACAAGAAAATAGACTTAGACCCGGCTTCTAATTGAGAACGGCTTTTATGCTCAAAACCTGTAACCCTAACCCATTTATTTGAGACTTGGCTTTTATTTGAGAATTAAGGGTATTTAGATAAGTGACAAATTAAAGGGACAACGAGGAGTTTCTCCAGTGGCAGAACGAAAAATTCTGCGACAATAAAAAAGTCTCATATTAATGTGGATGAATCTACGTTACCCACACGTGTTAATGGGCCCATTTTCGATAAATATATAGTTTTGTCTCTATCGTTATTTTGTTATTATTAGTGGTGGTGGAAATGCTGGGCGAGTCGACCAGCGTTTCCATACTTCCGTTTTTGCGGCGAGTCATGAGAATAATGCCGCCAAATCGCCGTTTATGGTCGGAACTACAACAGTATCTGTCGTATCTTCGAACCTCTGACTTTAATTCTTGATGAATGAAGACATGAGTCTGTCTTGCGCCGGTCAAAGAAATTCACGGTGCGCGGAGGCTCATAAATGTAGTGTGAAAACGCTTCGCTTTTCCAAAACTCCTCGTTGTCCCTTTAAAGGACAAACCAACATAGTAATGAGGTGATGGATCACCATGAGTCAGAACAGCTTGGCATTGAATCTATAAGCCTCTGAGATCTACTGAAGAAATGGACCATTTTACAAAAGAGATCATCTAGAGGCCTGATGAGGGCTACCCAACCTGTCAGTCTAAAGTCTCCCATAGGTGTTCAGTTGAGTTGAGTTGAGATCTGCTAACTGCATCCAAGTCAGTGACCCTTATGGAATGGGCCATGTCATCCAGTTTGTGTATATTATCTGTGGCACATCTCCTGCTGCTGGTAGGAGTAAGGTATCCGAGGACAGGGACAAACCATCTTCGGCTGTTTAGGTTGGACCAAACTGCATTTTATTCGACTCCTTGCTGCTTTTTCTGTGAAGAACTTCTTAACAGTAATGAAAGACCGCTTCGGGCTAACTGTGCAGCTGTGTGCATTTGCATTGGCAGGTACTCAATGTTAAAAAGACTTGGACCACTTTCAGGGGTTAAAACACTTTGATTGGGACTCTATTAGAGACTGACCCTATGTACAGTTCTTGAAAACTTTTCTAAAACATTCACATTTCACAAATATTTCCCAGGAAAATCATTGAATTCAGAGCAAGTGATGAATATTTCTGGCTGCACTTTGCTCTAACGCCATAGCAATGAGAGCTAAGCATCAAAGAGCTGCCAGAAAATGATGCACAAAAATGCACAATCTACAAAATAATAGTTCAGTGTTCTGGGTCAGGCAGATAATTGTACATAACACCACATAATATCTATATTTAGGCTTTTTTTTATTTTTTATTTTTTTTACTGTTCTTCTTGTGAAGAAAGCTACATGAACATGGATTGTCCTGATGATCACATTATTAAAGGGATAGTTCAACATTTTGGCAAATTGGTCCATTGCCATAATCGCTATAGTCGTAGGTTCGTTACCTTTATTTGTCGGTGTAAGCTTTTTTAGAACGGCGGAGCGGAGCAGCAGGCTGCTCAGAGCTATGCTATGGAGGCTAATGGAATTTCTTAGTTTCCCTCATCAAACTCATCAAATACAAAATCCCAAAACTCCAAAACGCTTTCGTGGACAAGTTGTGACCTGCACATTCACCACGCTATGAGATAATAATGGAACATTACGAAACAGAGCCGTTTTCGAGGTAAATACAGAGTCTGCTTGCTGAAAAACTGTCCCTGAACGCAACGCGCATCAGCGGTTTTGTATGAATTTCCCTCTAAAACAACTCTGTCTCGTAACGTTATGTTATTATCTCATAGCGTGGTGAATGTGCAGCTCACAACTTGTCCACGACAGCCTTTTGGAGTTGTTGGATTGTGTATTTGATGAGTTTGATGAGGGAAACCAAGAAATTCCCTTAGCCTCCATAGCATAGCCCCGAACAGCCTGCCGCTCCTCTCCGCCGTTCTAAAAATAGCTTGCACCAACAATTAAAGGTAACGAACCTACTGCTATGACTATAGGGATTATGGCAATGGGCCAATTTGCCAAAATGTTGAACTATCCCTTTAATGTGAAGGCTCCAGAGGGATGTGGCCTGTGTGAGAAAACTCTGGCTGGCTCTGGAGCTTTTGTAACGGCTGGGATTCAAGCCCCGGTGACCAAGGGAGACGACCTGTGCTCTCAGCCTCCGCTACATTTCCGCACTACAAATTAGCAGCTTGCAGACCTGCATTGTTCCCGCCCCGCTAGCTGAGCTGGGATCACATCCCAGCCACACAGCCGAGCCGAGCCGAGCCGAGCCGAGTCTCACCCGGAATTTTTTTCAACCCAGATTGACCACGGGGTGTTTCTTCTTCTGAGCAGAGCTTCCATCTGCAAATCTGAGTCATTTTTCTCTGAGAGCCGTGCGCCCGCTGACATCTGATCTGGCTTTTAAAGAACGCTGCCCTCGCTGCAGACTTTTCCACGAGCTGATAGCTACTGCCGGCTCGTTATGGAAAAATGTGAACTTTAATTCCTGGGCTGTCAAATGAAGAGCATGTGGGAGGAGCCGTCTATCACTCAAGGCTGCTTTACTGCACATTAATTTCTGTGTGTGTGTGTGTGTGTGTGTGTGTGTGTGTGTGTGTGTGTGTGCAGAACAGTGCCTGGGTTGTCTCCTTGTTTACAGAGAGAAGCTGTAGCCGGCTGTTGATGGAGTTAAAAAGTCAAAGTATTATGATTGACCGAATCCAAAAGAATTTGCTGAGTTTTGCAGAGTTCAGGACAGAAATATCATCTCAACAACAACATTAAATCATCTCCGTGTTTTCCATCTCATTTCGACGTGGCTGGCGCTAGAATTCATTCTGAGGCTCTGAAGGTGAATCTAGACTCAGAGACATTTTGTTTTACAGTGCGTGGTGCTCCAGGATGGGGAGGGGGGGTTGAGTGATCTGGCTGGTCACTGTCACTGGCCTGCAAAAGCCCCCCCTGTGTTTGCTCAACATTTGTCACTTACAGGCTAATTGATTGGTGTTCAGCAGCGCTGGCCACTGCAAATAATAGAACTCCCATTATGTTTGTTAATACCAGTCCCTTTGCCATCTCCACTCATACACAAACCTTTCTGTGTCCTAGTTGCACTTGCACTGTAGAGTCTATCAATCTGCAAGAGACAAATCAAGTATGAAGCAGCAAGAGGAAAATAACACTTTAAACATGTGTGACGCTTTTTGAAAACACAGGTTTTTGCCTTTATTGATATGGAGAACAATCCAAACCAAGAGGCCAAACAGAGCACATGTGGGAAACGATGGGTTATCTTTTAATAGGAAACTAATTGCTAAAGAAAAAGCACATTTACTCTGAAGGTATTTCAAATGACTGTTGTCTAGGCTGCTGCTGCTGCAGGGAGAAGCCATATTACTGAGTCAAGGGAACATTATTTAACATTATTTAAAGGTGAGTGATATTTAGGTGACATGACATCTATAGTTGATGCAGAGGAGTCCCAACATAACCTACAGAGTGGGTTGACTCATTTCTAGTCACTGGTGATGGAGAGTGAAGGTCACAGGAGAGAGTTTTTTTTAAACATATTTGTTAGCCTTTTGAGCACCTCCTGACCCCGACCTCCACCTCCACCCATGGCATCTATAGCCTCTGTAGCTCAGGCATTTGGTTGAACTGTTGACAAGGGACACGTCAACTGTGTTTAGCTTCTATGCAGTTGTCACCACTTTATGTAATAAGTGGCTGAATCCACTGCTTCCTATTTGCCAATGTGTGTGTAATTGTCGGTGCAAGCTGTTTTTAGATCGGCGGAGCAGAGCCGCGAGCTGCTCAGAGTTACACTACGGAGCCTAATGGAATTTCTTGGTTTCCCTCATCAAACTCATCAAATCCAAACAACTCCAAAACGCTCTGGTGGACAAGTTGTGACCTGCACATTCACCACGCTATGAGATAATAACGAAATGTTACGAGACAGAGCCGTTTTCGAGGCAAATGCAGAGACTGCTTGCAGAAAAACTGCCTCAGACGGGAACGCACATAAGCGGTTTTGCATGAATTTACCTCCAAAACAACTCTGTCTGGTAACGTTACGTTATTATCTCATAGCGTGGTGAATGTGCAAGTCACAACTTGTCCGCAAGAGCGTTTTGGAGTTGGATTGTGTATTTGATGAGTTTAATGAGGGAAACCAAGAAATCCCATTAGCCTCCGTAGTGTAGCTCTGAGCAGCTCGCGGCTCTGCTCCGCCGATCTAAAAATAGCTTGCACCGACAATTAAAGGTAACGAACCTACTCCTAAAACTATAGGGATTATGGCAATGGGCCAATTTGCCAAAATGTTGAACTATCCCTTCAAAATGTCCTCTTATTCCCTCCAGTGGTTATTCTTTGTAAGATTGGACCACATAAGTCGGAGGGCCCTGAAAAGCGGAGACTAGATTCTCCTCCTCTGCTCCTCCTTTAGTCTGCGCCACAGCGACGAACACCTGACCTGTTTAACGGAGACGGAGAGAAAGGGAGAGAAAGGCAGAGCGGGCCATCTCGTGGGAAAGAAGGGATGGCGAGGGAGAGATGGCGCAGGTGGGAGGGCGAGAGGGAAGAAGTGGCAGACAATTACTAGGCCATTGTCTGCCTGGCGTCTGCACCTCCGTCATCAATCAGCCACTCTCCTCACTGGCTAGCAACAGACAGACACACACACACATACCTAAATTCACACACTCCAACACAGATTCCCTCCCTCTCCCTGTCTGCCTCCTCCGTGCTCAGTCTCGGCGGAGCAGGTCGGCTTCATTGAGGCTCAGGTTTTATATATAGACACAGTGACCTCATGGCAGCATCTCCAGCCTGCTCTCCTGTCAGTCTCTGACACATGATGTCTGCCGCTGTGGGGTGGAAATGTCACTCAGGGAAAAAAGCTCATAGGAATTCATCACAGGCTTCAGCTGTAAGTCGCCACCTCTGATGATGTGTGTCGCGCACAGAGAGCTTTATAATAACACACACTCTGTTTCTGTGACGTGACAGATTCAAGAATGAAAATGAGCGGCCTCGCCTTGATAATAAGGCGTTGGCTTTGTGGCTTTGTCATCCTCGTAGTCGAGCTAATGGAACGTGACAAGCTATAGTTAAGAAAAATAATAACATTTAGATTATTTCTGGTTTTGCCCTGTCATCCAAGCTCATGAATAAGCACACACGGTTGTTATTTTAGGACGCAGCTAAGTGGAAATAGTTGGGTGAAGACATACGGTTGTCTTCTCTCTTGCTTATATATTTTTATGGGACTGTCAGTCAGATGAAAACCACTGATTTTGCATGGAAGAGATTTCAATTTTGAAAAGAAAAAAATGTGAAAGAAACAGAACAGGGTCTCAGAATTCAAGCAATAACCTCATTCTCTGTCATTACTCAGGTTTTTGTCAGACAATAAAATTATGTGCATTATGTTGCTACAGTCCTACAAAATAATAATAGTAAATGAATAAATGATATAAGAGCTAGTTGTTACTGTCTTCAACAGTTAGTTTTTATTGTTGTGTGTTGTTTTTTGCTACTCAGGTGTAACATAGTGAGGCTATCGACTGCCTGCAGACAGGGTTGATGTAGCAGACAGAGCTGGGTGATATAACTGTTACGGACCTGCATGAAAAGAAATGAAAGCAGCATGCTCCGCTCTCCCTTTTCCTTGCTCTCCTCCTCCTCCCCTCTGCCCTTCGGAATATCCGTCCGGTTAGGGGGCGCTGGGCCGTCAGCGAAGGCGCCTAATTCACTTGATGAGATGTGGAGCATAAACATTTCTCCTGGCAATTATAAAACGTGGGCCAATGCGAGCGGAAGCAGCTGCTAGTCCGAAAGCTGTCGGGGCACCGCTGTCAGATGTCAACAACAGCTCGGGGGCAGGAAGTGGCACCGTTTGGGGCCAAGTAAGACCCTACGAGGCAACCCTCCTCCTACCTCCACCAGCCTCTCCCACCTCCCTCTAATCTCTGTCACTCACACCTATGCACACTTCAAACCCTCTCCCCACTCTCTCCATCATGTCGACATACACCACCACCAAACACTGTTCTCCTTTATTTCCAGCAGAGTCGAGAGTCCCTGCACTGAAGGAGAATATGAGCTTATGATGTCACTCTTGGCCACTGACAGTAAACCATTGAATAATCAGATTCCTTTTACTTTCACACTGGTACATATGACATATGCTATTAAAGGGATAGTTCAACATTTTGGCAAATTGGCCCATTGTCATAATCCCTATAGTTTTAGGAGTAGGTTTGTTACCTTTAATTGTCGGTGCAAGCTATTTTTAGAACGGCAGGGCTTTCTTGGTTTCCCTCATCAAACTTATCAAATACACAATCCAACAACTCCAAAACGCTCTGGTGGACAAGTTGTGACCTGCACATTCACCACGCTATGAGATAATAACAAACGTTACAAGTAAATTCATGCAAAACCGCTTATGTGCGTTCCCGTTGGAGGCGTTTCTGCATTTGCCTTGAAAACAATTCTGTCTGGTAAAGTTCGGTTATTTTCTCATAGTGTGGTGAATGTGCAGGTCACAACTTGTCCACCAGAGCGTTTTGGAGTTGTTGGATTGTGTATTTGATGAGTTTGATGAGGGAAACCAAGAAATCCCATTAGCCTCCGTAGCGTAGCTCTGAGCAGCTTGCGGCTCTACTCCACCATTCTAAAAATAGCTTGCACCGACAATTAAAGGTAACAAACCTACTCCTAAAACTATAGGGATTATGGCAATGGGCCAGTTTGCCACAAGGTTGAACTATCCCTTTAACCAATTAGACTAATTAATAGGGTGACTGCTATTGATATTCAAATTAAATTATAGTTATAGTTATATCTTATAGTTGTATAGTTGATAAGACCCTTATTCCATGATGCACTATGTGTGGCTTCAGCTTTGCAAGACATGATGCTATTTTTTAAAGTTGAACACTGTATGTGAGCTGTGTGCATTTCTCTCTGGACTGGGCTTTCATGATATTAATATAGAACCTACCTGCTTTATAATTAAAAAATAACATGGAAAAAATGTATGCAATATGGGACCTTTAGGGTTCACACCACATAACTGCAATAATTCATTGCAGAGAGTCTGTTGCGTGTCACGTCCCTCTTTCCCCAAACACATTTCCTGTCTATCTCTGCTGCAGCTATCACATAAAGGCAAGGACTGAAAAAATACTTTAAAAACACCAGCTTAGTATATGGAAGGCAAAAACAGAGAGGAGAAAATATGTGTAGTGTGAATGTAGACTCAGTCTGGCTGTTTGAAGTAATTCAGCCACCAATTAATCACCTGCTGCTTTTCAGTCACCCTCAGTGAAGCTCTGTGCCCCCACCCCCCCCTCGCGCTCCTTTACTTCTAGTCTTTACCTTCTCCCTTCATCTCTGAAAGATGAAAAGCAGAGCACATAGGAGGTGCCACATCTTGCTGAACCGCGCCATCTGAGCTGGCAGCACAGCGAAGTGTCCAAACAACCTTTCCCCAAACACTCGCCCTTTCCAGCTCGCCCTTAATTGGTTGCAAATGCCTTTTAGGATGAGCCAGTGATGGCTGCGGGGAGTTTATATACACAAGGCTCGTGCTCTTTAAAGCACAATTCCATCATGATTGATTTTTTCTTTCTGTCATCTGTTATGTTTTCCTTCCTTTAAAGTGAACTCTGGCTGTTGTCACACACATGCAGCTCATTTAAAGCTGTTTGGTCACTTTTTTTTGAAGAAGGCTCGGGTTCCCTCTTTCGTATTAGAGAACTGAATGTAATAGGACAAAATATTTATCTTCTCATCTAATCCCAATCACGCTGGACTGGCCCTTTGAGACAGGGCTCCTTTGTCAGAAATCAAACAAACAAGACTTAAAATGCACTGATGTGTGTTGGCCTGCATAATTGGCTTCCGGTAAACATGTCAGTGGTGCTTCATGGTGAGGAATGTGGCTTTGATTTTACTTTCGTCGAAACGGTTTCGAACAAAGTGAAACGTCTCAGATGAGGATCATTTCATGTTTATATCCGCCTTCTTTTTTGACTCTTCAAAGAGATCACACTCAAGCCAGAATCACCATGTTAATCACTGAAAAGGAAGTGTTTTGTGGGCAAAGGGCCTCTGTGAAGGTATGTGTTCGAGTGTGCACGTGTGTTGGTTTATTTTGTGTAAATGTATATTTTAAAATCCCAACATCTGCATGTGTGTGTGGGTATATTCCCTGTGTAGGTCTGGGCTATATGCAGGATGAGGAGGCTGAGGGCCCTATCTCAGTGTGTGTGTATCATCCATCGTCATTGCTGTGTGCCAGCATCTCACTCCTGCTTGGAGCGATCAGTCTCCACCCATCAGTCAAACAACGCCACTTGTGTCACTGAGATTATTTCAGCTACTTCCTGAGGAACTGTGTGATCCAAACAAAGAAAGTGTGGGCTCATAAACAGTCGACCACTGCCACATTGTTGCACAAGTTTCATCACACCATCATGATTAACTAATAATTATGTCTATGTAGTTTTAATTGCATTTGAAGAGGCTTTAGTTGAAACTCAGTGATGTTGTATCACACAGAAATTGTACAACAGTGGTCAGTGGCTCATTGTTGAGAAAGTAACCACCTTGTGCTTCATTTAACTGGCTTAAAGGGATACTTCAACATTTTTGGCAAATTGGCCCATTGCCATAATCTTTTTAATAGGTTTGTTACCTTTAATTGTCGGTGCAAGCTATTTTTAGAACGGCGGAGCAGAGCCGCAAGCTGCTCAGAGCTACACTACAGAGGCTAATGGGATTTCTTGGTTTCCCTCATCAAACTCATCAAATAGCCTACACAATCCAACAGCTCCAAAACGCTCTGGTGGACAAGTTGTGACCTGCACATTCACCACGCTATGAGATAATAACTGAACGTTACAAGGTAAATTCATGCAAAACCGCTAATGCACGTTCCCGTCGGGGGCAGTTTTTTGGCAAGAAGTCACTGCATTTGCCTCGAAAACAACTCAGTCTCGTTATAAGTTCCATTATTATCTCATAGCGTGGTGAAGGTGCAGGTAACAACTTGTCCACGAGAGTGTTGTGGAGTTGTTGGATTGTGTATTTGATGAGTTTGATGAGGGAAGCAAAGAAATCCCATAGACTCCGTAGCGTAACTCTGAGCAGCTCGCGGCTCTGCTCCGTCGTTCTAAAAATAGCTTGCACCGACAATTAAAGGTAACAAACCTACTCCTAAAACTATAGGGATTATGGCAATGGGCCAACTGCACAATTTGTACTGTGGGAAAACAAATAAAATATCAATTTTTAATGTTGTCTAGTGTAATCTTGCAGATGAAAAGAAAATCTTCAGGTGTTCAAGTTTTTCTCATTACATATTTGCTGTTGCACATTAGACATTGGCACCATCTAAGAAGCTATTGTCTGCCCCGGGTCTCACAGTTGTGCACCAGACTAAGCCCCCAATATGTTGACTTGTTGCTATTCCAGAATTAAAACCAGCAGAAAAGCAGTCTGCTATGAGCAAGACTATGAAGCCCAGTAAACTCTGAAATAAAATAAACAGGGCAGGCTCACGTCGCTCTTCCATGGAACCCCATGCTATGAGGTGATACATTTTTTCTATTATTTAGAAGACTGACGTAGGCCTGGCCTGTTTATTTTATTTTGAGGTTTAATACCTACCAGTCCAACTCTGTGACATAAGCAGTAGCATGACTGCAAGTCATAGCCTACTGCTACTCTGTTGTTTTCAATTAAGCCTAGAACCCTAACCATTATCAGTTGTAGCATTAAAGGGAAAGTTCAGCATTTTGGCAAATAAGGGATTATTTGGCAAATAATCCCTGTAGTCACAGAGGTAGGCTCATTACTTTTGATTAGCCTATTGGTAGCTAATGTTGTTTTGAGATCCGCGTACTGTAGCAGAGACACAAGTTGCTCAGTGAACACAATGGAGGTGAACGGTAGCCTAGGTCTACTGGTCCCCTGTCCCTCATCAAACCCATTAGCCTAAACACAATCCAGCAAATCCAAAACACTCTTGCGGAGAAGTTGTGAAACGCACATTCGCCACCTTATGAAATAATCATGTAGGCCTATATTTATGTAACATTACGACAGCAAATTCTCAGAATTACTTGCACTTTTGAAATCACTCCGGCTAGTTCCGGCTATGCATTTGCCTTGAAAACAACTTTGTCTTGTAATGTTACATGATTATTTCATAGCCTGGTAAATGTGTAGGTCACCTTAATTTGCCTATGATACAACTGCCTTCATCTGGTCTGTAATTTTTATAGTAGGCTACATGCATGGATGTATATCCATTGGCCACATAACATGTCACTCCGTGGTCTGGAGCAATGCCCCGCCCACAGCGCCTTCTGATTGGTTATACCGTGCAATGCCTTGTACGCTGCTTGTACGTACGCAGTGGCATGTGCATAGACCGTTAATATAATACATCCATGGCATAGACAGACAGACAGTCAGCGTGGTGTGGTTCCTGTATCACAGGTAAGACAGGAAACATGACTATAGTTGTTATAACACCAATATCCTCCACACTGTCGCGACAAAAACACCTCACTTTGATGAAAAACTGAATGTGTTTGCAATGAACACGGAGCGCAGGAGAGAGAGCGTAGCTAGCGCTAACTGCTAAGCTAAATTAGCTAACTTAGCAAATGTGAACAGCACAACTGTTATAGTTTGTGAAATCTGCTTAAAGGAGCAGAGAACAGAGCTCCAATGCTAGAGCAGAACTAAAGTAAGTTTAAATATACAGTATGCACTTAGACATTGTGACTAACACAATAAATGTTATTCTGGTAGTTTGTTCAGATTCAACATTCAAACACTGGTAGGAGCCTAACTAAAGATGAGGCGCTAACTGTTACTAGTAAAATTATTGTGTAAAATGTTTTCTGATAAAACTATAAAGTCAGTTCAATTGACTTTAGTATTTTTATTTTTATTTTTTACATTTTGAAAGGGGGAAGAAGTAAAGCATGTTATAAGGAGATAATAATAATAGGATAAGTTTTGAATTAACGAGCATCCCCAGGCTCCCAGGTGTGTCTACCAGGTGTTAACAGCACCTAATCAACCAATGAAGCCAGTCAGGCTCATTGCAGTAATATAAGTGCATTATTAAAACATTCATACTAGTTGGCAATTTATTAGGAACACCTGGTTAAAACTGATTCAGTGTAATAGGCTACACACAAATTTACCTACAGTAAATCCCTATATTATCCAATCTGTAATGACAAACCACAGTTGTCGATTAATCTGTTTGCTCGTTTTGTAGGAGTATAATACAGAGGTGCTTCTGCTATTTAGCCTATAATCACTGATATCAATAGGGTTGACAAAATATTGGAAACAGATATCTGTTTTTCCTGTTAAAAGGGTTTCCGGGAGTTTTTCCTCCATCAATGTGAGGGTCTAAGGTCAGAGGATGTTGTTATGATGCCATGTAAAGCCCTTTGAGACAAACTGTTTTTTAAAAATTAGGATAAAATTGCCTGGCCTTACCTGGCCTTATTAGTCCCCTTGATTACTAATAATTGTCATTGGGCCCCCAAAAGCCTTTCAGTTGATCAGTTGAGATTTTTAAACATTCGTGGACATGTGGGTGTCCCTTCTTCTGTCACAGTTTAGGGATTTTTTAAAAATGGGTTACATTGTAACTTAATAGTACATTTTAGTCTTGTTGTTTATCAGTTAATGGTCATTATTGTCTATTAAGTAGATAGTCAAGTTTGAGTACTAATGCTGTGAAAGAATAGACCTATACTTTGTCAAACTGAGGTGTTCAGTTAGCTGGTGTAGTGGTGTTCATGATATAAATTAAGTATTTTTGTTATCTAGGGCTGTCAACGAATGGCAGAAATGAGGTTCGAATATTGCCTCTTAAAAAAAACAGATATTCGAATAAAATTCGAATATCTATTTTTTCATATTTTCTCCAAAAATCAATACAAAGAGATAGACTTTTATAGCGGTAGCCTGTATTTATTATCAGCGCATGTCAAACACGTTTTGAACAGCTTACAGTTTGGGAAAACAGAGAAGCTGCTTCTCTCCAGACGTGACCACACAGACAGGTGTGTGTGTGTGTGTCTGTGTGAGTTACTACGGTTACCGCGGCGCTCCCGTCCCCCGGATATTCCTGCAGCTGGATTGACATGATCCGGTCTGAGACATGAAACTCGTGGACTGAGGAGTCGTCCTGCTGCGTCCTGCTGCGTTCTGCTCGTCACACCGACGACCGTGTATTTGTAGGAGGAAGTTGTAGTTGCTGTTGTTGTGGTTGTGCGCGTGAAGATAATTTAAAAAATAAATTATTAATATTCGAATATCATATTTTAATAATCGAATTTCATTTTTATTACTATAATTCGAATATACATTCGAATTTCAAATATTCATTGACAGTCCTATTGTTATCACACCTGCAAAGGGAGGTGGGGGGCTCTTATCAGTGACGTGACGTCTGTCTCAAAACATCCTGAGGTCACTGATATGAGCTGTCAGACTGTTGGACACACTGAAAGACAGATAGACAGACAGGCAGATAAGCTGGCAGGTAGGCCTATGTAATGGGGACGCTGACAGACAGCAGCCACACTGTGGAACTGCCGAGGAGACAGAAGGAGACCGTGAGGGATGAGCTGCTGGACAGGTTGGGCAGACTTTTGTGACTTTGCATTTATCAAACTGACATGGTATTTGGCATGAAAAAGAGACAGACAGACTGAGATGGTCCATGGTCAGGTCCAGAGGAACGTCTGGATCCGACAGGGCGAATACCTGCACTGTGTCGTTCTCAGTATAGAGCGAGGAGGAGGAGGAGGAGGAGGAGGAGGATGTGGGCTGGGGTCTTCCTCACTGCCTGGCAGATCTCCTGCTGTTCACACGGAGGGGAGGACTGTTTATTTAAGTGGCTCTGCATGGCAACCACTTACGATTGGCTCCTGTGAAAGCCTCCACTGGCTCAGCATGGAGATGGGGGTTGTTGGGGGGAGAACATCCATAGACGAATAAACACCAGCTGACACTCTCATCTCTTCTTCCTTTACCTTCCATCCACACTGCCCCTCCTCACCCTTTCCTTCCTGCATCGATACATGGTAATGCAGCTGCGGGTGTTATTGTATTATCTGAAAAAGTTCAAAAGGTTCATCAGTTTTAAACAAGTTCCATCATCATCATCATCCTCTGTTTGGATGCAGCCACCTCTTGCCTCATAATCTATTTCTGTATTTTTGTCGTCCCTCTCTCCTATTCCTACGAACATCCTCTCATAATACTGTCACCGGCCGCTTTTATTTAGCAGCTCTGACTGATGTCCAGACGTGAGTAATGTCTGTAGCCTTGAAAACTCCATCTGTATCACACACAGCCACCAGGGGCAGGTGATAGCCAGTGAAAGATCCTCTTACTTCTCATGGTTGATTAGATTTCCACATCACCCCACAAAACAACATTACTGATCAGAGAGCTGGCAAATGGAGAACCAACTGGAAAATAATTGATTACTGAAAAGGCAAAGGCAAATATAATCCACCCTCTTCATTTCTTATTGTATTACTGTAACAATGTATTGAATTGTAGTTTCAATCAGGAGTGCTTATTTCTTAAGAGTGATTCTGCATTTCTGTCCAAAAAAATAACCTTTACACTTAACAACTTCCAGTTCCACCAAAGATGCCTGAAATATATCTATGAAAAAAATCCAGTGTCCAGTGATTGATTGGAAGGGCTGTGTAACATTGCACACCGCTGACAAGGAAACACACAGTAAATCAGAGACTTTGACCAAACCAGTTGCAGTTTTATGTTTGCGATGATGGATGATCTCACTCTGCAAGTGCACGATCTGCCAAGGAATGGATGCCAGCAAATGGCCTCAGAGAGAGGAAAATATGCCTCTGTAACTATTCTGACAGTGCACAGACAACAGCAATATAAAACAACTGGATACTGACAATGAAAGAAACAAACTAAAAAGCAAAAAATCTTTCTCTTTTAGACATGGATGAATGTGAGAACGACTACAACGGGGGCTGTGTCCATGAATGCATCAACATACCAGGAAACTACAGGTGCACCTGCTATGATGGCTTCATGCTGGCCCATGATGGACACAACTGTCTAGGTAAGAACACACTTTGTTTGTTTCCTTCAGTGTGTGGGTTTGTGATAGTATGGATCCCTCATTCTCTTTACCTTTAAAATAGCTTTGGACACCATATACAAATAAGTCATGCCTTGTTTTGTTGTTGTTTCTGTGGGTGTATGTGTCCTCATGGCAAAATGTGGTCCTGGAGACGCCTTCTGTAGTTAGTGGACAGGCCGATAGCGGTACATCTGTCCAAATTGTTCTCATGAAACTTTACAGATGTGGAGTTAAAATCAAAATGAAAAATAGGATGCTGACATGCATCACGAAATGGTCTTTAATTTACTGCTGAACTTGGCAAATGATAAAATACTTGAGAGAAACTTGTGCTCAGTCAGGTTGGAATACAAATGTGTGTGCCATATAAAAAAAAAAGAACACTTTACATTGTTTTTCAGTAGCAATTTCAGCAGCATACCTTCATTAGACAAATCATTTTTTGTCTGAATTATGTCATTGCCACTTTAGATCTATGTATGCGGTTCCCACATTGGCAATCTAAATAGATATTGTGAACTTTGGATCCTCATATTTTAAATGCACTTTTGCATTTGTCTGCATTTGTTTAATACAGTCCAGTGTTTCCTCCAGGATTTTTTAAAAGAGTGGCGGCGAGGGCGAGGGCGAGGGCGACGGGGGGGGGGGGGGTGGTTGGGTGCGCGCGGATCGTTGGGGGGGGGGCGGGCGTCCAAATCCTCCACGGCCAGCTCGCGCCCTGCAGTGATGGTTTCGGCAGTAAGTCACACAGAGAAACACGAGACAATCCGGTCAATTTTCAAAATACAACACCGTGATTGACAAATACGTCGGATGGTCTGATGGTGGAGGGGGCGGATAGCAATTAATTAGCGTGATTTAGCGCGTATGTTTATTACCGTCATTAGCCTACCTGTCCATGTGCCCGTGTGTGTAAGTGCG
Organism: Trachurus japonicus; assembly: GCF_045865225.1. NCBI lineage: Eukaryota > Metazoa > Chordata > Actinopteri > Carangiformes > Carangidae > Trachurus > Trachurus japonicus. The sequence goes on from NC_140929.1 coordinate 22,939,831, forward strand.
TGTGTGCGAGAGAGAGTCGCGGCCCCACAGAGTTGTTAATTAACACTGGATGCACTGGGTGATAAGTTTCGTTTTTACTGAGGAGGAACGCTGAAGAACTCAGCTGTGATTGAAAAGAAAAGCACCTAAACCCAGTCGAGAGTTGTAACTATGTAGTGGAAAGGGTGCAAAGTAATGGTAACTGGTAGTGGAAAGCCTGCTTTACATTATTTTAACATAAAAAAAAATAAAAAAAAATCATCATTCTGAAGGTGTGGCTGCTTTTATTTTGCCGTGGCGGTGCGCCACGATCAATTACATGTAGCGGAAACCCTGCAGTCAAATCACTGCAGGTGTCTAAATGCAGGTAAACCTGCTAAAGAAAACATGATTGGCTCCCCTCCCATTGCCAGTGAATTAGGAACAGTTTTTTTCTGATAAGCAATAGGCACCGCATGGAGCCAGCGACACTGTCACAGCAGTTATTTCAGTCTCTTCAGGTCAACAACGACTGAGTGATGCTCGGGTGCTGCTGGAACAGAGATACATGGAATCTGTGTTACTAACAGGCAACATGCATCATAGCAACACGCTGGAAAAGGAAACAATGTTTCCATCACTTCTGATCGTAGCTGGACTTGATAAATACCCATGACTACTGCAGAGTCATTTGACCTGGGAATGAATGCTGATTGTACCCTTCCCCACTGAAGACAAAAGCCAGATGTTAGAGGGTGTTAGTGGGTTTTTGGCCAGTATGAAAGGAGCTCAAGTGTGCATCAATGTTCATCTGTGCTTGGTGTGTGCTGGTGAGTGTTTGGGTTTGTGTCTATACATCCATATAATTCACTATATGAATAGATATGTCTGTCTGTCTGTGGTTAAGAGAGTGTGCTTGTGCATGTGTCCCTGTATCTCTTAAGCCTGTCTGGCTCAGTTTGCCTTTCTCCAGAGAGACCCTCTGTCATCGTTTGGAGGATTTCCATGATTTGTGTTGTTTTATGCTCCTTTCCCTGTACTCTTGGGAGGGCGGTCAGGGTTGAAGAGTTCTCCTACAGATATCTGGCTGTAGTCATTACTAACATATCCAACCCATTTAGCCCCAGTGCTGCCTTACTGACTTATTGTCAGCCAGACTAATGCTTTTTCTGCTCTTTGCAAAACGTAGTTGTGCACGGGTGTGTGCGCAAGCAGATTTCATCCCTCAGTCGTCCCCTCTTGATTGATGAGAGCACAATGAAATCAGAAACATGAAAACCGTGTCACTTTGGAGGCTCTTATTCTTTGGTGGGATACGGTTTGGCATTTATAAGCGTTGTACCTCATGCCTGGAACCTTTGGAACCTTTGGAGAAATTGAGTGCTATTAACGACAGCCAGCAGTGCAGAGTAGCTGTTTAGTTGTGGAAGCACTTCAGAGGAATGACTCTCAGACAGTTGAGATAAAGCAGAAAGACACTACACCGTCAGAATTAAAATTTTCCTCCATGCACATACATGGCCAAAGATGTCAATGGAAGTGACTTTAAAAAAGTCCATTGATAGAAACTACAACAGTTCTGACAGCACCAGTGTTGGGCCTCAGCCAACTGAAGATGGTGAATGAGATCACATGTTCATAGACAAAAGAGGGCCATTTGAACTGAGTTATCCAGGATCCTTTACCCCATAACTATGTGGTCATTATGTGGCCAACCAGGCCAACAAACCCAGCTGTGCCCCTTCTTCTCTCTCCTGCTCCCTCCGGCTGTAGAAACAACTGAACTCTGGCTCAAAGCAGCACTGCTGGTCCAAGGCACCTTCTTCTCTCTAGTCCTCCACACTCAATAGCAGCAAGGCGCCAAATCCCACCTGTACCTTCTCTACACTTAGGTGCACTCCTTTCCCTTGGTTTCACCAATCTGGCATTTTAAACAGTAGTCTGATACCATTTTTTCTTTCCCGATACCGATTCCAGGACTGTGAGTATTGGTCAATACTGATACCAGTGTGTTATAGGGCTGTCAAAGTTAACGTGTTAACGTGCCATGTGAGTAATCTGGAAACAATAATGTGTTAAAAAAAATAACGCACAATTAATCCCGTCACATGACTAAGGTAGAACATGTCCCCATCGGGTTTGACATCCGTCTGTTGAAATACGGTAAGGATTAAATAGTGCCTCCGTTTTGAATCAATACTCGTATTTCCATCTGGAATGCAGCAGCATCTGACCTGCCTCTGTGGAGACCAGTCCCACTCTGCCTCTGATCAGGTAAAACTCTGTCATAAGTGGTTTGATCACAGACAAGAGTGGGAAAAATCAAACTCTTGGTTTGACAGTGTCAATGCTATTCACTATCAGACAAAAGCCTGTGATTTTGTTTATGAAGGTTGAGGTGCAGACAGATACATATTTATTGATTTAATACACTAATCAAAATGTAGTGCTGAAAAAACAACTATGATGCGTTATTATTTTTCACCCATCATCCATAAAATTGCGTAAAATTCTAATGGATTAACTGTATAAATTGCATCCTTCAACACGATATGAAAGAATAGAAGACAATACAAGTAATATTTGTATAATTAATTAGTATTTTAATCGTGATTAATCACAGAGTATTGCAATTAATCAAGTACATTTTTTGTATAATTCGTTTTTTGGTTTACTTGAATGTTGTCTTTATTAGTCTGATTTTGCTAGAGATGGTCCTTTTATCAGTCTGAGAGGCTAGATATACAGATAAATCATTAGATACAATGGTTAAATAATAGATATACAGATAAATCATTAGATACAATAGTTAAATAATAGATATACAGATAATATATTATCTAGTCTCTCAGGCTGATAAAATAACCATCTCTAGCAAAATCAGACAAATAAAGACAAAATACAAGTAAACCAAAAACAATCTATTGAATAATGTGTTGCTGATCCAACATCAAAAGCAATCAGCCCTTAGACCAGGTAGGAGCCAAGCATGTGTGGTGGCATTTTTCTTCCTATTTGGGCCTTTACTTTTCCTTCTCCACATGTCGCATCATCCCCTCAAGTCCTGTAGTCGGTGGAGAGCAATTGCAGCACCCGGCTCCAAAACATGCAGCTGCCTTGATCTCATGAGGTTATCGTTGCTACGTTTGCATGACATCAGAACACATCACTCAACAATCATTTCAAGAAATGAACGACTTCCTGAAATTTACAGCAGTCAGTCTGTGGAAGTAATCTGGACTGACGAGGACGGATTGATACATTATGTTATGAAGATTAAAAAATGCTTGGAGATGAACAGTTGAGTAAACAGGAAAGATTTAGTCTAAGAAAGATGCTGACTAAACTCAGGGAGGAGAAGAAAGGAAGGGCTCCTGGAAAATGGAAATGGGTGGAACGCTTTTATTTCTTGGAAAGGTTTTGTGACTTCACTGTCTCTCTCTTACTCCAGTTTCTCTTTACTTTTCATGGAGACATCATTAAACATCAATGGATGGAGGGATAGAGATGAGCAAGCAGTAAACCCAGATGATTATCAGGTAGAAAAGGAGTTGAGTTGAAGTAGAGAATAAAGAATCTGTACATACTTTTTACAAAGTATGTTTGTGTCACACTTACACACACTGTGCAGTTAGGGGTTCATAGTCTTGCTCAAAGACACTTTGACATATAACTATATGGTGCTAATTCTTGTGTAATTAATTATAACGGTAATCAGAGTAGATAATAGAAGAGTAGCAAGAGAGCAGCATCTTTTGGTAATGAATGTCGCAAGAGTATCCCCACCTCAGGGAACATCCTGGTCTTGGAGGAGAAAACTTGATGGATAGGTTTTGGATGTTGTATCTCAATTTGGACTGAGTGATGGGTCTGGACTCTGGACTGTGTCTGAAAACTCTTGACAGGCAGAGCAGCTTTTCTCCTTAAATCTGTCATGCACACACTAAAAATGGAGCTGGTTGTTTGACCTTGCCAGCACCTCCAAAAGTGACAACATACTATGACATCTTCAGATAGCTAGCCAAACTGAGAACGCCAAAAGCCGTCTTCTTTTGGAGCACAAAGGTTTAGAAATGATCTAGATCATTGATCTGATGTTTTTTGATTTGTCATCTTATGGATCATTTCAACTGGATAACTGTATTATTTTTGATTTATATGACTCAGTTCATGCTTGGTTAAGTTTTTATACAGTGCAGTGAACGTTTTCACATCAAGGACCTTATGTTTATAGAATTTTGGCTTGAAGAACGCTTTTTGTTTACTACAAAAAGCGTTCCCATAAGAGACCCATAATTAAAAATAATAATACATTCTGTCAATGTTTTACTCATTATGAATTATACTGAAAACAAAATATTCCTCTTTTGGTCGGGGACCCCAAGTAACCTTAACAATGGCCGCTGAGGGTCCCAGGACCCCACTTCCAGAACCACAATGAATGTCTTGTATGGTCTCAGTTCAAATTGCTTCCTGAAATACATCAGTCACTCCACATCTCAATAACAAAACCCATCTGTTTAAATGTATGGCTGTTGAAATGACTGAAAATATTATTATTGTGGTTATTATGTGGTTCACTCTGGCACTATTAAATGTTGGAGATCAGATTTTTTTAGAGCATGTCACTTGAATTTCCATCCCCATAAAACAAAATGCAGAAGTACATAAATAGAACAGATAGACAGGATTTTGGCAGTCTGTGGACAGCAGCGTCCCGGAGATTAGGGTGTATTCCAGGTACGATGCTTGTTACGTAGGCTCAGTCTATATTTAGTCCACTTACAACACTGCAGATTTGGGATTGCGTTCCTATGTAATGACTCATGGATACCGTACCATCAGCAGCCTCTCTCATGCTTCTTGTTTACTGTAATCACTAACTGTAGAGATAAATACTATCCTGTGATGCATAGTAACCATATAAACAGAAACTGGCATGTCAGCCTATTATAAAAGTGCAGCTCAAGCCCCCTGCTCCAACCGTCTGTGTTCTCACTTCCTGTCAAAACGGACCATTGTGTTTATTAGAATGTCTCACATTCAAGTGTCTCATCAAGCAGGAGATTTACTGTATGGGAAAGGGCTCAGTCTTTGCACACATACTTGCTCACCCAATTGACACATGCGTACACAAATTTAATGCTGGCAATGTGTGTACCTCCGCAGACTCTTGTATGATGAACGGTCCTAACATCATACATCTGTGCTGCGGCTTGAATCAGCTGTGATGAGTTCAAAGATGCTGTAAATTCAACTCATCTGTCTTCCATGACTGATAGAAATGTAGAACATGCACAAGTGTAATCACTCTGCTTTCTGACTCATAAATCATAGCTGGGAATACAGTGTCAAGCCCCGCAATGTCTGTTCGCGGAAGACATTTGTCAAAATGCGCTTTTAGGTTCAGATCCTTTGGTTTGATGGCAACAGAGGCTGCAGATCCTGAAGACTGAAGCTTAGTGCAGTTAAATCACCATCAAAGCTTCTTTTGAAAACAGCTTGTTTGTTTCTCTGTAAAAGTTCACACTCAATTTAAGGTCTCATTTTTCTCACACACTCTGGGCCTTAAACCATGCTGTGGGTTTTAATAGACCTAAAGAATGATATTCAGAAACCTCAGATCCTTGTGGTGCTCTGAACAAGCCTCAGATGACCAATTGTTGTGGAAATCGGTTTGCGTGAGCGTGCAGAAAGCCAACTCCCAGATGCACTGTGTCAACAAGTTAGTGCACTAATTGATTTAAGATTGCCTAATTGTTCTCTGATTAAAGAGCGGTGCTGCTCAGTCTCTTTCTTCCTTTTGATTTTGACTTTATTTATTTAGTTTTTGGCGTGGAAACAGCTGGGCTCAATGTGTCGCTCGGTCTGTGCCCTCTGTGAAGGTCTGGTGCAATCGCGTGAGTTTATTTTCCTTCCGATGTGTCCTTTTCATGTGACGGCCAGATCTGAGAGGTGGCTGCGCAGCAGGGAGCCGGTGATCACGGCATGTCACAGAGCGCTCTGACGTTTAACACACAGGACTTGAGAAAGACTTTGACAGGCTCACATGGAGCTATCAAATACACAGTCATCAAAGCCACTTGAAAAAGTCAGGGACACACAGCAAAGTGGAAAATCAAGGAATTCATTTTAGAAATGGATTATTCAGAAAAAGCAAAAATCTTCGCACATCTATTTCTCAGGCAGGTGCGTCGGAGGGCGACAATCAAGTCCAAATTAGAAAAAGAAGAGTTCCCGCACACTATGCGGGAACTCTTTTTCAGAAATGGATTATTGGAACACCACCAGTTATGTTATGACCATAAATATAATGTATGATGAAGTTTTAAACCCTGCTAACACTTTCTATACAATACCATACATCATAGTCAACGTCATGAGTGTTTCTACCATGGAACTGCAATAAACCAAAGTCTCAAAAAGACAAAACCTGAAGAACCAATCCTGTGGGGCAGAGAGCAAGAAATCAGCATTAGTACAACCGCAAACACAGTTAGGAGCTGGCAGTGAACCAATACCTACGCTAACCGTTCTGAAAGGTCTTCTAGTTGCGGATTTTAGTCACAACAAACTCCTGAACCTCAAATATGTGGCTGAGGCTCTGATGTATGGACACTGCTGTTCCAAATGCCAGTCGAGTGCAAGTAGTGGTGGTGTAGCCTGAAGTAAGTGTAGATGTATTTATTCCGGATGCCCAGATTCAAACTTTGGAGAGGTACTTCAAACAGAATCTGAAGCAAATAGAATAGTATGTTTTAACAGAGAGACCTCGACCAAGCAGCATTCTCCTATGCTGAAAATGAAGAACCAAATGGCCACTTGAGGCTGTCTCTAATAGTAAGCCAGTTCATAGACTCCCATGCTGCACCCGTGCATATGTAAGGGCGTGCTGATTTGATTGACAGTTCATACACCAAGGTCTTGGCTCCATAAGTGCCGCTCCTGTTTGCCCATTTTTGGAATAGCTGCTGGTTCAGCAGAGTCGGGTACAGGCAAGATGGTGATGATAGAAATGCCCATCTTCTGTACTGAATCCCCCCTCAGCAGAGAAACGAAAGACAAATTGAAAAATTCACATGCAAAGAACATTATATCAACTTGATTTGTCTAATCCTATTTTCAGAAAAATAAAAATAAAAATCTAAAAGTCCTGTTTGTATTGCCTCCACTATGGCCCAGTTATATACTGTAACCCACTGAGACCTACTTTGTTTGTCAGGCTCAGGCTGGTGAAACTAAACTTGCACTTGTCTAGTCCTGCATCAGATGGAGGACTGAGGACAGTCGCTGTGTCGCCCGTCTCTCACAGCAGAGTGAAAGGATTAAGAAGGGATCACTTCACAGCCTGTGGGTAACCCCTCTATGGTTTGTCAAACGCATCCTGGGTGGGTCTAAACAAAGTTTAACACAAGTTTACACAAGCAATCAAACAAAACAGAGAAGCTCAGTTGAAACTTGCAAAAGAGCCACATTGCTTTTTATTCAAAAATGTTGGCAGAGATCATTTTGACTTGGAGATGGCTGCATATCTCTCTCTCTCTCTCCCTCCAGCCTGACAATTAAATGTGTCAGTCATGTTAATGACATCAGTTAAAACATGACATTCGCCTGTAATAGTGTTAGAAGGTTTTCTTCCTTTCTTCTTTTTTGACTCTGTTTATTGATCAAAGGAAGGAAATAGTTTTTAATATAACCTGATTTATAATAGGGTATAGGCAAAATAAGCGAAGCTTCAGCCTACACCTTTTCAGTCTAAATGTCTATTGTACACTTATTGTTTACTTTGATTTGCATATCTTCCGTTTTGTTACTTTAAAAAAAAATGTTTTAGACCTTGTTTAGCTCATGTATTTATGTTGAGCTGTAATTTCTACAAAGATTTGCCCTGTCAGGACCGAAATAAACTAAACTAAACTCTAAAAAAGAAAAGAAAAGGCTTGATAGAGTTCAGTGAGGACCTTGTGACTTCTGCTGCACTAATAGACCAAATTCACAATAAGAAGCTATTTTCCTTTTGTTCCGGAGCAGGATTGCGAGCCAGGGGACATAAACGCATGGCCTTAGTGTAAGAGCTGTGTAATTAGTGTTGTTGAAATAGTGGTAGAGGGTGGTACGGGGGAACACTTCAGCAAATGAAGGGATACAGTTGTTTGGCAGAAGCTGAAATGGCTCTAAACAACAACCTCCACCTCCACAGCTGTGGTGTCTGTGGTGCTCCTATCATCCACTCTCCTTCTGTCCTCTGGGTGATGTCCTCCTATCCTGTGAATGAAGGAGCATTAGTGCTGGCTCCTGCTTTGCTCTTGGTTTTTAAGATCTCCTTGGAGCCCATCTCCCACTTCCTTCAATTCATGTATGAGCTGAGATGACGAGGGTAGGGAGAACAGTTTGACAAAATGAATGTATCTTTGTAGCTTGGTCTCTAGTGGACAGTATACAGTATCTGTATTACTGGCTATTACTGGAGTGTGAGGCAAGCAGGAAAGGATTGAGCAGATGAACTGACCCTAGATTAAAAGCACAGACTGGCCTGTCCCCTGTCTGCTGCCCTTACCACCAGGGATAACCTGATGTTCATTCCAGTGGAGAAAGGCAGATGGACAGGAAGAGACAGTTTGTCTGTTATGTGTTGATGGTCGGTGGAATAAAAGGCTACATGGTAGAGGGAGACAAGTGGAAGCTGAAACAGACAAAGAGTGGGTGCCAAAGGGATCATCATGTCAGCCACGGGCATTAGGTTCTCAGGTTGTTCATCCATCTACCCATTCTTGTGAACACGATATCTCAGTAACAGCTTTAGGGAACTTTTCAAAGTTAACACAAAACACAAACAAATAAGGATGAACTCTGTCTGGTAACGTTCTGTTATTATCTCATAGCGTGGTGAATGTGCAGGTCACAACTTGTCCACCAGAGCGTTTTGGAGTTGCTGGGTTGTGTATTTGATGAGTTTGATGAGGGAAACCAAGAAATCCCATCAGCCTCTGTAGCGTAGCTCTGAGCAGCTCGCGGCTCTGCTCCGCTGTTCTAAAAATAGCTTACACCGACTATTAAAGGGACAACGAGGAGTTTCTATGCGGTTATAAAAAAGTCTCACGTTAATGTGGATGAATCTCCGCTACATCCATTCTATATCCATTTTCGATAAATATATCGTTCTGTCTCTATCGTTATTTTGTTATTATTAGTTTTGGCGGAAATGCTGGTCGAGCCGACCAGTGTTTCCTTCGCGGCGAGTCATGAGAATAACGCAGCCGAATCGCCGTTTATGGTCGGAACTACGACGGTATGTGAACCTCTTTGAACCTCTGACTTTAATTATTGGTGAATGAAAACATGAGTCCGTCTTGCGCTGGTCAAATAATTTTACGGTGCGCGCGGAGGCTCATAAATGTAGTGTGAAAACGCTTTGCTTTTCCAAAACTCCTCGTTGTCCCTTTAAAAGTAACGAACCTACTCCTAAAACTATAGGGATTATGGCAAAATGTTGAACTATCCCTTTAAAGCAGATAAATTAGAGCTAGGTTGGTTCATGTCCAGTGTGATGAAAGCAACATGTCAGCTGACATCAGCCGTGCGCCTCCCTGACTGTCTTTTCCTTCTCTCCTAACAGCAGTGTGTCTGTGTTTGTGTAACCTGTCTGCTAGGTCAACCTCAGCCTCAGACTAAACACAATGCAAAGTCGTCCTGGTCAGGCACAGGGTTCACACACACGCACACAGCAGAGCAGAGCAGAGCGACTCTGTTTGATCCCTGTTAAAGTCAGTCAAAGGTGTCACATATTTCCAGTTCACTACAGTCCTGTCAGAATGCCCTATTGGAAATGAACTGGCCTTTTAGTGGCACTGTGGGGCCTATAAATGCACCAGCACACCAGTACGGGCACATAACCAACCGCCAGCACCAACTCTTGACCCCTGTTACCAGCCTGTGCCAGGTGTTTGATTTGGTCACCTGTGGTGCCAGGATCAGCCGCCTGTTAGGACGCCCTGTCTGGCCTGTGTGTGTGTGTGTGTGTGTGTGTCCTCCTGACATTCCTGACTTAGGTGCCACTGCCATCCCACCTGATGTTTCCCGGCACATGAACTGTCGCTGACCAACTGTGTTTGTTTATGAAGTCTAATGGTCTGGTGTTTGAGCGTGCTGTCATGGCTGACCTTTTCTCTGTCTCTATCTCTCCATCCAAACAGATGTGGATGAATGTCAGGACAACAATGGCGGATGCCAGCAAGTGTGTGTCAACACCATGGGGAGCTACGAGTGTCAGTGCACAGAGGGCTTCTTCCTCAGCGACAACCAGCACACCTGCATCCACCGCTCTGACGGTAAGACTGGCACACAGAGACGGTGACGTGAGAGAATGTGAGCTGGTTGTTTCCACTTGATGAAAATCAATCACTGCAGAGGAGCAAAGAGAACACAGAGTTGAACTTAAGGGTTATATAAAGCAGCTTGATGCGTGTTGCTCAACATTTAACAAAACAAAGGGATTATGTTGTCTTCAATGTTACACTTTGCAAGAATGACTTGAGAATGTTGCATTAGTTTATTCAGGTGGGGTGAATTCCCTGTCTTTGACTGAGTGTGTCAGAATGTCGGGGTCAAGTTTAAGGTTGTTTGGAGTCTCTCTGTAGCTGTTTGTGTGTCTTCTGTAGCTTTCAGCATCTCAATGGAGTTGTTTTTAGTTACGTGGTCAGCTCGTGTTTCTTTGCAGTGCTTTTGCGTCAGACAAGATGTTTTGCTTTTTCTCATAGTTAAGTTGTCTTCTCACCCTCTACTTTTGTCTCTTTAGCCATTGTATGCATTTTTGTTGTTTTGCATTACTTTCTCCTAATTTTGTGATTTCTTATGCATTTCTTAGTTGATTTGTGTTTCTTTTTAGCCATGTTGTGTCTCTAATTATTTTACATTTCATTTTAGTTTGTGTGTTTTGTTGTTGTTTTGGGTCTCTTTGTGGTGAGATTGTGTGTCTTGGTATCTGTTTTATGTTTCTTGGTTGTCATTTTGTGTCTGTTTGTTGTCAGCTTCCATCCCACTGCAGTTGTTTGTGTCTCTGTGGCTGTTCTGCATTTCTTTGTGGCCAGTTTGTGTGTCTTGTAGTGCTTTTGTTTTGATAGTTGCTTTACATTTCTTTGTAGTCATATTGTATCTCTTTGTAGTCACTGTGCGTCTCGTTGCACCTCATTGTAATCCTTTAGCCTCATGTTGGAGTTGTTTTGCCCACTTTTTAGTATTTATTTGTGTTATATTGTGACTGTTGTGGTTTTAGCTCTCAGGTTTGTCCCATTCCTCAATCCTTTCCTCAGATTTGGATTTGACCTAAAACATTCCAGACACGACACTTGTGTTTTGCCAATAGTGAAACAAACACTTGACAAGTTACTGATGATAAGTAATTTCCCTTCATACAAATGAGTGTCTTCCCTATGCAACAGCAGCCTGAGGAGGACACTGCTGCTGTCGGCATTTTTATTCCCTTTTGTGGGCTTTTATTAGGCCATATTAGAGTAAAATGTCCAAACATAATACAGGAATGTTAATTATATCCTTTGCTCTGTGCAACGGTGCCTGTAGTAAGCCCAGCAGCTTCCTTGTGTCTAAGTAATTTCCCCTGTCTGTGACCTGTGTGTAGCTGTCAGACAGATGTGGGATTTGAGGGTGCTGACATCAGGTCTGTGCCTTGGTCTGTTGCCCTCTACACCCACACTAATAGACACTGGGTGCGATGTTTGGCATCCAAAAGCCGGTCGGATTTCTTTCAGTCTTTTGACCCCACTATCCCGGCGTCCCTGACCCATTACTCCTGTCACGTTTAATTTATGGGCTCGACAAGGGTTTCGCTGAGGGAGCTGTGATTCTGAGGTGAGGAGGCGTTGCTTTCTCCTTCCCACCACACACACTTTCTCTTAAGCACAATACACGCATGCATACAACTGTGAATGGAGACAGTGTGGCAGTCAAGTTCAAAGACATGAGAGGACAGTCATCTGTCATCTTTGTAACGGCACAAAACGGAGACGCAGGAGGAATGTGGTGAAGGGTGAAGACTGAGGGGGCAGGAGAAGGATCAAATAGAGGAGGAGGCGGCGCCCGAGTGACCTCCCCTCTGTCCCCTCCCTCTTTACCCTGGGCACTCACAGTTCTGGTGCGGTCAGTGCAAAGGCGTGTTAGGAGCCAGTGTCAGGATGTTAGAGGATTCTCTGTGGAGATGCTCAGAGAAAGAGGGGAAGGAGACACAGAAATAGACGTGTGTTTGCTCTCTGGAAACCCCAGAAACCAGCACATGAATACATCTCCCTTTTCCTCTCTCTCTCTTCTGCTTTCCTTCAAAACTGTTTTCTACTAGTTTTGCCCCAGCTCACAATGATGGAAACACACTGAAACAAACCAAGAAACACTATTTATGTGGAAAAGTAAATGGGAAGTCAAATGGAAAAGGTTTCATGGTCTGATTTCCCATTTTCAACCATAAAAGATCACATTTCCTTACCCTTTAAAAAAGGCCAAAACTTTAATCAAACTGTTTTTTTAATTTTTTTATCATGAGCAAAGCTCTCCGTGTTTTCCTCCATGTTGTAAATATTTTCCAGATCAAAGCTGTTACTGTGTCACGGTGTAATTCCTGCTCCTGTCAGAGGGATGTTCACGGTAAACAAGCAGTGAAGATGCTTGTGGTATATTGCTGTTCCCCAGCCTTCAACCACCACCACACGGCCCTCCACCCCATCCACAAATCCTCAATCAGACACTTGTGTCCTCTTCCCTGTCCCGGACAGGAATAGCAGCAGCATCTCAGCGACCCACAGGAATCTCTTTGCACACTTTTTTTTTCCATCCTCCACACCGTAGCTCACTTTGCTCCTGTTTTCAGCCTGTCTCTTCTTTATATCATCTGTTTCTCTGTGACTAAATATCTTCCAGACTTTCCCTGGAAGTTTGTACTTTTATTCATTTATTTCATTTATTATTAACAGTAGAAACTTCAGATCCAGTGTTGGAAATTTACCAAGTGCATTTACTTTTACTAAGTACAATTTTGAGACACCAACTCACACTTTACTTGAGTAGTTACTTTTCAGGCTAGGATTGTAAAAAGTCAGATTATATACTGTAGGAACCTTGAATTTAATTTTTTCTCCACCCACTTAATCTCTCAGACCGCTTCAATGTATTTAATGAACCACTGGACTGGGGTTCGAATCCTCGGCTAGGAGCCGCTGGATAGCTGATTTATATAATGTTGTGAAAACCAACTCCAATGTCAGCAGCTACAAGAATGAAACCTTTACTTGCAAGTACATGGGTATGTTTACAGCAATAAATGATCTTTTAAATGATCTCAGTGCTGTGCTTCTTCCACAACTGATCAGATCATCTCATGTAGGTGAACCTCACATGTTAACTTAGAGGGTTTTGTGAAGTGATTGTGACAGGGTCATTAAAATTAATTTATGTTCAGTTAAAATTCAGAGGTCCAGTCAGACAAAATTCCCTCAAAACTCTGTAACATTAGTTTCTCTCAGCCATTTTTATAATAAACAGCATTAACAATTAATTAATTAATTAATTAACTAAACTCCTCATCTTCTCTTCCTCTGTTGTATCCATCTTTCTGTCATATTTCTTCAACCCACACTCTCTCAGTGTACATTTCACTGTGATTGGGTGAGTCCAGCCATCCGACCGGTTCAGTAAAGGCTAGAAGAAGTTGCCCCGGTTGCCCCAACATGGCCCCGACGTTTTCTGAAGTTTTATTTGTATTTGCGCTTTTGTTGACCCACGCATCTTTAATGTTGACTTGTCGCTCTTTGCCTTGCCAGAATGTAACCGTGTGTAATATGCTGCTGCTCAGACGACGATGACAGTCTCGTTAAGTCATTATAGCCTCATGGCCACTGATACTCTAAACCAGAGGAGCTGTCTCATTGTGTCTCAAGTGTCTTTACTCAGCTCCTGCTCTGCCACCTCAGAGTGTACAGTGCTTTGAGTGTGTATATTGAGTGTGTGTGTGTGTACTGTTTCACCTGGATTTTCTCTCCAGAATATAAAATATGCCACGCCCACAACCAGACTCAAGCCATCTTTCCCCAGTGTGTTGACCTCATCAATGTCCTCTCCAACAACCTGTGGAGAGCCTTTATGCAGCGGAGCTTTTAATTGGCTGGCATATGATGACGATGTGTTACACCAGTCTGCTGAAAACATTTAGCAGGAAATAGGCTCGTCCTCTGTAGTTCATCTCACCTTAACGTGCCGCATTCACCACAGCAGCAGAAGAGAGTTCAGATCAGTCTGGAAGATAAAAATTATTGCGTTAGACAGTTTTGTGCGTGTGTGTGAGAAAAAGAGACAGTTTGTGTTAGATTGTTGCTTTGCATATGGTAAGTGTCAGCTCGCGGCTCATTTCTTTCTCCCTGACACTCGCCTGGGGGATAATAAAGCCTAGCAACAATTGTTTGTTCCATTATGGTGTGTTTCCACTCTGTTGTGCTTCTCAGCTCCGTCTGAAGCACATCCAGGCAAGAACCAAAACTTTGGCCTGTCAGTTGCTAAACATGAGTTGGGAAACAGCTTTCCGAGCAAATGTTCCTGATCTGTCATGACGTGGAAGAGCTATGAGCACATGAGTCAGGTATGGCTCACAGGCCCAACGGTGACAGCCATGCAGGACAGAGGAGCTCATTTCATTTTTTTTTTTTTTAATTTGGGGATGAAAAATACAAACGTGTCAAACAGTGAACAGTGAAAGGCCGGGGCGACCTGCTGCCCTCAGAAAAAGGATTAATTTTTGTGCAGAGGGGCTGCTATAAATAATTGCGGTGTAGGTGTCATTTCATAAGAACGGTGAATGAAACTCTGGATTGTTCACTGTTTTGCAGTTGTGTGTGATTTGCAGCAGCCGTGCTGATCAGTTGCAAAGTAGTGTTAGATATCGCACCGATGCCTAAGAGTTGACCAGGTCTGTCTTTGGGTGTGATTTATGAATTGTGCCTTTTGGACAATGCAACCACGGCCAAAACCGAGTGAAAACAATACGCTTGTAAATTCTTCCCTGAGCTCAACACCAAAATTCCTGGCAAAGTTGGAGTTGGCAGTGAGTTGTGAATTCTAAACACCATCTCATGCGGACGCGACGACTGGCGCTCCAGGAGAATGTTGGGTCTCTGTGTGTGGATTAGACGATCCTCAACAGTGGACTGTGGACAAGAAAAATACACTTTTTTTTTGATTGGAAAGCAATTGAGAGCGAACCCTGACACCGTAGAGGTTCTCCTGATAGTCTGTAGTTAAGATACATTTTTAAAATTCCTTCCTGTTTGAGTTTTTCCTGACAGTTTGAAAATCATTAGGTGGGCGCTGAGCCCTGTGGGGGAAACAGTGGCTCCATGTGATTTACGGGCCAAGCCGGCAGTGATGAAATTGGCCCGTCAGCAGCTCCTTGAAGGATTTATTTAATGGTTGGGATTACAATTAACAGGAGGCAATGGCCCGATGCACGGTGCTCCAACATGCAGGGCACTTACAAGACACGGAGCGCAGCAGTTGATAACTCTTGTACATGCTTGTACACGTATGTGATACATTTACAGCTGGATGTATTTTTTATAGATTTTTCATGAATTCACTGAGTTAGTTCAGTTGAAGATCAATCCACCGTTTTCTGCAAAACACCAGGAGCAGAACACTCAGTCTTCTAAAGTCCAAAATGCCATCTTCAGATTTCTCTCCAGAAACTGAAGATGAAACAAATGAGGAACCTGGGAAACATAACTCAATGATTTGTGATCTCAAATCATATTTTGGAATCACATTTTGAGAGAGCAGCTTGAGAAATGGTCCCCTATTGTCATTGGATAAAAAGGTTTCATGTCATATAAAGGTGAAAGCGAGCCTTAAACCCAACCATCAGGAATTGATGTCACATAATGACCTGTTGTTACTTGAAGTGTCCAGTATGGGACATTTAAGACCATTTGCTATTTATAAGCAAATTAATATCAAAGTTAAATCATTAATTTAGATTGATTACAGTGAATATTTTAGGTTAAAAGCAGATCACATCTGTTTTAATAATCTTCAGTATGACTCGTGTGAGGACTTTGTTTTTGTCAGATATTATAAAGCTACAAAGCCAAAGATACTCAGATACTTACTTAGATAATTCTATCAGTCAGGTATAGACTGATTATAAATGCTAAATGGGGGGAAATGCAACACATTATGTATACACTCTGTATACACCATGTGTTGAGAGAGAGGACGGCAGTGGGAGTAGGGGATGGGGGAGGGGTGCATGTTGGGGGGGGAGAGAAAGAGAAAAATAAACACAGAGAGACAAACATGGTGGAGTGGACCGATGGAAGCTTCATGTGTTTATTTGAAGTTGTGCAAGGAGAGGAAGCAGACTGAAGCTGAGGCTGCTGCAACACACACACACACACACACACACACGGATGCACAAACATGCATTCATGCACAAACACTCCCACACTGACACATGCACACCCACGAGCACATCCTCTTCGTGACGGAGGAATTCTCACTTTAAACAAACCAAAGCAGGATATTGGAGGCGCGGGGAGCTTTTAAATGACAGCCTGGGGGCATGTGGGAACTCTAAGTACAGGGAGCTCTGTCTACCTGCCTCTTATCATCATCAATTACAAACATCATCAAAAGCTGCAAACACTACACCTGTCACACTCCTCCACACGGAGAGAGAGATCAGATAGCGTGCACCAAGCAGGTCATCAGTTTATTGTACCTCCAGTGAGTCAGTTTGACGTAGGAGGAATCAGAAAATAACCCAGATCAAGTCTTATTTATTTATTTATTATCCGTGACAGGAGGCTCCGTCATGTGCTGTGTATTTTAGTGAGACCTTTCTGGCCTGGCCCCCCCCCCAACAAGACAAACAATGACACAATTCAAAAGTGATTTTAGAGTTGCTGAAATATAAATCCACCCCAGCAACATCCTGTCTGTACGGGCAATGTGCACACAAATGTGTTTGTGAGACTTTTGAGTCATACGTTAGCTGGCAGACAAACAGTAAAGCTTTTAGTTAGCGCGCCTGTCTTTGGACAAACCCTGGTTTGTTACCAGCAGGCATCTGTCGCAGCCACAGTTTTAACTGCATGGCTTATTTGTTTCTCATCTAGGAACTGGCACTGTCATTTAATGGGCCGATGTGAATAAAACAGAGGATGTGGAGATAAACTGATAGTTTTAGGTTTATTTTTCAAGTACTTCATGCATATTGGGATAAATTCTGTGAATGAACACACAAAGAAACAAAGTCATCATCAAAAATTGTGACGCATGGGGCGTCGCGTGGCGTAGTGGTTAGAGCGGGCGCCCCATGTATAGAGGCACAGTCCTCGCTGCAGTCGGCCCTGGTTCGAGTCCCGTGTCGGGCGCCATTTACTGCGTGTCATCCCCCCTCTCTCTACCTCCCCGTTTCCTGTCTGTCTCAACTGTACTATCCATAAAGGCATAAATGCCCAAAAATATATATACTTAAAAATTGTGACGCATGCTCTACAGTAGTTGGCATCGATAACCTTTAATGTCACATCTCAGCACTGGAGTTGTGGCCTTTGTGTTTGTGGTTTTATCCTGAACTTTCCTCCTCTGTTGTCTGAGGTCCTTGACATCCAGGTGTGTGTGTGTGTGTGTGTCTTTGGGTGCTGTGTGGCTACAGGGGCTCTACCGCTTTGTGGTTGTTGTTGTGAGTGTGTGTGGATGCTGCTGAAACGCTGCGAAGCTCAGAGTGTTTACCTTTGAGCTACAGCCAGGCCTTAACGTGAACTTTCCTTGTAACGACAGTATATTACTGAATCATTGCACATATGCTCATGTACTGTACACTCATGGCAGAGGTGTTTAGAGTGACTGATGCTTTCCTCCTTAGTTTAAACATTATTGCAGCATGTGATGTAAACAAGCTCCTATGACTGAGCAATCTCTCTCTTTGAGGTAAACAGGAGTTATTTATAGTTATTTACCTGTCAGATGAGGGTGGGATTCATGTTTTTTCTCTGTTCTGCTCTCTTTCCCCTCTGAGGCTATTTTTAGCTCAGAGTTTGTCTTTGGTCAGCGCAAATGTTTAATACGAGAGCATGGAGCTGACCTGCTACTCAGCTACACACAGGAAGCATAGGGAGAGGGATTACAGTAAAACACACATGCACGTACAGAAAGTATTCTGACCCCTTCATCTTCTCTTCATGGTGTTTATGGTGCAAAATCTCATTTTGAATGGGTAAAAGTTGTCTGTCAGTGTACACTCAACAACCCGGTTTTAATGATGTTTGATATGAGTCTACAGGTTGACTACAACCGTCTCAACAGCTCTCTATTAAACAGGTCTTTATTGTAAATGAAACAGGTCTTTATTGTAAATGAAACAGGTCTTTATTGTAAATGAAACAGGTCTTTATTGTAAATGAAACAGGTCTTTATTGAGGCCATTCTGAGTGAAAGATAAACGACAGCCTGCTGGAGACGGTCAAACACCTCAGAGTGCCAAGGTAACTGATGTTGAACATCCAATCTGACGGACCTCGAGCTGATCTAACCGCCGACATCAAGGCGTGCAGAGCTTGTCGAGCCGCTTGAACAGAGTTTAATATACTTGTAAAGGAAAGTTTATGGATTTTAATGAATTAGCATAATGAGGTCAAAATGCTAATCATTTTGTCTGTGTAAAATATAATGTACAACAAAGTTAAGTGTGTAAAAAGTGAAGGGCTCTGACTATTTTCTGAAGTAAATCTTCTGTATGCCAGATGAAACCAGTCTGATACACACACACGCGCACACACACACCCACATTCACTCACTCTGACTCGGTCAACAAGGGCTGTATGATGTTGCCCAAATGTTCTTCCTCTCTCTAACAGCAGCAGCTGGACTGTGTTAACAACATTGGCCTTCTCTCAGGCCTTCATGTAAACGTTGCTGCGTTGACGCCGTCATGTATTGAAAGAACCATACCTGTGGTTTTGCAGGTTGTAGCTCATCAACTACATTATGTCTACTTTACTTTCTATGACTGCTGACCAGTTTCCATCCTCAGGCAGCTGGGCAGGTTTCACTTCATTTCAGTACACTGTGAAAATCAACTTGCAGGGACTTGAAACATGCTTGAGACAAGAGTAATCCATCACTGTGAACATTTGGTTGCCTTCCGTCTTTTGTCCTTGTTGTTTTTGTAATACTGACATTGCAAACAGACTCAGCGAGAAAGTTATCATTCATTTGTTGTTTGTCCTTGAGGTTTAACCAAAAGCTTGGCATCCAGTGGATACAGTACAGACTGTACACATCCCATGTCACAGTGTGATCACTTGTTAGTGGGATGTATTTTATCTGTAATCATCTACAGAACAGAGGAGGGAGGAACTCTGAGCATTGATTTGGCAGAAAGGTGGGATAATTAAAAGAAGATTTGGTTTGATTACTGGCAAATACAAAAAATAATATTCTCCAAGCCTCCATGTCAGCTTTTTTTTTTTTTTTAACAAATATTTGTACCGAGCCTCCTGAAGCTGGCTGTGCAGAACAGAAGACAGTCAGAATGGAATATATCCTAGACCTAGAACATTTATTTTTCTTAAAACTTTTACATAGTTAAATGCTTGGAGTAAAACACTAATATGTCAGCTACTTTTCTCTAGTACATTTTTCTTCTACATAGGCCAAAGTTAACTAGTGTACTTACTTGGCCTCTTTGCTTGTTCCCTCAACCATTCAATGTATAAAGAGAAGTAATTCCTTTTCTTACTTGCTGAGTCTGACGTTCAGTTCCAAGTGCTGCGTTTCCCTAAAAACTGCAAGTTTCAGGCTGGTCGTCCCCCCACTCCACGGTGCTGTGTGACTTCTCTGCTGCTGCACTGCCCTGTTCATTAAACAGTTTCTATTAGGAGAAGAAGGAGATTATTATGTCCTTGTCAATGACAGTGAATTGTTAAAACGCCATCACTACAAATCCAAACTGCTGCAGCTCATTTTTGTCATTTTGTACCTGGGATTGAATTCATGATCCAATTTTGTTGCAAAATCAGATGATGAAATGATTCCCTGTGGTCAGTAATGTGCTTTGAGCTAGCTGTAATGTACACTGAAGTTATTCTAATTTTGTGGCATATTACCACATAATGTGAAGAATGAGAGGACAAATTGAAATTAAAGAAAGTTATTTTGTGATTAATTTCCTTACATTAATTTCTGTCTTTAAAACCAGAGTTAATTTATGGTCAGAAATCCTGGGAAAACCTTCAGGGCTTTTTTCCAGGTAATTCAAGTTACTGTAAATAGAAGAGAGAACTGTTAAGGCCATTTCATTAACATCTAATGGTTGTTTGCATTACTCAAAAGTCCCTCATACACTTGCTTTTCTTCAAGTGACAAAGTCCCGGTGCTTGTCTCCTCTTTCTGGTGTTTTTCATGCAGTGTTCCTTTTTTGGTTTGGATTCACAAAAGCAGGAGATCAAATAGTTTTTGCCTCAGGTTTCATAAGCCGTCACTAAAAGGTCTGGTTGGTCCTCAGCAGCATCTCACATCATTTTACTGCCTTAATTCAACTAAAGATTTTCTTGTTTCATGTACATTGTATTACACAGTAAAGCTCAGTGTTGTATTTGTTGCACTAATATCTATAATGTCTGTGATGTTGAAATCAGCAGTCCTGGTGTGTGAAGAGCGAGATACAAAAAGAGAAAGAATGAGGGAGGCGGATCTGTGTGTGTGTGTGTGTGTGCTTCTTCTAGTGTTTAAAGAAGAGATTGTGAGTGGTTCATGGAAAGGCGCAGTCCTTATGTAAAGGGCTTCAATGCAGCCAGTGGAAGAAAAGCTCTCATTGAAATTCATGGCTTAGCACCTATACCACTGTGGTTGGAGCAGAAGCAGTGAGAGAGACACACAACCAGCGTCTGACACATTTCAATAGAAAGGGCCTTTACAAGAACATGGATAGAAAATTGGAGGGATGTGGAGGCAGACAGTGTTTTCTGTCTGCTGAGCTTTTCGCAGGCAAACTAGAAAAACTTTTTGTCACACAGTGCATCATTTATTTGAGCCTGAGATTGAACACTCTTCCACTTGACCAAATCACAGGAGCATGGTTTAGTTAGCCAAAGTTTTCCACACAATGGAAACTTTGGGTTGCACAAAGTGTCCGTTTTTAATGTAGTTAGAAACTCAGCAATGAAATCACAAACCAGGTTAATGAAAAGCATGTACAACACACATTTACATGAAGTGCACACAAGGCACTGCACATGACAACGCAGTGATGTAACAGCTGCTTTCAACCTGTCTGCAGCAGTGTTGTCTTTGAAGAGGAAGCTGTAGCAGCGCTACAAGTTGTTGCCTTTGAGCTTCTTTTAACAGGTTTATTTAGAAGAGGCCTTTTAAGTGGAGCTCTTTATGGATGGCTTTGTGCTTAACCATACAGTCCCAGTACAAACACTGCTAATCCAGACATTTGTGGGGACAGACGAGCACGCACATGGTCATACGAACACACACAAAACTGTGCAGTAATGTACTGTATATACACACACTCTTATTATTGGACAAGTAGATGTCAGTCAGTCTGTCTTTCCTCTCTCTTTCTGTTATGATAAGTCTCATGTGTCTTGTCTCTGGGTGGTCAATAAACCCTGCTGATACTTACACAGCTCAGGCATATACACACGATAGGGTATCTACATCTTCAGAAACATGACAGTGATATTGACAGTGTCGACTGCCATTACTGTAACCAGTATAATTCAGCAAACCTTAAACTGCATCATTTTTTAGCTCAGCAGGCTTTTGCAGGTGTTTGGGAGCGGCTTGTTGCTGCTGCATACGTGAAAACAGAGTTATACGTTTGAAAAGTTAATGAAATCTTGCAGTGTGGAATTTGGGACCTTTACATTGCATGGCATTACTGCTGGATCTAATGTAAATTGTAAATTTTTGTATGGTTGTAAATGTTATCTGAGCCAGGATGTGTTGCTGTTGTACTGAGTCAACAGTTAACAACAAATAGACTTAAAATCTTGCTCTTTTTCCAAGATATTTAGTAAATATGATAGAATATTTTAATTTCTGTATTAAGTTCGTATTAGTTTTTAAAAGTTACATTTTAAATGCTTTAACATCTTCAGTTGAAGTTAACATCATCTTTGCTTCACAGTTGATTGAAACTGTGAAATCTGTCTTTCCTCCGGGGAGGAGATCAGGCTGAAAGACTGGCGTTCAGCATCACCTCATTCCTCATCAGCCTCAGAGGAAACAGGGAGGAGAGCGACTGTGAACCTCTAAATTATCCTCCACTGTCTCTCTCTCCCTGTCTTTCTCTCTCTCTCTACCTTCCTCTTCCACATTCCTGTCCTCTTTCATCAGTTCTGCTCCCTCTATCTGTCTCTGTCTTTCACTCCATTCCTCCTTTTTTCCTCTGTCTCCATTACACTCTGCCAGCCAGACTTTTGGGGCTTTGGGGTGTAACACTGCAAGAGTCAGGTTGTAATAACATGGCTGTGATATGCTTGGACCTCATCTGGAGTCAGAGCTCCTGAGAGAGCGAGAGAGATATGTGTGGAGAGGTGGATAAAGAAAGGCAGGGAGAGTGAAAGAGAAAGACAGACGTAGGATAATAAAAGAGACAGAGGAGAGACTGTGTGAGACAGACTGTGTCCTGGGGGCTCTTACTGAGCCCATGAAGACGTGTCTCAGTGTTTTATCTGGACCTGCTGGGGCTCTCAGTGAGGAGCTTCAGTAGTTGTAAACCTGCTGACCTCCCCAGTCTAAACAAAGCTGCACACTGAGCTGGAAAGAAGAAACATCAACCTTCTCCCTGCCTCTTCACTGCTAACTGGAGAACGGCAGTCAGACGTGACACACTCACCACTCAGCACTCACATCAAAACGCTTTTCAATTTCCCTCATTTCCAGCAGCTACTGACGTTTTGTCATCACGCCACAAAATAATACAGCTATAAAAGAACAATCAGTTCATCAATACCTCGTTACTATACTGTACAACATTGTCATTTTTAAATCTGAGCTTTTTCTGGATGTGACACTGGTCTTCATTCTGGGATGAGAGCTAAGGCAGAACATTTACTGTAGATATTCTCAGGAGATGGAGCTCAGGCTTCAGGTGTCACACACCTTCATATCCTCCACCACAGAGTCAATCTGTAAATGCAGAGTGTCATAGAACAATTGGGGGAACTCTATCTGAGGAGCAGGTGAGAGAACCTGAGATGAAAGATTACTCTGCTCAGATACAGATACCCTCTAAACTGTCATTTACCCTCAGCCCCATCATGCTCTCTGGCAGATTGAACTGTTGCTGTGCTTTAGTCAGTGCAGACAGACTGTTTATGAAGCCTTAATGTCGGCTTTCTGTCGTCTTCTTTCACATCATTTTCTGTGTTAAGCACTGTGTTGCATTTTTCAAGACTAGAAATGGTAATGGTAAGAAAGAAGGACAAGAATAACACTGAAGACAAGACATTTACCAATCACAAGCTTGGCCCACTGATTTAGTTTTTACCAGCTGAACCCACATTCTCTTAGTCTTAAATGATGCTGTTTGCATGACTTGCATGAAGCTCCTTTTTTTCTGTACGTGTAAAAGGGAGTTGTGTGTTCTTCATTCAGTGTTCAGAGGAGTTCTTGAAACCCATCTTTGGCTACAATGCATTTTTAGCAAGGTAGTGTGTTATGCCTCTGTGAGTCCTTTTCATACAGAATATAACAGGAATAAAAACGGAATAAAATTACAAATCTAAGGTTTACCTGAATTTCACATGTCTATTGTTTTGGGGAGTATAAGCAGTCACCTTGGGCCACTTTGAATCAGCAAAACCATTGAGATGACAGTATAACCCTGGTGTGGAGGCGCTGCATTGCACTGTATCTTTCATTAATAACCATTTCTGAGATTTGCTTAGTGTTTGAAATCAAGATTTCTTTTTGAATTGAATTAGTCATTGAACTCTTACTCCACTGCAGTCATGTTGCTGTGTCTTCAGACCAAAATGAGGTTGTGGTTTTGCACCTGGTTTCACTACTGTGCCCTGTAGCAGGTACAACTAATTCATTTGTATAAAATCATCTTAAGGAAAAATGAACTGACTTTATTTCAAGGTTGCAAATTACCTCTGTTAAATACATTTTGTATATTTATGTTAAGTTTTTGTGAAGATGACAATAATTTTCAAGTATTCTTAGTGAGTAACTGTAATGTGTCTTTTATAATTGCATTCATTTCCATGTGCTGATGAATTTGGGATGTCTGTCTGCCTGTGTATCAGCAGGTCGACGCTGACATTGAGCTAAACAGAACTCGACATCAGATCTGGCTGAATATGTATGTAGGGACCCATGGGGGTTATCCAGGCCTGACAAGCGTATGTGTCAGTGAGCTGCGGGTTTCTGCCTCTCGGCCTCTTTGCCTCGTCACGTCGGACATGTTGAGAGGCCACGGTTCGAGGCCGCCGCTCTGTTTGCTGTTTTAGGCTCAGTTGTGCTGAGTGCCGGGCCTGTGTCCGTACTTCTCCCTCTGCCTCCGTTTATTTGACTTCCCCCAGGTTTGAATTGATTGTCGATACATTGCTTTCTTATGAGTTTAGTTTTAGTAACAGGGTCCGTGCATGCTTTGGCAACTGTCGCAAGTTTCTTTTTCTTTTCTTTTCTTTTTTTACTCCCTGGTTTTGTGGTACTGCTAGTTTTCTGGATTGTTCACGCTCTAACTTTAACTGTGCAGCAGTACCTGCCTACATTTAACACTGAAATATATTGTTTGAGTTATATAATACTGAACAGGGTTTGATCTTTTGTTAGTCATGTAAATGCACAGTTTCCTTTTAAAGATGTGTCTCCTTTGATTTTGGACTTTGATGGAACGGTCCTGTTGGGAGTGGACAGCCAGAATGGTCCAGTTTCAGAAAGGACTTTTTGTGAAGGGGACTCTCTGGCACCCTAATGAGGTACTTGAAGTGCTCTCGGGCCCCATGAAGGGACATTATTCACTATGGGGACCGGGGAAGGGGTGTGTCTTTGAACCAAGTCTAGATGCAGGGTGGCGAGTGTGACAGTGCCACACTCAAACCCAGAGGAGTGAAGTTAATCATTCATATTGTTCATGTTTTAGAAAGTGTAGTAAGCTTTTGGATATTCAGATACTGTAATCTGTCACAGCTGGTCGCTATCTGCCGGGACTTATCAATATTATATGTATATTATATATAAAAAAAACAATCCAAGTGTGTTTGAAGTTGCTCTTTCTTACAGTGTCATTTCTTGTCTGGTGCTTTGAGTCCATGTTACCATATGTACAGTATTTGCTGCTCCTGTAAATTTTGTCCAATCAAACCTAGATTTATTCAGAGAGATAATTTAGTAGAATAAAATATTTTCAGGTTTAATCTACATAGAAATAAACAGGGGGGGGCTTGTTATTTAAAATAAATAAATAAAAAGATGTAATATAAATGTGACAGAGTTATGAATTCATTATGTCACTGTACTTAGTGCACAATGTAGGGTTTATTCTTTAAAGTTCATTGGCCCAAGTTTTTCATCTACTCATCACAGTTGAGGATCTCAACAGGATATAGACTCAGCGTGAGGGGTAAATCCTGCCGTAGTTTTCAATAGTTTTCTGTGTTTGGGTGATAATTCAGTATTCATGTGTTGTGTTGTGCCCAGTGATTCAGTGGCGATTGAGAAGACAACAGTGCTGCTGAAGAAGAAGAAGATGTGTCAGGAGTGTGTAAGAATGAGTGATTTCAGAAAGCATAAGCATCTGGCTTTTAGTAATTGGAAAAAGAAAAGTGGTTTCATGATCAATGGCTGTAGAGCTCAGCCTGAGGACCGGACTGGATCTCACAAGAGAGAAACCACGGCTCCTTTCTGTTTTCCTTTACTGCTATGGCTGGCCTAGCGTTTGTGATTACTGCACCAGAGTGGACATAATCTGCTCTCATTATGGGTGTTACGGTGAAAGCTGTGAGTCCACACAGCCCCAGTAAAACCATCCTTTGAGGAAATGTGGGTTTTACAATTCAACTCTTTGTGTTTAAAGGTCCCATTTTGTACAAGTGAGATGTCCTTTTTGTTAATAAATCAATGCTAGGTTCTATATTTATACCGTGAAAGAATCAAAGCTTCGGTCCACGAGACTTCAGGCCTCTGGGACTCAGAAAACACTAGCTAACCTATTATTATTAGAGGTCCAGTGTGACGATAAACTGGAGAACTACAAATCTATCTTCTGTTTGATATCAAGACTTAAAATAAAACACCAGAAAATGGTCAAATTTCATATTCTTCTGATATGTGATTTGCTTTTACAAATATTAATCAATACAAACAGCATGAAACATAGTAATTAATGCCTCAGTACACATGGCCTATGGCAGCCAGCTATATTATTTCACTTCTCAGCTTGCTGGTGAAGCAAACAGGTCTATTCATCAGACCTGCTCATAGTTCAGCAATAAATTCCCAGTACACCATAGTGTGTCTGTGTTGCGTGACTTTTGACAGCCAAGGACTCAATCCCACTCAACAGTATGGGAGGTTGTGTAGTTTGGTCATTTTGAGATGAGACTTGTATTATCCTTCACTGCCCTGCCCACAGCTAAACAGAGGGGGCCAGTTGTTTGAATGAAAAAACTCAGCTGATTATCTGAAGAGGATGAGCAAAATCAGTCGACTTCATCATCCGAACACCGTGAAAGTCAATATAAAATCACATGGAAATACAATGAATCATTTTTGGGATATTTCAGTCTGCCAGAGTGGTAGAGATTTCCATGGTTTTTCCAAAGTAAAGTTAATGTTACGCCATAAGAGCTGGTGATGTGTGATGTGACTATTTGTGGTGTCATATTTGTGGCACAAAAGAGTCACTGTGACTGACAGTTTCCTACATTGGTTATTTCACATGTTTTATGTAATAGTAAAATGTTTTCTGCCTGCCTTAACTCTTGTGTCGGTCTCATGTGTGCCAGTGCAGATGATGACCAGTCAGCTGTCCTGTCTTTTTGACGAGATGTCACTAAAGTGTCTCTGTGTCTTCACAGAGGGGATGAACTGCATGAACAAGGACCACGGCTGCGCCCACATCTGCAGAGAAGCTCCAGGCAAAGGCGGGGTGTCTTGCGAGTGCCGTCCCGGGTTCGAGCTGGCCAAAAACCAGAAGGACTGTACATGTAGGTATCACATCTGACCTCAGCACGGCCCCTCATCCCCACACTGACACACACACACACACACACACACACACACACACACACACACACACCATGTGTAGCCATGTGCTATCGCCTGCGCTCTGGGGTCAACCTTTAGACTCTGATTTATTAACACTGAATGTGGATGTGTCGACAGTCTCACACTCAGTCAAATACCTCTTCTGTTTTCTGTTAATCTCTAGTCAGTTGACTTGTCACAGTATTTTACAATTCAACTGGCAGCAAAGTATTAACACTTTGCTTTATAGACTTGACTTCATTGAGTTACTGTTGCGATGAAGGATCTGAACTGTTCCTGTGATAAACATCTGTAATAGCAATGATGGACATGTTCCAGTGGGCCTCCGACGATAAAACACAAGGGTGGACATTTAATACCAAAATCAGTTAAGCGTTTCAGACCACGCTGAAGGTGCTGAAGGATTCAGTGGACGGATCTCACGTCTCTACACCCCCTCCTCTCCTCTCCTCGCTCCTCCATCGCTGTTTTTCACTCCTCATATCGAGTGCCTGCAGCCATGGAATTTAGGGCTGCTGTCTTTGAGAGGGAAAAATAAGCTTTTAGTTACACTTTGTTTGGCAACACATCTTGTTCTCCTCTCAGGCAGCGAGAGTGTAAAGACTGTGAAAGCCTCTGAAAGGCTCTAATGCCTCCCTCCACTCTGGTAATATTTCATTAGCAGCGAGGGACTCAGTGCTGTGCCGGCCTGTTGAGCATGGCAGCGCAGGACGGTAGTAAAGGAGTGATGAAAGAGACGGCAGTTATGTCTACAACAGACACGCACACACACACACACACACACACACACACACACACACACACACACACACACACCTTCTTTTCCTTCACGTCTCATGTCCTCTCTGTCACTCTCCAGCTTCACCTCTCCCCACATCCTTTACTTTATGCCTTATTCCTCTTTTTATTTCTTCCTCCCTCTCTTTCCTTTTTTTTTCCTTCTTGGAGTTTCCCAATAATTCAAAGTTCCCTGGGATGGGGAATTACAAAAAGCTCCCAAAAGTTCATCTCGCTCTTCAATTCGACGTAAATGAGGAGGAAGTCAAAACATTTGACACAGACAGACACATCCGCTATTCCGTCTAAATTTGTGGCCTCTTAAGACATCAGACATAGCTGGCAGCTTTAAGACCAAGGAACTAAAGCTGAAAGTTCGTCTTGTCTGGTAGACGAGGGTTTCTCCTCTGTCTCTCTCCCACTTTCTTTGTACCCATCTGTACGTCAGTAGTAAATATACAAGTCTGAATATTTTAGTAACTTTTTACCGCATTTGAAACCTGCCAAACCGGCCTCAATTTAAGTGCTTTTGTGTTGTAAAAAAATGTGAATCCTGGTCTCTGGTGCGACAGTGGTGAACATTGTACTCACCCCAACCACCTCATTATGAATCTGCTGCTGTTATTAAATGCAGGGCAGCAGTCCTTATTCCATCCCAGCCTACAAAACATATTTTTTGTTGCAGAATACATCAGCTCAGGGTCGCCTTTTCTGTTATGTATATTTTATATCTTTGCCTCTCAATTTGTCTCCTTCACACTGTCTTATCTTTCCTACCTTTCAAGCCAAGCACTATATCCAGTTGTTTTTTTCATGCAGGCATATTAAAAGTGTCCCTGTGTGGCCTCTGTCTGCTACATCAGGACCGTATCACTACTGCAGTTGAATAATTAGTTGACTTCATGTTAAAAGGCTGTAATATTTTCTTTTGTCTTCAGTGACATGTAACTATGGAAACGGGGGTTGTCAGCACACATGTGATGACACGGACACGGGGCCTGTGTGTGGCTGCCATCAGAAATACGCCCTGCACTCAGACAGCAAGACCTGCATCGGTAAGTGACAACCATGATGGCTGACAGAGACCCTGAGGCTGTCACAGTTGTTTGACTTGAACATCTGTTGTGTGGAACATCATCCACCACCGATCAGTTCACACCGTCACCGTCACAAAAAGTAACACCAGGCCTCCTAAATATTGACTAAGGGGGTGGAGCTTATAGCAAACTGTTCGTAAGTCATTTATGATTTGTTCAGTCATCATAAATCCCTCCCGAAACATTTTGTTTCCAATCCATAGATGGTGACACAAACATCAAAAATGTATACTTCATCAACTCATCAACCAAAATGTGAAGTAACATATTGATTGGTACATGTGGGTGTGGTTTAGTCATCGTTACTGTATGTGCCATTTTATGTGGTTGCTCAGTTTTCTGTGAACTGGAGACATGACCCTTGGTTCCTTAACTGGAAATGATCCGCTAATGAATCACAGAGTATGATGACAGGCTTGATGGTGTTATAAGTTAAAGAGAAAAGAGCTAAATTAATTACACATTCAGTGTGTTAACATTGTTAACACTTAACACATTGTCACTGGATGGATATTGTGGCAGTCTTAAGATTTACTGTTAGTGTTACAACCAGTCATTGCCTTTCATATTTATGGCTGCTGATGGATTGCATACAAACTCAAGAGGTCAGTTCTGTCACAGTGGAGCATATGGAGACCAGTGTTGACTGGTAATTTGTGACAGTAATAAGTGTTCCTCCTCCAGAGGTGAAAAGTATGATGAATTCCTCTTTCACTTCCAGTAATAAGTGTGGGATTTAACCTGCAATTTACTGCTTACAGTTGTATTTTTCATCTTGCTATTTCTCTCATCAGTAGAGGATGGATGAGGTGTTCCAGGTAAGTGGAGTTGTTCATAACTCTGTTGCTGATAGAAATGTTATAGATTTGCAGAGTCTGAAAGCAATTTTAGCATTTCTTTGCTTTCATCGCCAGTCTACTGCAGCTGTTCCAATCACACTGGTTAAAGGTTGAGTATACTGGCTTTAAGACAGCTGTTAAAGGGATAGTTCAACATTTTGGCAAATTGGCCCATTGCCATAATCCCTATAGTCATACTGTAGCAGTAGGTTCGTTACCTTTAATTATCGGTGCAAGCTATTTTTAGAACGGCGGAGCAGAGCCGTGAGCTGCTCAGAGCTACGCTACAGAGGTCAATGAATTTCTGGGTTTCCCTCATTAAACTCATCAAATACACAATCCAACAACTCCAAAACGCTCTGGTGGACAAGTTGTGACCTGCACCTTCACCACGCTATGATATATTGATAGAACGTTACGAGACTGAGTTGTTTTCGAGGCAAATGCAGAGACTGGTTTCCGAAAAACTGCCTCCGATGGGAACGCGCATCAGCGGCTTTGCATGAATTTACCTCTAAAACAACTCTGTCTTGTAACGTTCTGTTATTATCGCGTGGTGAATGCGCAGGTCACAACTTGTCCACCAGAGCGTTTTGGAGTTGTTGGGTTGTGTATTTGATGAGTTTGTTGAGAGAAACCAAGAAATCCCATTAGCCTCTGTAGCGTAGCTCTGAGCAGCTCTGCTCCACCGTTAGAAAAATTGATTGCATCGACAATTAAAGGTAACGAACCTACTCTGAAAACTATAGGGATCATGGCAATGGGCCAATTTGCCAAAATGGTGAACTATCCCTTTAATGCACTGATCATTTGTGCACACAAATTTGTATTTTGAACCTTTTATAATTATTGCACAAACATGAGTAGTTTGTTCACTTAAGTGACTGTATTTGCTTGAATATACAGAGGACACCGATTAGACGCCAAAGAGTCTGTTGAAGACAAGCCCTTTAAACCTAGTTCCAGAAGATAATGTTGAATGTTTTGACCTAACAGCCAGTTTGTCCTTACTCTACAACTGCCTTTCTCATCCAGTTTTATTGCTACACTGTTAACTTTTGCTCATCAGATTTGACTGATGACCAAGGCTGTTGAATCATGAAGGGCTTCATACAGTTCTTTTTTTAATTTTAATAATACATATATTGAACATTTAGATTGTCTTGTTATAACTGGAAACATATTGTTTTTACTGTTTTAATTTGTATTAGAACTAATAAGTTGAAGGAATTAATTGAAAGAATTGCGTGCACAACTTGTTACAGACTTGGATCTGTTTTGTAGAGAATAGAATAGAAATACAAATGAGCCTAGTATGAATGAATCTCGTATGGTCTTAATCAATCTGGTTTTGATTTTGTTCTCAAAGATAAAAACACACCAGCCTACTTTTCAAAGAATTGCTAAACTATGTACAGTATGTCCAGTGTATATCATATTATACCATGGACGTGATGATTTGTTGATGAATAGCTTGTAGCAGTGACTACCAAGATAACCTTTGGGGTTACTCTGGCTTATCTAGGGCAGAGAATCAATACAATATATTCTTGAGGTAATGTTTGAGGATGTAGGCCTACTTTGTAGGCTGCTACAGAATACATAGAGTTTATCTGAACTCTGAGTTAACAGCGTTTGTGAAGGCTACACTTCCTCAGACTGAAAAGGTTTTGCATAACAAAATGAACTTAGACCAAACCACAGTCTGGACTGATGTCTTATTTAACTTTTTCTTCAAGTATTCATTGGCGTTCTTAGCAGTTAATTCCAGGCAGAAATCCCTCAAGCAGCAATCGCTTAAGTTCAGAGCTTGGAATCTGTTTGTTTTCACTCCCCTGCTGCCAGAATCTCTAACCTGGCAGGACGACAGGTCACCAAATCTCTGTCCACTTAATGAGCTGCTTGGGAGTCCATGTAACTTTTGTTTACAGGTTCTGGTTCATTTGTAATTGGGCACTGTAAATCTCAAGGAACCAAATAAAGAAATAAAGTAAACTTTTCCACGTCTAACACTTTGTTACATGCTTCCCGCTGAGATTATAACCACCTGCCCCACCAATGTGAACTGACAATCATCTCAGAGTGATGTCAGTGCTGATGTCTTTTTGATGTGCTTCCTGTCGGATTGAAAAACTGGAAACAGCTCCCTCCTTCTCTCTGTCTGACTGTCATCACTCAAGCAGACTGCTGGTCTGGGCGTCCAGCAGCACTAGGTTCTCACTGCCGCTAACACTTTTTCTTTTCAGCTGCTTTCAAGAAGCGAAACTCACCATCAAGAAAAAGCTGTCAAGAGGAAACTGAAGGAGAGCGAGCGGGAACTCTCTCTCTTTTCCTAATGTCTTGTGTCTTTTCTCTCTCTCTCTGTCTCTCTCTCTCTCTGTCTCCCTTGACAAGAGAAAGGACCCCTGTGTCTGTGGTCCAAGACTTCCAACTGCTTTGTGGGCCAACCTTTAATGCCCCCCTCCCCCCCAACCCCTTCTTACCCTGTCTATATAGTGCTGCCCCTCTGCTCCCCTTCCTCCTCCTCCTCCTCCTCCTCTTCCTGCTTTCTGGTGATAGTACCTGATTGCCTGTCTTGTCTCAGCATCAATGTTAAAACCAAATCAGGTGGAAGGAAGTCAAAATCCTCAGTGCACAAGACGAAAGAGTGACAAGTGTGCATGTGTGCGTGTGTGTGTGTGTGTGTTTGGAGTGCGGTGGGGCGGGGTCGGTTGGGTGGGGGTAAAAGCAGACATCTCAATTGCAGCCTGATCTTAGGTGAAGTTCCCACGAAAGCAAACCTAACCTCCTCCTCCTCTCCTCCTCCTCCTCCACGCTCTCACTATCTCCTCATCCTCAACCTCCTCACACCACCCAGAAAATGTAAAAAAGCCAGCGAGCAGCTCACTGAAAACCAAAAACCACACCAAAACGACCTCGGTGCCTTATCGTCCCCCCTCTCTCATCCTCTGGTCCTGCTCCACACACCTCGATAGATAGGCAGGGACATGCACCGCTTGTCTGCCTTCATGCTCATAACATGCCCTTCCTGCTGCATGTGTCCACTCACATGTCCCAACAGCCATTTGTCCGCCACTAGCCTTTTTTGTCTTTCTGCTTGTCTGCTTGCCCAGCTGCATGGGACAGCCTGTACTGCATTTGTATGGTTTCTTTTGTCTATTTTTTCTTTTATATTCCCCTTTGAATTGAAGAACTTTTTTTTTTATTGTTGTTGTATTTAGCAACCCTGGTCCTTCTGTTTCCTTCAGTGCATTGTTTTATTTTTATTTTTTTAAACATTTTCCCTCCTAGCTACAGTAGAGTAGAGTGGTTTAACTCCTGTGTAGGTCTGGCTCTCTTAAACACTCCCCTCTCTGTGGGCCTCCGACCGCCGCTTCGTCCCATAGACTTTTTAGGAGTGAGTGGCTGGGACTCCTCTCTTCCCACCTCTTCTCAACCTGTCTTACACATCCACCTCTCTCTCCCTTTCTCTCTCTCTCTCTCTCTCTCTCTCTCTCTCTCTCTCTCTCTCTCTCTCACCCACACACACATTTGATCTCCCTCTATGACAGATTTTTTCACACGCTCGAGCAAACAGATGCTCTAAAGCTCGACTCAACAATTTCACACACACATTCACACAGCCACATTTCACCCGTTAGCTGAGCACCAGAAAGCCTCCATTCATCCCCGAGTGTACTTCAGAGAGTCCTCCACTTTGTCCATGAAGCGCCTGAGAGGAGAGAGAGAAAAATGGTGGAGGGCTTGGGCCAGGGAATGGAAGGGATGTTAATTACCCCAATATCCACCCACCCACCCCCACCAGCACCCACAACCAAAGAGGAGTGTGTACATCAAAGGCCGGTCCTATTGGCGTCCATTCACAGAGAGATTCTCTTTCAGGCCTTAATGACTCGGTCCCAGAGAAAGGCAACGTCCCTCTCCCAGCCCCATCACCAAACCCGCAATCCCCAACGCCGCAGCACACACATGCCATCTTAACAGCCATCTCGCCCCTTTCTGCAGCCATTGTCACTGCCACCTTCCTCCCTCTCCCCCCTTCACCCCCCCCCCCCAGCTCCCCTTGCCCAGCTTTGGGAATGTGGTTTTTCCAGCGTTGACTGTTAAAGCCATTTGTGATGTGTTCCATAGACAAACAGGCAACCAGCGCTGCCCCCAGACTACCTCCTCCTGCTTTTTTTATTCCTCTGCATGCCCTCCCTACACTCCCCTTCAAACCCCATTCCTCAGTGTGTGCACCCCTCCTTCCCTCATACCTCTCCCATTGTGGACCATGATGGGACTGAATTTGTCTTTTTTTCCCCTCCCTCTCTCTCTATTGCTTTCTCCTCTCCTACTCTGTTCATCATTTTCCTCTCAATCATCCAGCCATTATCCTGTTCTCTGAACTCTGCTGTTTGACCTCGTGTCTTCCTGCACCCACTCCTTTCCTTCTCCTTCTTGTCTATATTGTCACCCTGCGCCCACATTTAAGGCAGCTTGTCTTGGAAATGTTGGACATGTATCCTCTCCTCTCTCTTTTCTCTTGTATTCGTCTTCATCTTAATGCGAGGAAATCATTGCTGACAAAGCGTGGCTGTTTGATATGGACAGAAACTCCATCGGCGACAACAGCAACGTCAACATCAGACCTTAAAACCCCCAAAACGTTCACCCCAACCCTATTCCATCCCCAAAACCCCACACCTCTATCATTTAAAACAACTTTTTTTTTTCATAAGTAAGCCCTGACCCTTCTCCCCTCTCCTTCCCCACCTACCTACTTGCCTACCAACTGCTTCATTTTGTAAGCTACACACTGATACTGATCATTTTCATTTATTTTGTTTTGTTCTTTTGATTTCTTCTGGGGGATTTATCAATTGTTTGGGGATTAACACTCTAACAGGGATTTTGGCGCTTCTTCATCGCTTCTTGCTTCTTGGCTTTGGTTTTTTGCTCAAACGCCAAGAGGGGCTGAAGGTCTGGTCATTTGGGCTTCTCATTAACCTGCTGCTCACTGTTTGTCCCCTTGTCACTTGTGTTTTAGAGAAAGATGAGGCTGCAATTGAGAGCTCTGAGTTCAATGCCACGTCAGTAGCTGATGTGGACAAGCGGGTGAAACGGCGGCTACTTATGGGTAACTCTTTTCTTCCTCTTTCTATGTGTTGCCATGGCGCTTGTGCTTGTATCCCCGACTCTACTCTCCTTACCGTTCCTCCTTGTCCTCCTCTCTGTTTTTTTTCTTTTGTTTTTGTTTTTTTGTAAACCTTTGGTGCCCACTGTGTCTACTCCCACAGTTACAGTTTTGCTACAACTGTATCTAACATGATGAAAAAGGAGTAAAAGAGGTCGCTGTTTTCCTTTAAACTCTTCCTCCCCAACTTTATGTACTGAAATTTCTGGATGGCTCTTAAAGATTTTCTCATAAACTAACTTTTACTTTTCCAGTTACACCTTACTTAAAATGTTTTGTGTTCCAGTCCACCCTCAATTTTGATTACCAATAACTTACTGGCAAAGCAAAACCCCTGAAAATGATCAGAAGCCCAACTTGCCCCAAGAGTCTTTGGTAGAATATTGTCAAAACCTTAATCCTCAATTGCTGCGGGTGAGGCCAAAAAGGAAAAACCAGCCCTACAATGTCCCATGGTTTTGGTTAAACTGTCTCCAGCATTGTGGTCTGTTCTACTTAGTGAATTATTTCTTCAAGGTTGAAGTTGGCAGATGGGACCGACCTTTGAGTGAGTGGATGTTTGGTTTGGTTTTAGTTGAAAATATCAAAGCCCTTTAGATGACAAATTAGAGAGGTCCATCATGAAATGTGTCCTTATTATTGTACATTAGTGTTTGTTCTTTTAGTGGGATGGTTACTGAGGAAACATCTGTCTCTTGGACTGTATGAATGACCCTTAGGAACACCTGGGCTCACTTCCACCTTTGAGAAACCACTGGTCAAACTGGATCCAGTCTATTTTCACAATGACTTTGTCAAACATTTTTCTATATTGTCTTCTTAATGCCCACATTTAGATAGTGACTGAAGGAGATAACTCAGGTGATGAAATTATTCTGAAGAATTGAGTATCCTGTAATGAAATTACAATGTATCTTTGTAGACTGCTATTGTAAGTTTATTTGTGGGTTCCCAACTCCTACTAATGCCAAATGATAGCTTCTAATGAAAGTTAGAGCAACGTGCTTTGGTTTCTAAAGGACTTCACACTGCTACTTGCCCTTAAACTCTAAAACCTTCATCCTTCGTTTTGCTGCAACCTGCTCAGTCAGATTTTCACACAATAAAAAAGGGAAATTCAGTAAAAGTTGTGCTATTTTTCTGAAGCACCACTTTAACTCTCCGCTGTCTTCTGAATTAAACCTTTCTTTATTTTCTATGGCAAAAGTACTTCCAAAATCGCTCTCTGGATATCGTTACTCCAAACTAATGTCTAAGCTGTACAGTCTGTAGTGTATTGAACTGTGCTCCATACTTGTACGAAACTAATTTCAGCTGCTTCTGGCCAGTGTGCCTTGGAGAAAGAGTGGCAAGTTTGGGACACTTTTCCTTGTCCCTCTTCTACCTCTTCATTGTTTTCTCTCTCTGTCAACTACCTTTGAACTAAATATTTGGTTTCTCCTTGCTGGCCAAAACCCTGTTGTAACAACACATCACCTGTCTGTCCACTTGTAACCCGAAGTGGATTTTACATCATGTGTACCACACTTGGATTACGTGTGAAAAAGCTCCCAGCAGGGATTAAAGTTATTTATGTCTATATAGAGGTTTTTACCTTGTTACCTCTATAACAAAATCTGGATCACTCAAAGAAACAGAAGTTAGAGACATGTCAGATGTAAGCTTGAAAAGCTCTGAGGACACTATGGCATCTCCTTAATGTAATGTACTGTAACTGCTGCCAGTTTTTTTAATTATTTGATGTCCTGCTATTTGACAACAATCAACCTAATTTCACCTCAGGTATGTGCAAAGATAAAACCATAATCCCTGAATGGAATGAGATACGCAACAAAAGGAAAAGTCCTCAACCCATCAGCCAAAACTCTTGCAGTGTCACTGAATGTGTAATTGACTGATGATGGATAAATGCAAACTCATGTTCTCATATTTTGATACAAACCAAAACCTTATACCAATTAAACCACTAATATTTGAGTCAAGTGCACATATGTGCCTCCATCACAAAGCAACACGTGTGCATGCATGTGATTGCTGAGAGCACAGGGGCCACTCCAGTTCTGCACTGGCACAAACTGAGCAGCATCAGTATGTTAGATTTGACACTGCTATCAGTTTGTCTGCTTCCTCTGACACGAGGCGTTCCTGTCTCTGCCCCCACTGCTGCCACTGCACGGCACACACAACACTGCTGAGACAAGCCGAGGCTCTGACCAAAAAGTGTCTCCGAGACGATGTCAGGCCGCAGAGAAAGAGAGCGACCCAGACGGAAAAGGAAAGAGAGGGCGGTGGAGAGGAGGGAGTGTTGGGTGACTCGTTGAAAAGTCGTACTAACTGACTGCATGTTGACACTGAGTGAAAAGCTAAATGAGGAGCCAGGTCAAGTGTCAAAACAGTGGCTCGGTAGTGTGCATTAGCTGTGGCCCTAGATTCAAAATAAACCATCACCTCAGGACACATGGAGCTGAGCTAGGGTGTGTATTTGTATGTGTGTGTGTAGGTGTATCCATATAGCATGATTACAGGCCAGAACTATGCTGACTGGCAGCTGTTTAAGGTGCCTATCGTGGTGCAGTGGGCATCTCGTCAAGCACTGAAATATGACTATAATGCTGTGACGGGGAATGACGGATCAGTTTATACAGTGCACATCATGCTGTCCAGCTTTAATAAACAGAACATGTGTCTCACACAGAGTGGTTTGTAGCAGTCTGCATTACCATGTGAGGAGTGTGACATGTGTATACTTACTGCCTTCCCTCTCATTCCTCTGGCCCTCTCTGACATATTGTAATCCCACAGAAGAAGCTGCTGTGTTGTTCAGTATCAGTTCCCCTACCATGTCATGCATATATTACCAAATCCCATGTCTACTTCATGTCCATTATGCCCTGATTCAAAGACTGCTGTTTGCCATATACTGTAGATATAGTCCTAATAGACTGATTGTTAGTTGTTAGTTCTTTTCAAAATGATCTGGGTGTATTGGCACAGATGGCACTTAATGAACAGCTCATTTGCATTGTCATTATTTCACAGTGTCATGAGTGTCATCAAAAAATGAATTAACCAGGGTAACAATAATTTGCAATGCTGGAAGAAGTATTCAGGTCCATTACTGCAGTCGGCATGTAAAAAGATTTGAGTCTCACATGAAAAATCCCACAAAAGTACATGAGCATCAACAGCAATAAGTAGTTTAATTAATGGTGCAGTTAAATTCTTGTTTTGGTTTTACTGGCTGAATTTTATTAAGTGTTGTTACTATTATAGCTGCTGAAGATGGTGGTAGTTTGAACTACTTTAAATACAGTTTTATATCTAGGGATGATTCATGGAAGATGAAAACACAAAAATCTGTTTGCAGTATTTTGAGTTTGAGTAGGTAGAGATGAAGATACAGTAACTTACAGACATCTGAAATGTGACCTAGCCTGCGTGGTTTGATCTTAAAGGGATAGTAGCATTTTTTAGTAGAAGACTCTCTGCACTCCTCCCATTAGCAACGCCAACCCATAGCCCTGCCCAGAGATTTATAACATACAGTATTGTGAACAGACCCAAAGAAACGGCCTATTTTCGCGGCCTAAAAGAGGTTTTACCTGAAAAAAAATACACAGTTCCATTGTTCGCTATAATATAATTTTTTCCAGCCCCTCAAAGGGCAGGAAAAACGCAGTTTTTATTTGGACCTAAGCAACTGCTGATCGGCGG
This sequence comes from Trachurus japonicus, assembly GCF_045865225.1. Classification (NCBI taxonomy): domain Eukaryota; kingdom Metazoa; phylum Chordata; class Actinopteri; order Carangiformes; family Carangidae; genus Trachurus; species Trachurus japonicus. The sequence goes on from NC_140929.1 coordinate 22,978,677, forward strand.
GCGCTAACCCTGGGTGGAGGGATACGTGAGTTGGTTAAGTCCAAATAAAAACTGGAAGGGAACTGAAGGGCTGGAAAAAATTATATTATAGCGAACAATGGAACTGTGTATTTTTTTCAGGTAAAACCTCTTTTAGGCCGCAAAAATAGGCCGTTTCTTTGGGTCTGTTCACAACACTGTATGTTGTAAATCTCTGGGCAGGGCTAAAGTACTTAGGGGCTATTTGTAGATCATATAAACCCACTTTAAAAAAAATGCTACTATCCCTTTAACATTTATCTTAAGAGTAACTAGTACAAAAAATTGTCAAATAAATAAACAAACAGCAGAGAACCTGGTGATTCCTGTGATCATGAGAGAAGCTATGTAGATGTAATGCCCCACCACACATACGTTTTGATGGAAATATGCATGGTTAGATGGAAGGTGTAGGGGCTTGATGGTGGTAGGGAACGGGGGGGGGCTTGTCCTGCACATCAATCATGGCCCAGTGTGTCTGTGTCCCCGCCCTCAGCCTGCAGGCTCTGGGGCTGGATGTGGCCTGGAGAAAGAGGCGCTCTGAGTAGGACTGTACTCACCCTGGGCTAATGATAGGGCCCACTGTACTCAGTATAAATCACTCTGACCCATAAACACCACCTTTAACTCTCACACAAACCTTATGCATACACCTGTGCAGGTGACCCAAGCTGGGGAGTGCAGAGGGGACATGGTTCTGTTGTCATCCCCTACAGGGCTAATCAGACCGGCTGCCTGAATGATGGAGTGCCTCTCCTTCCAGCCAACACAGCATCTGACAAACCTCCTGCCCCCGTTACCAAAAATTCTCCATTTGAGACCGTTTGGAATTTGAAAGAGTTGAGCTATCTGTCCGCAGGACTTCTCCAAACATAGAACTAGACACGAAAAGCATTGCAAATGACGAACACAGAGCTTTGACGGATAAACACAGCGAGGAACAAACGCAAGCCAGAAAACAGAGAGAAGTCCTGAGATTGATGTTGTTTGGAGCTGCATGAGGGAACACAAACAAATGTACAAATACCTTCCTGTTTCCTGATAGAAAGCGCTGGCCATCGTGGCTCCGATGTGTTTGTGACTCTGCATTCTAAAAGGGCATTATGCTAATGCCTCAAGCTCGAGCTGTGAATGTGTTTGCCTGCCTGAAAGAGCTTTTCCTATTTCCCTCTTCACTTCACTCAGGCACACAATCTCCTGGCATTTTAATTAAATGGGGAAAAGATGCCAGAAAGAAGGGGAACATCCCTGATTTACATGCAGTGTTGTCCAAGAAAAGTCTCTGAATGCTACCATGTCCACTTTTTAGTAACTATTTGATTATGTTGTATTCTGTATTCAGTTTGACCAGTGGTCAATTATAAGCCCAAAGTACAGCTGTCGTAAAGGTCCCATGTTGTTTTTGCTTTTACTTGTCTTTTATTTGAAGTGTTGGTCCTCAAGAAGATATATTTGTGGTTTGAAGAACCCAAAATGATCTCAGTACAGTTTTACATCTTCTCTCTCAGGTTTTTCTCTGGAACTTTAGCAACAACGGCTCAGCAAGCCAATCAGAAGAGAGGATCTGAGCCTCTCCACTGATTGGCTGACTGCTTTCTCTGTGGTCAAATTAAAATATGGCATATATCAGGTAAACTCAAGAAAACAAATCCTGCACAGCTGATGGTGGGTTCAGGTGGGCAAGTAGGATGGTGACCACTTTGTCACAAAGTAGCAGAAGTCCCAACAGCTTATTTCAGGGCTCAGTTGAATACAGGCTGTCTGCATTTCTCTGTGGACTGAGACCTTTGGTGCTTTCACTATGATAATATAAACCTAAATGTGCTTTATAATCAAAAAGACACAGAAATCTACTTTTATAGAATATGGGACCTTTAATTCATGTACTTGCTCTTGCAAGATTTTTTCAAGTCAAACCCACCAAAAACATAACAGTTACAGAAACTTCCTTATTAGGTGTAGATTTATTAAATCCCATTCAACAAACATGAGTCAACATCAGATTTCAGCCTCTTCAGCACTTCTTGAGGCCCATTGGGAAAGTGTGTGTTGAGCTTTGCTAAAGCAACAGGGGCTGAGCAGGTGAGCTAGAGTTACCATGAGCTTGTGTTTGTTTTGGGATCAGCTCAGGCAATATTCACAAGTCTGAGCAAACCTTATCTGTGCCACATACAAGAACATTTTTCTGGAGGAAAATATACACAGCGTTGCTGCCAGGGGTGTTCTAGACTTACAGCACCTTGCACTAACTTTATTTTTCTATCTACTTACCTTAACCCTACCTCTTATTTGTGTTAACTGATTTCTTGTCACTTTTGGAAACAGGACCGACCTCTGGGCCAAAGAGTTCTTCACCCTCCTTTATCAGCACAGTGTCATGTGTTTTTGTCTTTTTGTACTGATATACTACTGTCAATGATAAACTGATCCTGAATGTGACTTTCTGTATGTATCAACATTGTATTTGCCTCTATACGAAGCTGTCTTGATTCATGAAAACTGGGGTGTTGTGATGTAATTACCTCATCTGTGTGCTGCTGACAAAGCTACATGATGGAAACAGCAGCATATTCTATTCTAGTGTGCTGTTGTGCATGAAGCTTTGTCTCAACCCACATCACCTTCAGTGTCTTGATATTTCAGAAGCAGGGGTTACCCGTTAACACCCTCCTTCCTTCTCTGTTTCCGTCTTTGTGCTGCCATCTACAGAGACCTGCGCTGTGAACAATGGTGGCTGTGACAGGACATGTAAGGACACAGCCACAGGGGTGCGCTGCAGCTGTCCCGTGGGATTCACCCTGCAGCCAGACGGCAAAACCTGTAAAGGTCAGTCAGTACGCAAGAGTGTGAATGTCCGTGTGTGTGTGAGGCCTGCAATTCCTGCTGCTCACTGAGCACTGACTCTGTGCGTGCAGAAGATCCCAGGTCCACTTGAGCCCGCTATGACAGGTATCTGAGTGATCCGGAGCCAAACCCCGACCCCCACCGTCCACTTCGCTTCCAACTGCACGGCGCTCCGGTCGCGGTCACTGGCGCTGCCGCTGCTTGTTGTTGTTGATTTTGCCGCCGAGCATTTCTCCACTTCCGACAGTCGGCCGGTGACGTCAATGACGGTGGTCCGAGAAGAAGGCCGCTGAAGCGTGGGCCTAAACATCCCAAACAGATTATTATAGGGTTTTGGCTTTCCTCTAAACAAACAGTCTCACTGTATGAGGCTGACCTGTGGGTTCAAGCCGAGTCAAACACAGGCAGCGGTACTGTATTCTGCCCCGGGCTTCACAAAGCCACAGTGAATGGGCAGAATGAGGCATTCTGTTAGTCTGGTCAGAAATTCAGAGCGAGGTTTGCTGAAAAGTACCTGGATTGGTCCTATTTTTTTATCTTGGTTTAGATGATAGTGTTCTTCCCAGTGATGCCATTATGGTTCAGAGGTAGTTTTGCTTTTGTAGATAAATGTTGACCCTAATATGATGTTGGCTACTTATAAGTTCTGCGATTGCTAGATAGCATAAACAGCTCTTTACTTATCTGTAAATTTTGATCAGCAACAAACATCATTCATTCTCACCAGGAACTATCTCTGGTTGAGGAAAACTCTTACTTTGATTCTCTTTTTATCTCTTTTTATCCTGGTCTGAAGTAGCTTGACAGTACACTCTGTTTTTTAACCTTATGTCTTATAAATGCAGTGATGCCATCTTTCAGGGTTACCCACTACTGATCTGCTGAGTACAAGAGGGAAAAGTGTTTTTTATAGGAAAGGTATAACTTAAAGCAGAAGTAAGTGATATATTTGTGTTAATATAAGTCTTAAATAGTTATATCTTCCGACAGCAATCACTTACATAGAGTGTTTGGACTGAAACACGGGTCTCTCAGTCCCTCTGCTCTGCTCTGAGCCGAGGAGAAAACATTTATCGTATCCTACAGTTTTTATCCAATGAGGAGAGAGAACGGCATGCAGGGCTGTGTGTGCAGCCAAGGAACGCCGTGAATGTGGCGACGTAGGGACGAGGACTGTTATGGTGCGTTCAAGGAAACTCGTATTTTTCCGACCGTGAAGTGGTACCAGTTCGATCTGGTACGAGTTCACCGGTCGGAAGTTACGAGTGGCCGTTATAGTGACTTTCACCGGTAAAACAGGTCGGAAAAACACGAGTGGGTTGCCTGAAACGCTACAAAGTCGTAAGTTGTGACTTGAAGCTGTAATTTACGATTTCAAAAGCCTGCCTGGAACGCAGCATTAGCGAAAACGACCGGACCACTTACTTCTGCTTTAATGTCAGTCTGCTGAACACTGTCCAACCCGACCGATGCATTTTGGGTCAAAAATAGCACTTTGTGTTCTCAGAGTCGTGGCTCAATCAATTCTGAACTCACTTGTTAAAATCAATGCAGCAGCCTTGGGTGATATGAATATCTCTGATGTCCATTATGGAACAGAAAACAGAGAATCATAGTAAAATAAGTTTCATTATGCTCCACTACACAGGACCCATTCATGTTCATTTGATTGCCTCTGACATAGAAGCCAACACATCTTACAATTTCAAAGTGCACGAAACATTTTTTCAGAAAGTGTCCAAGGACATGTACTTAACAGCTCACAAGCAAATAGCCTATCCTGAAATAGCAATGTCCCAACTAGCTCCAGCATGAAGTGAATCCACTGAAAACCTCCAGACCAACCATGTCAGTGAAAGGGTTTAGTCTTATTTGGGAAATCATCCATGTTTTCCATTCCCATTGAAAAACTACATGCTTCTTTATTTCCTGGAAAACACTGAGTGTAATATTTTTCATGACCAGCTTGCCCGCACCGAGATACAGTTACCTTCAATTTCCTTTACAGATTGTTGCCAGTCACTATAAAAGTGTAATCTGTGTATTATGGTAGAAACATAATGCTGACGTGTGTGCCTCATGTACGCTGGATATTCTCTGAGTCATGTTTCTGGGATAAAGCCACCTGCAGCCACTCCACATTCCTCTGACACATGTGCTGGTCGACGCTCCGACCTCCTCGTGTGGATGCAGAGATGGGAGCACCCTGCTTGTGACAGACATGTTCAAGGAGTCGTCATAGCAACCAAGTGCCGGTCATGTGACAGTGACATGACTGTTTGCATGTCAGAGTGTGGGCGCCTCCTGTGATGCGAGTGTGCTTCTATAAATTGTATAATACGGTATGGGTGTGTGCGTTCTGGAGTGTGTGTGTTTGTGAAATGAGTGTCAGGCAGCTTGAGAATGTGGCGTGTAGGTGTGTGAAATCCTGGAGCCGGAGCTGTCTCAGGCCTGGCAGGCAGACGACGCGTCGGCAAACTTTGAAATGTTTGAACAGTGAGGCCCACACTGGCCTCTCTCTCTCTCTCTCTCTCTCTCTCTCTCCCCTTCTCCCTCTCTCACTTTTTCCCTTACACACAATGTCATACACACAGACAGCACCATCCAGCTGCAGCTGCAGTAAATACAGCACTGGGTCGGTAAATGTACACATTATAGAAAATAAGATACATTAAAAAATGTTGTCATTTAAAGTATGAAATGCAGCATAAATATATCATGCAGCTGTTGCCAGCTGTGTTTTTGCATTCAATTAACATATTCATGTCTGTACATTATAAACACCCTGAAGTGCTCCTAACTCATGCCCATGAGGCTTGATAAATGATCATGAGTTACAAGTCCTCTTAATTAAATCACAAAATAGTGTGTCGAGAAACAGATGTGTTGTCTGATCTCAAAGCAGAAGTAAGCGGAATGTTTGTGTTAATATAAGTCTTAAATAGTTCTATCTTCCGACAGCAATCACTTATATCCACAAGTTTCCGAACGTCATCTATGGTCAAAACTGGCTTCCGGTTTGCCGGTTTGGTGGAATTGTACGTTTACGTTTCCATGGTTGCGGTAAACGCATGGATCTATTAACGCTGGCTTTTAACGCGGATGTCAATTTGTGTGATATCCACTGTTAAAAGCTGGTGTGATGATCCATGCGTTTTACAGATTTCCATTGAAAAAAAAAAAAAAAGAAATCCATGCATTTACCGCGACTACCGAAACCATGGAAACGTAAACATAAAATTCCACTGGAAGAGCAAAACCGGCAAAACAGGCTACGTTTTTGACGTTCGGAAAAAGGTGGATAGAGTGTTGGGTCTGAAACACGGGTCTGTCAGTCACTCTGCTCTGCTGTAAGCCGAGGAGAAAACTTTCCTTGTATCCTACAACCTTTATCCAATGAGGAGAGAGAGAACGGCATAAAGGGGCGGTCCTCCCTTTTTTTTATTTTTTTTGGGGGGGGGGCATTTTTGCCTTTTATTTGATAGTACACAGTATAGATAGACAGGAAAGGGGGAGGCAGAGAGAGGGGGAATGACATGCAGGAAAGGTCTGCTCGACGCGGGATTCGAACCGGGGATGCCTGCGTTGAGGACTGTGGCCTCTACATGGGGCTACAGTCGCCACGCACGGGGCCACGCACAGGGCGGTCCTCTCTGTGTGTGCAGCCAAGGGATGCACGTGAATGTGGTGACGTAGGGACTTCTGACAGGAAGTTAGCCAAAACAACCTGATCGCTTACTTCTGCTTTAATCCAAAACGTATTCTATGGTTGGACCCCTCTCTGGCTCTGGTTTGGTCAGGCTAAGGCACAAAAGTATCATGGAAGATCAGTCGCTGTCATGGTTACATCAATACCAACACATTGGTCAGTAAGGATAGGGGAGGATTGTGACAGTTAAAGTAGGAAACAGTTGGAAACAGGAAATGAAGATGGTCTTCTCTGTGTATGTCCTCCATGTGGATGAACCCTCGACAGACAGATACATGTGTTTTTGGACACTGATGGTCATTGAGGACCATCTCCAATAGAGCCAATGACTGGATCTGGTCCATTTTAAACATGAAAAGAAATACTTATCATTGTCCCAACCGTTTAGCTTTCTTGACAAGGGCGTTGCATGCTGGGAGAACATCTTGTCTGCTGCCCTGATGTCAAGTTCAAGCTTAGCAGCTTGTGCGAACACTTCCACTCTGTCTCCTCAGGTGATTTGTGGTCCTGACAGAACCCAGCATTTACAGCGCTGGAAAAATGAAAAGTTCCCCCTCTGTTTTTGGGCCTGAGTTGAGTGGGGAAGATGGATAGGCATGCAGTCCAGCTGTGCCCCGCCCACATAATTTGGCTGTGGATCAGCCCCCGGGCTTCATAAATCCCTGAGCGGGGATCAGTGCTGAGGGGAGCTGAGAGACACAGAGCAGGCAGCACTCATCGATCAGTATCTATCAACTTGGGCACAAAGCAGGGAAACACACTCACACAGTATGCACTGAGTGTGAGCCACATCCTGACACCTTGCTATATTATATATACTCAGCTTGAGCCCACACCATGATATGTAACTTATAAAGTGTGAGCATACCACCCCACTCTTCTTTTCAAATCCATTTAATTGACTCAACAGAGCCAGTGGTCAAACAGCTGTAGCTGGACAATCTGTTGGGTTCTGGGTAAAGCTGAGGTGGAGGAACCATTTCAACCTCAAAGGCTGAAGGAGCTGCTTTTGTTTCCTAACCATCTTTGGGTGAAATGATAATAGAGTTCCGAAGCGGAAGCAGGAAGTAACGGCGCCATGGGTCCTCAATTCGAAAAAAAGTCTCCATACAAATGAACGGGAGTCAAAGTTTTATTTCGTGATCCGTTTGAATTGTGCCATGAGAAAAAAATATGTCCTCCACCTGTATAAAACATCATGTTTCATGCCGAGAAATCAGCAGTTTATCGTAAAACGACAACAGAAGAATGTATTTTGTGTGACGACGCTCTGCGGACTACAAATCTGGTGTCCCACAAAAAATACGTCACCAACTGACACGGGAAAGGACGGCATTTGGTGTGTGACATCACCTACGCCACCTGTAGTCTTTCTGGTTACGGAATTTTATTCTACAATAGGTTTACAACAAACTGCTGATTTCTCGGCATGAAACATAATGTTTTAAACAGGTAGAGGACATATTTTTTCTCATGGCACAATTCAAACGGATCACGAAATAAAACTTGGACTCCCGTTCATTTGTATGTAGACTTTTTTCGAATTGAGGACCCATGGCGCCGGGTACTTTCTGCTTCCACTTTGGCACTCTATATAGCTCTCAATTCACTTCAAAGGGCTGGCTGAGGTTTTCCGACAACGATCCGTGAGATGACCCCCATCGCAGTAGAGATGAACTGAATTATGGACTGAAAAATAACATTTAGTCTATGAAATGTTTTTTTTTCCACCAGCAGTGTCACTAATGGATAATCTAGAGAACATTATCATCATGAACAGTTCAAACTATTCTCTGCTGGGGAAATAGTCCCTTTGAAAAACAGTGGAGTGCCTGTGGTGCAGATTATCCAGAGCAACAGGAACATGTTCTGTTAATTTATTTAAAGTATCATTTTCCATTCCTCAACTGCATGGCGAGATACCACAGGAGATAAGTGAGGAAATGTTTTTTTTTGAGTTTGGATGAACTGACCCTTTACTACAGTCGACATATTTTTGTGGAGCCAGACTCTGGTGGTAGCCCCAGCAGCTAGGCTACAACCATTCATCAGTTAGTTTGATGTTTTCAGTTAGAGGAGTGGGAGAGAAGGGAAGAAACACAACGAGGGAAAGGACGTTGTCGACTAAATCAATGCTGCTTTTAACTGTAGCAGCATGATTTGCTGAAATGTTGTTCTGTCCCTGTGAGTTTGTTTTTTTTGTCCTTTCTTTATTGACAGGGCCTGACCAGCATTCATGTAGCTCCAATAGGCTTCCTGTAACCTTGGCAACAGCACAGACAGGTTGCAATGGCTCTCTGAGAGATAGCTAATCAATATTTCCTGCTGAAGCCTGCGTGTGCGTGTGTATATACATATATTTATGTGTGTGGGTGTGTGTCGACTCTGGTGGCACATGTAATCACAACCATGGTAGTTGTGTATAGTAGTGAAGAGACTCAGGAGTATAATTGCTGCCATTCAACTGTTTACTCAACATAGTAGTTAGCGGCAAGGTAAGTGCCACGCTGTGAGGTGGTCTCATCTAATGTGCCGCTAAGTTGCTTGATAGAGACAGACAGCCCCCCCCCCTCCGTGTGTACCTGGCTCTAGAGCCAAGGGGATGTGCCCTGTCGTGCCTGTCTATCATAATCATTTCAATATAAACTATGTAGGGCATGTTTAAAACCCACCAGTCTGATAAACGCCCTTTCATCTGTGCTGACAGACGAGGCGGTTCAGCCTCTCATGATGACAGACATGGCAACCTGAGGAGGTGTTCCATCCCAGAGCTCATACCAACAGCTGAGTGAGAGGGAGAGAGAGACAGAGAGAGAGGAGGTGAATTTGAATTCATCACAATACTCTAATAAGAACGCAGCAATAAAACAATGAATCCAGATTCACAGATTAACTCCTGAAGATAATTTCACACCACAGACTGTAAAATCTCTGTAGATCCTTCATCACCTGCAGATCTCCTTATTCCTGTCACATCCCAATTCAGAAATAAGGGCCTGATTTAAGAAAGCACAGCCTTTGATATGAACCTTTTTATCTTTTAAAGGGATAGTTCAACATTTTGGCAAATTGGCCCATTGCCATAATTGCTATAGTCATAGCAGTAGGTTTGTTACCTTTAATTGTAGGTGTAAGCTATTTTCAGTACGGCGGAGCGCAGCAGCTGGCTGCTCAGAGCTACGCTATGGAGGCTAACGGAATTTCTTGGTTTCCCTCATTAAACTCATCAAATTCAACATCCCAAAACTCCACAGCGCTTTTGTAGACAAGTTGTGACCTGCACAACCACCACGCTATGAGATAATGACGGAACGATACGAAACGGAGCCGTTTTCGAGGTAAATTCATACAAAACCGCTGATGTGCGTTGCGTTCAGGGACAGTTTTTCAGCAAGCAGTCTCCGTATTTACCCTGTATTTACCTCGAAAACGGCTCCGTTTCGTATCGTTCCGTCATTATCTCATAGCGTGGTGGTTGTGCAGGTCACAACTTGTCTACAAAAGCGCTGTGGAGTTTTGGGATGTTGAATTTGATGAGTTTAATGAGGGAAACCAAGAAATTCCGTTAGCCTCCATAGCGTAGCTCTGAGCAGCCAGCTGCTGCGCTCCGCCGTACTGAAAATAGCTTACACCTACAATTAAAGGTGTTGGGTCTCATTCATGAAACATGAGTAAATCTGTGTGTAGATTTGCACATAAAAGCTCACTCTACTAAAACTCTACTCCGGATTCATGAACGGTGCGGGAAACTCAGATTTGATCGTAAACACGTGTGTAACTTCATGAATGCCAACCCATCGTAAACTAACAACACGCCCCCTTGATCAGCAATTAGCATAGATCTCCATACATGAATAGCCATATAAGGAGATCCTGACCACCATATTAGGAGGTAGGTGCATCCTGCTCACCTGCGGACATGACGCAAACGAGGAAAGAGGGAGAGAGAAAAAAAAGAGAGATCACGGATCGAAGTCATTTTGGGTGAAGTGGAGTCCAGAAAAAATATTTAATTCTCTTCTGTTGGTAGTGGTGTGACTGGGACAGGTCAAAGGCTGGAGGGAAGAAACAGATTTAGTGAATTAAGTATCCTTGGTTTATTAAAGAACCGTTTAAGAAGTAGGCTAAAGCCAGAATAGTTCGATATGAAACATGAAAAAAAAATAAAAAAATACACACAACTACAGAGCTACAGCAGCGACGGGAGGAGGAGGCTCTTCACAGCCTCAGCTGTAGAGGAGCATGGTTGTATCAACACATGAAGTTATATATTCAGGTTAATATTGTTACAGAAGCACCAGCCGTCTGTCACAGGCACAGCTCCATCCAAACCGGTGCCGACTGCGCTGCTGCGCAGGGTGAAGTGTGCGCCCACCGAGCCTGCCTACTGTAGCAACACAAAAAAGTTTTTTCCGGTTTTATATCAGATTATTATCATCATTAGATGGAGCCTTGAAGTGTTTGTGCGTGTCCGATCCCTAAAACGTCTCTCTCTCCAAATATTTCTAATTGTTTGTCATGTTTAAATTACGTGTTTCAAAGGCGTCGGCATATTTTGAACATGAGAGAGAGTAATACGGATTAAAATTGTAATTTTCAACAGTGACAAGCAGTATTTATTTGCATTCCTACATTTACACAAGCGCTACACACAGTCAGGAGCAGGTGTAGATTTTGTGAGTAGCTACGAAAAAATCAGCACTACTAAAAGATTGATGAATGCGGAAATCCACGTAAATTTGCGCTGCTCAGGGTTTACACACAAATCCGTGCTGCTCACGTTTCATGAATGAGACCCAATGAACCTACTGCTATGACTATAGCGATTATGGCAATGGGCCAATTTGCCAAAATGTTGAACTATCCCTTTAATCTTGGGGTTTTATGACCCGTGATTTTAACATTTAGACCATTAGCATTTCAAACAATCCTTGAGTTTTCTGTCTGCGTTAGCTGCAATGGGCTCTATGCACAGCTCCAGCACTTCCTGAATTTAAGGCAGGTCCTTCATTTCCTGTCTTACATTATTGGACACACACATTAATCCAGGTGTGTCTGACCATTGTGACTACTCAGACACACCTGGATTAATCAGTGTGATGACAGGAAATGAAGGACCTGCCTTAAATTCAGGAAGTGCTGGAGCTGTGCATAGAGCCCATAGTGGGTTTTTTTTTTCCATTTGATTTGATTTATTTGTCAGTAGAGAAGAGAGAACCCGTACAGTCCCCACACACTCTGAACTTAGTTTTAAAGCCACTCGAAATTTTAGCGGAATGCAAGGTTCAGTTGGCTTGACTCATGTACGTTACTTCCACACTCACAAAACACCGGAGCCAGGTCGTCCTTCTGTGGGTTTATTTTGATGTTCCATACACATCCAGTCTTCTATTGGGTTTACAATGCGTCAAACTGCAACATCCGTCAGTAACGTCTTAAAGTAACGTAAACGGTCAAAAAACCTTTTTATGCTGTACCTATAGCACCTCCGCTAATCACTGACTGTACTGACCTCAGATATTGCCCTTTAGTCCTTTTTTATTAAAAGCACATGCGCCGTGCTTACTTCAGGTGCTATAGGAACTTTCACAACTATGCAAAAAGCAGTCGTAACACAACACACTTCACATACTTAACTATAGAACACACTGCAAACAACAATATCTAAAAAAAAAGGATGACACAGAAAAGTCCAAGACTTATTTCCACTGCGTTCTCCGCTAAGACAATCCAGGCTAATAAAAGCATTAACATCAGAAGATACTTGACAGTAATTTACAATACATATTAAATACAACTTTGCAATACACGTTAAATTAGAAGTGCACGCATGAATCACCAGAAAACACACCGCAGGGTGATGAAGGAAATACTCTGCTGCTTTAAGCAATCCATCCACCACCTCTTCACCGCTGCTCCGTCTGATTCCTTTACTGGTGCAGAAATGAACTGACAGCAGCACACTGAGGGCCTCCAGCACCAGGACCACCACCCAGACCCACACAGCACAGCAGCACACACCACACTGGCCAAGGAAGAGAAGACAGTACCATCTCTCTGAAAGAAAACACACCCATGCTGTATATCACAGTAGAGAGTCAAGTTGGGTCAGTGTTTCATGACTCATTATCTCATCTACACATCATTTAAAAGGCAACAACATACATCTGGTGTTAGTTAAATGGAAATATAGCCAAATGTGACAATGATCTATACATATGTGCAGCCTGTAATCATCACCATATTATGATGAAAACTCTCTTGAAAATCCCCATAAAGAAGAAGAAGAAAGCACCAGGCTTTGTGCGGCTCAGGGTAACGTCCTGTTGTGGGGAGATTTAAATGCAGGACAGGATGTGAGCCTGACACAGTGGATCCTGTTGGTAAGAGCCACATGTTTGGACAGTCCTCTGTACACCTCAGCCCACCACCAGCCACAGACACAGTCAAGACCACGTCGTGAACCAACTGGGGAAAGAGCCTCTCTCATTACTGCATTTACTGACACACAACAAAACCCAATATCAGGTCACTGCAAGATAAATGCATAAAATCAACTGGACACAAGTCAATAACAAGCCAGTTATAGGGGTGGGAGAAAAAATTGATTCACATAAATATCGCGATATCTTTTTTGACGATTTTTAAATCAATTTTTTTTTCAAAAATCGATTTTTTTTTTTTTTTTGTTTAAAAAATTTGAATATTGTGCAATGTGCATTTGTTAGCCTTTTTTACATACAGAGAGTACAGGTTTTGAAAAGGGTTTAAGTTCACTTTATAATGGAGTATGTTCATTTATAGGCTCCTACAGTATTTGTGTGCAGATAAATGTTAAAGCAGAAGTAAGCGATCCGGTCGTTTTGGCTAACTTTCTGTCAGCCGATGGAGTTAGCAGCCCCCACCCTCGTCCCTACGTCACCACATTCACGCGCATCCCTTGGCTGCACACACAGAGAGGACCGCCCCTTTATGCCGTTCTCTCTCCTCATTGGATAAAGGTTGTAGGATACAAGGAAAGTTTTCTCCTCGGCTTACAGCAGAGCAGAGTGACTGACAGACCCGTGTTTCAGACCAAACACTCTATAGAAGTGATTGCTGTCGGAAGATAGAACTATTTAAGACTTATATTAACACAAACATTCCTCTTACTTCTGCTTTAAAAATGCAGACTAAAAATCGAGAGAATCGACACTATCGTAGAATCGCAATTTAAATCGAATCGCCATCCAAAAAATCGTAGAAGAAAAGCATATCGTCCCAGCCCTAGTAAGTTACATAAATAAAGTGGGCTCCTGATGGTGGCTATTACAAAAATAAACATTTTATCAGTCAGTAAAGCCGGTCTAACTGACAACAACTGTGCATAGAAACTGAAAGAAAGAGAGAGGATAAAAAATGACGAAAAACAGACAAAAAAAACACCATCAACCACCAACTGCAGAGGTGAGAGAAAACGAGAGTCTTGCAGACCAGGGTGGAGATAGACTCTGCTCAGCGCCTGGTGAACCTCTGATTCATCTAGTTCACAACCTCTGTTGAGATTACCTGCTCACCTCAGGTGACTTTATACACTGATGCAGAATCAAAGCATCTCATACATGAGGAGAAAAAAATGACAAAATAAATATTCCAATTCGGATTTGGACTCAAATACAAGAGTAAGCATCCCGTAAGGCTCCGTGTCCTAGGTGCATAGGAAACGTCTAAAGGAAAAGCAGCAACCAGTGCATCCAGGACTGGATTAGGTCATTAACCATTGATTATTACCTTAGAAAAGAACACTCAAGCCCGCAGGACACTCTGAGATCTCAGGCACTGGAAGCCCAGGATCCAAACGAGTCCCTTCTGTCAGCAGGTCTTGAGACTTACCGATCAAATAACAGCCAATACTGGTCAACCTCAGACCAGCAGTGCTTTCCGCCCACTAATCAGTAAACCAAATTATTGAATTAACAAAAGATGCCTATCTGGAACACTGGTCAAAACAAACTTAATTGCTATTAGGCCCTAAACCATGAGTCTAAACTGGCTGGGTATCTCCTTACTGACACAAAGCAGAGACAGATCCTGACTAAATGCAGACTTGTTGACCACAGTCTAACCAGAGAGAGGATGACACAAAAAGTCCTGGCAGCCAACACAGGAAAGAATCTGTGGCCACTTCATGGCAGGTGAGGTGAGGTAGAGACGGAGATGCCCTTCCTCTTACAATGAAGGAGTGGACGTGTGAGTGAGTCTGTGCTTTGTGCACAATATGCAAGTTCACGGAAGGCTGATCCTGTGTTTGGTTATTGTACTGTGCCGTGTAGTACACAGTGTATTGGCTCCTGAGACACGTTCCCACTGGCCTGCATTCCTCTTCTACCTGAAAAGACCTGAGAACACACACACACACACACACACACACACACACACACACACACACACACAAGTACAATCAGTTCAAAACGAAAATAAGGACATGGTCACATTCATTCACTAGGAAGCATACACTTTTAACAATCTATCAATATATTCAAATCCAATTGCACAATAATTCAGCGGCTGCAGCTAATGAGTATTTTCCTTAATGTTTAATATGCCAGTGATTTTCACTTAACTGATCAACTTTGTTTATAACAGTTTTCTAGAATCCAAGGTGACACCATCATGACTTGTTTTGACTAATAGATGGACATTCACACTAATATCATGCATGACAAAAGCATTAAATCCATATTTAGAAGATGAGTCCAGCAAGTGTTGGGCATTTAACCTAAAAATGACAAACAATTAAAGGGATAGTTCACCCAAAATTGAAATTTCACTCATTATCTACTCACCCTCATGTGGGCTAAGGGCTGGGGGAAGTTTCAGAGTCATCCGTGGCTTCTCTGAGTTACAGGGGGTCTCGGCGTAGCAGTGCATGTCCATATAACGGTTGCAAATGGATACCAACTGTCTTCGTAACAAAAAGACACACCAAAAAACATCCAAATACCTCCATGCTGCGCGTATGTAATGTCTGTCTTGTATTGAAGCCCCGAAATGCGAAATTGTCCCGAAAAAAATTAGATAAGTCTATATTTGAATGAAACTTCTCCCAGCCCTTAGTCGACATGAGGGTGAGTAGATAATGAGTGAAATTTCAATTTTGGGTGAACTATCCCTTTAATGCGCCTACTAACTTTTTTTTTTTTTAAAGTATATTTTTTGGGCATTTACGCCTTTATAGATAGCACAGTTGAGACAGACAGGAAACGGGGAGGCAGAGAGAGGGGGGATGACATGCAGCAAATGGCGCCCGACGCGGGAACCGAACCGGGGCCGACCGCAGCGAGGACTGTGCCTCTATACATGGGGCGCCCGCTCCAACCACTACGCCACGCGACGCCCCAATGCGCCTACTAACTTTACATATTTACTGTCCAGCTCGATCACTCCACAGCCGAAGCCAAACACTATAGATATAGATAAAAAAAGAACAGTTACAATAATTAATTGACATTTCTGTAATAGATATATGATGCAAACAGTTATATGCTGCATATTCCATGTCTAAAAGTGGCTACTTTGAAATAAATGTTTGTGTTTGTGCAGGTTTACAGTGCAAGCACCATTTAAAAAAACCCTCCATTCTCCATAACTTATCATTGTTGGTTTTGATGTTATAATACTTATGATAGTAGCCGTGGTGTGTGTGTTGCCTCAGTGAGGTCATAGCTCTGTGGCCCCGACAGCGTCCACACGCCTCGGTCGCACTAACCCAGTGGTATGGCTGTGGTCTCCATCACCTTACATGACTGCTGCTCTGGCAGACCCCACTCTGGCCGAACGGGGCCCACATCACCGGCTGTTTTATTGTTGTGTAAAACTGAGAATTTCTCTTGGCCCACATGCACCCGTGGAGTGTTTGTTATTAAACAAAATCGAGCGCAGGGGTCGTTTAATACCTGAATAAATACACGCTGCCTCCCGGCCTGATGTCTGTCCACTCTACCGGCAACACCCTGCGAAGAAAACCAACGCTCCCGAGAAAACTAGATCCCCTTTAGTCCATAATTATTTGTAGAGGTTTGGGTTTCTGCAAATGCATTCCATTTAATTGCCTTTTACTGCAAATATTTGGTAAAACTACACAGCTCCTCTCCACTGTGCGCAGCAGCTCGTACTCCGGAGGTATGAGCTGCACAAGCAAGTCCAAATGTGGTTTAAGAGACTGAATTGTGTTCCTGGTCGGTTTCTTTCAATCCGTTTTTTCCACCTCAGTCTCCGGAGCGAGGTAGCAAGAGGAGCCTCTTACATAACCCCGCTCCTTAACCCTTGACCTGTGGATGCTGAGTCAGAGAAGTTCATTTAGTCTACCTTCAGCGGTGCCGGACGGTTTAGACTGCAGCGCTGATCAATCGGCCTGATGAGTGGGACTTCATCAGGCGGCTGAGCACCACAGCAGCATCAGGGTCTCTGCTGGAGTCAGGTTTCTCATTCCTAACACTGAACTCCTCAAACAGAGCCCTGAGGTTCACAGAGGAACAGGCGAGGGGGTGGAGGGCTTGTTGCTCTTGGCCCAGGTGGATGTTAGCGAGCCTTCTCATTTGGCCCACAGCCTCCCCCACGGCCGGCACAGTGAAGAGTTCACATCCAAAATATCTACCCTAGAAGAAAAATTCATTCCCTCAAGGTCAACCATTCAGCTGCCAGTAGATTCAACTCAAATTGAATTGTGTAGGAGGCCTATTATGTGGCTTATTGAGAAAATGTGATTAAAAGTGCCAGATCTTTTTCTGAAGCAGTACCGACAGCCTTGTGGGAGACTGCTAATCGATTCAGCCAGTGTCACATCAAACAAACTCAGCCCAGTGAATCTGAAGCTCTGAAGGATGCTCTGCTCCAAGCTCGTCATGTTCAGCTGTTCACCATGTGAACAACCAACTCAAAGTACCTCTACTACTGAACCCTGCCACAGCCACTGTGCTCCTGACCAGGTTTAATCCACTGCATTTAATCAGGATTACAACACAAACGTGTGACAGAATCATTTCATCCATTAGATGCCAGCAAAGACTTTTAATTTCACGTGCAAAGGCAAATACTTGGATTGAGGTGAAAAAGTCTGATTTAAAATTAAAGTGCCAAATATAGTGTTGAGGTATATGATGCATGTCACTTATTGTGAGTCCTGACTGGAGCTCTTTTAATAGCATCATCTCACTGTGTGTCCTACTCCTGTGCTTTATAGTAACTGTTTATCCTCACAAATCAACCCTCAATATTCGTATTTGTGTGGAAAAGTGCATTAACTTGCTTTTTCTGTGGCTGATTTTCTCCAAATCCGTTACTAATTGGTCCTAAATATTGACTTATGTCAGGAAGACCAACTCCCTATTTACACATTTCTATTGCTGGATGTTAGTGGATGAAAAGTCTTTCTGCCAGATATAAAATTAAAATAAAAAATCAATACAAATTACGGAGAAAAACACAAATGCTTGGAGACATATAGAAATATTGTTGGTTTCTTCCTCTTGAATAGAGTCTTTCAACTGCTTTGTCACCGAGTGCTGCTCATGATGGAACTGTTAAGTTTGTCTTAACAATAGTATAAGGTCCAGACCCTGCCCTGTAAATAATATGAACAGTTGATATCTTTATGATGATAGACCCGGTTTCTTATATTTCCATCAGTCATTTCTCATACTTGCTCACCCAACACTAAAGACGATACATCATACTGTACATCTGAACACTTTTAATGCTAAGAACATGATGAGGCCTTCAGATGTACGAAACAGAATACCATCAAAGATTAGCCTCACAGAACCAACAGGCTTTAACTCTCAGTGTTGTCTGCTGCTGCTTGTCAGCTGCTGTACTTCCTCCAACATGAAATCTATCAGAGGTTACTGACAGGGACGGTGATTAGTTGACACACGAGTTGCTGTAAAATGACTGGGTTCCTCTATCACAGAGAACAGATAGAGGTTAAGAAAACTCTGACTTTGTCTGACATTCCTGGTGTCAGGCAGCCATCCCTTCCCAGCTCAGCCTCTCTCCTGACTCTCCTTTATCTGTCCTCACTCTCTATTCTCCAACCTTTATCATTTCAAGATGTGCAGAGGCTTAATGTATTTATTTAAGCTCAAAGCATATTTAAGCTCCATTAAAGGTAATTATATACCCCATTATAAGGCTCAGCCATCCCTAGAGTGGCCATTAAGTGTGGGTAGATGTGGTGGTTCTGCCAGTGTTTGCGGCTGCCAGAATAATTACAAAGCTGTGTCTGCGTTGGGTAGACCCGGGGTGGTATCCTCTGTTTTTACGTAGGCATCAGAGCAGAGACAGTGTGGGCAGAGAGGGAATGTTGAGGAACGGTGTGTGTGTGTGTGTGTGTGTGTGTGTGTGTGTGTCTGTGTGTGTGTTTTCGTCTTAGTCCCCAACACATCTGACTGGAGAATCTGGATTTTAGACACTTTTATTCTCATGGATTGTGCAATATTTTTGTGAACTAATGCATTCAGTCTTAAAGGGGTAGTTCACCCAAAATTCAAATTTCACTCATTATCTACTCACCCTCATGTCGACTAAGGGCTGGGAGAATTTTCAGAGTCCTCCGTCCCTTCTCTGAGTTACGGGGGGGTCCGTGCAGCAGTATTTGTCCATATAATGGTTGTCAATGGATAAGACACACCAAAAAACATCCAGATACCTCCATGCTGCTCGTCTGTAATGTCCCTCTTGTATTGAAGCCCCAACATGAGAAATTGTTCCGCCGGTCAGTGCAAATCACGCAAGATTTGCACTGACACAGGAAGAGCAGTGAACTGAGACACTGGGAGCTTCCGCTACAAACAAGCTTAAAATATAGACTTATTTAATTTTTTTCGGAACAATTTCTCATGTCGGGGCTTCAATACAAGAGGGACATTACAGACGAGCAGTATGGAGGTATTTGGATGTTTTTTGGTGTGTCTTTTTGGACGAAGAAAGTTGGTATCCATTCACAACCATTATATGGACAAATACTGCTGCGCGGACCTCCCTGTAACTCAGAGAAGGGACGGAGGACTCTGAAAATTCTTACAGCTCTTAGTTGAGATGAGGGTGAGTAGATAATGAATTTTGGGTGAACTATCACTTTAAGGTTGGCAAAGGCAGCCATCCCCCTCCTACCTATAGATCAGCTGAAGAGAAAAACAGGGACGTGACCGTGATGGATGAGCGAGCCCTGGCACCGCAGGAACACAGAAAGAGAGTACAACAGGAAAAGAAGTCAAGTAGTAGGTGGATGACTGGCAGTGGAGAGCAGAGAGAGCCTGAAAGGAGCTAATTCATCTAGATGCTGCTATGACATCATATTTTGGGATGTGACACAGATGATTAAGTGTACTTGAATGCCCTTACCTGTCCTGCTAAACCCTGAGCCCCATTGTCTCCCCGCCAGCCACCGTCTGTCTCAGCCGATCGGGGCGGAGGAGGGACAGTCTCTTTAAAAGGCAGCTGACAGGGCGCAGCGGGATACACACTTTACTACATTTTTACCACAGCGTGCAGCCAGCACCTTGTGGATTCCTGTCTCGGCTCCATATTTAGATGAAGAGTTCATTCAGCAGAGGCTCCCCGAGGATACGGAGGGAGAGGATCAAGCCAGCGAGGCCCGAGTCTACCCTGGTGGAAAAACACAGTGGCTGTTTCAGAAGGGCTCCTATCACACTACACTGAAGAAAGTGTTGAAAGTGTGTTGACTGGACCTCTCAGTTCCTCTGCCACCTCCACTTGTCCTCTTGATCCTGTTGACAGATGAGTCTGCATTTATCAAGCTACATACGACCACATATAGTTTTCATGTTCACTCAGTGTAGCTCAGCACCGACGGACACTTGATTCTCCACACTAATCACATTAAAGGGATAGTTCACCCAAAATTCAAATTTCACTCATTATCTACTCACCCTCATGTCGACTAAGGGCTGGGAGAAGTTTCAGAGTCCTCCGTCCCTTCTCTGAGTTACGGGGGGGTCCGCGCAGCAGTATTTGTTCTTAATGGTTGTCAATGGATACCAACTTTCTTCGTCCAAAAAGACACACCAAAAAACATCCAAATACCTCCATACTGCTCGTCTGTAATGTCCCTCTTGTATTGAAGCCCCGATATCAGAAATTGTTCCGCCGGTTGACACAGGAAGAGCAGTGAACTGAGACACTGGGAGCTTCCGCTACAAACAAGCTTAAAATATAGACTTATTTAATTTTTTTTAGGAACAATTTCTAATGTCGGGGCTTCAGAGTAACTCAGAGAAGGAACGGAGGACTCTGAAAATTCTCACAGCTCTTAGTTGACATGAGGGTGAGTAGATAATGGGTGAAATTTGAATTTTGGGTGAACTATCCCTTTAAACAGACTGGGTATACACCCAAGTGTATATGGCTGCACCATGTCTGGATGTGAGCCTTTACAGGCCATCACCCATCATGAGTCATGTTCCTATTCTACTGAGCCTCAGTTCCATTATGGCAAATAAACTACATTTGTTCAATTCATGATGCACTGAGACATTAGACAGTGTTTTAACCTGCTCATAGAGCTCATGTCAGCGTTATGAGCTATTTAGCTCCAGCTGATAAAATGTGGCCGTCAGTCTCCATCTTAGCCGACTAAACTGAAGCTCCTCAGTCAAATAAGAGAAGCGTTTTTTCCTCTATCTTAAATGAAACACATGTTATTTCAGAAATCACCATGAGGAAGAGGTCATCATCAGCAGATTCAAAGTTGAAAAATGACATTGTGAATGTTTCATTATAGCAAAGAACCAAAGTTCTCTCATTCACTTTCTCCATCTTCTCATTTTTCCTTCCATTCACCTTCTTTTCTCTCTTGCCTACTCCACCTCCATCCTCTCTCTTCCTCCTTTCTCCTCTCTCCCCCTCTCTCCTCCTCCTCTATTTCTCAACTTATCCCCTGACTCAAAGGCTTAGGTGGTAATCCCTCACAGTTTTCATCACTTAGAGCACCAATCAAAAAGGGCTTAGCCTGTGTAATCTGCCAGACTATTGTCCCCTCTCCCTCCTCCTCCACCCCTGCTCCTCTCTTCCTTGTCCTCTTACCTGCTCCTCTCTCACCCTCTAAATCATTCCAGCCTGATCTTTCCTACTTCTTGTTACAATTAAGGTTTCCATGACCCAAACACAGACACAAATGAAGGATAGTAGGTGCAATGAGAATGCTTTAATGACAACAAAAATGTAGACTGTAAGTCTGCTGAAGCACAAGTAAGGAAACCAAGGAAAAAGAACAGAACTCAGGAAGCACGAGGATCACGAGTTAGCACAGAAACTGAACAGACTAAATAGACAAAGGCCCAATTCCAATCCACTCACTTACACCTTGGCCCTACTTACACCTCTCACTCCTTTCTAGGAAGTTATGGAGCCCTCAAACACAAATCGTCATCACTTTGAGAAAGGCTGAGTTACCATAAACCTACAAAAGTGAGTTTATTGCCAAAAGATGATCATAAAATGTCCTCACCACAACTCACATGATGGTTATCATGCACATAAGACAAAATTAGACACAGCATTGTATCGTAGAATCAGAATGCAGTTTTGTCCCTGAAAAAAATACCTATAGAAAAAACAAAAAATACTGCTGATTGGCAGGCACTAACCCTGGGCGGAGGGATACGTGAGTTGGTTTGGTCCAAATAAAAGCTGCGTTTTTCCTGCAATTTGAAGGGCTGGAAAAAATTATATTATAGCGAACAATGGAACTGTGTATTTTTTTCAGGTAAAACCTCTTTTAGGCCGCGAAAATAGGCCGTTTCTTTGGGTCTGTTCACAACACTGTATGTTGTAAATCTCTGGGCAGGGCTATGGGCTGGTGTTGCTAACGGGAGGAGTGCAGAGAGTCTCCTACTGCAATTAAAGTACTATTTGTAGATCATACAACTCCACTTTTAAAAAAATGCTACTATCCCTTTAATGAAGAGACAAGGACAACGAGTGGAGTATGGGTTGGATTGGGACGACTAAGTCATTACATCCTAACGAATTATAATGCACGTGTTCTAGATAAATGACAAATAAAGGAAAAGCTCAAAACACGGAACAGGGAATAGAAAACATGATTGTCTTGTCTGGGTTCATGTGAGGGCACAGCAGTCTGGACAAGGCAGGGGAACGGGGTTGGAGCGTTGGAGTTAGTGAAACCAGATCTGCCAGCAGCTTAGCAGCTGGCATCGAACACGCTGCCTCGGGGCCGACTGCACTCGTTCCTTATTATTTTAAAATCTGTGCCTCTGGATCGCTGCACCACACCTGGTCCAGAGCTCAGGTATCCAGCTTTTATTCCACTGAGATTCGGCCGACACTTTCTCCCAGGACCCAGGCCTTTGTTTGCTTATTCGGCCGTGGGACGCTGCTGCTGGCATTTTAACACTGTCTCGTACCGGGTTTTATATTGATTGTAGCATAAACAAGTTATCCTTCATTTTGCATGTTTATAGGATGCTTAATATGTTGTAATAATACATCAATGGATGCCAGACCGGCCTGTTACCACCTCTCTCGTCTTGGCAGGAACTGCAGAATTAGGCCCAAATGAGGTTTTAATGATGCTTCCCTGAAACCGATCTTCCATTTAACTTTACTTTTCTCAGTCTACATTTTTTTCAAAGTTGTGAAGTCTGTCGATTAGTGTTTTTCTCATTTAAAACATATTAATCGTAGCAACTTTATGACTTGTCTAAGGGTTATCATTTTACAAAAAGATAAACTACAAAGTAGAAATAAAGACAAAAGCAACTCAGTCTCTTATCAAATGCATTTCTTCAGGTTCTGGTGAAGAGTGAAATATATAAAGAGGTTTGTTTTACTGTCACCAGCTCATCAGTGGAGCAGGATTACTGGACATATTTCTCGTGGGGAAAGACAGTGGGATCCCCATGAACAAGCCCCAAGCTAAACTTTAAAACACCGATCCATGTTGCCTGCAGGAGCTGGGTTTGAAAAAGCATCACATTAAATGTATAATGCCAGTCCACACACCACGATGACACACAAAAGTCCATCAAAGAATAAGAGGAGAGAAAGAAATCGACATGTAGAGACATCACAGTCTGCAATGTCACATGAAAACAGGACGTATTGTTTTAGTTCACCTGTTGTTTCTCTACAAGAACAGTGTGTGTCTGTGTTTGTGCGACAGAAACTGGCAGAACTTTTTTTTTTACTTGCCTCTGACGCTGGTGTTTAAAAAAAAGTGGAAACTTGATGGTGCTGCTGAGTGTATTTGCCTACTGAAGCACACAAACAGAGAGCAAGACCTCAGCAGATCTTCTCACAAAGAACCTTTCAAAGTTCCAGGGTGTTTAATCAACCTCAAGTTGTATATCTATTAATCCATTAATGGTCACACGTTGCATCAGCATGCTCATCACAGTTTGATTCAACCTGATTGACTGACTGTCTGATTGTTTACCTTTCATTTCCTCCACCCAGACATTGATGAATGCCAGGAGAACAACGGGGGCTGTGATCACTTCTGCCGGAACACGGTGGGCTCCTTCGAATGCAGCTGTCAGAAAGGCCACAAACTGCTCACTGATGAACGGACGTGCCAAGGTCAGTGACAGACATCATCAGGTCTGAAAACACAAGGTTTAGAGTTTAAAAGCTCCAGTAATGAAACACAGAGATTTGTTTTGGGATTGTTCCATAACCTCAACCGCAAAATGCAGTTTCTACTCACTGGGACTTCAGTCATTATGTCCATTATCATGTAGTGATAATCTGATATTGTGACAGTTCAAATCTAAGTGCACAAAAGCTTCAATGCATGTATCAGAAAAGGTTAAAGGGATAGTTCAACATTTTGGTTGATTGGCCCATTGCCATAATCCCTATAGTCATAGCAGTAGGTTTGTTACCTTTAATTGTCGGTGCAAGCTATTTTTAGATCGGCGGAGCAGAGCCGTGAGCTGCTCAGAGCTACGCTACGGAGGCTAATGGGATTTCTTGGTTTCCCTCATCAAACTCATCAAATACACAATCCAACAACTCCACAACGCTCTGGTGGACAAGTTGTGACCTGCACATTCACCACGCTATGAGATAATAACGGAACGTTACCAGACAGAGTTGTTTTTGAGGTAAATTCATGCAAAACCGCTGATGCGTGTTCCTGTCTAGGGCAGTTTTTCTGCAAGCAGTCTCTGCATTTGCCTCGAAAACAAATGCGTCTTGTAACGTTCTGTTATTATCTCATAGCGTGGTGAATGTGCAGGTCACAACTTGTCCACCAGAGCGTTTTGGAGTTGTTGGATTGTGTATCTGATGAGTTTGATGAGGGAAACCCAGAAATCCCATGAGCCTCTGTAGCGTAGCTCTGAGCAGCTCACGGCTCTGCTCCGCCATTCTCAAAATAGCTTGCACAGACAAATAAAGATAACGAGCCTACTGCTATGACGATAGGGATTATGGCAATGGGCCGATTTTCCAAAATGTTGAACTATCCCTTTAAGTGTGTTTGTTGCAGCCGTGTATCCCACTTCCTCAGCTGGGTGTTCAACCACTGGTACAGTAGATTCCTTGTTGCAAGTCGCAGCAGGAGAGACAGAGGAGCAGACAAACACAAAATGATTTTTATTAACAACAAAACGCCAGAGGTGCTTCGTTCCCTGGCTCAGAGCCACCAAACAATGTGCTTCTGTGCGTGTCTGTGTATGTGTCGGATTAACTGTGCACGATCGGTAGTGTCTTTGAGGTCTTTAATAATGCGGTGTTGAGTGTTGGTAGCCACATCGCCTGTTTCTGACACACCTCTGCCAGCGTGTCCCGCCTGCCAACAGCTGCCTGCTTCGTCCCATCCACTGACATCAGGCCTGTTCAGCTTCAACACGACCTTAAAATGAAATATCATGTTTAATCTGTCGGCTCTGTCTGCGCCCGTGAGCTTCTCCAGGGAAAATAGCTCTGGGTGATACAGCAACATGCCAGTGGTAGAGCATTTGCCAACGCTGGATGAGAAACCAAAGCAGAGAGATTGATCCTTTGCCATAGTTGCATGAGAAATTTCCACAAATGATTCCTCTTGTTCTAAATGTTTACAAAGGCAGAGAGATAGAACAATCTTGTCAGCAATCGCTGTCAAAACACCTCATCATCATGGAGGGTGTGTCCCAGAGAAAGAAAGACATCGGCCAAACCAGAAACCACTGTTTACCTTCTATATGTTCCTTTTACATTTAACAGTTGTAGGCAACTCAAGTGTACCCGCTTCAGTTTATGTAAACTCCGCTTGTGGGCTAGCTCGAAACAGGCGAGCTATTCCTAAATCCTCACGTGGACAGTTGCCTGGAGTATTTACTGAGCCAACATCCAGGCCTTAACAACTTCCTCCACATAACAAACTCCTTGTTTGTTATTTGTAGCCTTCTAAAGCCCTGCGGAACAGCCTGATATAAACCAGGTGAGCTTGAAACGCTGGCCTCCATTCCTGATAGGTTAATAATATTTGGTGCTGGACAAGTACACACAAATACACATGCGTAGGCCGACGCGCACACTGACATAATGGTGAATGTGAGCCGGCCCGACCTCAGTCCGGTGAAGTTTTTCCAGATTGGTTTATTAGAATGAGCTCTTGTCCTAGTTTAGTGTGTAACTCCTATATTTGTTTACTGTAACGTCCACTGTGATTAATGGCCTCTTTAGTCTTTGGGGAGCAGCCTGTGTTTGTCCATAAATGAGTCAGGCAGATTGTGATGTAAACCACTCATCTGACTGACCTTTGCTTCTGTCAGTGCAGCGGGACAGAACCTCAGCAGCTTGATTTGAACCAGTCTGATGGGTCAGAGTGAGCACTCTTATATCAGCAGCAACAGTGTGGATGTAAACACAAGACCAGTGGAATTTCAGCAAAACAGTCTTTAGAGTCTCCTGATTGAGTTTAGCAGTGGGAATGAGGACTCAGCTGAGTGTTGATTAGGGTTGTAAAATTCCAGGAATTTTCAAAGTTGGAAACTTTCCATGGAAATTAATGGGAATATATGGGAATTAACAGGAATATATGTGAATAAAAGGGAATAAATGGGAATAAATCAGAAATTTACCAAATTGAAGGTTGGCCCTTAACAGGGAACTTAAATTGTGAAAAATATATTGTAGCATACTAAAACAACCCGATTTAATGCAAGTACACTTGAATATCTATGGAAAGCGAAGTGTTTTCACTACACTTTCCATGAACCTCCGCGGGCACGGTGAAATTCTTGGACCGGCGCAAGATGGACAAAAGCGAAAACACTTGGCAAGAATGTTTTCATTGATCAAGAATGAAAGTCAGAGGTTCGCAGATGATCAGATACCATCGTAGTAATATATATATATATATATATATATATATTTTAGTCAACATTCATGTTTTTGTTGTTCAGTAAAAGAATTGATTGTTCATACAAGAATTAAAACATGATAAAGTTCTACTCACAAATAAATCTGTTGAAACGTCATGTTTTTTAATTGTATTATTTTGCATGGATGTCTGCTTATGACTGAAAAAGTTTACATTTATGTTTGGATATGATACAGCTTGTTTAAATTACCCCCAATTTCCAGTTAATTCCCATAAATTCCCAATAATTCCTATAAATTCGCATAATTCCCATAAATTCCCATAATTCCCATGGAAAGTTTCCAATTTGGAATATGTCCAATATTCCCCAGCTTAACTTCCCATGGAAAATTTCTGGAAATTTACTGGAAATTTGCTGCCGTACAGCGCTCACAGGTAGAGTGCCACAGCAACAACACAGCACTCCCTCTGCAGACAGCATGGCCGACACATCACAGCTGTAAACTCCACCAGTGGAGAACAGCATTTGTGCACCACTAGTGGTAAATGAGTTAGTCCAGATCAGTGGCTGTATCCTGAGTGTTGCTGTTCACTGGACTGGACTCACTCTGACAATCCCCAGAAGAACCTGCCCACTAAATCTTTTACTCACATTAAAAATATACATGTGCAATATGAACACCGTCTGCCATCGTCTTCCAGTCTCCACAATCTCTAAACCAAATATTTTTACTTTGTTGGTTTGGGATCTGATTCATCACCATGGATTAGATCATTGAAATTCATTACTTTTGTCATACAATTTATCTTTTATTGTTTAAATATTATCATAGAGAATAATTTGCTTCTCACAACAATAAGCCCATCTATAATAAACCAGATCCATCACAAATACCAACACACCCCAACGAGTCACCACAACTGGTCTAACAGTAACACAACCAGCTGATCCAAGACACAACCCTCAGCCACTTCCTGAACAGACAGAGAGCTGGAAGACAAACTGGAGTTGGAACACTGCTGATGTCAAAACTAGTAAGGTTGCTGTCAGTTTTCATGAAATAAAAAATGATATCTGTTTCAGCTAATCCAGTGAAATAAATAAATACCTGACACATCAAATAACCATCACAGAAAAATCATGTTTATCCAATACTGCAGTGAAGTGCCCGAATACACTGGGAGGGTAGAGAGGCAAACATGATCACAGATGACCACCAGCTCACGCCATAGCCAGAGTTTCTTCATTGAAGCCAATGTGCAAGTGCTTTAAAGGGATATCTTTTAATGGGATAGTTCACCCAAAATTGAAATTTCACTCATTATCTACTCACCCTCATGTGGACTAAGGGCTGGGAGAAGTTTCAGAGTCCTCCGTGGCTTCTCTGAGTTACAGGGGGTCTCGGCGTAGCAGTGCATGTCCATATAACAGTTGCAAATGGATACCAACTGTCTTCGTAACAAAAAGACACACCAAAAAACATCCAAATACCTCCATGCTGCTCGTATGTAATGTCCGTCTTGTATTGAAGCCCCGAAATGCGAAATTGTCCCGAAAAAACTAAATAAGTCTATATTTCAAGCTTGTTTTGTAGCGGAAGCTTCTCGAAGCTCCTCTTCCCGGTTCGTCAAGTTTGGACGAACTGGGAAGAGGACAGACCCTGGTTCGTCCAAATTTGACGAACTGGGAAGTGGAGTTTCCGCTACAAACAAGCTTGAAAAATAGACTAATTTAATTTTTTTCGGGACCATTTTGCATTTCGGGGCTTCAATACAAGACGGACATTACATACGAGCAGCATGGAGGTATTTGGATGTTTTTTGGTGTGTCTTTTTGCTACGAAGACAGTTGGTATCCATTTGCAACCGTTATAATGGACATGCACTGCTACGCCGAGACCCCCTGTAACTCAGAGAAGCCACGGAATTTCAATTTTGGGTGAACTATCCCTTTAAGTGTTGATGTCTCCTGCAGACTCCATTCCCTGTGCTCACCTCTCTCCACCGCATGCAGCTTCAGTGTTCCTGTCTCTCTCTGCTCTCCCTCAGACATTGACGAGTGCTCCTTCGAGAGAACCTGTGACCACACCTGCATCAACTACCCCGGCGGTTTCGACTGCGTGTGCAACAAGGGATACATCTTGTATGGCCTGACCCACTGTGGAGGTGAGGCTCTGCTCAGATCCAGCTCGCTCCCTGCAGCATGGGGGAGAAACGTGTGAAACAGCCGAGTGGCATAGAAGCACAGCTGAAGTGTGTGAGACTGTGGGTGAAATATTATTGGTTTGTGTGTAGGTCTATGCATCGGAAATGAAGGGTCACTGAGCATGTGCACTCTCACACCTCAGTTCCCCTGAATAACTTCTCCCTGAGTGTAGTGCATTTTATTTGTGTTTGTGTGCCCGTATGTTTCTGTGTATACTAGTGTGTGTTCACAGGGTTTGTTGGTTTTCCGTTGTGTAGTACGTGTGTGTGCTTTTCACACACCTGGTGTTCAGTCAACACAGAGCTCTGACTGTCAGCAGCAGGAACAAAGTGTATGTGCAGCCGTGACCACAGTTTACAATCAGCAGCATCCACATGTAGAGGTAGCCTTTAGTCACTGGCCTTCTACCAGGTGAGTCACCGGGGCATTTCCCTCATCAAACTCATCAAATACACAATCCAACAGCTCCAAAACGCTCTGGTGGACAAGTTGTGTTACAAGACTGAGTTGTTTTCAAGGCAAATGCAGAGACTGCTTGCCGAAATCAGTGGGCATCAGCAGTTTTGCATGAATTTCCCTCTAAAACAACTCTGTCTGGTAACGTTCCCTTATTATCTCATAGCGTGGTGAATGTGCAGGTCACAACTTGTCCACCAGAGCGTTTTGGAGTTGTTGGATTGTGTATTTGATGAGTTTGATGAGGGAAACCAAGAAATCCCATTAGCCTCCAGCATAGCTCTGAGCAGCTCACAGCTCTGCTCCACCATTCTAAAAACAACTTGCACCGACAATTAAAGGTAACAAACCTACTGCTATGACTATAGAGATTATGGCAATGGGCCAATTTACAAAAATGGGGAACTATCCCTTTAACTCTAAATATGGACAAAGGGGGCGCTGCAGTGGCTCACCTGGGAGAGTGAACTGGATCAGCAGTATGGCCCTTTGCTACATGTCCTACCCCCCAAAAAGACTAAAACAGGATGCTAGGGGTTTTGGTGCTGACTGTGACTGCTGCATACAGTACCAGGTATATGTGCAGGTGCAGGACCCATGTTGCATGTCATTTCCCATCTCTGTCTCCCCTCATTTCCTCTCTAACAAATCCATAGAACTGCACAAAGGACAGAAAACCCCAGGATCAGGCCAGGATATATTTCCCTTATACATATTTGCTTTATACATTTAATAGATACTTCAAGGTTCAGTCTTCAAGAAAATGAGTTGAATTTAACGGTCATTATTTCATGTGTTTTGCCAGTTCATGAAATCACATAGAAGTACCTTTTTTATAATGAATTAATGGAAATAATCAGGCACAAGTGAGACACAGGGTTTCCTGAAGAGTGTGATGTTCCTGTCAGTCTGTCTTAAAGGGACATTGTGTAACTTCTCCTGTTATCTATTCACGAAAATCGATTATTTGGTTCAAAAGTCTGTTTTTCATTCATCAGTAATCTCCCCCATCAACAAACTGAAGTGTTCCTTTCAGCTCTGAATTAGCCGTTCATATCATTCATATCTCCATGGAGCGGGTAAGCTCGGTGCTGCTGCCATGTGGTGTCTCCATGTTTTTACGTTCGGTGGCAGCGTGACGGTAGGAAACCACGGAAACTCAGCGGAGACACAGGAGCTGTCGGCTCAGGTGGAGTTGGCGTCTGTGAAAAGTCACCGCGGTAACGCAGTGAGGAGGAATGGAGCGTTACACTGATGCTGCATTCACATGCAGTCGGGCAGACGGCCGTCGGTAACAAACCAGATGTCATTTTAGTCACAGAAGTCCAGAGAAAGCCGGTAAAACATGGGTCAGGTAAACAATACCACATTGCCATGACAACATATTGTCACGTGTATTGTTTTGCCTCGTGCTGACGGACCACTTGTTTACATAGAGGCTTGTTTATGCCGTTACGTCCAGCGGCTGTCTGCCGTCTGCCCAATTTCAGGTGAATGCAGCATGAAAAATACGACTGAGTTGCTTTGTGATATACAACCACAACGCTAGATGGGATTAATTCCTACACAATGTACCTTTAAAGGAACAGCATGAAATACAAACTTGAGAGAGAAGTGAAATCATGGCTTGTAGTTTCAAATGCTCTGAACTCTCCTCCATATCAGTCATTTCTCTGACTGCTCTCTGCTCTCTGTCCCAGACATCGACGAATGCAGCATCAACAACGGCAGCTGTGAGAACGGCTGCGTAAACACGCAGGGCAGCTACGAGTGTGTGTGTCCACCAGGACAGAAACTCCACTGGAACAAGAAGGACTGCATCGGTAAGCACCCACTCTGAGTGTGTGTGAGTTTGTGTGGGTCTGCCTCCAGAGGTTCCAACACGGGTGTGTAAATGTGTGTGCGTGCGCGTGTGTGTCCAGGTGGTTGTCATGGTGATGTGACTCTCTGTTTTCCTCAGAGGCGGTGAAATGTCTGCCCAATGGGAAGCCAGCACCCCGAGCCCAGCTGACCTGCACCAAGAGTGGAGGGGCAGAAGTTTGCTCGCTCTCCTGCCCCTCCAACGCCCTCTTCCTCGCAGGTATACACACACAGACACACACACTAGATACCTTGCACAAAACAAAACTCAAAACAAACAAAACTTTGAACTATGAATTATTTGAATTGGCTCAACATAAATGTATGAATGAGTTTATGCAGGAAAAATACCAAATATTTGCCAGTTACAGTTTAGATTTGTCAAATAGATGTTGAGATAACAACCAGACATGCCAACAAGAGTTCATCACCATAATAAAATAATATAAAACAAACCCTCCCACATTAGAATCTCTCCAGCTACATGGAGCCCTGCTCCCTCCATCTTCCACAGATGAAGCTGCTGTGGTGCTTCTCCTCCTCACTTTTTTCCCTATCCTCCCTCTGAGCTGCCCTGGCCGGGTGGTTGGTCTTCCATCAGAGCTGTGATTATAGGGGTTTCTGTAAACTCACATCATCAGGTTGAAGAAGGTGAAAACATTGTGTACTAATATCTCCACTGAGCAGTCACAGTTACTGATGGAAGTCCTGGAAACACTGGGTTGCCTCACTTTTATTTCTGGTCCCATTCCACTGCAGCCTCTTCCTGAGGTTATAATGTCCAGTGTTTGTACTAGTAGACCTCATTAAATAAAGTGTCAGCTCTAACCCTCTTTAGCTTCTAGCCTCACTGATAAAGTGGAGTTCAGTGGAACTGGTTTACCCAGGTTTGAGTTTAAAACATGATAGTGAAATCACTATGTTGACATCCAGAGACTTGATACTGTATGTAATAAAGCTGAGTTTAAAGCATGGAGTAAGATTAGATAGAATAGAGGTTCACCAATGGCTCATTTGGTAGAGACTGTATGTCTGTATGTCTGTGTCCTCTCACTATAGTCAGTGGGTTTGAATCCGATCTGAAGCCCGTTGCTGCATGTCATCCCCTCTCTCTCCCTGACTTTCCTGTCTCTCTCTGTTGTTCTATAGTGAGGAAAGCAAAACGTATATACAGTATTTAATATCAGTGAAGTCACTCAGCCCCAGCTGGCCTCATCACACCAGTCACCACTAATATGTACAGGTCATGATCATATGATGGAGTGACTATGAGACATAGCTGATGTTTGTTGGGGCCTTGATGTTTGGATCAGGACGGGGACATAAATGACTGTGTTGAAGTGTT
The DNA here is from genome assembly GCF_045865225.1 of Trachurus japonicus. Classification (NCBI taxonomy): domain Eukaryota; kingdom Metazoa; phylum Chordata; class Actinopteri; order Carangiformes; family Carangidae; genus Trachurus; species Trachurus japonicus. The sequence goes on from NC_140929.1 coordinate 23,011,447, forward strand.
AGTAGCCTGTGTTTTATCTTGAAGTGTTGCAGTTAGAATGGATTTACTGATAAAAATTAGATTTAAAAAATTGGCCAAAATACTTTTTATGGAAATGAATGAATTCTTATACAATATGTTTAAAACACACAGATTGATCCTTGAAGTTGTTGAGCCAGTAAATGAAAGACGCTCTGCTGCCCTCTGGTGGCGTTGGCTCACAGTCACAGCTCTGAGGCTGTTGGTTCTCTCCTCGGGGGGCCGTCCACTCGGGCCTGTGTGTTTTTCATGCTGTGAGGTTTTCTTGGCTTCGCTCCCTCCACTGCTCTGGCTGGCAGCCCGATATCTGCTTCTGCATTAGTACTTAGCACCCGTCTGTAAATCGATAACTCTTTGATCACAGTGTCTTTTTCCAGAGCGCGGCTCTCGCTACGTTTAACTTGGCAGCCATTGTGTGAGAATGATGGATAGTTCTCAGGTATGAGGTGAAATATTTGTTGTCTGTCTCTTTTGGCGTACGTCTTAATTTTAGGGGGAGGCAGCCATGTAAATTCCTGTGGCTGAGAGCAGTCCAGGCTCTTATTTAATCGTCTCACTTTTATGACTTCTATAAGCTTCATCCCTCATTTCTCACTTGAAATGTGTCTGTGTGTGTGTGAGGCACACAGGATTCATGGATCTTTCATTTGACCTCAAATTCGTCGATCAGGGTTTAAGGTCACATGGCTGCAGAGGTTCCTGTGGTCTCTGGTTTATGGTCATCCAACATTTATGAAATTCTTATTAATCCTTGACTCTGTGTCTGTTGCCAAGTGAAAAACACACACACACACACACACACACACACACACAGCCTTCCATAGCCACACACACACACACAAATCCATCAGCTTCCCCATCCTCTCATCAAGATGTCTGTGTCTTCTCTTTTCTAGCAGAGGTCTAATGTGTATGTGTGTGTGTGTGTGTGTGTGTGTGTGTTTTTCTGCTTGTGTGTGTGTGTTTGTTCCAGACTCAGAGAACAGCTACACACTGAGCTGTGGAGTTCCAGTCCAGCCTGGTAAAGCTCCTCAGAAGAGGAATGCTACCGCTGCCTTACCCACCTGTGCCGGTACAGTAAGCCAAGCATGATGGGAAATAATTATGGTTTTACTCTCAACATTAAGGAAATGACACTGTAGAAAGCTCACATTTCCTGTTACTTCCTGCTGCAGTTAGTAAGAGATTGTGTCCTTGGCAGTTGAGAAGTATTTTTGAAGGTTCCTAACTGAGTGAAACAAGTGGCAGCCATGATCAGAGCTGATCAGAGCTGGTCCAGTTCTTTAACAGAGAAGGAGATGTTTCCTGTCTTATCTCCTGTAGCATCAGACACACTGACCTTCCTTTACACAAGCAAAAGAGATAAAGCCATCCCACCACTCCAGCAACATGTGAAGCAGCACACCCCTGTAGTTTTATCACAGCTGACCCATGTATGACCCACGTATCAACACAGCTCGTGGAATTATGGGAACCCGTTTATGATTGGCTGAGCTCCAGGTCTATAAATATAGATTTCCTGCCTTTCAAATCTAGTTAAGAAGTGAAGAAGAAGCATATTGAATTTGTAGTTAACAACATCATCGTCATGACATGTTGTTTTTCCAAACCCTGCGTTATTTACTGCATGAAAAATTCAATTGTCTCAATTTAACATTCAAATGTCTTTTCCTAAATCCTCATGATTTCTTCTTCACATCCTCTCTCCTCACAATGAAGTTTGAGGAGAATTGGTTGGGAAATATTTAATATATTTCTTTATATTTAATAGAAAATGAAAGCTAAGTTTAGATTTTCCCCTGTTGCCCCTGAACATCCAGCCAGGGAATTGGCCTTACTGGCTCACTTACAGTTTCTCTTAAATACTTTTGATTAGTATTGCTTTGTCCCTGTCACATCAACCAATAAATAAATAAATGAAATGAATTTAGGATTAAGGTGCAGTTGTACTTTATACACCTGTGGGCACTACCTTGCTTCATTTCTAATAGGCTGCCTTTTTTTTCTCTTCTGTGTAAAGACACACTGACTCCACCAATTAAACAGAAGGCCAGGTTTAAGATCAAAGACGCCAAGTGTCACCTGAGGCCACGGAACAAGGAAAAACACAGAGATTCATCCAGGCAGAGTCTGCAAGGTAAAGAAGTTCTTAGAATCCACTTTCAACCTATGATCATAACATCCTCTGATCTTGAGCTTTATCTTCACGTTACATTTCTGTTGTTTTGCACCTGGAAGGAGGACAGTTCCCCTGCACCGACGACTGTCAGGTCACTTTTGTCAACCTCAAGTGTGACTCTTCTAAGAAGCGCAGACGGGGACGCAAATCGCCTTCGAAAGAGGTTTCCCACATCACAGCTGAGTTTGAGATCGAGATGAAGGAGGAGGAAGCCTCAGGTGTGGTATTTCTGTCTTACAGGTCTCATCTCAGAGCATTTGAGATATTTATTCAGACCACATGTAGAAACTGACCACATGTTTGCCTCAGACTCCTGTAACGTGGACTGCGTGCGGGAGAAGATGAAGCAGAAGCTGCAGAGCGCCATGCGGACGCTCAGAAAGTCCATCAACAAGCAGCAGTTCTACATCCAGTTCTCAGGGACAGAGTACGAGGTGGCCCAGAAACCCTCCAGAGTCCCGGAGGGCGTCGAGGCCTGCAGCACCGGACAAGTCCTACAGGAGGGGAAGTGTGGTAAGTCTGCAGCTTCAACAGATATCATGGTGCCACGGTGTTGTTACCAGTAGAAGCCACAGGAAGCACTCACCAAGGTTATAATAGTTTTGGATTTTTAATTTATAGTTTAGTTTTATTTAGTTTTGACTTCTTTTTCTCTAATTCAGTTAGTTTTAATTAGTTTTTAGAGCGGGTTTGCTAGTTTTAGTTAGTTTAAATTTTTTTCTAAACGCTTAGTTTTAGTTTAATTTTTATTAGTTTTAGTTTTTTCATACTTTGGGTTATTTGTTAGTTGAAGGATTCAAAAAGATCAGAGCAAGTATTGTGTAATAAAACTCAAAAGATACCATTTAACAAATGTGTTCAGTTACTGCAGTTTTTTGACATACCAGTGCAGTAAAGTAACAATAGGCCTACAGTAGCCTACCTCGCATGTTGCATTGTATTTGACATAAATATAGCATAAAGTGAACACAGTAAATGTTTTGGACATTTGAAGCGCACTTTTATCTGGTAGTGCACAGAGCCAGACAGCTGATAATACAGTATACTTCTCCACCTCAGCTTGATGCTGATGTGCTTAGCTCTTCTATGTTAACCAATGCTTCTGTCCATAAGAACTGGTTCAGGATGAGGCATTTGTATTCGAATAAAATTCAAAATAGGTATAATAATATAAAATCTCACACACTCACACACTGCCTCTGTCCTGTTTGTGTCTGTGTGTGGGGTGGGGGGGTTGGTTCTCTCTCTCAGTCTTTCTGCTCTCTGGGAGTGGGCAGCTTAAACTCCCAGATGTTCACGGATCTGGGCTGCTACATTTCAGTTCTTAACGGGCCTGTCAGGTCAACCTAATCGGTCGCGCGGGCTCGGACCGAGTCTGGCCGCGTCTGGTCCGGGCTTCAGCACGCGTGTCGGACCGCGTCTGGTTTAATCAATATGAGGATAAACATCGCACACAATTTCAACCATTGAGCTCTGCAAGCATAACTAACCGATCCCGAGTGTCTTTAGTGACAGATCTTGAGGTGCAGTGTGGTGCCAGTGAAATAGCCTGAATCGATTTCATATCAATCCGAAATTGGCAAAGACGAAAACGAAGGGAAGTTTGTCTATAATTTCAGTACGTTTTAGTTAGTTTTGTAAACATGCAATACAGTTTCAGTTAGTTATCGTTTTTTCATTTGATTATAGTTTTTATTTATTTCAGTTAACGAAAATGTTTTTTCAATTCTAGTTTTCGTCATTTCGTTCGTTTTCGTTAACGATAATAACCTTGGCACACACCTGCATCCTCCTCCTCAGTGAGCTGTGGTGTGGGGACCTTCTACAGCGGAGAGCAGGAGCAGTGTGTGCAGTGTCCCCCCGGTACGTACCAGGACACAGTGGGTCAGCTGTCCTGTGAGCCGTGTCCCAGTACAGAAGGACAGGGTGTGGCAGGAGCCAAGAACGTGTCTCAGTGTGGAGGTAAGACACCAACAGTCGTTTAAAATACTGATCCTGCACAAAGAAACACTCTGACGTTGTGTAACTGTGTCTCCCAGGTCAGTGTCCAGCAGGTCACTTCTCTGCCGATGGGTTCCGTCCATGCCAGGTCTGTCCACTGGGGACATATCAGCCTGAACCAGGCCGAGTGCTCTGCTTCCCCTGTGGAGGAGGACTCATGACCAAGTATGAAGGAGCCGTCTCTTTCAGGGACTGTGAGGCCAAAGGTTTGTCTGTCTTTTTATTTTGCTTATTGAATGTAAGAGAGCATCTAGTGACAAACCTCAGATATTCACCACAGAGGCAGGTCACCATTATGTCTTCTCTGCATAACACTCAGTCGTAGCAAAGAGCTGGAGCAGCAGGTTGTAGCCAGGTTTTCTGCTGTATGAGAAACAAAATAAGAAAAATATCTTGTCACTTCTTTTAACAAGAACACAACATGTGTTTGCTGATTTTGTCCAGACGATGTTGTGGTTTTTAAAATCAGGAGCTTGGAAGCGACTGCTGGTTAACATGTGGTCTTAATGGGCCGTCGCAGATGTGTATGAGACAGACATTTACACAAATAGAATATGAAGTTATCTCTTCAGAATAAGTGCATGAATGAATGAATTAATTTATATTTATTTAAGTGTCATGCACCAATTAAGGCGCCCAGCCTATAAGGGCTTACAAGACACATTTCATATTTAGACAACAAACAAAATCATCAGAGCACAGACAAAACAAACAAAAACAAAAACCACATGGAATTCACATAAGTAATTCACTTTTTCTTTTTGACCAGGCACTTTTTATGAAAGTAGCTATAGTAAAGACTTCTTTTCTGAAGAACCATTCCAACTTTACCTCATCAACCCAAAACAACTCAGGTTTCACATTTTGCATTTTCTGAAACAAAAACTGCCTGGCTTCGTCATATAACGGACAATGAAACACAAAATGCAATTCATCCTCAATTACATTTAGATTACATAATGTGCATAGTCTGAGTTAAACCAACCTACTTCTATTGCCAGAGGGAGAATCCCAGCCCCAACTGGGCTCATAATGATCTCTTGGACCTATCCAATGGCAAAGTTACATAAGGTTCTGAACAATACACATTTTTCAACTGGCAATAAGTTCTGAGCTTTGGTTTAAACCAGATATCATTAGCCCATTTTTCTTTATACTCAAGAAATAACTTATGCTTCACAAAATTAACATTACAACGCAAACCATAACCAAAATATGCTGTTGATCAGCCTCGCTAAAAATAGCTTTCATGTCACGATGCCAAGGATAGTTATCTTATGTGTTTTATCCCAGTTAAAGACTTTTTTGGCTATTCTATCCTCTGGCATAGAAGACAAGCGATTCCAAAGCCTAAGCATTTCCCCTTTCTGTTTAATCAAACAGGGTTCCCAGCCCATGTCACCCTGGAGAGCCAGAACAGGAGTAAATTTATGCACACCTAGAAAACAACGAATAGCTCGACTTTGAATAGCATTCAACCAGTGCATTGGTTTCATATAAGTTAGTCCGGATATGAAAGTGATGACAGCTGTGTGGTGTATCCTGTAGAAGATAGAGGCCGTTGACTTGTTCCTGTCTCTCCTCAGTGCACTGTGCTCCTGGACACTACTACAACTCCAGCACCCACCGCTGCATCCGCTGCCCCGCAGGAACATACCAGTCTGAGTTTGGGCAGAACTACTGCATCACCTGCCCCGGGAACACCACCACCGACTTTGATGGTGCCACCAATGTCTCCCACTGCAAAAGTAACGCTGCCCATTACATTTCATGTAACTGAGACCCGTGATAATGAATGCTATAAGGCTGCTGTTGTGTTGAAATGAGTTGAAATGTGTTTCCTGTCCTCAGACCAGCTGTGTGGAGGAGAGCTGGGAGAGTACACAGGCTACATCGAGTCTCCTAACTACCCCGGAGACTATCCGTCCAACGTGGACTGTGTCTGGACCATCAACCCACCACACAAGAGGCGCATCCTCATTGTGGTACCGGAGATCTTTCTACCCATTGAGGATGAGTGTGGAGATGTGCTGGTCATGAGAAAGAGTGGTAAGCAGATATACTAATTCCAGCAGTCTGCTGACTGAGCCAGCCTTATCCATCAGTCTGTCTGTGTCAGTGTTAGCCTCGGACCTGTTAGCACCTACAACTAATGAAACGTCTCCGCCACCCACATTTAAAGGGATAGTTCACCCAAAATTGAAATTTCTTCGGCTTTGGCCGACGAGTCTGTCGCCTCTCGTCGGGAGAAAGGAAAAAGTGAAACACACTGCCCCGACTGCCGACCAGAGCGACTGAGTGGCGAGGACTCCTCCATAGAAATACAGACCAATACAGACCAGGGGCAGCCCTGCTCACTTTTCATTCAAACAAACTAATGCCACTGCCACAGTTAATTTCATCAATGAGACCAACATTAATCTCCCCAAAACAATTTAACCAGCCGAAATTAAAACCGTTTTTAGCAGCTTACTGCTGTGGCTCGGTTGCCGCGAATTGGCGATAGCCGATGCTAATTTCTGTTAGCCCGTCTATGGTGTTTTACATTACACGTTAGCATTAAGCTAGCGGGCTTTATATGCTTAGTTGTGAGCTGTGTGTGTTTTGAACGTTGTTTCAAACTATGTGGGTTTGATTGAACATCTTTGATGTTTAAATATATATATATATTGCCGCTTAATATATTGCTTTACTCCTCTTTTTATTTTTTATACCATTTTTACTGTAGGACAGGCTAGGACACGTTTGTTTACTGTGGTCACTTCCGTCCCTCCCACACACCGCGCTGATTCGCTTAGGGCACCGCCAATCAGAATCGCCATAGCTAGCACACAGCCAATCAGAGTACCCGACGAGTCTACTCTCCCGACGGCCGACGAGTCCCGACTGAGCATGTTCAATCGGCCCCGACGAGACCCGACAAGACCCGACAAGACCCGACGCTCCCCGACGGAGTTGAACACACCAAACAGACGAGCTCCCGACGCCGTCCGACGAGGCCCGACGCCCGACGGTCGGCTCGGTGTGTCCCTGGCTTAAGGGCTGGGAGAAGTTTCAGAGTCCTCCGTGGCTTCTCTGAGTTACAGGGGGTCTCGGCGTAGCAGTGCATGTCCATATAATGGTTGCAAATGGATACCAACTGTCTTCGTAACAAAAGGACACACCAAAAAACATCCAAATACCTCCATGCTGCTTGTATGTAATGTCCGTCTTGTATTGTTTGTAGCGGAAGCTCCTCTTCCCGGTTCGTCAAATTTGGACGAACCAGGGTCTGTCCTCTTCCCAGTTCGTCCAAATTTGACGAACCGGGAAGAGGAGCTTCGAGAAGCTTCCGCTACAAAACAAGCTTGAAATATAGACTTATTTAATTTTTTTCGGGACAATTTCGTATTTCGGGGCTTCAATACAAGACGGACATTACATACGAGCAGCATGGAGGTATTTGGGTGTTTTTTGGTGTGTCTTTTTGTTACGAAGACAGTTGGTATCCATTTGCAACCGTTATATGGACATGCACTGCTACTCCGAGACCCCCTGTAACTCAGAGAAGCCACGGATAACTCTGAAACTTCTCCCAGCCCTTAGTCCACATGAGGGTGAGTAGATAATGAGTGAAATTTCAATGACTCTGGCCCTTTACTGTAGAGAGCTGCAGAGTTGACAGTGCAGATGGGCACACAGGTATTTAGACTCCTGTACCTTCTCCACCATCTCTCCCTCCAGTGGAAAGACAGGCAGCAGCAGCCTGACACAGTCCAGACTTGGAAAGAACGACATCAAATCAGACGCTCCAGCTGCTTCCAGCAGGCTGACGATCCTCATGTTACATTGCTTTCCCAAATATGCCAATTTTCCCTTTAACTCAGTTGGGTCAGAGGTACTGCTGATTGATCCACCCACAGTTCTACGTCTTTTATGTGTTTGCATATCAAGTTTTTTCCATCATCAGCTCAGTCGTCGTTACGTTTCAGCACCTGCCAGTAACTCATCTTCCTCTTTTCTAGCCTGTGCTGTTTAATTTAACTGGATCAGTCTCAGTTCACTCACTGCTTGGAGCAGTTTGTTTATGGTGGGAATCATGATGTTTGGCAACTTCTACAAACACACCTTACAATAAAGTGTTCTTCTGTTCTGCAGCTGAAGTGGGCAGTGAGTAGATCAGTCTGTTGAAAAGTGCCATATTAAAGTAAAACAAGGCACAAAAGGAATATGCAAGAGTTCTATCTAACTATCCACAGACCAGGACAAAAGTACTATAGGTTTTGAAACTCCCTCATAGTCGTAGCAAATATCAAGTACATAGAGGAGTAGTACAGTAGTCTTACATACAGTATATGTGTTCTTCCTCCAGCCCTGCCCACCTCCATCACCACCTATGAGACGTGTCAGACCTACGAGCGGCCCATCGCCTTCACCTCCCGCTCTCGGAAGCTGTGGATCCAGTTCAAGTCCAACGAGGGGAACAGTGGCAAAGGCTTCCAAGTTCCGTTTGTCACCTACGATGGTGAGCCAGCTTAGACTATTAGCACTGATTATTTACTGTTAAACCCTCACCCAAGAACAGTCATTTAAGAACTACTTACAGCTGTGTTTTTATGTGTTGTCAACATGATAATTGAGTCTTGTTGTGTTGCAGAGGACTACCAGCAGCTGATAGAGGACATAGTGCGAGACGGCAGGCTTTATGCCTCTGAGAACCACCAGGAGATACTCAAGGTATTGTAGGACTCACCACCAGCCTTATGGTTGTGTGGTTCTGGCATTTGAGACTCTGCATGTCTGCTCCTTCTGAGATGTTGTCAGAAATACTTCCCCCACATGTGATTGGTCCAGTATGGTGACACTGTCTGTCCCTGTGTCTCCCTCTCAGGACAAGAAGCTGATAAAGGCCTTGTTTGACGTGCTGGCCCACCCCCAGAACTACTTCAGGTACACAGCACAGGAGTCCAAAGAGATGTTTCCTCGCTCCTTCATCAAGTTGCTGCGCTCCAAAGTCACCAGGTTCTTACGGCCATACAAATAGACAGGACATCCTCTCTGTCCTGTTAAAGACCCCCATCATCCTACGTCATTCCAACTCCAGCTCCCCCACTCTGTCCCCGCCTCAGTCCAATTGTACCCGTTCTATGACTAAACGACTTAATTTGTTGTATTTTTCCTTAATCCTGTTCGCCACATGATGCCTTCTCTCATCTTTGACACCTTTAAGTAGTGATGCATGACGAACTGAGAGCCCCGCCCCCCTCCTCTGGTTAGTGCAGCTTCTTCTATAAGGTTTGACCGTTATGGGTTTTTGAAGGCCAGTCTGAATAGTTCTATAACAGGTTCCTGACATACCGTAGTTTATGTGTATATATTGGTCCTTTAAATTGCTTCCTAAAAAATATAAAACTGCTACAAATATTAAGTGTTTCTCTTGGTTTGGTACAATTTAGCAGCTTATCTCATCAAGCTTTGTCAATGCAGCTGCAATATGTAGTAATAATAGTAACTGAATATTAAGCACTGAGTTGAACATGTTTGAACAACCACAATGAGACGCTTAGGCTCACAAAACACTGCTACTGTCGCCCAACAACACTGACAACATGTAACACTTGTTGTTTTTACAATTCAAGGTGTCACTCTCTGACTTTGTGGGCACTGTTTGACTGTTTGGCCATGAACAATCCAGCTGTTGGAGCCTTCATTGTGCAAGAAAAGGCTTTATTGGAGGGAGCCCCTACTGTAGGACATTGTAACTATGCTGTTGTGACACAGCTGGTTTGAAATGTTGCTTTTGCAGGATGTGACTCCTGAGTTTGGACACAGTAAACACTAAAGCAGACTGAGCAGCTGACAGTGTCCTGGCTCCAGTTTTATATTGAACACAGATACGAGTGTGACCTTGATCTTTCCACCTAACTGTGTGAAGGAAATGTTGAACTGTTCCTTTAAAAATGTACATTTTTAATCTGCAAAGCACAAAAAAGTCACTATTATGAATTCCTAAAGTCATTAAAGTAGATGTTATCATAAAGTGAGACTGCTAGTATCTAATAAAAGGCCAACATCATCAGCAAACCTTCATATCGGTCAAACCCTATTTCTGCACAACATCTTCTGAATCCTCTTTCATCCGAACCATTCCCAGACTTCTGCACCTTCTCTAACAACTTTGTAATCTTCTCCTCCCCTCGTCCACCTCTCTCATGTATATTTTTTGCTCTGCTTTGTTTTCTGTGTTGTTGTTTTGTTTTTGTAATATTTATACTGAACATGTCAGAACTTGCAGAAGCCCACATCACAGATGTTAGAGATATGATGTACGTACAAAATCAAAAAAAAAAGACATGTACGTTTGTGTGGACACACACACACACACGTGAACATGTCCTCAGAGTGAATGGATGTATCCTGAATTAAATGACTCTATTGGTCCCAATGTGCACAAGACGGAGATGAGAAAACAATGGGTGCACTTAAAAACACACTTTAACAAGGAAAATAAATTGAAAGAAATGTTAAAGTGGGGAAATCTAAACCATTCCACCTCAATGGTTGAATCAGAAAATTCTATAATGTAATTTTTTAAATAAAAAAAAAGATATATAACAAGATGAGATAAACTACCTGAAAGTAACAGATTGTTACTTTAGAGAGAAATGTTTGTGATGTAACTAGTATTTGGAACTTTAATTGCACTTGAATTTTATATGTTAAACCTTTTTTTGTGTTGTTTTGAAATGTGCCACATGTGGCAGCGATGAGAGAGGAAGGACAACTGTCTCCTGTTGTTGTTCCCGCTCTGTAGCTTCCAGTTCCCCCCGAAATCTCTCACCCACAGCAGCTTCAAAGCCCGTTCATGCAACGTCTCAGAGCCTGAGACTGTCCTGTATGTTCAACTAAAGCGCACAGAGAAAAGACTTTGTAACATTGCATCACCTGCCACCACCACTATAGTCTGTCAGTGTTGTCACTGCCTCATCCCTCCAACATGTCCTATAGGTGCCAGAGAGAAGAAGCATCACCATATAGGCTTCTGGTATGATGGCACTACATACATACAGTACTACCACAATATATACCTGTCTCTAAAACACTAACTAATCTGCATTCACCAAGATGCTCTCTTTCCATTAAACAGAAGGCATAGTGTGTATACTATGCTTTTCTTTTATAACCCAACTAAATGTTATTGTGTCATTCCCACTGGCCCCAACATGTCTATGAAATCCATGACTGCATATTGAAGATGGACTCTATTTCTACACAATGTGATTGGAGTTGTACAACAGTGTGTCTGGAGTGTTGCTGTGGTGACAGGGACACAGTGTCCCCGTGTGTCCACAGCACTCACAGCTTCAACTGTATGCCAGTGAATCTTATCTGTGTGTCGTGTTGTTCATAAAGAAGCTAGCTTCCCCTGACAAAAATACCTACAGTATGTAATGTCCATTATTAGTGTTGATGCTTCTTTAGTTACTAAACTCAACAGTCTTGTTATTCATGAATAGAGAACGTTTGTGTTCTTTGTGCTGGGCACAAGGACAATGAGGGAGTGTCAGTGCTAATTCACTTTTCAAAGCCCATTGATTTAGGAAGAAATCACCATTCTGGATGTTTTGCATATCACAGCTACCATTCTACTATAGGTTTCCTCCAGACAGCCATTTGTGTCGGTTCATTTCAGTACACTATGGAAATTAACAGGGATGTCTCCAGTCCATCCCAGCTGCTAGCTAGCAAGCTAGTTCCAAATATGAATTATTCCTTTTCCTCTAGATTTGTATGGTAAAACAAACAGTGCAAGATATGAAAACAAAAGCAACTTAACAGCAATAGTGATGGATTTTTCAGATATTTGCACTCTGTACTGAAATGAAACCAGCGGCTAAAGAGCAGGAAATCAATCAAACCAATCTTGTACTTTGGAAAACGCTCTGCAAGTAGCTAAGTATCACAGCTGAATCAGGCAAAACCAAAAGTACGGTCCTGCAGAGCACTGAGCTGCTCATAGTTTGGGATTTGACTTCAAAATAAGATGTTACAATAAATCACTGAGGGAAATCTTTTTATTTTTAATCTCTGGCTGATAATCACCCGTTAGAACAGATCGACTCTTCACCACATCCCACATGTCTGTCAGATAATGTCCCAAAATAGGTGTTGCTCCAGGCCTTACCAAATAGCTGCCACACAGACATATTATGGTATGGCCTACTTCCTGTTTGAAGTGGGCACTGTTCACTATGAGTGTTATGAAAAAAATGATATGAAATGCTCTAAAATTTATAATTGACTGTTTTTTTTTTTCCTGAGAATGTATTCTGTTGTAAATGGGTGGGTGCACATGGTGTGTGTGAGATGGTCTGAGAGTGAATATGTGAGCAGCAAGTGAGTGTTTGTGTCTGTGTGAGAGTATTTCTGAGTGTGTGCGAGTGTGTGTATGTGTGTGAGCAGTGAGTCTATCCTAGAGAAAGAGACTGTGTATGTGTGTACTTTAGTCTATTTTGTAGAGGAATAATTTTAACGTTTGTGTTAGTTGGTTGTACCCAAAGAGAGAAACTGTAACGCAGTGTTGTGCCATTGTTTGGTCTATGAAACTCCAGTACTGAACAAATTAAATAAAACAGTAGCAGAAAACAGATTCACGCCGTCTCTTTTGTGTGTCGGTGTGTGAGTGAACGTCTTCTATCTGCTCATTATATCTGATCTCTCCACACAGCTGGCCATGGCTACGCCTCTGGAAAATTTAGCTGACTCTGCTAATAGTGTTGTTATCTTCAAGCAACACAATCTGTGGAGCAGATCTGGATGCCACATCAGAAACATTCATTACTGTTCACACTGGGAGCACTTTTTCATTTAAAATCTCTGCCTTTGTCTTACTTTACTTAGTAAAAGGAGAGAAATGAGAGCGAACCTTTAAAACCTTTGGAAGTACAACATAGTTTATACTGAAATACCAGTAGAATTACTGGCTGCTACTGCTGCTGGTTGTCTGAGCTGGGGCGACATGTTGGCAGGCCTGAGAACAGGGGAGTTTGATGACCAAGGATCAACTGAAAGAATTCAGTCCAGGAATTTGACTCTGTGTGTTTCTCTGTGTGTTTGTCAGGTCATTCCGGTCTCTTCCAGTTCCCTTCAGTTTGAATCATCTCTGACTGAGTTTAGTTCTGTTAAAGCAGAAGTAAGCGATCCGGTGGTTTTGGCTAACTTCTTGTCAGCCGATGGAGTTAGCAGTCCCCGCCCTCGTCCCTACGTCACCACGCCCTCGTCCCTACGTCACCACATTCACGCGCATCCCTTGGCTGCACACACAGAGAGGACCGCCCCTTTATGCCATTCTCTCTCCTCATTGGATAAAGGTTGTAGGATACAAGGAAAGTTTTCTCCTCGGCTTACAGCAGAGCAGAGTGACTGACAGACCCGTGTTTCGGACCAAACACTCTATGTAAGTGATTGCCGTCAGAAGATAGAACTATTTAAGACTTATATTAACACAAACATTCCACTTACTTCTGCTTTAATTCATGCCCGTGTCACACCTCCAGTCTCAGCCAATGGGATCCCCTCAAAAATACACACAAAAAAAGAAAGCCATCATAAGACCTCACCATACTGGGGCAGTATCCTGTGGATTATAAACCTGGACCAACACAGGAAGTATTTGATTTAGGACAGGATGGTAAAGCGTTGGATGGTGGGTCCAGGTGGGCCAGGCTTGGATACTGCTTTGTTGTGACATCACAAAGTCATGGAAGTCCTGACCACTCATTTTAAAGCTCAATTTCTGAATAGAGTGAGCATTTCTCTGTGGACTTACACAGTGTTAGTATGGGACCTATACCTTATCTATAATCCAAAAACACATGGATATCTCTCACTTTTCTCTACTGTGTTATATGTGTTGAGTTGTGTACTTACTGTATCCCAAATCTTTTGTTAACAAAGAATTTAATTTAGTCACCTGTCAGTGTCACTTCCCCTTATGCATCTGTGTGTCAAACTGGATCTGAGGCTTCAGCTGCATTGATCGACATTTATTGTCATCATTAAAAACAATGAAGAACAGTTTAGCGGCTTCAACATGGCAGCACAGAACATTTGGTTCTGTCTCTCTCCAGTCTTATTGCTTTGTGTGGATGTATACCTGTATTATCTTCTCCTTCAGAAGCAGCCATTTGTTTTTATTTGTTTATGCAAAGCATAAAAATCATCTTCCACGGTATGAGGTAATCCATCACAGCACGACACATTCATTTGTTGTGGTCAAAGTTTGAGTTGGATTGTTTGTTTGTTTGTTTGTTTTTTCATTGTTCCTGAGCTCAGTGTGTTCATGTCACTTCTACATCACATGACTCTCTTTCCTGTCAATCAGCTGACACGCTCACCAATAAGAGAAATCAGCATGTCACCTTCTTACAGTAACAGCACTCATGCATTTGTGTCTCTTTCTTTGTCAGAACAGCAGTGTATTTCATGCTAAGCTGACACTATAAAGTTTGTATTCTTAAGACACGACTACATAAAAGAATAACATGTGCCACAATAGTCATGGACCCAAAAGGCTTGTAACTGTGACTGGCATTGGCGGTCTCCTCCCTCATTACTGTAACACCTCAGCTGCTTCGCTGTTGGTCATTAATCATATTTGAAAGGCAGATCTGATATTTCCTACGTGATCTTTCCAGGGCGTCCAATCAGCAGCCAGCATCTGCAGGCAAACGCAACTGTGCCAGATGCTGAGATTTCTCTCCCTTCACTATCTTGTTGCCTTCCATCCATCAGTCGCTCTGCTGAAAGTTCAGTGGAGATGAAAGGAGGAAGACAGAACGTGGACTGACTAAGGGGGGGGGGGGGTCGTGACACAACTGCTACTATTTGGTGTAATTACGGATGGATCTGATGCTGCTAGCCTGGGAAAGAAAAAATATTCCATACACACCTTCATTGTATGGAAAGGGAATGATACAAGTTTTGACATTATAGGCAAATACACACCTCTATTATATACATATATATATAGAGAATATGTTTGTTGTTAAATTGTAGATGTAGGCTATCTTACCTTTTACCAAATATTTTGGATAAATCGTCACCTCATAATATCTGCTTTCCCGCCACATTCCTTCTCTTTTGGCTCTGATTTTGGTCTCAACCAGCTCCTGAAGGAAATATCCGTCTGTTCAGCTGCTAATTCTTCCACCATACAGTAACTGCATCTGTCTGCTGTTAACTGCTGCCCTTACAGAAAAACCACATGAACTTCACATGTGATTTTTCACATGTGAAAACTTCTGCACATGGGAAACATGTGGTTTTGGCCCAATTTTATGTGAATCACATGTGAATTCCCATGTGAACCCATTTTTCACATGTTTTACACATGGTTACCATGTAGAGCACACGTGTAAAACATGTGGAAAATGGGTTCACATTGGAACATGTGATTAAGTAAGAGTTGTTATTATTCTAACCACATCAGCCTAATTAATGCAAAACCTGAAAAAGGAAAAAAAAAGTAATGAACCTGCAGGGACACATTTGTTTTTCCATTGAATTTAACTTCAAAACTGGGAGGTGATGAACAACAAGTCTCCACCAGGTTCATCATTTTTAGTGTCCACTGGAAACACCTGAATTTGCAGGGCTTGTTTTTTTAAAGTGATGAAGATGTTTTCTGAATTTGCTGTATGCTTACATATTTATATGGGTTTTTTTGTTTTGTTTGTTTGTTTTTTACATTGCAGCATGTTGAGCTCTCAGGGCCACCATACTTGGTCCAACATACAGTACACCAAACCAAACCAATTTTGGGGCTCTGGATAGTTAGAACGCTGTAAGATCGAGAGGTGAGAGGAGTCAAGACAAGTTACTTTATTAATGTTATTTAGTGTAAATTATAGAGAGATGATCAGTTTATGTTTTCTGTCTTCACACCCTGTAGTCGGTGGACAACTTGACAAAGTGTCCAGCAGATGGCAGACTCAGCCCAGCCTGTGACTGTGGATGCCTCCATGCAACTTTTGAGCATGGTGATTATGGCTGCATGTGTTTGAGCTCCAGATTGTGGTCTATTTGTTTAGCTCATTACCAGCCCAAATCCCAGTCCAATTACCTGCGGATAAACAGGAGCAGAGGTGGTGATACGCTGTAATGCCGTAATTTGACTGATTATCCCTTACACGGCCAATAAATGATTGGGAGCACTTTTTTTTTTCTTTTCCAGCTTTTTTTTACTTTCAGCAGAAATACAAAGATTTAACAGGTCTGAGCTCATAAAGATTCACCACCATGTATGGATCACTTCGATTTGCATACCTGCAAACAGGAGGATAGGAATCCTGATCACTGATGATGGATATCACTCAGATATTCTGATCAAAGGGATTAATGATGAATAGAAAATAAACTTGAATCACAAAAGGAGTAAATTCAGTAACCTGGTCTTGGATGACCCACAATAGTGGAGCTCAGAAACCAGGACTTGTTTCATTCTGCATCAGTGGGAATCTGAAACCAGTTTCCTACATCCCAGTTCCCAGTTCACCTGCATGGAAGACGTGTGCGGGATGGGGGGGAGGGGGGGGGCTGGTTCTTTAGTAGTTAGAGCAGGATGGTTGACTTTTATATCTGTGCCTATAGGTGCCTATTCAGCATCCACCCATGGTTACCCTTTACATTACCTCAAATCAAGCATATATACATATTTTTTCCACTGGAGTAAAACAATTTCACTCCTCGTTCTAGTCTCGCTCCATCATGAGGGATTTTGGGAAACGAGCCAGTAAAGGCAGAATCGTGCTCTGAAATGATACACGGCTGAAAATCCATTTGTGAACCTTCGTTTGAGACAGAAATTCATATTTTCTGACTCTCACTTGGTAGATTTGTTTGTTTGTAGTAGAAAATATAGATTTTTTTTATTATTATTATTAAATAACTGTAGTTAATTAGTATTTTACATTAGGTCACTTCATAGATATGACTGGGATAATGTAATAACAGAGCTGAAATGATTAGTTGATTAATCAACAGCAACAATTGCTGTAATTAACCCGTTTAATCCCAAATTTTTCCCTGCAAAATAAGTGCATACATTTCACTCCTTGGACCTCCCTAACACATAATATGTATGTTTTTTTTCATTTCATGTTGGTTTTGTTAGTGAAAATTTAGGTTTTATACTCGGCAACAATTGTTGCCGGTGGGAAACTGCATAGTCTAAATTTTCAGAAATTCTATAATTTGACCTATTTACACATATAAAAAATTAAAACTGACACTAACATGTGAAACATATTTTAACAAGGCATGTACAAATGTGCATCCTAGAGGAACTTCTGCTTGTTTACCTTGACCAAGGACTACACCTGGGCCCTGTCCTATAGGCTACTTTTAGGCGGATGTGTGTGGACTCCACAATAGGGCTCCATGTAAAACATGCACACTGTGGGTGAAACAAGGCTCCACAACTTGTACTCAAACCAGATTGGTTTGCCCCTGATAAACTGACTGCTGCCATGCTTGCCATACTACTATTATTACCACTACTTCTACTACTACTACTACTAATAGTAATAATAATAATAAAATCTATATGTGAGCAGAATCCCATGAAAAGTCAGCAACTCATCCATGCTCCAATCAAGTGCCTTCCTTTGGTTTGCATTGAATAGGCATTTGGCATTTCAACAGTGAGCTCCCTCAGAGAAGGATACATCAGCAGAACAAATCAACAGGGTCCGGGTTTAGTTTTTATAGCCTACTGCAGTTGGACCGTCACAAAATCTGGTATATTGGATGTGGCTGGTAACCATGTCACAACACACACACACACACACAACACACATCACTTTGGGGTCTTTTTAGGTCTAGAAGATCCAAGACCTCTGATATTTTTAAGCTGTGTAGAAAAAAACACAAGATTAATAGAATAAACAGCTAAAACCTTTGACATCTCGCATAATGCTATGTGACTATGTGTTATGCTAGCGGCAACAATTGTTGCCGTGCTTACATCTACTCTCCTTATGATCAAAATATGCATGCAGGCATATAATTCTCATTACATATCAGTAGTAGACCCTTTAAAGAATATATGTAAAAAAAATGTTAGTTATATCTGTTAATTAAAGTATTTTATTTACTTCCTCATGTACACGTTTGAGGTAGACATCTCCCCCAAGAGGTGCAAGCAGGAAGTAAAGAGGCCTGGTCATGTGACCTTTTGCACTATTTACATGAAATTGATACAATTTAGAGTAAACAGCATATAATTTCATTTTAAAACTTGCATTAGATGCCCAAAGCTAAAACAGCAGTTTTAGAGCTTCCAGAAGTTAGAAGAAATGACTGGCAACAATTGTTGCCGGTGGGATTAAACGGGTTAATATTGGAGTAGTGATTCTAAAGCAGTGTTTTAAAGTGTTCCTGCTTTATTTGTCTCTATCACAGTGAACAGAAAATGATTCATTGATGAAGATAATTATCAGTTCCAACCAAACCACTGTTCAAAGCCTTTCATCTTTTTGTTTCATGATAATCAGTGTACAACAATCACCAATCACTAATGGACCGACCCGCAAGCACAGCAGCAGACTGAACGTTCCCACAATCCTTCTCTCCACGGCGCCAAACAAAACACACACACATAAAGAGATTCAAGAGTTTTGTTGTTGACAAAGTCCATTCAGTCTCACACGAAATCTTTGCACACACAAGGTGAAGTTTTCCTGTGTCCATGAGTGTGGAGGATGAATCAATGCATGACAGTCAATAGTGTAGAAGTTATAGTTTCTCCTGTATTTTAATAAAACTTCATCTCTATCTATCTATCTATCTATCTATCTATCTATCTATCTATCTATCTATCTATCTATCTATCTATCTATCTATCTATCTATCTATCTATCTATCTATCTATCTATCTATCTATCTATCTATCTATCTAGTAAGAACAGAATAGATCAGTGTATTAATAATTCTATACCTCATGGTACCTGTACCACTTTACTGCTACAGAAAATTTGAATGGAAAACTTTAAAAGGAAAATGAATTCCCTCCCTTCAGGTTTGGTCTATTTTACTTCAGTGGAAGATCTGAATATTCCCTTGAAAAATACAGTAAATAAACAGCTAAAATTTACGGCTGATCAGTGTAATTCAGTTTGGAGACTGAGTGAGAGCACAGACCATAGTACATTACAGTAAGGTCAGTGTCTGATATAAAAAAGTAGAAGATCCATAGTGAATGATCTGGATCTGATCCAAAATGTTTAGTCATCTGTATCATGTCCCTGGTCTTCTGCTCCATTCTTCCACCAAATATCTGTTTATTTGTCAGCAGGATCACATCACGGCTGAGAACTGAAGCTAAAAAAAAAAGGAAAGAAAAAAAAAGAGTCTAATGTGTTTTGGAGGTGTCGGGGTTGAGTTGGGTGAACTGGTCCCCGTGGTCCAGTGGGCAGCTCAGCTCATCATCATCACCGTGATTTCTGTCGCTGTGTGACCGGGACTGATCCATCCCTCTCTTCCTCCTCCTCATCCCTCCCTCACCGGGAAACACTGTGGGCAGGACTCATGCAAGAAAGAGAGAGATAGAGAGAGAGTGATACAGAGAGAGAGAGAGAGAGAGAGAGAGAGAGAGAGAGAGAGAGAGAGAGAGAGAGAGAGAGCGGGGATCTCCACGTCTCTCCACCGGCACCACGGGGTGCTCATTCAAACTGACCAGCGCGTCTCAGTCTCAGTCTCAGCGCAGACACCTTCCTCCTCCACATCCATCACCGCGCAGCTACACCGCAGCTGACCACCGGAGCCGGTAGGTTCGATCCCCTCCATCCTCTTTTACAAGCTTTTTATGCATTTGTGCTTTTTTTCCCTTCTTCTTTCTTTCTTTCTTTCTTTTTTAAGCATGCCAGACCGGGGCAGAGGTTTTTGCCCTGCAGCCCGCCCCGCACAGCGACACACAGTCCCGGGGTTTTAATCTCATCTCTGAAGCCTCATTTGAACGCGTTCTGCTGGTGCCTCAGCAGTGTTTAATGGCATGCATTTACATTCATTGATATATAACGCTAAGAGCGTGATGTCTCCGGTACAGTGCAGGCTGCAGAGGTTTTTGCAGGAACTCAGAGTTAGTGGGGGGCGGGGGTGACCAGCTGCTGCAGCCTGTGGGTCCAAAAGGCTGAAAAGTTTGGATGTAGTTCAGTGAAGGAGAGCGCATGCAGAGTGCCTCAGAGTGCAGGAAGGGGGAACTTCTTCAAAAAAAAATGTGCACGGAGCTGATAATTCACATTAGCACTTTGATAACTCAACTGAAAGGAATCCATTTCTGATTTTAATTAAAGTTTGCAGGCTACAGTCCAGCCTCCTCATTGTGTGAGAGGGGATTTTAGGTGAATTAAAGCAGATTTTAAAAGTGCAGTTAGTAGTCAAAGTACAGTAAATGCAACACAAAGGGAAAAATGTTCTATGTATTCTTCCATGTTTTCCTTTTTTCTGTGTTCTCCCTCCACGCTGCTGCAGATAGCGCGCACACACACACACACACTCCTTCAGATCTCCAGGCTATATGCATAAAACAGATAGTGTAATTCAGCGCCACACTCAGATGCACTTTAATCTTCTGTGTGTGTCCATATGTGGAAGAGAGAGAGAGGAGATCTCCACGCAGCCTAATGTGAGGGCCGCTTGTTAAATATGAGAATGTTACCCGAGAGGAGAGAGCATCAATCAGACCAGCCTCTCCTCTGTTTCTACATTTATCAGCCGCTTTGCAGTATGCCAACACACACACATACCACATCACACCACACTGTGTACTGCTGCCTCTATACCGGGTGGGGGGGGCTTTGTTCCCCTTCTCTTCTCCTGAGGGGGACCATTGAATTCCGGGGCCCCATAGGTTGGATGTCAATGTCATTGTGGTTGCAGAGGATTCCCTGTGATTCACTGACACCATGCTGATCAGAACCTCCACAAAGTCTCAGTGTTATCCCCATTGACTGCAGATTTTGTGTTTGCACGTTGAAAAATAAACAATGCATGGAAGATAATCTTTCTTGATAATTATCAGCGTCAGTAATAGAATTCCTCTACAGCATTTCCTCCACAAACAAACCTTATATTTAGATTTATGATATAATGAATAATGGGCTCCTGCCGCAGTTTGTTGCAGTACTTAATACTATAAATCCTCATCCATGCTTTATTCATGAATGTGATTTGAAAACTATCTGGTTATGTAGATGGAGCTGAAGAAGTGTAATATATTTATTCTGATCACCTTCATGCTGGAAAATGGTTTTCTAAAAAGCAGCTTCTATGAGACTTACTGTAGGTGAGGCGTTGATGGTGTGTCAGAGGGAAGAAGCTCTCAGATGTAAAGGGATATTTCTTTTCGATATTTTAAAGCATACAGAGGATCAATGTAATTCTCATATCTATAGCACGTATTTTTTTTTAAAAAAAGTGAAAATCTTCATAAAGACTCACAAAAGACAGAATAAACCTAAAATGAAATGCACAGTCACAGCAGTAAAACATAAAAGGAAAATTAGATGAATTAAAATGTAAATTCCTCGTATGAGTCAGTGAACGTGGTTTATTTAGAGTTCTGGTCTCAAACACCTCGTCTCGTTAGCAGCGTCTGTCTGTGGCTCCACAGCCTGCGTTCAATGACTACTGACATCTCCAGTTCTCCATCAATATATCATTCAAATATTACCTATGAAATAAAACATTAAGACCACGGTAACTATAAGTACTGTGATAAAAGGCCGACTGATAAAGCTCTTCGTTCTCTTTAACAGTTAAAGACTTAACTTGATCGTTTCACTTCATTCTTTCGTTCTTCATTCGTTTTTCTCACTTAATTTTTCCTTCTCACTTTCATTTACTTCCAGTCTTTAGTAGTAAACAAGAACTCTTGTGAATAAATCCACATTACTTGTGTCATTTTTATATTTCATTCTGTGGTTTAGAATGACATCTTGGCAGATCTCCATAATCATTTCTCTACCTTTAGATTTTTCATATACCCCGTATAATTAAAAAAACTAATTACAGAGGCGTCTCACATTTACACTCATTGCACCTGCTAAACAACTAACATGTTAAATATGTTGAATTGAAATAATGAAGCAGCATATTTGTAGCTCATATGGCAGCCGCCTACATACATTCAGTGTGTATACTTGTGAATCAGCTACCTGTCTGTCACTGCATGGACTCCCATCACCCTGACTCTACTCTGGGTTGTTACCATCTGGCTTGAAAAGATGTTTGTTTAGACCAGTGGTTCCCAACCTTTTTTGACCCCATTTTGACATCACAAATTCCTGATTCCTGAATTCCTCAAGATGCGTCAGCTCAGATATTTTTATATGCTGCATTTACTGTAATTTGAACTCGATTTATATTTGAGAAAGTGAACGTATAGAATACAGTGTTTAAGATTGTGTGTGGTGTTTTTAATCATAATTTTAAAAAGAATAATAATCATTTTTTAATTATCAGTATTTTTAAATCAATTACTAGACATTTCAGGCGACCCCGTTTGAATTCCAGGCGACCCCACGTGGGGACCCGACCCCAAGGTTGGAAAACACTGGTTTAGACAAATAGTTTTCTGTAAAAGCTGCAGAGCGAGTGTTTAGTTTGTAGAAGAGGAGCATGAAGCTGCGGCAGCGAGCAGCCTTCCCTCTGTGTTGGCTAAAAACAAACACACGGCAAGACGTGTGGCCGTCTGCTCTGCTGCTCTGCTGCTCTGCCTCACTGTGTCTCCTCCTAACTCACAGTTAAAACCAGAGCTGTTTCCAGGACACAGAGGTCACCGAGCATGGGCACGTCCGGTCACTGTGATGTTCAGGTGCAGTATTCAGTGTCAGTCTGTGGCTTTTGGCAGCACGTAGAGATCATTATACATTTACATGTGGTGGAAAGTAAAAGAAGTGCATTCATTCATGTAGTGTAGACTTTGTACTTTTGCAGGTAGACATGAATATTTTTCATTTTGTCAGTGGCGTAGTGTGAAAAATTACTGATGAGGCTGAAACTCTGCTGTTCTCATTTTATACAAAAGTTTATTACACAGATGCAGCACTGTGGTTTATCTATACACTCTTTCTCTCCCTCTCTCTGTCTCTCTCTCTCTCTCTCACACACACACACACACACACACACACATACTCATTCACATTGCCCTAAACATCTTGAGTTATGCAACCCTCCACCTAAATGCATAACCAGCTGCTTAATGCACAGTACAGATCTGACAATGATTAACACTCACCCATTCACAAGCTCAACCATGAGACGTTTAAAGTTTAATGTTCACATCATGAAGTAACCGTAGCGACATGATCAAACATATAACCAACAAACTTCATTTACTGTGAATCACAAATACTTTGCATATTTACTGTATGTGTCATTTACATGTAAAGTAACTCCTGTAATTTCAGTGTCAGGGATAGTAGGTTTGGTTGGTGTGAGGCCAGAGGACCAATCACAGTTTGACAGTGATGGTGGCTCCATTTGACTGGTTAATCATTGTTTTGTTTTTTCTCGCCAACTTCAACTTACTCTCCTCAGAGATGTGACCATGACATCGGTCTACAGAAAGTGTTCATAACTTACAGCCTCCATAGATTCAACACATACACATTAGATAGAGGGGTGGTGTTTACTTCAATGACAATGGGAAACAGGAGCCGACAAATACATGATGTATAATTATAGACTAAGCTACGCAGTGTAAATAAAATTACCTAAACTACCTAAGTGATGATAATATAATCAGAATTGATTATAAATGTTTATAATTCAGTCATGCAGTACGTATTTTTCCAAAATTGTCCATTCTGCATAATGAGCACTTCTAGATTTTTGTATTATAAAACTTATTTACTTTCCCTGGTATAGGATTTTGAATGTGATGCTGTTACTTACACGCTCAATACCTTTTACCACTTTTACTTACATAAAGGATCTGAGTTCTGAGTTCTGACAACAGGTGTTCTTCACATGTAACTAAAAATACTTCCAGTTGTGATCATGTGAGTAAAGTGTGAGTTAAGTCAGTGTAGACAACTGCATAGGTGAAATACAAGATCCCTGTACTGTAGTCTTGATGTGATGAATCACACAATGAGGATAACTAAGCACACTATTCGACAAACTCTCATCCAAGTTGTTCACGTTAACTTTTATGTAACCGTTGTGGCCCATTGCCGCACAAAGCTGTGAATACTAGATTCTTTGTACGCATGGTTTTATTTTTTAGAGGTAAATAGGTTCTACATTCCAACAAGCTGCTGGTACATGTAAAGTTTCAGTTGTGTTTGCAGGCTCAGTTTTTGCCGCAGTGCAACGCAGTGAGACATCACCTGGCGAATGCTCCGATGCCTAAACACGTGCCGAGATGCTGAATCCTGTCTTGTAATATTTTTGCACCGTTGTGTGTTGATTCACGGTCTGACAAGCTTTTAAATTCATAGATCCTCTCACTCATCCTGGACATGCTGGATTGTATTTCATGTCTCACTGAGCCCCCCCCGCCCCACCACCACCACCACCACCACCACCACCGCAGCCCCTCGCAATTGTTTTTAACGCAGGCCTAATTTTCGGTGTGAACGCTTGTTAACTACGGTGACTGTGTGTGTATTGTGCCGCCGAAACGTCTGAACCCACAGTCGTGCTGTGCCTGAACACTTCCATTGTAGACACTAATAGCGAGCTGTAGCTGTTCTGCTGACACGCTGCTTCCACTCCACAGACAAGGTGTGAACAATCCTCCATATTTTGTTACACAAAAAACAAAAATGGGTTGAACACTTTCTTTTCCAAAACTAAGTATTGTTTTGGAGCTCTGAGCTTCACAGATTTCTGACAAAGACATGTGTCATCTGAGGGTGGGTTCAGATCGCTGGTTGCAAATGAGTCACTTGCCATAGCTTTTGTGTCTCCTCACTTGTGCTTTCTTATTTATTTCTTAGGAAACATTTGCAGGCTTCTTTTTGATTGTTACTTCCACAGAATGAAATGCCAGTAGTCGGCTTTGTCAGGTTTTATGAGTTATTGGTGATAAAAACAACAAAATGCACAGATTTCAAAGGCATGTTTTTTTTAACTATAAAAAACAATGACAGTTGAATTGAAATGGAATTGAAAAAAGAAAATCTATTAAATCACAACTGATTTCCAGGTGAAATTTTCTGACTGAATAGAATCTTTTATTCAAGACAAAGTCAGAGTGAAACCACTGAGGGTGCTGTTAGAGTTTGTCAACTACAAATCCAGTTGATCTACAAAACTGCATCTGAGCTCATTGTGTTCTCCTCTCAGGATTTGCTAATGCACTTCTCTGTCTCGCACGGCCAGGAAGAGAGACCGTCACTGTCACAACAACAGAGACGCATTTTAAAATATGCGTGCACACACAGGCCTGCATACGCATCAGCAGCACGTGCACACACACAGGACACACACACGTTATTGTATGCGCTCCTGAAACACATCCACCGAGCATGCTGCGATTTGCCCGTGACAAGCAACCGCAGTGTGAAGTGTGTATCTGTCACGTCGGTGTGTTGTCAGCCTGTGAAGGCTGCAGTGAATGAGGAGCGGAGATGGCGTGCTGACATCACACCGAGGTCCAGGCTATAGACTTTGCCAAAAGCTTGCCGGTTCCCCCAAATTATCGCCTGGCTCTCCAGGAGTCCCCCGCCATCCCAGCGCCTCTGAGAGGTTCTGCTCTGTCCCAGCAGTCGACAGAGCCTCTGAAAATGAGCTGAATCTGAGCCTTTAATGGGCGGCGTACACACTTGAAGGCCTCACGCACCAGGGAAGGGGCACTGAAAAGATTTTTTTAATCAATTCTTTTAAATGAAAAGCACATACAGGACATAGAAGCAGGGACACGAAACAAGACTTGGCAGCTTAAATTAAAGAACATTTGTAAACAATAAATCATTGGAGCTCTGTAAAGTACAGTTTGCAGCCTGACTAATAATGTGCTCAACACCTGATTTCCATTTAGGTTTCTAACAGATGCTTGTATTGCATTAGCTGGAGGGGATGCAGCACTCGCCTGTACAATTCCAAGTTTCACTGTCTATTAACAGGGGGCATTACAAACAAAGCATATGTTGTCACACTCTTATAAAATCCCACTCTATATATTTGCTTTGAGGTTTATTTATTATGACACCATTTTGTTTTAATGTTGATTCATTCTCAGGGTTTTGTATATAAAGCCTTTTTATTCTTTACTGCAGAATTTCATCACTTTGATAATTCTGATCTTCTTTTTCTTCTCTTCCTTATTATTATCATTATCATTATTTAAAAGTAAGAATTATTTAGAACCACAGGGGCATCAACTTTTGTGAAAGTAAAAGTTATTTCACCTGCTGGTTTTGCCGTTCTCAACCTTTATAGTTTCATTGATGTGTGATAAGTGCCACGTTGTTGCAGCTGTTATGATTGTTATACCTTTGTCTGTGAGGGTGGAGGCCTCAGTGTGTTTTACAGTTTGCTACAGAATAAAGCAACTTTTCATATCAGGGTATTATTGGTGACAGTTAAAGTGTCACCAGTGCCACATGAGTGCATCGTCTGAATTCACATGACAGAATGGGAGAATCTACAGTACCAATAAATAAATGAAAATGACACAAGTCACTAATAGTTTATTATCAACTAATAGACAATGCTTAATTAGACGCAATCAGTAGATGGCAGTATGGTTACAGAGTATGGTTACATTTAAACTTTCTTAATCCCTAGAGACATGAGAATTCCACCAAATTACATAGAAACATGTGAGAAATAATATTTATTTGGTTTCATCGAATCATTTTTATATCATTTCCAGTGTGTTGAAAAAGAGATCTGTCTGCCATTCGGGAATGCAAATGGAGTTAGAGAAGGGTGGACATGTCTGTATGTGTGATGTAGGTTAAATGCAAGAAGTTGAAGATAAATCTTACTGTCATTGCATGGAGGTTTTGCCTGTTAACTCCTGCTTGCTTTGTTCTTTTTTGTGCTACACACCTGTGAACAGGACTTAACAATGTGTGACAACCTTGTTGAAGTCTTTATGGTTGACTGTTGATGAGTTTGTCTCATTGTTGGCTCATATTTCACATGGAGTTCCACAGGGTTCAATCATTGGTACCATCATCTTTAGCTCGTATATGCTTCCCCCTTGGTTATATATTATTACTAGTTCAAGAATGTTGCAGATGCAAAAGACACCAGCTCTATGTATTATTCAAACCTGTAGATGTAAAAAAAAAAAAAAATTTGTTGAAGAAAAGAAAACCCATTTGGCCTATTTTTGGGTATAGAATTTCTCTGCATCACTTTAGACAGCTGCTGCTGATGTTGAATATCCAGGTCACCAAACCTATAGAGAAAGTTGGTTTTGGTCTCTTGTGAGTGACACAATGACTGTCATCTAAGTCTTTTATGATGCCAACCTAGAATTTTTTTTCCCACTATTTTTCAATCATTCACAAATCATCTTCTTGCATCATAGCAGGTTTTTCAACAATCAATTGATCACTGGCCTAAAGAGCCTGCCAGCTAACTCTTCTTCTGCTTCCCTGATGGACATATCCCTAATTGTTATTGGTCATTCTGTCTCTGTTTTGCCACAATCCATAACAACTGTCAATATTTTTTTTTCATATTTGTGAGCCGTCTTACATAATCACAACTTCATCATCTGAGAAGTTCATATTCCAGGCTCAGATTGATTGTCTTGGTTTGAATTTTGAAATTTTCATTTCTCTAACTGGAGCAGCAGCACTTAGCCCGATGTTCTCCATTCATTCAGACCTCGCTGGTATAGACACAGCATCTTATATGCTCTCTGCGCCTCACTGTATGGGAGCTGGTTTAGCTAAGTCTATTAAAGATGTATGATTATGCATGTCTCACTTCACCTCATTTTATGCCACACTTCTCTGTAGCTATTATGCCTGCCAATATATCCGTCATATGAACCCTGCTAAATGCAGCCATCCTCAATTAAATGACTTGTAGCAGGTGTACAATTTCATCTGCACTGTCTGGTTCCCACCACCAACAGCCTGTCTGGAAATCTATCAATTCATCTCCTGTTAAATGGCCTTAAGAGAGATATACCTCAGGGCAATGACATGGGTCTCCCTTTTGCTCCTTAAAATGATCACATATTTAAAGATGGGTGATTCATTCAGAGCTTTTTATGGGTTCCTCGCGGGTGGCTCAAGTTCATTACATGTTCAGACTCTTTTAATTCCAATGTAACACTTCATGATCATTACTTCATGGTGTTCACTTTTTCTATATTACACCCAAAGACTGATAAGGATTAAAAAAAAGAACATCAGGTTTAATTTCTGATGTTGAAACAGAATCTGAAAAGCTGATTCTAACCCTGAAGAACCTCTCTTGCCTCTCATAGTCATCTTCACTGCCAAAACCACTAGAACACAACACTGCTCATTCTCTCCGCAACAGCATGCATCATCGATACCCCCTGCCTCAATATTCAAGGCTATAGGCTGCTGGTTTTCACATGCCTATGAATGTTTTATCCAGCCCAGCTCAAACCATCCGAGATGCTGGGAGACGCACCTCTTTTTATTGCATTTTAACACTCTTCATACTTTTTTTTTTTTTTTAAATACATTTCTTAATGTAAATATGAGCGTTTTAGCTCAATAGCTTCCAAGTCATGTGACCTATTGACCTCAAACCAGTGCAGGGCCATAGTGCTACACATAGTCGCTAGATCCGGAGTGAATGTCAGTTGAATATCCAGTTAGGTGTTGATGTTGCTGACTGACGGATTTAGGGAGTGAGAGATCATATTTTCACCATTGGTCATCTGAATGCCATGTGACTGACTTGGGGTTTCCCTATTGGAAGGTGCTCTTTCAAAATTGAACTAAACTTAACTAACTGTTTCTCTTGTGGGGCGTTCACAGCCTGCAGTGTTGCCAATGCCAACACAGTGCATTTGAAACTAGACGGAACTTGTCAATTATTACACACTGAACCTTTCAAAGGCTTTAAGGCAGACCTTAAGCTGTTCTGTCCTGACAAACCAGACTAATTTACTGACTAGACTTGTTTTTTAATCGCAAGAAATTATCTTTATATGCTTTTATTTTGAAACGCCTGCGTATAGCGGGAGTGTGCTTCCTCCTGTCATATGTGATTGACGTGAGTGACGTGTGAGGTCGGAGTCACCTGCAGAGGTTCAGAGGGTTCATAGGCTACACGTTGAGAGCAGCTGTGTGAGTGGATGTTTTCATGCTTGAAAAAGTGCGTGGTTGATACTGGATGTAGAGTTTCTGTTTGCTCTTAGTTTGCAGCGGCCATGTGGCTTTGTTAAAAGACAACGACACAAAGCTGTCACTAGAACAAAAGTAGGAGAAATACAGATATTTTAAGATCAGAAGGTGAAGAGCACGCTGGTGCTGTTAGATGAGCTACAAAAGAAGCACTATTAGAAGAAGTACTATTAACAAAGCTTCATGCAGTGAAGCAAGGACGTGAAAAAACAGTAGCCTACGACTGTCAACAGGTGCATCAGTGTATCACTGAATGCACTGTGTCTGGACAATGGGAATATTTTGCTAAACTATTTGTTTCTGACACTGACACATCACCTTTGTGCTTCATAATAACCAGTGTGAGATTTGGCATTGAAAGAAACTAATGTTCTTATTTAAAAACAGAAGTACATTTATGTCTAGTACAGTTGTATACTGGTTTGGATTTTTTTTTTTTTAGTAATGTAATGTAATTACTTTTATATTTGACATAGTTCAAGTCAAAGTTCAGACAGGAGAGGAGGTAGCCTATCAATGACAGCATCCATAAGGTTGTGGGCTGCTCACAGTATTCTCCACCGTTCTTAATAACTATATGAAGTCATTTTGAATTAATTGCTGTGGAATGAAAAATAAGAATGAGTGCATTCACTGTGTGGTTTATATTTTAAATCTTAGTAGTAAAATTAAAGGGATAGTTCATCCAGTTATCCGTGGCTTCTCTGAGTTACAGGGGGTCTCGGCGTAGCAGTGCATGTCCATATTGCAAATGGATACCAGCTGTCTTCGTAACAAAAAGACACACCAGAAAACATCAAAATACCTCCATTGCTCGTATGTAATGTCCGTCTTGTATTGAAGCCCCGAAATGCAAAATTGTCCCGAAAAAAATTAAATAAGTCTATATTTCAAGCTTGTTTGTAGCGGAAGCTCCTCTTCCCGGTTCGTCAAATTTGGACGAACCAGGGTCTGTCCTCTTCCCATTTCGTCCAAATTTGATGAACCGGGAAGAGGAGCTTCGAGAAGCTTCCGCTACAAAACAAGCTTGAAATATAGACTTATTTAATTTTTTTTCGGGACAATTTCACATTTCGGGGCTTCAGTACAAGACAGACATTACATACGAGCAGCATGGAGGTATTTGGATGTTTTTTGGTGTGTCTTTTTGTTACAAAGACAGTTGGTATCCATTTGCAACCGTTATATGGACATGCACTGCTAAATTGAAATTTCAATTTTGGGTGAACTATCCCTTTAAGGTACAGGGTAACAAATTTGTGTGGCCCCCAGGCAACAATCTGGGTTTCATGTATGACCCCTCCCCAGGAAAAATAATTCCACACCTCTGTCCTAAGAAGCACTTTAAGAACACATCACATTTTGTCAACACAAGAACTCCTAGATTTGGTTCAGTTTTTGTCATTATATCCGGTCCTGCTGCAGACAGGCTGCCGGTAACTCATCTCTTGGCACTCATCTTTTCAAATGAATTTATTATGCATTATTCTGAATTTCTATCCCCATCACACCACCTCTGTCTGCTGTGTTCTGTCTCTCAGGTGCAGAGGAGCTGTAAAGAAGAAGACGAGGAAGGAGGAGGTGATGTTCTCACCTCAGCTCGCTGTGACTATGAGCTCTGTGAGGGTCTGAGCCCGTCACAACGCCTCGCAGCAGTAGCAGCGGCCGCAGCAGCCCGTCCTCAGGCTCCGAATACCCACCCGCAGTCCCAGAGTAAAAGACAACAACCGGCTTTTAAACTTCCCTACTTGACACCGCACCGCTCCGCCCGCTCTGCTCCGGTTCCCAGTGCCATGGCCTTCACCCTGTCAGAGATCATGGCAGCGAGGCGGCAGCAACAGTCACAGGCTCAGTCACACAGCCAGCGCGGCAGCAGGACCACGGTGGAGGTGGACGAGTACAGCACCAACCCCACTCAGGCCTTCACCTTCTACAACATCAACCAGGGACGCTTCCAGCCACCACACGTCCACATGTGAGTAGACAAAATTAGCAGCTGGAAAACTAATTAAAGGCATGTCATTTAGACTTATGTCACATTGTAGTTTACATGAATTGTACTGCCTGGATATAATCAGATATCAGAAGTCAGACCAGGGGTGATTAGTATCCCTAAAAGGAAATATGTAGAGCAAATTAAATTATGTTTTGAAAAAAAGAGAATCCCAAGAATATATTATTCTCATGTTGGTGCATTAAAGGGGACATATTATGGAAATATAACTTTTTGAAGGCTCTTTAACATATATTTGGGTGTTTGTTCTGCCTTCCGCCCCCCAAAATGTGAGATTTGACAAAAAACATCTGTAATGTGCAGCATAACCCCACCCCTACCTGGGACCGGTAGAAGGGGCAGGGCAGTGGTTCATTTGCATTTAAAGGGACAGACACTGAAACCAGCTGTTCTGAACAGGGCTGTTTTGAGAGGATGAAAAGAGCTGTGATGTTTGATCCTTGTGGTATTTTTACCAAAGCATGTCACAGACATGTCTTTAAGACACCTGGGAACTATTTTGATTTGTGGAAAAGGGGGATAGTATGTCTCCTTTAAATGTGATGGTAATGACAGGACATGGTTTGTATAAGTTAACATAAAGACAGGAAGCAAGAAGAGACAGACGAAACACTCTCTTTAGCTAACACTCAGACAAGCAGGAATTAAAATGTAACTTTTTTTTTTTTTTTACCCATGAACAACCACCAAAATGTGTTCTTTTTCTTCTTCTTTTATTTCAAGGTGATGCAGCACATTATCTCATTTGCACTTCTCTTGTTTCTGTCTTTTACATACTGTTCAGATATGCTAGTTTCTTTAGCAGTTACCAGTGACTTCTTCTCTCTTTTCTTTTCTCTGTTGTTCACTGTGTCTTATGTTTAATTATTCCCCTGCCTCCTTTAATGATACGAGTGACGAAACAGTCAGAGCCAGTAGTTTAACGGAGTCAAGCCTCAGTGTATAGGAAGCACTCCTCCTCTTCCCTGCAGCTTCAGAGCAGATAGAAAACTCAGTTGACTACCAAGGAGTATAGCTTTAAGCAGTTCAGCATCTGTACACACTCCAGGTATGCACCAGTTTATACCCAGTCTTATTAAAAAAAAAAAAAAATCTCAATCTACTGCCAATGTGTTGTTACACCCCCTCGATAGAACCTATTGCTGTCCCACCAAAACCAGCTGAGTAAAAGTGATTGAAATCCATTTGTTAACAAGTGAATAGTATTTCTGTTGAAAGAGGAAAAGCAGACTGGTGAGAACAATCACTGGTGCAATGATGGAATCACTGCTCTCTACATTAATGAGAACTTAAACCATTATCTAACTGTGGTGCCTTCCTGGGCTTTTATGCTTGTCCAGACTATTATTTTCTCAGCAAGAATTTATATACTGGTTCTAATTAAGATGTTCTATTTATAGGATTTATCTTCATGTCTGGCCCTCAAAGGTGAGATAAAACTAAAAGTTTAGCTTGAACTTGAAAGCTATCACAGTTATACTGATGCTATGAAAGAGAATCCCTCTGCGGGGCTCCATAAAGCTTTAGTTCCCCTCACACACACACAGACAACATTTTCCATGAGCGCTCTTCTTATTTGATTACTTTTGTGACTCACACTTTTTGCCGACTGTCCTACATGCATGTCTGTCTGCTCTCCCACTTCCCCTCATCTCTTCCTCTCTCTTGTGGTGGGATGCGGAGGAGGAAGAGGAGGAGGAGGAGGAGGAGGAGGTGGAGGCAGGGCTGGGTGTTATCGTACCTGGAGGAGAGCTTGCTAAACTGGGCCACGGTTATTCACCAGCTCCTCTCTTCCCCCTGGAGACCCTGTGGATCTGCACACTTGCTGGAAATCCCACAGGACTCTGCTCTTTTTCTATATCTGCACTTTATTCTTTTCTCTATATCTGCACATTCCTCTTTCTGTCTCTTTCAGCTCTGTGCTTTTATTGTGGCTTCTCACTCTGGCTTCTCTCTATGTCTCTTGTTTCCTCCTCTGTCTCAGTCTGTGGGGATGATTTTTTTTTTCCTCCGCTGGATACTAATTCAAACTTTTTTCATTGTCAGCCTCTTACCACAGAGACTTTGCACGCAGCACTCTGTGCCTTTCTCCAGCATTGTTTCAAGTGCACCAAAAGCCGCAGTGACCCCCTTTTCCCTTCCTCTGTCCCTCAACTTCCTTTCTCTCTTCTTTTACTCTTCTTCCCAGGGTGGACCCGATGCCTCACGACACGCCCAAGCCGCCGGGCTACACCCGCTTCGTGTGCATCTCAGACACCCACTCCCGCACCGACGCCATCCAGATGCCGTACGGGGACGTGTTCATCCACGCCGGGGACTTCACCGAGCTGGGGCTGCCCTCCGAGGTCAAGAAGTTTAACGACTGGCTAGGTCAGCATCTCTGAAAGTTGTGTCTGGATTTGGTTTGTGTAACTGGGTCCTTGTGTGATGGTCTATGAATAGAGCTGGGGTCAATGCCAGGCTAAATTTATTTGCTCTGGTTGCAAAGCTGAAAATTAAAAAGAAAAAAAAGGTTTAGTTGAAGTTTAAAGTGAACTCCAACTAAAAATCGATTTAAATTTACTGCGGCCCATTTTCCTAAAGTGTGACGTAGGCTATATAGTAGGGAGGTTAAGCGACTTTTGACTTCAAGTCATGATGCAAAGGTTCCCTTTGGCATGGAAGTACATTAGGGTCATACAAATAAATCTATCCTAAGACACAAGTGAGATCACACTTTGTATCCAAAATAAACACATTTTTAAAATGCCTTTTTTAAATTGAGAAAACACATGCTAAAAGCATTTAGAATGTCCATATAAACTACAATGTTTTCAGCTCCTGGATGTTATCTACATCTTATTTATGACATGATTGCAATATTTCAGAATTGTTTCTCAATTTGAATGATGAACAGGGATCTAATGTTTTTCAATCTGTAGGGCAGACTGACATAGAAAGCCTAAAGTCCAGTCAAGACATTCCATTATGGCTAATTTGAAATAAGAAATAAAGATACTGTAACATCATGAGATTGATAAAATGAGCATTAACAAGCATTCACAAAAGTAAAAATCTACCAAAATAATGAAGCTTACCAGTTTCTCAGCATTACTCTGAGAGAGGATCTTAGCCAGCTATACTGCGCTGGTGAAATAAGTCAGTCCTAATCATATGCTTTATGTGGGAGCTGCAAACCTAAAACCTTTAAAAACATGTTTATTTCGGATACAAAATGTGATCTCACTTGTGTCTTAGGATAGATTTATTTGTATGACCCTAAGGTACTTCCATGCCAAAGGGGAGCTTTGCATCATGACTTGAAGTCAACGGCCTATTTTTTGGGCTTAACCTCCCTACTAATATATTTTAATTGATGTCCTGGATGGATTATGATCTTTTCTTCCATTGTGGCGAGTTCAAGAATGCTCTGAGAAAGTCTGAAATTTGAGTTTACTTCTGAATAGCAACATTTTAAACGCACATAACAACGAGATATTCGGTCCTATTCAGTTTTCTGACAACAGGACCCATGAATGCAGCACTTAATGGCAGCCGATTCTCAAACCATTTGCCGAGTTCCTTGAACACATCATAAAGGGGTGTTTTTCAAATGTTCTCCACTGATAGCCGCATGTCTGCACAATGATAACCTTGACAAATAAATGGTGTTGACTGAATGTTCATTGTGATGGACTCTCTGCAAGTGGATTTCCATTGCAAACTGAATGAATTTAAATCAATGGCTGCCTGTTGAAAAGTCGAAAAAGAAATAGGAACTTGGCTGTGCTTTGAGACACAATGGCAGTCCAGTCAAACACAGACCATGATGACATATGCAACCTACAGTATGGCTCTGTAGACCTGATGTGGTGTGGTGTGTGTCTGGTTTGTGTTGAGCTCTTGGCAAACACAGCAGTGATCTGTATGCAAGCAAGAGAGAGAGTAGGAAGATTCACTGGTTTTTTTTTGTTTTTAGAGATGATGAAAGTTCATGATCCAGTTTTGAACATTCAATATTGATTTTTATAAGATCAAACCCCTGTTTAGACATATTTTAAAACTGAATTCAATAGAGAACAGTGGATACATGACAGAGATTATAGGAGTCACTTGCTGCCTTAACCTTTAATCTTCAGCGTGTCCAATTTATGTTGCTATACTCTGTATATGGTAAAACCAAAAGTGGTGTGTGATGCATTCAAGCTAAATGGGGAAAACCATGACCAGGGTGAACATGCTCTCACTGAACTTCACCAAACTCAATGAAATCATCATAATAGAAGTCGTCATTGGAAGAGATAGTAAACTTTGTCCATAAAGACATGGTCAGCAACAAAACACCGGCTGTGGCATTTAAAAAACTGATTGACTGAAAATTCTTTACCATCTGCAGCTGTAGAAATCCAGAATTACTAAGGCTGCAGCTCTCCAGTCTTCAGCTGTCCAGTGTTCTCCTCTGTCCTCTCCCATCAGCAAAGTGTGTCTCTGACCACAGAGCTGCTGCCCACTAGATGTTTTTGTTTGTTTGTTTTTTTTGACTTGTGTGTGGAAATTCAGAAAAAATCATATTTTTCAGCAAAACTTCATTGGATACCAAAGGTTGAGATTGATTGATTGATTGATTGATTGATTGATTGATTGATTGATTGATTGATTGATTGATTGATTGATTGATTGATTTTTTTTTTTTTGGGTGGGGGGGGGGCTTTTGTCTTTAATTGATAGGATAGTAGAGAGAGAAAGGAAATGGGGAGTCAGAGAGAGTGGGGGAATGACATATGCAGCAAAGGACCACCAGGGGATTTGAACCAGGGCCACTACAGCAAGGACTGTGGTCTCTGCATATGGAGCTGTATGGCGGCCCAGGTTTAGGTTGATTTTTGATGTGAACATTAAAGTTACCATCCCAGGCGGCTGGACTTACGATTTTTTTCCCCGAATTGCACAACTTTATGTGTCCCGTAAACGTAGATGGCGGTTGCATGATTTGGCAGTTTGACTGTGGCCATCCAAACAAAGTTGTCTGTGACTGTGTGTCTGTTGATTGGTAGGACACATTTTGGCCCCTGCTCCTTACACAGATGACCACATTTCGTCATTGGTATGTCAAATCACTTACAATATGTTACTGATTACTGTCTAATACTTACCAGATGTACTCAGATTGTTTGCATTTTGCAAAAAATGTGCCGTCTGGGATGGTAATTTGAGTGATCTGCATCTGCTGGATTTTAAGGCCATGCACTGCTGTCACATGATTGGCTGATTGGATAATTGCATGACTAAGCAGGTGAATGAAAAAATAAAAGATGAATAAAAAACAGGGAAGGAAGAGACAGATGGGAAACCAGGGGAAGGAGAAACACTCAGTCATGGTCCGAGCTGTGACACAACCTTTGTAGCTTCCTTTGAGCAGGAGGAAGAGCGGAGGAGCGGTTGAGAGAGGAGACTGTTAGCCTTTACCTTGTGACAAGGGAAGGTGTCAAAGCTTGACTGAGCTCTGACTTCTCTTCTTTGACATTTGGCTCCAGCAGCCCCCCAGTGGAGGCATCTTATCTCCACACTGTGTTAGGTCTTATCATCTCTACCTGATATCTGTTAGAAAAAAACCTAATGAAGTGACCTTGCACAAAGCCGTGCAGCTCCATTATCGCGGCCGTTATCGCCATTGTCGCCATCGTTGTCGTCGTCAACACCAGCACACGAATACACTCCCCAGGAATGGCAGGCGCCTTGCTATAGCGGGGGCGGACGACGGGCCTTTTTTTTGGTGTGTGTTCATCTCTTTCTCCGAGGGAGGGGGAGTGAAGAGTGGGAAGATAAGGAGGATAACTTGTTGTCCCTTCCCTCCTCACTCTCTCTGTCTCTCTGACACACACACACACATGTGAGCTGCAGGGAGCGCAGGCTGGAAATCCGCTAGCCTGCACTCCAGCGGCGAGAGAGGCAACGGGAGAGACGGGAAAGAAAAGATAAACCGAGCCAAACGCCTGATGCTGCCTCTGAAGTCTCTCCTCTCCTCTCCTCTCTGCCGTTATTCTCTCCTTCCCTGCAACTCTGCCATCTCTTTCTCTTCCTCTCGTCTGCTCGTATAAATATTTATAATCTGGCTATTCCTATTCTTTCTCTCTCTCTCTCAGTCCCTCCTGCTCCCTGTCTCCAGCTCTCTCTCACACACACACACACCGTCTCATTCTGTAGATGAATGTAACTCCTGCTGTTTGTGTGCAGAGCAAATTTACAGAGATCAGGTTTAGCGCATTCATTTCTTCTGAGTCTCTGTACAAACTGAGCGTCGGTCAGGTAACACCATCTGCTCCCAAACTTTCTGCTCTTTCATATTTCCTCCTCACTCCTCTGTTTTCATATTTTGTTCATCTTCTTTTGTTTATTCCTTTTTCTATCTATTCCCCCTCTCTCTCTCTTTCATCTGTTGTTCTTCAAACTCATTTTTATTGACCATCCTTTCTTTTTTCAGTTCAGTATTTCCCCCCTTTTTCTCTTTCTCCTCCATCTCAGTCCTCTCTCTGGTTGCGGTGGCAGCTCTGTAGCCATTCTCCTCTCAGCTCTTATTTTTAGCAGGAAGTCAGGCAGCTCTCGGGGGCCGCTGGCTGCCGCTCAAGGCTTTGTCAGGGATGGCGAACGCTGCAGGAGAAAAGGGGGGAGAGGGGAGGAAAAGAGGAGAGGACTGAAGAGGCGGGAGATGAAATTCGTGCAGGGAGAGGAGGGAAGTGAGGAGATGACAGAGAGAGGAGGAGGAGGAGGAGGGAGAGGGTCCAGAGGAAAGCTGCCTTACCTGGGTAAACTCACAGCTCACCGACGCCAAACCTCTGCACTCCGTTGTCTTGGTGATCGGTGCAGGTCCAGCTGTCAGTCACCGATTTAGGATTGTGTGTTTATGTGTGAATTTGGATCATTTTTTGCCAGATTTTAGTCCCTTGAACTCAAAGTTTGAGGCTTTTCTGTTTTAAAACAGCTGTAGCTGAACTGTTCAAGTTTTTACTTCCTGTATGGATGCTGATGCATTCTGGCAAGGCAAGGCAAGGGGCAAGGCAATTTTATTTGTATAGCCTGTTTTTACAAACAGTTTGTCTCAAAGGGCTGCACATAGCATCATAACAACATCCTCTGCCCTTAGACCCTCACATCGACTAAGGAAAAACTCCATGGAAAACCCTTTTAACAGGGAAAAATCGGGGAAAACAATCAATCAATAAATAATTAAGCAAAAACAGCAACAACTCGAAGTGGAGGATTTGCTGCTTCTCTTTTTAATAACATAATTAACTGTAAATAGACTGTTTTTCGATGGCCGATGTAAACAAGTTTTAAAAAAATCATTTTTAAGTTTTACTCTGGGCAGAAAGTTTCAAGTTCATGATCTGATCTGTGGCTGCAGCAGCTAAAGTGAGTGATAACAAGACCAACTCAATTATACAGGAGGTAGGGGATCGATACAGAGTTACCAGCCTGTGCTGCACTGTTGTAGTTTACAGTTCCATTATAGGATCAGTAAGAGATGTTGGGGATTAAACTGCCCTGTTCACTCCACATGTGATCTCACCTCCCTGCTCTGTCAGCTAATAAACACATGAGTACAGTCGGTCTGACAGACTGGACTGTGGAGAGAGAGCGTGATGGAAAGAATGGGGCACGTAGCAGCTGTGTGTGAATCACACCTCTACAGTGAAATGAGGTTTCATCCATTTGAAATAATAGGAAACTGTGGCGTTGAGTCGCTGGTCCAATCACTTCATTTATTACATAACAGAATGTGGACACGTGGTCCAGGGCAGAGGCCACCTCTACACGGGGTCTAATGCAGCTTCAGTCTGTCTCGGGTGTGTTCACACTTGAAATTAGATCTCATCACTTCTGAGCCGACCACCTGAGACAGATGTTAATGTCAGGTCTGAACGGGGCCTTAGTGAATAATAACTATTGGCTCAGTGTTGAACACAACCACATATTATTCCAGGCATCCACAAGTTTTCATTCATTACCTTACAGCATGGCCAAACTGGTCATTTATCTATTTATTTTTAAAGCAGAAGTAAGTGATCCGGTGGTTTTGGCCAACTTCCTGTCAGCCGATGGAGTTAGCAGTCCCCGCCCTCGTCCCTACGTCACCACATTCACACGCATCCATTGGCTGCACACACAGAGAGGACCGCCCCTTTATGCCGTTCTCTCTCCTCATTGGATAAAGGTTGTAGGATACAAGGAAAGTTTTCTCTTCGGTTTACAGCAGAGCAGAGTGACTGACAGACCCGTGTTTCAGACCAAACACTCTATATAAGTGATTGCTGTCGGAAGATATAACTATTTAAGACTTATATTAACACAAACATTCCGCTTACTTCTGTTTTGCGAGAGCCTCTTCGTATTTGAACTTTTTTTTAGCTTTTTGCCTTTAACCAATAGTGTAGAGAGACAGGAAATGGGAGGCGAGGGAGAGAGAGTATGACATGCAGCAAAGGGCCGCCTGAGTCGGGATTCGATACTGCAGCGAGGACTATAGCCACTGCACATGGGGCGCCTACTCTACCAACTGAGCTAAATAATGTCTCATTTGAACTTTTCTTCACTCTTTATTGCTTCTGATTGGTGATGTCTCTTTTCACCCACAGCCTCTGACCAGTGATCGATCACATGTTGGTTGTTGTCAATCATTACAGCGACGGGTGCGGTGTCTGATTACAGCTGCCCTCTTGCCTCGTACCGACTCGGTGCCCTTCACACTCCTCATATTGCACAGCGCATGTATTGCGCAATGTGCACATTGCTCAGAATGCAGCCCTGTGCCCTGCCTTACAGGAAGAAAGTCAATGAGGAGAGCTGTTGATGATCGCATGAGGAAAGATTTTGTCCTAACTAAATAGTTTTATGCACATTCTATGAAAACAAATAGCTTCTTATTAAATTTACAGAGAAATAAGACCTACAAAGTCAGCGCCAAGCACATTGACACATTGAGTCACATACCAACTGAGCTCTGAGCACAGATGTGGCGCTGTGGCTTAGTTGGTTAAAGCGCCTGTCTAGTAAACAGGAGATCCTGGGTTCGAATCCCAGCAGTGCCTTTTCAGCAGTGTCCACTGTGTCTGAGCCACAGATATGGAGAAGTGTACATACACTCTCAGTATGTACATTAGCTGTGGTGTGCCATGATTTACATACAGACAAAAGCACATCTAATCTTCTATCTATAGATTGTGCTGTTTAATCATAAAAGTCCTGCTTTAAAGTTTTATTTACTGTGAGCACCTGAATGAGTGTTGACCTGAGTTTTTGGAGCTCATTGTTCAGTAGAAATGGGAATCTTTTACTATCTCACGATTCGATTCGATTCTGATTTTTGGGGCTACAATTTGATTCAAAATCGATTTTCGATTCAAAACGATTTGATTCCTAATGATTTCTGCTTCAGTCTATCGGTGTGCAAAGGATCCTCATGAAAGACACTTTAGTCATTCTGTCTTGCAAAGCAGACTGGAGTACAGTCTGCTTTGCAAGACAGAATGACTAAAGTGTCTTTTTCACATTTATTGAGTTTTAAACATTTATCCATGCTTAGATGGAATTGTTGAAACTGTTGCATAAAAGCAATACCACACATTGCTTAATAACAAAATTAAAAGTGCCTCTTTATTAATAAAAATAGTGCAGTTAAACATGCTGCCTTTTAAATTCTAAGGAAATGGAGGCCGACAGCCAGCAGATTTGTTTCATTTTTTTCATCGATTTTGGGACATTTTATATCGATTCTGAATCGTATTAAATGAGAATTGCGATTCTTATGCGAATCGATTTTTTGGCACACCTCTATTGTTCAGTGTGAAGCTGCAGAGCCCTGGACTGTCGGGGGGGCGGGGGGCTGATTGTGTGGGACAGGTGAGAGCAGAAGAGAGAGAAAGAGAGAGACTCAGAAAGAGGAGAGGAGGGGTGGAGAGAAAGGTTAGTGAGGGCAAGAGGCAGACCTGGAGCTCATGAGCACCAGCACTTCAGTCCAATTGTCTCCAATAATGGCCTCTTTGATCAGGCCTTCAACACACACTCGCGCCCGCCGAACACGCGCACGCAACAAGCATCCACATGGATTTCATAAGCTGAGGCAATGCTTTCCCAAGCGTCTGCATGTTTGTTTGTGTGCGCTGCCCTCACTGTTGACTTGAGTGGCGTCTTTATTCATGCCGTGTGATGGCGTGAGCCGGCAGAGCAGAAAAGGGAATACGCTGCAGCGAGCGTTGTGTTTAAATATGGATCTCATTGAGCGTCAGCGTCGGCTCAGGGTCAAGAAAGGAGCAGTTTTAATTCTTAAAGCTTTGTTCTCCTGCTCTTTCCTTCTGTCTGACTTCTGCTAACTGAGTACTTCACTGCCTTCACACAAACACACACAGACTCACCATAGGAAAATACACAACAACTTACAACCCCCTGGCCATATGCAGCCTTTGTGTTCCTTCCTTAATTTGAAAAGTTTCATCCACAGAATGTGGTGATGCTAAAGGGATTTTTTTTTGACATTTTCTATTCTTTATGAGCTCCACTTGTCAAGTAAATCCAAAAAGTCAAGAAATTTTATCAAATAAGTAGCAAGTAGAACACTGCTACTCATACATTTTTTAAATAATTGGTAGCCGACTTGTGACTTCAACAAATTGGCCCATTGCCATAATCGCTATAGTCATAGCAGTAGGTTTGTTACCTTTAATTGTCGGTTTAAGCTATTTTTAGAATGGCGGAGCGGAGCAGCAGGCTGCTCAGAGCTACGCTACGGAGGCTCATGGAATTTCTTTGGTTTCCCTCATCAAACTCAATACAAAATCCAAAACAACTCTGTTTCGTAACGTTCCGTTATTATCTCATAGCGTGGTGAACGTGCAGATCACAACTTTTCCACGACAGCGTTTTGGA
This sequence comes from Trachurus japonicus, assembly GCF_045865225.1. NCBI lineage: Eukaryota > Metazoa > Chordata > Actinopteri > Carangiformes > Carangidae > Trachurus > Trachurus japonicus. Next base: position 23,053,895 of record NC_140929.1, read on the forward strand.
GTTGTTGGATTTGTGTATTTGATGACCAAACCAAGAAATTCCTTTAACCTCCGAAATAGCTTGCACCGACAATTAAAGGTAACAAACCTACTGCTATGACTATAGCGATTATGGCAATGGGCCAATTTGCCAAAATGTTGAACTATCCCTTTAAGGACCAAAAACCAGTGTAGTTTCATGTGTGCTCTCTCAGATCAGACGGCCAATCACAGAGCCAAAGAGCCTCTCCTCTGATTGGCTGACTTTTTTCCTGTGTGATCAAATAGATATAGCACCTTTCAGGTAATAATCCAAAGTATGGATGGTGGGTCCAGGTGGTCGGTGACTGTGTTGTTGTGACATCACAAAGTTACAGAAGTCCTGATGCCTGGTTTTCTGTCTACAGAGTGTGAGTGGACTGATGCTTTAATGCCCTTACAGTATCATCTCTGCAGTCGTATATTACGGTAAAATGAATGAATTAAAGAATTTCTTTCTTTATTTGTTTCTTTCATTTAGACATTTAGACATGTTTAAAATAAATATCCCATCTCTTTTAGCTCTGTTTTTAGTTTAAACCGACTACAAATCAACACGGAGCTGAAACAGGCTAAAATACAGATGTGCGGACACGTGTTCATGTTGAAAGGACGACTTAATGCAGCTGTGACGATGTGCCGGATCACATGACGGTGAACCTCCCTGAGGACAGGATTGCTGGAACACAAGTTTCCCCAACTTTCATCTCTGTATCGAATCTTCGTCTCCGGCTCCCTATAATAAAAACACAACCACAGGCCTCATCTGTCTGTCTAACTCCGTCCTGCCAGATCCACAGCCTTTAGCATCTCTGCCACAACTCTTTATTTAGTGCCTGCTCTACTCTGTTCCCCTTTACTGCTGAATAATAGATAAGGGACGACCATGATGCGATTGCCGTGTAGGCACTTTAAATGCGAGTGTGTGTTTTTCCTTGGCCCTGGGGAGAGAGTGAGTCTAACTCTCCACCTGTCTCTTCATGTGAGTGAGTGAGTGTATAGGGGTATGTAGGGAGATGGCGTGATTTTTCTACCCCTCTTCCATCCGCTCTCAGGTGTTGTACCCCACCCCTCCCCCTTTCCCATGTCCTCTTCACCTCCTCCGCTTCCCTCCCTCTCCTCTCAGCTTGCTCCCTTTAGCTCTGTAACTGTGAGGGCATTAAACTTTCATGACTGCTGTCTTTTTCTTTTTCTGGCCTCCTCCTCTTCTGCTCTCCCTTCCTCCTTCCTTGTTCCCTCATCCGTTCCCTTGCCACCTTCCTCCCTCTCTGTCCTTCTCACATACGTCCTTCCTTCCCCAAACCTCATACTTTCTTCAGTCTTAGTCTCCCTCTCTTTATCCTTCACCCCCTTCTCTCATGTTTACCCAGCAGTGACTGGTGCTGGAGGAGAGCATAATGAGGAGGTTTGACACTTCTTTATGGTTTTTAACATTGGGGAAACTCGACAGAATTTCAAGTGACTGTAAATTTAAGCAAACCGTTCCCCATCTGTCCCTCGCTGCTTTTGTGTCTACTATTTGCATACTTGAAAGACTGCAAGACTCTGCCTTCCTTGCGTATGTGTATGTATGAGGGAGGGAGGGAAAAAAAAAAGAAAGATGCAACGGGATGCGAGAAACAATCCAAGTTCTGAAGACGTTTGGAAGTGAGCGGAAGCCTCTGTGGATACGGCTTATGAGATGACGGAAATATTTCTGATAAGTTTTTACCTTCGTCTCTTTCTCCCTTTGTCTGTGCCAGATTTGTTTTCTGGGTCAGTATCGGTGCGTGTAATCCACTGTATGCAAACTGTTGCTGAATCTGCATTAGTTCCCACTGACAAACAGATAAAAGGCCAAACTGTTAAAGGGATACTTCACCCAAAATCGATAATTCACCAATTTTCTACGTCATGCAAAGGAAGGGTTTGGAGAACTTTAGAGTCATCAAAACACTTTTGGAGTTCCAGGGGGGGTCCGGCTGGCAACGGATTTTCATATAATGGCGGCGGATAGTGCTCACTTTTGAATCGTCCAAAACACACACTATGAAACATCCAATTACCTCCATACCTCTCGTCCGTAGGCTACTCTAGAAAAGTAGAAAATTGGTGAATTATCGATTTTGGGTGAAGTATCCCTTTAAGGAGTTAAAGGAGCCACTTGTTAGTTTTGCTATTGCTACACAGCCAACATAAGTATTAGTATTAGTATTAGTATTAGTTCACTCACCAAGAGCTGTCTCCAGTTTTATTTCTATTAAAGCAGAAGTAAGCGATCCGGTCGTTTTGGCTAATGCTGCGTTCCAGGTAGGCTTTTGAAACCGTAAATTACAGCTTCAAGTCACAAATTACGATTTTGTAGCGTTTCAGGCAACCCACTCGTGTTTTTCCGACCTGTTTTACCTGTGAAAGTGCACTATAACGGCCACTCGTAACTTCCGACCCATGAACTCGTACCAGATTGAACTGGTATGACTTCACAGGTCGGAAAAACACGAGTTACGAGTTTCCTTGAACGCACCATAACAGTCCTCGTCCCTACGTCACCACATTCACGGCGTCCCTTGGCTGCACACACAGCCCTGCATGCCGTTCTCTCTCCTCATTGGATAAAAACTGTAGGATACGATAAATGTTTTCTCCTCGGCTCAGAGCAGAGCAGAGTGACTGACAGACCCGTGTTTCGGTCCAAACACTCTATGTAAGTGATTGCTGTCGGAAGATATAACTATTTAAGACTTATATTAACACACATATATCACTTACTTCTGCTTTAATTTGTTCTTGTAGTGAAGCTAGCATGCTAACCAGCTAGCCCCGGCGCACTCAGCCCATCGAGTCACTCTAGATTCTGTATTATAATCTCTATCACTGTAAACATTACAACAAGCAGCTCTTATTTTTTCATTTTTCATGTAGAAAGCACAAAACTTACAAATAGCTCCTTTAAACAAAGAGCAGAGGGAAGTCAGATGTGAATCAGTCTGTGTACAGCTTACACCATATGTACGTGCTGTTTATCTCCCATCCTCCCTTTTCACAAACTGATCTTGTTCAGCAAAATACAACAAGCAAAGCAGATCTTCTTCTCGCTGTCAGCAGGTCGCCGTCTTCTTCTCTCGTACTGTTTTCTCAGTGAAACCCGTACATACACCTCCAAATGATAAATAGATGAAAGTCTGTATCCACAGTCTGTCATCTGTGTCCACATCCACAGATTGGCAACCCCTTTAAAGGGATACCTCAGAGAGGAAACCCATATACTTCCACATCTTCACAGCTGTATTAGATGAAATAGGCCTTGTTCACACTGCCACTCCAAATCAGATTTTTGTCATATCCAGTAGGGCTGTCAGATCGAACTTCGCTATTCGAGCAGAATTTTTAAAATGAGAACATTAGAAGGTGAAAACTGACGTTCGAACGTGTGCCTTCCACAACGATGCAAATTAATGTAGTGTGTTGCGACAATCAGGGTAGTAAACATGTTGATAAAACAAATTATTTAGTTGTTGCTGTGCGCAACATAGAAATTTTTTAATTGCCCGTTCCGCTCGGGCGATGCACCTACGTGTTCCCACACGCACACTTTCTTTCTTTTTTTCTTTTTATAGATCGATACTTATAATATTTCAATTTCCCTTCTTGAAATATTATATTGAGTTGGTCTTGGTTGGAATGGTTGGAATGCCCTTTATTGGACACGGGATGTAATAATAAGCTGGTATAGGTGTATTATAATGAGCTAAAAAAAAAAAACACATTAAAACTTTGAATATAATTTGAATATTTAACATAAGAAGCATTAGAAATTTGAATCTGATTTGGGGGGAAGATTGACAACCCTAATATCCAGAGACGGCCTGAACAGCCAAAAACCACATGAGATCCGATTTTTCCTTAACGGATTCAAACCGCATACAGAGGTGGTTCCAAATGTGTTTCTGATCAGATTTGTAGAGATCTGATTCAATGTGAACGGTGTTGTTGCTCAAATAGGATTTGGATACGTTTTTTGTGGACAACGTAATTCCGGAGAGACGGAAGGCATCGCTGGTCGGCCTGCTCCCGTTTCACCGTCATTCCAGCGGTGACTGCAGCATGGAAGGCAGCACGGCTCAGCAGTCGCCTCAGTTTCTGTCGCTTTTCGTGCAGTTAGCAGTTTATTTACGCCACGGCTCCACATAACGACTTGGGACATGAGCACACACACGGTTCCCTGTCATCCATTTTGTTTGATTGTTTGTTTGTGGCCGCAGCTTTTTAGAAACCAATGTGGATGAGACACACAATATTGATACATGCAGATCTGAGCAAGGCCTTAGTCTAGTGGGGTTAGTAATGTAACAGTCTTTCCGTGTATGGCCCAGATGGACCGAGGGTTTTACTGAGTCAGAAGAAAACAAGCATGTGGCTCAAGTACGGTCCAGATTGATTTAGTTATAAGAATATAGTACTGTATGTCATTTCACTAAAGTTTGGGGACTTGCAGGAGACAGGTCAGAAAAAAACAGAGCAGCACTGATGCCAAGCTTTCATGATTTAGTGCTGGTTGGTTAACCAGTATGTCTTAAACTCTCATCCACTTTGTAATACAGGCTTTCTTTTATAAATGTGTACTCTCTAAAATAACCCTTGTAGATCACATGGCTGCGTTCATTTCTCAGGTTTTATTTTTACTATTTTCACACTGAGATCTAAACCTGAACCTGATCTTCATGTGTAAACTTTGGTGGAGTGAACCTCAGTGTTTCCCCAAAGGATTTATTTCAGCAACATGTTAGCACTGTCACCGTAGAATGCTGACTTTAGCGTTTAGCTCAAAGCACCGCTGTGCCTGAGTACAGCCTCAAAGAGCCACAAGCACAGCTGTAGATTCTTCTTCTCCCCCTTCTAGTCTTCTTTCTTAAAATTGCACCATGACAGAAAATCTACAAAGCCAATTTGCGGGTGAGGCTCCTAAACTGTCAGAGTGACCTCATCCTTCACGGGCCAACGGCGATGCCCCTGAACGCATCGTATCATGTGATGATAAAGCAGCCCTGACAGGGAACATGAAGGCAACGCAGTCAGTTTAGCTCTGGTTAAATGTGGGCTCCCATTTTTTTTTTTTAAAAACAGACATGGGACAGATGGCGGCCGGCCAGTCGTTTAATTCATCAGCATTCATCAGAAGCCCACGTCGCCGGTTCTGAAAGTTGCAGCTTAATCTTGAGCCACATTATCCTGGAGGCGACGTCGTCACACTGAATGTGGAAGTGGAGCAGACAGGATGAAAGAGACAGAGATGGAGTGTAGGAGAGAGAAAGAGAAGAGAGAGACCACCTACGATGCTTCTTGATGATGCGCTGATCTGTCTTTGTCAGTGTCTCCCGTGCTGTGCGTGTGCGTCTCTCCTCTCGTGTGTGTGTGTGTAATGCATTATGCTCAGAGCGGACATTGTGGAGTGTTAGGAGGTGCTGCTGTACGCAGATAACATGTGTGTTTTGGATGCGTGGCTCAGGAGGTGGTGTTTGTGTATGCTGTCTCATAATTGCCGGTTGTCTTTGTTTTGTGTCTGCACGTATGATTGTGTGTGTGTGTGTGTGTGTGTGTGTGTGATGAGATGCAGCAGTGTGTGTGGGTGGTGAGTTAAATGAAATGAGTGAGTATTAAGTTTAAGCCGAGGTGGGAAGGCTTCTCTCCCTCCGTCATCCATCTCCACCTTGTTGCTCAGCTTTTCCCTCACTCCACCTCTCCTCTTCCTCTTCCTCTTCCTCTTCTCTCCATCATGTGACATCTTACTTTTCTTCCCGCACATCTAGTCCTCCCTCTTTGTCTCACACACGCACACACACACACATACACACACACGCTGTAAAGGAATTAGGACTGATCCGAGCTGAGTCTTTAGCTTGTCTGTCTTTGAACATCAGTGCCTTTGCTTTTGAAGCTTCCCTTTGAATTATTGCATTTCTGTTTATGCACACACAGATAAAGGCTGCTTGAAGCTGCGCTGTGTTCTAAAGACATAAGCTGTTGGGTGTATACACACAAACATGCACAGGCATATGTGCTTAGAAGCACCTATACACACACACACACACACAGAGTTAAGTATTAGAATACTTTGGGCATTTTTTTTTTGTAGTTTCACCCATCAAACCTCTCTCTTATGATAACGGTGCACTCATCAGAGTGGCGTCTGAGGTCTGGGGTGGAGCTGGTGTTGCTGTTGAAGCAGTCAGACGACCAGACAGGTGGTAAACAAGCCTGCAGTTTATCCAGATTATCTAAAACACTCGATTTGGAGTGAGCGTGTCTGGAATTCTAGTTATAATCCTTCATTGCTTCTCTAAAGGAGAGGAGGTTGAAACCGAACCAGGAAGTTGTGTGTGTATATGTGTGTGTGTAAACAGTGTGATAATAAATTTATCACTCTCCTTCACTCTCTCCTCCAAATACGACGTGTCTAACGTGAGGCTTTGTTTGCAGCCCTCCCTCCCCGATTGTGTGACTGTTAGTGTTTCTGGTCCCTCAGACTTCTCTTCAGGTCCGTCACAGCGTCGCCAGATAAACCACATGATGGCTATATTGGCTTATAATAAAAGAATTAAACAGACTGTGGCCGAGCCTTGCAGAGCCACATGTAGTGCAGTTTATGGTGTCACAGATCAGTTCTCACATGTGCTAATAAAGCACACAGACCACAAACACCCTGATAGCCAGATGACAAAATGCTTGTAATACACACAATATCTGTAATTTGATGGAGCGAAGCATGCTAAGCTAATTTGTCAGTGAGGAAAAATGAATAATATTTATCCTCTTGAACTTTTAAGATACTTCACAGTGGTGAGTGTGAGTATCAAAACTCTTATGCAGGTTCCCGCTGCATGACTTTGGGTGCACTAATTTGCTACCTACTAGGGATGCACTTGACCAATAACCGATGCTCGTTAACTGATTATTAACTGTTAACCGATAAGATTAAAACGCTCGCCAGGGCGATTGTTTGTTTTTTTTGCCGTCATACAACACACCATGCGCTGCAACAGCTGAGCAGCACCACATCCACTGTGCTCTGGCTCAGCTGGCCGCAAATTGTCCAATGTTGAACTGTTTTTAGCTACAAAGTGCAGCCAAACACCAGGCTGAAGAGAGGAACAACAGAGACTCCTATGGCAGCTCGTCTGTGGAGCTGCAGGTGAACCGGCTGGAGGCAGCGCTGTCCTTTTTTCTTTTTTTTAACTTTTTTTGCAGCGCCGTTGTTACAGGTGATGCACATCTATGCCCGTGTAGCGACCTTCCTTTACGGGGACTGAGCTGCATAAATGGCACATACTGTCAGTCCACCAGTGTAACTTTTTGCTGTGAAATGTGACTGAAGGCACATGGAAGTCGACACGCCCCCATGAGTTGACGACATAAGGAGTTGATTAATTGATTGAAAAATTGAAAAAATTAACTGTTTTTTTACCTTTATTGCTTGGACAGCTTGAGAGATGGACAGGAAATGGGGAGACAGAGAGGGGAAATGACATGCAGCAAAGGGCCACCACTAGTGGAATTGAACCGGGGGCCAGCAGCAGCAACACACTGAGCTACATGGCACCGCATGTCCAACCACTATCTAGTGATGTCAGCTAGCGCACCTGACGTTTTCCCCCTGTCTGATAGATCTGGCCTGATTGATCCCGCCCATGTTAAACTAGACTGTGATTGGCTTATTCACCTGCCACTTTCTGAACAAACACAAGCAGCTGTGGGGGCTCCTTTTATCCGCCAAAAAAACCTGATTGGATAACTCTAGTTGAAGAACTTGTTTAACCATGTGTTAATGAGTGAGGTTAAGGTGTTGGTGGGTGTGTTTTAAGTCAGGCTAACAGTCTCCTGTGCTTTCACTCTCAACTCTCTGTCACCCTGAAGAATGTGACCTCACACACACAGCTCTGAGCTGTGATACTGGTCTTTAACCAGAGCGCGACACTGTCATCGATCCTGTTCTGCTCCATGGAAACATCTGACCTGAGCTTCTCCTCTCATTTCATTTTAGCATCAAGTTCTGGCTGCTGCTTCCTGCACACATTCATTCACTCATACTGAAACACACTGGTATTAATTTAATCATTTTGAGTTGGCAGGAAATATTTGGCCCCCATTTTCCACAATTACACACAGAAACACACACGCACACACACACTTTGGTAGTAAGTTGTTTGGCAGGACATTTTGGCGACTAGTTTTTGGTATCTATGCACACACACTTAGGAATTAACTTTGTCTTGGCAGGCAGGAAATTTTGAGCTTCTTTTTTTTGGTGTGTGTGTGTGTGTGTTCTGTACGCACACAAACACACATATAAGAGTGCATACATACACATGCAGACACAATGGGCAGTAATCCCCCTGTACATGCCAGAGCTTTGGACAGAGCAGGGATTTTCCTCTTCAAAGAGCAGACCACCCAGCGCCGGAACAATGGTGGTCGAACTCTGGGAGATTTCCTGTGGTGGTGGGAATCTACACACACACACACACACACACACACACACACACACACACACACACACACACACACACATAGATAGCCTGCATTATGTACAGCCACACACAGTCATATGCATTTATACATAAACATGTGTATGCACAGACACCCGGGAACAAGAACGTACCTGTGTGATACATGTGGCACTTTAACAGACGGTAACACACACACACATACACACACACATGCTGCCTTGTGGAGGGTGGATGTTTTTGTGGTGACAGTCAGACAGAAAGACAGACGGGGATCTGGGACGTGTATGACTCGGATGTGTGTGTGTGTGTGTGTGTGTGTGTGTGTGTGTACTTGTATAGCTATAATTGTGAGGACCGGTTTGAGTTTTAAACCATCAGAGTGAGGACCTTTTGGAACTGTGAGGACATTTTGGGATTGCGAGGATCTCACTTTCTCAGAGCCCTTCCAAGGGCTGTTTGAGTCTTTATAATGACTAGGTTATTATAATTAGGTTTAAGTTAGGTTAAGAGTAATGGTTAAGGTTAGGCATTTGTTTTGGATGGTTAAGGTTGGGTAAGGGGCTAGGATATACATTATGTCAATGAGTGTCCTCACAAAGATAGCCATACAAACGTGTGTGTGTATGTATTTGTGTGTGTGTGTGTGTGTGTGTGTGTGTGTGTAGGTGCTTGACAAAAGAGCAAGAAGGGATTGGAGACCCAGAGAGGAATAAAGGGATGAAGGGACAGACGGACAGACTGAAGTCCAGCTGTTTCCACTCCTGGAGGCAGTCTCACTTTCAACCGCCGCTGTCCCATGTTTTTTCCTCGAGCCTTTCACCCCCCCTCCACCCCCCACCCCTACCTCTCTTGCTTGCCTGCTAACTTTCCTTTTTTTCCCCCTCTTCTTCTTCTTTTTTTTTTTTATTATTATTATTGGATGCGACTGCCTGCCTTTTGCTGCCGCTGATTCACTCGCAGACAAATTGAAAGTATTTGTTGCTTTAAAGCAGCCTTTTGAATTCAAAGACAAAAGATGGCGGGCGACAAAGAGCACCCCATGTGCTGTGGGGGGAATATCGCTCCAAATGTTTAGATGCCCCCTCCCCATGCACACACACACACACACACACACACTTCCACCCACATCCTCTCCTCTTGTCTTCTTTTTTCTCCTCTGTCTTTTGTCACAAAACCAACAAAGCCATTTGATGGAGAAATTGTCTTTTTGTGATTGATTTGTTCTTTGTGGACACGCACAATAACACACTGTATTGTTGTATTTCTTTCATTCTTAAATTGTTATTATTTCTATATTGACAGACAGCACTTGGTTTGGACAGAGAATTACAATAAACAGGTGCACACACACACACACACACACACACACTGGCTGCTTTTAGTCAGATGCAACTAGGTGATGTTCAGCTAGTTGGTATTCACACTTTGTCATTTTGCAGTATTTTTTTTTTTTTCCGGGGGGAAACTTTCAGAAAATTCATCCATGAAATTGAAATTTAATTCTGCTAAGTAAGAGCATGTGTGTGTGTTTGTGTGTGGGAGGATGTGGGGGTATTTGTGTCCAGCTGGTGGAGTTTTATACTTCTCCCTGTGATTTATTTTTTCTCTCAGTTTACAGTTGGCCGTCAAACTTCATGGGTGAAAAACTGCTCACGTTTGCAGAATTTCCGAGGAGAAACAGATAGTGTTTATTTGTTGGAAAATATACGAGCGCCTTATTCCCGCGCTGCCTCGCCGTCTTCCTCGGCCTAGCACGTACACTGACACACACACATCCCTTGCTTTCCCTTGCTTGTTGTTGAATGCTGCGTTTCAAGCGTTTAGCTGATGATCTCATCCAAAGCTGCTTGGTATCGTTTCCATTTTCTGGTCTGTCTCTGGAAGATTCCCTTTGAATTACTACATTTCTTTATGTACATCTGCAGATGAAAGTGGACAAGCGTGTTTGATACAAAGTGTCTCCCCTCAGAGGAAATAGTCCCACCATATTGCATTGCTTCACACCACAAAGACTATGAAAGGTAGTTTCTTCTTTCTTGACCCTGCTTCATTCATTTTTACATTTACACTTTGTGTTTCTGCCACACACCCACTCTCAGGTCAGTCCAGTTTTCATCTATCACTTCACACTCAGGCGACTACAGCCGTCAAAGACTGACACAACAAGCAAAACAAGTCTCCAGGTAGATGCTGTGCTCCCATGCAGCTACTTGGCTCCTTTCCTGGTGAGCTTTTCTTCCCAGAACTGTCACAGCCATCATTAGGGCTGCAGAGAAAATTTGTGTATTGTACATTCTGTCTATAAAAAACACAGCAAATGAACACACTGCGTCGACTGTGTGATATATTGATTTTAATTCCAAGTCATTCTTAAAAGTGCACAGTTAATATTCTTTTGTCTCTGGATCAACTGACAAAGTCCCATTTTAAAGGGATGCTCAATGTGACATAATTACAGAGAATTATCACCCAACCCTGTAGGTTTTACAAAGCCTTTTAGCCTCTTTTAAGTTGTTTTACTTGTTTTTTTCCTGCAAATTTGCATTTGGTTCCTCCCCAGTAATCTCATCAATGTTGTTTCCAGCAGAAGCAGGCAGGTGCATCTGTAAAAGATCTCTGAAAAATCCGCTGTAAAGCTGCCAGGCACCAAACAGCAGAAGGAAAAGGAAAATCAGCAGCTAGCTGATGAATATAGAGGAGCAATGAAGAGCCAGACATCTGTCTCCGGAGTAGGTGGAGACCAAAAACAGAGTGAAAAGCGAATCGAATATTCATCAGTTGGACAGAGAAACAGAATTTCAAATTATAGAGGAACTCTACAAGATTTCTACCATAACTATGCTACATTGTATCCTTATTATCAGCTTTGGAGTAATTGTGAAGGTTTAATAAATGACTTGTAACTTGTTACAGGGAGAATGGAGGCTCTCTGCCTTGCACGTAGCATCTCTTGGCTGAAATCAACCTTGCAAGATCAGCGCTGCCGACCCGGTGTCCTAGCTCTCGTCTCTGCGGCACCGCGACACAAACGCGCCCCATAATGCACCCCGTAACGCGTAATCTCTTGTTTATGAGAGATGAGACTACACAAATATACACATTGTAACATTGTATAATGTTAAAACGTTAAAAACAAATGCACATGGCCAGGTGGAGGGTTAGCAAAACAGCGGAAAAGTGACCAAACTTGAATAGTTCCCCTTTATCCTCCTGATATTCTGCTGATATAAACACACGACTGTACCATACAGACTGTTGCCATGGTTAACAGAAAAAAAACTTTAATGGCTTTGTTGTCATGGTTTGTGTCTTTAGTTCCTGTTTTATTTTGAACTCCAGGGTCCTGTCTTCCTGTGCTCTCCCTCCTGTGATTACCTCACTATATTTATTTTACCTCAGTGTTGTCTTTTGTCGGCTCGTCTGTGCTCCATGCCCTGCGCTGTTGCTCTGCATTTGCTCCCTGCGTTGTTACCCCGTGTCCCTGACTGTTTTCTGCGTGTTCTTGCCTTTGTAAACATCGTAAACTCTTTGGCACTCTTTACGATACAGTTGCTCCTGTTATAATCACTACGGCCACTAGATGTCGCCTGACAACAAAATGTAACTATTGGTCATAATCAGCTGCTGGGAAAAGACCTATAGCCTTGTTTTTTAGGACAGTTGTCTATATTTTTATGGTGATTACAAGTTGGGGTACAAATCTGGGTATTGGAAAAAGAAAAAAAAAAAGAAAAAGGAAAAGAAGTTTGAAGTTCAACTGACTATTTCTGTATTTTCTGTCTCATTACATATTTGGTGAAAAATTCATTGAGCAGAGGTAAATATTGAACTTGAGGACTCACACTGTCGTCTTAGGGCTGTGAAACGCATTGATTGACGCTCCATCAGACTCAGAACATGGCAGAGATTTAATGCATGTTCAGAGCTAGAAGAAGACAGTGCCATTACCTTCAGTGCTTTGTTTGAGATAGGAGTACACTCAGTCAGTCGTTCCGCAAGACTCAATGGGGACTCAGTCAAAGATAAAGATCGAATTTTTTTTATTTTGGAGTGAAGTATTCGTTCAACCTTGGTTTATCCAGGGACGACTGATTGAACAAACACTTCTTCACATGCCCAAGTCTGATGAGGGGCGATCGAAAGCATCTTTTGATTGTGTGGTGGCGTGTGGGTCCATGTGCCTTCACGGAGGTGCAGCCCCACATTTATGAGGCTTTCTTGGTGTCTGCTTGACAACTAAACACAAGCCCTTCTGCCAAACAAATGGGAACAGTGCTGGGGAGAGGGGGCGGCCCGGGCCCAAACTGCAGAGATGGGCACTCTCTGACAGCTGCTTTCATCTCCTTATTATTCCTCCTTCACACTCAAGGATTTTTGGGCTTCCTAAAGTATTTCTGTCGCTCTCTCCTTCCTCTCCCCCCCCACCCCTCCACTCTTTCTCTCCCTCTCTCTGTCACCAGGCTGTGATTGGCTGTTATGACAGAGCCGTCGCCAGGCTGTCAGCCTCTCATAAAGCTCAGTTTAATTACTCCTTTTCACTCGCATGACACATTCATGCACAGATGCATGCAAACATGCACACACACATACACACACACAGGAAAGTCACTCACAGACACGCCACGCTGACACACACAAACCAAGTGTGCTCAGCTGTGTGTCTTCTCGTCCTGGCAGTAAAAAAAAATTTAAAAAAGCCGTGGAGTCACCCACTCCACCTGACAAAGCAGACCCCCACATGTTTGTCAGTTTTGTCTCTCAGCAGAGCTTTGAAAACACAATGTAGATTGGTGAAGGTCTGGTCCGACGCTGGGTTTGATGGGCACCGATCAATCACGCGCCACGCTGCGCCTGTGCTCTGAATAGCCAATTAAAGCCACCGAGACAGAGTGGAGAATGGAAGAGAGGGGGGGGGGGGTTGATGTGAAGGAGTGGGAGTTTGATTAGAGAGGGATGATGAAAGAGAGAGGAGAAAGGATGCAGCAGCGGTTGCCATAGTTGGTAAATGTTTAATATTCTGTGTCGTAAACTTCACAGTGATCACTCTTGCTGCCTTCCCTCCTCATCATTCCTCCAGATAAAGATTCCCTGACGGATGTGTTCAGCCATGCTTCCGTAAACAGAAGACAGCAGTGCAGTGGGTTGCAACCTTGACTGATGGAGGGAAGCTAAGACAGATGTACAGATTTGCTAGAAATGAAGGGGAACAATGAGAAAACCTTGTCGCATGTGAATGCCAAGCCATCTGGGATGGGTTTCATGCCGTCCTCAATTTTCCTTCTCCTCCTTGTCTCTCCCCATGCCGCCTGTCACCCTCCTCTTCTTCATTTCCTCCCTCTCGCGCCCTCCCCTACATCTTATGTCTCTCTGTCTCCCCCTGTCCATGTCCTGATGTCTCTTTATATTTTCCATCTCCTCCTCTCACCGTCACCTCTCTCCTTTTTTCTGTGACAACTCTCTTCCATCCCTCTCCTTCCTTCCTCGCTGCATTTCCTCCTGTCAATCCAAACCTGTCTTTATTTCACTGTTATTTACCTTTATCTTCTTCTTCCCCTTCCCCCTTTCACACCTATCCCCTTCCCCTTGTTTACTTTCCCCCTGCCAGGCACCCTGCCCTATGACATCAAGATAGTAATTGCCGGAAACCACGAGTTGACCTTTGACCAAGAGTTTATGGCCGACCTGATCAAGCAGGACTTCTACTACTTCCCCTCTGCCTCCAAGCTGAAGCCGGAGAATTACGAGAACGTCCAGTCGCTGCTCACCAACTGCATCTACCTGCAGGACTCTGAGGTCACCGTGCGGGGCTTCAGGATCTACGGCTCCCCCTGGTGAGTGACCGCTACGTCTGCACCGGACACAGAACTGAACGCCTTGCGCTGCCTGGTTGAGTTTCATAAGGTTTATTGTCACCAGCTTCTCTAAAGCTCACACATTCTTTGACTTATATTTTGAGAGGCAACTACAGTGGTTCTTTATTCTTTCATGGCCATAGCTGGTGTAACCTGATTGGTTGCAATTTCAGCTGCCATATTGTTGCATCTAGGTTTTCAAATTAAAATTAAATTGTGTTTAAGTGAAGTTATGTTTAGGAATTATTTGGTCTCCCACAGGTTACCACGACCAAGTCCTGAAAGGTCAAAACATACTGAGTCATTTGACATACTGGTACATTGTTTGAGGCCCATATACTGTAGCACACCAGTCATGCAATACAGACAAATGCATTCAGTTTTACTAGACTTTACGAGACTTTGCCTAGAAAACAACTCTGTCTCATAAAGTTCCGTTATTATCTCATAGCGTGGTGAATGTGCAGGTCACAACTTGTCCACCAGAGCGTTTTGGAGTTGTTGGATTGTGTATTTGATGAGTTTGATGAGGGAAACCAAGAAATCCCATTAGCCTCCGTAGCATAGCTCTGAGCAGCTCACGGCTCTGCTCCGCCGTTCTAGAAATAGCTTGCACCTACAATTAAAGGTAACAAACCTACTGCTATGACTATAGGGATTATGGCAATGGGCCAATTTGCCAAAATGTTGAACTATCCCTTTAAAGAGCCAGTTGTGATGAGCTTTTATAGTGGAAGTCCTCTGAGCGGGCCCCAGTGATGGGGGCCATCAGGCAGCCAGACAGGTGTTCAACTAACACCCTGTTGAAGACTGGTCTGAAAATGAAGCTGCGATTGGACAAACTATGTAACTGTTCATGTGGAACACACTGTTTTTGGTTTGTGCAACTGCGGTGAGTTAAATGTTTGGCACACATCTCTGCGACTTGACTGTGGAGGTCTCACAGTTGACATCAGAAAGGACAAGTGGGATGGCTGCCAAGTGGCTGAGTGAGGAATTGTTGGGTTTTCATTCATCATCTCCTCCTGGGGAGATCATTAAAGAGATGTCAGTTTGCATTATTTAGAAATTTTAGATTAAACAAGATGAGTCTGCAGGTTGAATTGAATCTCTTTGAGACTGAGTATTAGGGTTTACTTGGACCCCTCTTTTCAGGTAAGTTCAGGTAAGTGAATTAACAACAGTGTAGAGAAATGCATTAGGTGCAATGTAGTGACCAGCTTCAGGTTGATCTGCGAATGTGTGGTGTATCTAAACAAAACAGAGACATGTTCTACTGGAGTCAGTGTTGGACATTCTGTTCACCACTCCCTCAGGGAGGCATGCTGGCCACAGTTTAACACCTATAAACACTGTACGTATAATAACAGGAAGAAAGAGGTCAATAAGTTCTCCAACAGCTCATCTTTGCCCTGAGTGCTGCAGCAGGTTTGTGTGACAGTGCGTTGCTGCAGAGTTAAACTGTTGATACGATGCAGTGCTCCATTATTGGTCCATCGTCTGCATCATCCGTGCATTTACAGTCATTTAAATGAGTCATTTATTTGCTTTTTATTCAGTTTGAGCAAATATTTATTGTACCAGTTTAATGTTGACAGGCTGCTCCCTCTCCAGCGTGTGTGTGTGTGTGTGTGTGTGTGTGTGTGTGTGTGTTTGTGTGAGTGCCCTCAGTGCGCCGTAATTGGTTTGCTGTGATAGCAGGGTCTCCAGAGTTCATTGCTCAGGCCACTGCAGAGAGAGAGCTGCCGGAGGTGGACGGAGGGGAAGGTGAAGGGGGGAGAGAAGGAGCGAGGGAGGGACGAGGGATAAAGGAGAGATGTAGGAATGAAGGAAGGGGTGAAATGGAGGAGTGACAGAGAGGCAGCGGGTGGACGGAGGGAGGGAGGGAGAGGGTGATGATAGGGAGAGATGATTTTATTCACATTCACTGGTTGGCACTGGGTGGTGTAATGTGGGGGGGGGGGGGGTTACTATCTGGGACAAAATGCAAACTAAAGATCTGTTAATTGGGGACGGCCTGTCCAACTGAGGACAAAAGCCATGTCCCCCATTGTGTGTGGGTCTGTGCACCCGTGTGTGCTGTCGCTTGCCTTGGATTGTGTGTGTGTGTGTGTGTGTGTGTGTGTGTGTGTGTGAGCCTCGGGGTGTGTTCCTGCAGCACAGAGGGGCTCCAGCTGGAAGCTCTGTGTGTCTCCCCCCTCTTCACTGTCTGCTCTCATCTTCGCTCATTCATTCCCTCCTTCCTCTGTCTGTCCTTCCTTTCATCCTTCTTACCTTCGCCCTCTCTCCTCACTTCCTTCAGTTATTTCATCTTTTCCCCTTTGCTCTCATCTCATCTCAGTCTCCATTCTCTGTCTCTTTCTCTCCATCTTTTTCCCTCCTTCCGTCCTTCCTTCCTTCCTTCCTTCCTTCCCTCATCCCTTTCTACCCCTGGCCCACTCCTCCCTCTGCATGTCGCTGGATGACACACACACCAGTCACCTCTCCACATGGGACAGTGCCTGTTCCGGTCCCTCTGTCGCCGTGGCGATGCCTAACTGGCTCCGTTTTATACCCCGTGGATCAGACCTCCTCCCTCCACCACCACCACCACCACCCTAAGGTGCTGCCTGACTCTGACCTCTTGATTATCTCACTGCCTCAGCGGTGGACCTCTGCTAACTCCACTAATTATAAAATATATTTTACTATTATTGTATAGGCTACTGATTATCAAAATTATGAAATGTAGCCTATATATCAGCAAACACATAAAAACATAAAGAAACAAGAGTTGTTATTTTATGTTTATTGATGAAAAATGTATGATTTATTATGAAAATCTAGGTTAATTTGCCACTTTTAATAGATATTATATTGTTCAAGAGATTTTTTAAATCAAATTCACGGTCAGTATCAGACTTGTTAATACATTTCATAGCCATCGTTAAATCTCTGTAGGTTCAGGCTGGAGTGATGGGCGTTAATAAAAATTACAGATTAAGTTTTTTCTTACCGCAGAAGTAAAGAAGTAGTGACAGTAAAAGTTCAAGTGTAGCCCCCTCCTCTGGTGTGTTAGATAAAAAACATAATGGGAAACGCACACTGACTTCTTGTGTGAAAGTTCTGTGTTTAGTCGACCGATCCATCCGCCACAAAAACCTCCTCCTCCTGACTTTAACACCATTGTTTTTATTTTATCTTTTATATAATCTGTTTCTGTTTATGAGGGCCGGGACACTGGGACAACCCTGGGTTCTGTCAATCACAATACTGAAGTTCAACTAACACTGATTTACATAAAACAAACAAACAAAAATGATATGCAAAAGTGCAAATTATATTTCTAAAAACAATATATAAAAAAGTGTTTGGGCATACAGTAGCATAAAAAAAAATTAGGTTCAAGAAAAATCATCCGTAGTTCAACAAGAAATATAAAATAATCAAACTCTACTTTTAGCTGCCGATGCTGCACATACAAACTGATCCAGTGCAGCGACAGTGAAGCAACTGGACACTTGGGCTATCAATAATCATGTACACACACACACACACACACACACAGTTACATTCATAGAGAGCTGGAGAGCAAAGAGAGTCACCAAATGAAAACAGATGGTTTAATATGTGTGGTTACAAACTGAGAAAATGTGACTCAGCAGTTTCTTGTCGAGTCAGCTCACTGTGACTTCCTCCTCTACCTCTCTTGATGAAGACCGTCCAGGCTGGCTGCTACTCTTCCTCACTTACTGACTGTGCGACACATCACTTCACACCACTCTGTGTCAGAAGTGTCTTTTCCAGACGGAGGCTGGAGTTATGGTCAGTGTCAGGTGTTGATGGAGTCCTGCTGTCGTCCTGCAGCACAGGTTCATATTTCAGTTGTGGATTGTCCCCCTTTAGCTCCACCACAGCAGCAGGTGGAGGAATTTGGGTTTTGTTTTGTTTTTTGCTTTGAACATGCAAAAATCACAGTTAGTTAAAAACAACAGGAAACAAATATCTCTTTATCTCCACAACTTATTTAAAAGAGAAAAATAGTTCTTAATGGTAGGAAGGAGATCTTTTTCTGGAGCATTTTAACTGTATTGCTTGAAATCCTCTTTACACTCGATTGCAACCAATTAATTAAATGCTTTTTTATCAAAATGCCATCTGCCCCTCCCTCCCCCCTCTGCGCATACACTTCGTCGTGCACTAATCGCGTGCATGCTCAGAGTCTTCAGCAGTTTACAACACAGAAAAGACAAGGGCAGTGCTCTGGAAGTGTGGCTTAAAGGGATAGTTCAACATTTTGGCGAATTGGCCTATTGCCTCTGCATAGCATTGTAAATGTGCAGGTCACAACTTGTCCACGAGAGCATTTTGGAGTTGTTGGATTGTGTATTTGATGAGTTTGATGAGGGAAACCAAGAAATTCATTGGCCTCTCTAGCGTAGCTCTGAGCAGCTCGCGGCTCTGCTCAGCCGTTCTAAAAATAGCTTGCACCGACAATTAAAGGTAACGAACCTACTCCTAAAACTATAGGGCAATTTGCCAAAATGTTGAACTATCCCTTTAGGAGATAAGTCTGAAGAAAGGGGCTTGGACTTTGTAATTGTGTATTTTCAGAAGACCTGCACAAACCGTTTATCCATGATCTCTTACTCTACCTTTAATTGACTCCTGAAAGTCAGACTCATTTCCAAAATTAACAATAAACAAAAGGAAATAGTTCTGTCTTTATATTTAGGTTCACATTTTTATGGGATGTAAACCTCCTCTGGAAAAGAAGAAGTCTAAAATCTACTCAGCAGATGTCCAGTGTTTTCCTGTTTATTACTGACTTACAAATATAAAATCTACTAGATCAGTCAATTCCCACAATTCTGAATAATTTCTGAAGCTTGGGAATTACAAGAAATTGAATGTCATCAGTTTATTAATTAAAATTGAGCCACAATTCCTATGGACTGAATGCTGAATACTGAAGCACTGGCACATAAAGTACATAATGGTTTCACCGGCTGGTGTCACAGATCTGGGATGCTCAGTATCTCAGGCCTCCTCTCTACTCATAATTTAGCAAGTAAGATTCTCAGCAGCAGAAACCAATCTGGCAACCTCGGGAGATGACATCTGAGTCATTATTAATAATGAGCTGCATGGCCGGGACACGCAGCTCTGCACATTCATGGAACTACTCCTCCACGGGCACAAACACAGCCATGAGTATGCTCCTCTCGCTCCCTGCAATTCTTTTTTCATCAGCAGCCAATTAACAAGCTCATGTCTGATAGAAAAAGATGAGTGAAATCATCTTCTTCAAAAGTCTTCATCACAGGGATTCGGCCTTCTTCCTTCTCTTGTATGGTTTTTCTAAACAAGGTCCTGTCTTGCTGAGCAGAAAAAACCTCATATGATAATCCTCCTTTGTCCTTAACACACTCTGACACACACACACACACACACACACACACACACACACACACACACACACACACACACACACACACACACACACACACACACACCAGCATTCACATCAAGATAAAACACAACAGGGCTAGAATGTGTCATCGGGCCCCCGGTGACCCCCACCATCCTCGTATAGCTTTATTATTTCTGTGGACACACAAACCCCAACAGTGGTCTAATCTGCTGTTTGCACGGTAAATGTTACAACTGCTTTCTGCTTCTTTGATGTTAAGCTTAGTGACTTTTGGTTTTAGACTGCTGCTGCTTGGAAAAAGAAACAAACAAGGAAATGTAAATATTCTAACCTGTAGTTGATTAGCATGGAAAATAATAATCCCACCCATAATTGTTTCCTGCAGCTTTACAGGACGCCTGTGCTGAAAAGACATTTCCCCAGTTGGTTTCTCTTCCTCTGACCTGTCTTGTTAATCATATTGAAACCTCTCAGTTTTGTCTTGAGACCCTTGTGGGGGTCCAACCCCCAAGTTGGGAACCAGAATCTCTACAAAAAGCAGGGCCGTCGCATTAGAATAGATGATGAGAAACTCCTGGAAGGTTCTGGGACTTTTGGGGTCTCTGGGGTGTGAGACGTGGTGGTGGGGTGCATTTCGTGGCTTCTGGGGCTGCCAGTGTTCTTTTGTAATGCACTTATTATTATTGTGAACAAATCCCACGATAAACCAAAACCAACAATGTGTTTGGCTGTCTCTGGATACTCTCTGACTTCCCTTAGTCTGTGGCTCTAAGCTCCAACCTCAACACCTCATGAATTTAAAATGTGTATTAATATTTTTTTCTGTTTATGAAATGAAAATATTAAGCAATAACAAAAAAAACAAACAAACAAACAGAGGAAATACATATAAAACACAGCTGTTCTCTAGGGGCACAGGGAAATTATGCGTCGTCCATTTGCTGGGGACTATTTTCAGCGGCGGATTAATCCATATTTGATGCTCTGGTGCAGTTTTACGTCAGGGACCCCATATGATAAGATTTTTTTCCTTTAGACCTTTTACTACAGAAAGTATTGAAACCCACAACCAAAATAGTCGCACACTGTGTCATTGTGCGGCCCCTGAAGGCCCCTGAGCCACTGCTTTAGGACTATTTGGGGCCATTAGGAAACAGTTTGTTGGACTGCAGGTCTAAATAAACCACAATGTTTGGTGCGTTCATGGTGCTTTTATTTTTATAAAACAGTTTTTGGAAACAGTGGAGCTCTGTGGTTCATTTAAGGCGCTGATGCACTCGATACTTGTCAGTAGGAGACATTCCGTGCCGGTTCAGGTCTTTTCATCAGAATAAAATGGAACATCACCAGATTTATCCTTTAAACATTTAGCCTATTTTTCAGACGAGAGGAGACGTGTAAAACTGAGATGCGAGACTATTTGGCTCGAGGGTCTTTGACAGATGCTTCCAATAATTGAATTTTAAGGGGCAGTCCTAATAACTTTGAAACTAATGGGGTTAGAGACTTGATTCCACATCCTAAGGGGGTGTTTTTTTTTGAAGGGTCAAGATATGAGTCTAATTCAGGAGAGACATGTTCGTGGGTTGAGATCTGTTGTCTCCACGCATCGGCTCGTCTTTGACTACTTTTTGCCGGTGAGGTAGAGTCAGCGAGGACACACACGGGGGGCAGATGAGGAGAGGGGAGGAAATGAGGAGCGAGCGTGTGCGTCGGTATTAATGGGTTAAATTTCTTTAAATGTTGATAATGATGGTCTCCGAGGAGTGCGAGACGGGCAGGGGGAGACGGACGGCTCGCTCGCAGACACACAAACAGACAGGGATGAGAGAGACAAAGTCGTCTGTTTGTTGACGGGGGATTTGCGCGGAGCGGCGGGGGAGAGAAAGTGAGAGACCCTTTTTTCTTCTTTAAATGAAACCGGCAGAAATGTATCGCTCCCCACTGCTCCGCGTGGAATAATTAAGGACGGAGATGCAAAAGACTCCTTAATTAGATTTTTTAATTATTGAGGATTCACTTCTCCTTCTATAGTGGCCCAATTAAGAAAGCTCATCAAAAACTAAAGAGATGAAGAGAAGCCGTTTTCTTCTTTCCCCCCTTCCCTCCCTCCCTCCCTCCCCCTCATCTTCCTCCTCCCTCTCCGTCTCTTCTTCCTCCGCTCTCTCATTTGACAGAAATGGACTACCTGCGCTCTGTTTGATGGCTTGTCATCGCTGATGAGCGGGAAATGGAAGGAACCCTTTCCCCGAATTTAATTAACTTACTTGTTTTCACGGCCTCGGTGGAAGTAAAGGAGAAAGGCGGGAGAGTAGAGGGTTGGAGGAGAAGAGGTAAAACGCAGCGATGGCG
Organism: Trachurus japonicus; assembly: GCF_045865225.1. Lineage (NCBI taxonomy): Eukaryota > Metazoa > Chordata > Actinopteri > Carangiformes > Carangidae > Trachurus > Trachurus japonicus. Next base: position 23,076,012 of record NC_140929.1, read on the forward strand.
CGCGAAAGCCTTTTCCTTTAATGATAATGAGTCTAATGATGGTAGAGATGGCGTGAAGGTAATTTGACCTTCTTTCTCTTCTCCGAGCTTGAAGAGTCGGCTTTGTTCTCCCTCTGATGAACAGAGGCTTCACCCAAACAGAATGACTGATGGAGTGAATGAGTGAACGAGTCAAAAAAACAAAAATCCATCAATCCTTCTTTAAGGCCTGTGCTGGTCGCATGTTTTAGCCCATTAACTACAAACTGTTCAGTTTGCATTACAGACGATTGTTTCCTCCGAGCGCTCCATCAGTGTTGCTGCTGATCTTGTTCCTCCCAGGCAGCCGGTGGTTTCACTTCAGGATGCTATAAAGTTTATGTTGGTAACTATAATCCATCAGTGTGAATGTTTAGCGGCCTTTGTTTTACACCAGCGTCTCGCAGTAATATGGTCGCAAAACAGAAGGATGGGCACATTCAAGGACAATGTGAGAAGTGGCTGCTAACAAGCCAGAAAATCTAACAGCCAAATAGATACAGTGGAGGAGATACAGTGATTTTGTCTAGTTCTTACACTGAAAAAGCCAAAAGTCAATTAACTTGAACGTTCACTTGCAGAACAACAGGAAATCAGCCATTTATTTAAATAATTAACATTAAGTATCTTTGTATTTTCGTCTATATGGGCTGTGTTTCAGCCACATCCGTCTCATGCACCGCTGACGGAACAGATCTGCTTCTATTTTAAAATCCAGCTGTTTTCCTCTGGCTCATGCACGTAGCTTGAGGGAAGAGCTGGTCTCTGAGCTCTGTGCACACTGACATAGACACCGCGCTGAAGCTGCTGTTGTCGCACTGTCGCACAGCTCCTGCTACACCTCCCGTGTAGACACGGTGTTAGAGACAAAGGCAGATACAGTGTCATGTTATAATGCTGTGAAGGCATTATAATACCATAATACACTTCTCTGAAACTGGTGGCATGAAGGAAGGATTTATCACAGGACTGCTGGATTAGACCGCATCAGTTGACGCAAAGGGGACCGCATTGGCGGTGGCACTGGCAATAGAGTCTAAGTGGTTCCAAAGGTATTAAATGAAACAGACCAGCCACTGAGGTTTGAGTCAGCACACACAGTGAACATCTGGCCAAAGGTGCAAACAAACCTAGGATTTTATAACTGATCCAAAGTGATTGAATCAACCACAAAAACATTTTTTTTAAAATATGGTCACAGTGGTTCCCAACCTTTTTTCCTTGAAGCCCCCCCTTGAAGACATGTTCATGTCCCTTTAAGCAGGTAGGATGTAGGTTTTTGTTCCTATTGTCTTTGATTATACATGATTTTGATTATTCAATTGGCAGTGTTATTGAGATTTTAAAATTTTCACAAATATCATTTTGATAACCTCACAACCTCAGAACAGACAAAGCTCTGTGGACCCCTTGAAATCTCTGACGCCCCCCTGAGGGGGGCTCAGACCCCAGGTTAGACCCCAGGAACCAATGACTCAGGGTAATTTACATAAGGATCTGACAAATGAAAACTTTCTTTAGACAAAAAATATACAGATAACACAATGTTGCGCCACAGGTGTGAGGGACAGGAGGGGACCCAGATAAAGATAAAGATGAAGCTAATGTAGTTCAGACGGTCATATTAACAAGGATCCAAGATGCACGCTGCAACCTAACATGATAGATGTTTCCCAACTCGAGGACCTAGTCTTCAGAGTCATGGTCTTCATCAGGACCATGGAGAGTCAAACCTAAATGAGATGATCTGGCCTACAGAGGATTTCCAATTCTATCAAAGTCCCCCTCCTCTTGCATACTGTAGTAACCATGACAACACCAATATATTAATATATTTATATGTATATAAAAACTTTTAATAGCCTAGTTGCACCATTTCTTCCACAACTGAGGCTCTCTGTCAGCGTTGTTATCTGGGATATTGTGGGCCACGAATGGGTGAGGCATGGACCTCAAGGACATCTGGTGGACAGGTAGAGGAATGTAGGTCTGAGATAATGGTGGACACAGGGGTTCAAACAAGGACAGGAGCAGGAACTGAGGAACATAGGGGTTGCCCACTGCACAGTGCCGGCGGTTGGCTGGAGGGAAGCAAATCAATCTAAAAACATGTGGTATGCATTGGGATGCATATGTCACAAGACACAAGGTTGTACAGTTGGAGATTCGTGCTTTTTTCTCGGCCCTGCGCTAAATTAACATCCAATTCACTCCGAGACTCTCAAACCCCCTATAGACCTCGTCCTTACCACACCTCCCCTCCCCCCATTTGATCCATTTATCCTTTCATTCCTCCATCTCCCACCTCCATCCCCGTAGCATTACCATTCCCACAGGACCCAAATAAAGTAGCCTATGAACACTGAACATTAATAAACGGGTACTGATGGGAGTTGGTGGAAGAAAGAAGAAAGGAGAAAAAAAAACTTGGCCCACTTTAACACTTGTCACTTTCCCACCCTCTCTTCTACACCCCCTCCTCTCCTCATCTACCTCCTTTTTTTCTTTATATTCCTCTACAATTTCATCTTTTCCTCCCTCCTAAGTGCTGCCAGTCTGCAGCCCTGTAGCTGAATAAACAGTTATGGGAAGGAGGAAGAGCAGACGTGAGGACATTTACTGTGTCGTTTCCCTGGAGGGATTTCTCTTTAAATTACCTGTTAAATGGCCTCCAGGGGCAGGACTTCAGCGTGTGTGGATGTGTGTGTCAGCATTTGTGTGTGCTTGTGTGTTATGGCACGCTACGGGGCATTTTTCTTTCTCTATTTCACACATGCCTTCCCTCCCTTAGGCATGTGGCATTGTCGAGGAAAAAAAAAACTGGATTAAAGTGATTCTGTCCTTATGTTCCTCCTTGCCTCAGTCTCTCTCTTCTTTCCTTTACACACTCTGCTTACTCACACACACGTACATACACGCACACTCTTCTTTCTGTCTCACCAGTTCATCAGCGAGCAGTTATGTTCGGTGTTTGACCACGGAGTCAGGGGAATCAAGACGCCGTGGACGTTGGAGAAAAAAAAAAAAAACTACCCGAGCTGGGAAGCTACATCATCTCAGTGTCTGTCTTTCCCTTTGCACGCTTGAAAACCACCAAATGAGATGATTCTGCTTCCTCTGAACGCAGGCTTCATTTATTGCTGCAATTTTGCACAAACAAATGTGTTCACTGTGAAACAAGGCAGATTAGCTGTGAGTGATCCACTTGCATTAAAATGAGCCTTTCGAGCAAGATAAACATGTTGATGGAGATGTTTTCCCACTCATGTTCTTTAAATAAAATTCTTCAAATTCCGCCTTTGCATACGCTCGCACTCTGAGGATTATTTCATCGCGATTCCAGGTGTTATTTTATAATGAGACGTTGTAATTTACTCCTTTGTGTGTATCCATGTTATTATATAAATGCTAATTTCAGTCCTACATTTCCCTACATTTAGCTGTTTGGTTTCTAGCATTGGTAGCAGCTGTAGAAGCAGAAATGATCTTCTTTTACCTGCTGGTTTTGCCTTTGACTATAATCTCCAAACTCTTTGTCTGTTTATATTGTTTGTTGAAGCTTTTAAATGGTAGTGGGTGACACAGTGGTTGGAGTTAGTGGTTATGCTAATGCTAACTCGCTCTGTACTGACCAGGTTTTCTTTTTTTTTTTTCCCCCGCCCCCTGCATCGCAAAAGTTGACGGGATTGGTTCCTCCCATTTGTGATGCATGAATCCCCATTTTTATGAGACGGTCATTAGTTCACTACAGTTCAAAGTGGAGATACTCAGACCACAGTTTGTTGCGGCGGCTCTAATTTTGGCTCCAAACACTGAAAGGGTCTTAATCTACCCCTGCATCATAACTAATGTGATGATAGTTTTAGCATATGAATGTTACTTATGTGTTTTTAAGTTTTATATTAAAGGTGTTAGCTACAAGTTTAATTCCTCCCGGCCAGTAAGTGTCGCATGGACACTCAGCCGCTCTCACTCCAACCTTCAATTACTGGTTGCCAGGTACGCCTATTAAGGAGGGGCTAGTAGCTAAAGCTAAGCTAACGCTAACTGTAGGCTATTTAACGAGCAGCTGCTCCAGTGTTGACAGTGGACTGGAAACACATCTGAATCATTTCACACTAACTCACCTGCAGACAAACCCGCAGCATCACACCTGCACCGGAAATGTTGGCGCAGAGATCATTTCATGCCGACGTTGCCAACGTTTTGGACCCGTCAAAATTTATAAAACAATTCTTTATATAATATAAAAAATTATTTTATTCTGCACCCCTCTAGACGTTCTATGGATGTTTTATTTTTGAAAAATGATGAAAAAGTTGTAGCTAACCTTTAAATTAATTTAAACAAATTGACAATAAAACTCTGGGGCAGGGTTGAGCACAGGAGTCCTGGTTGGGTTCTAAGTTTAAAACAGAGAATACAGTCTCTGCTGCTATAGGGTTGGTGTCATTAGTGTTGTGTAGTGAAACGTTAGCGTGCTGCAGGAAAACCATGGCCTACTTTCTGCATGTTGCAAATGTGACATGCAGCATGGTCTTTGTGAGAGCTTCCTGTGAATCATGAACTCAGCATCTCCACTCTGGCTCCGGGCGCCTGATCTCCTCCCACCAGGGCTGTCACTTAAATTTTAAATACTGACTATTTGCAAAAGTAAAATGGATGTAAAAAAGTTATACTACACATGAAACCTATTACAATTTGAAACTATGTTCTATTGATGAAATGGTGAGGTAGATCTACTTGGCTCTCAGCTCCACTTTGTCTGACTGCCCAGAAGATGCTTCCTGATCAGCTACAAGGATACTGAGTCCTTGGGGGCAGAGGGAGTCCCCTGCTGTCCAGGGAGAGGCAGTTGTTTTTCTCCTAACAGTCACATGATTGCTAATATTGTATTCCCAACTGTAGATTTGGCATGGTGAGACTGAAACAATCCAAACTCTAGGCTACTAAATATTTGTGCCCTCATCACTTATGACATCTTGCTATTGGTTTAGGTTTTAGAATGGAGTTAAAAAAAAGAAAAAGAAAAAAGGTTACACATACTGACATACAGTAGCCTATGTCTTTAGTTGTTGTGTGATTGGAGGTAGCAGGGTTGCATGTGTGCCTGTTTGTGTGTTTTCTGAATCCAGTTCACTCAGATGGTGAAAATTGGAAACTGCTGAGGTGATTGGTTCTCAATGGGGGAGTGTTGATGTTGCAGGGGATTGTTGGCCTCAGGATCAAAGGTAGTACTGTAGGTCCTGGTGGTGGTCCGGTTTCCTTTTCACTGTTATCTTGCCTTATGGGTGACATGATACATATTGGAGCCTATAGCCTATGTCGATTACCAGATCTCGAGGGGGTCTTATATTGACGCTGCACCTGGATGTTTTGTCAGTATAGTAACTTCAGTGGTATTATGAGAATTATTAATATGAAAACAGCAGATCCGTGTTTAGTTGATCAATCAAAGACACTGTTTTTTATTTGCCACTAATGTTTTTGTTCATCTTCAGTGATGATGGTGCAGAGTGCTGTGTGCTCCTCTGCCCTGCTGACTGCCGACTTCAAAACTCACCTTTATCACAGTCTGTGTTATTCCAGGGTAAAAAAATTACCTCTCCGGCCTTGAGACTGATCAAACATCTTCAGGCTGCCGTTGCATATTCTGGTGGATCGCAGCTGCTGTCTGTCTCTCTGTTTGCGTCTGGTGTGATGGATTTCTCCCTGGTGATTTTATGAACATCAGTGCAAAATGGCTGCTCTAGTTCTGCCAGTGGAGCTCTTCTGGAAATGTCTCAGAAGAACGTCACATTTTCCAACATTTTGCCAGTTAATCACTCGTCTCAGCCAGTTTCCCCTTTTTTCTTTTTTTTTTTCTTTATTGAAGTGCATAAAGTGGTTTTGGGTGGATTCTTCCTTTAAATCCAATCAAATAATCTGTTAAAATTGGGTATTTTTCCAAGGACTTAATTTGCATTTGGAATTTGAAGAGCAATTAACTCAACCAAGTGGCGAGAATTTGATTTGTCTAAACAAAGTAATTTTTGATTGTAACTTAATGCATTAAATAACGAAGGTGTTGTCTCGCACAAGATTATTCTCACTGAGGGAAGATTCACAGCGAATATTTACAGACTTGAGTTAATTGAGGTTGTATTGGGAGGGAGATACCATCCGTCCCCCTGAGGGCGGCTCGGTGCTCCTCACCGCCGTGTCCCTTCTGCCACGCTGGCACCGGGCTTCCAGTTCCTGACACTCACACTCCCTCTCCCCATCTCGGATGCAGGAGAGGGACCAACCACTGCCACCCCTCCGCTGCCCACCCACCCGCAACACCTCCTCCACTTCCTCGGAACAAGCCACCGTCTCTGGATGATCTGGCTAATCTCCACGTTTGACACGCTGAAGCGCAGGAGACCGGAGGGAAGGAGGGAGAGAGGGAGGGTGGGTAGGTGTGGGCTATACCTCCCTTTTTTCCCCATCTTTATTTTCTCCATTTCTCTATTTTCCTTCTGTACCTTTCTTCTCCTCTCCTCCGCCCTTCATTTCCCTCTCTTCACTGGAGAACTTTGAAATAATTTACGTCTCGTGGGTTTTTTACACATTCTAATTTCCAACTAAATGGGACATCTGTTTGAGAAAAGGAAGATTTGCCATGGTTGCCAAGGCAACTATCACTCTGAAAGGAAAAGGGTGGGGGGTGGGGTGGTAGGAGGTAAGAAAAAAAAAAAAAAAAGAAGTCCAACAGCTTTTATGGACAGAATTAGACTTTGCTGGAATATTATCCCTGCAAGACAAACTGCAGCGGGACCTGTTCATTCTTTCTTCTCTCCATCTTTCCTCCTCCTCCTCCCCTCCTTCTTCACGTCATCCTCCCTCACTCAGTCCCTTTATCATCTCTCATCCCACTTTCTCCCACTATCTCCCACTGTCTGTCTCTTTATCGGCTCTTTTCTAGCTCACGCCCTCGTATTCCCCTCCCTTTCCTTGTTTTCTCTCTTTCTCCATCCCTCATGCTGCAGCATCATCAGAAATATCAGTGTGAAATCTGCCTCCAATTAGAGGCCTAACTCCCCCCTACCCACCTCCACCTCCACCCCCCCCCCCCCCTTCCCAAACACCAGCCGCCCACCCATGACAGCTTTTCTGCTGTCTGAAATGTCTCATCCACCGTGCTGAAGCCCACCTCACACTCCCTAGTAATTGGTCATTATTTAGAACAGGAGGGGACAAATATGCTTCCCCCAGCTCTTCTAAATGCGAGTTAAACGGCCCTTCATTATTCCTGCACTAACAGTAAGAAATGGCGGTGCAGTGGAGGGCCGTCCTGACAGTGTAAAATGTCACCCGCTGAAGTCCAGACATGACCAGACAACGTGTGGAAGGATTTCTCCCCATCGTCATATTCACAGAGTTTTTTTTGTTGTTGTTGTTTGAAGACAGAAAGTCGGGAGGCTGCCTTGAAAACAAGTGGAGCTGTGGGTCTGAAATGTGTCGAAATCTGCTCAGTGCTCAACCTGAGGCACGATCAAAGGGGGGAAAATAAGAAAAAGGTTTGTTTTTCTGTTAACAACAGTAGAGCACAAATCGTCTTCATCACTGTCGATATAGCAAAAAATAATTGATGGGCAACTGAGGATGTCTTTTGGATGACAAATCAGTGTTTTTTTATTTTTGGGAGGGGGGCATCACACGACTTCTCTCTGACAGGTTTTACAGTGAAAATGAACTCCTTACCCTGCTCCCACACAACTTCCCAACCGAGTGAAATAAAAAAAAGTTGCCACTACTGGAAACTATCAGCCTGCATATCAGCACCTATAGCACAAACCATGCACCAGCAATAGTGTGGAAAATACAGTTTAAATTTACTCTGGGGCCTTTTTTGTGTTCTTTTTTTCTAGAACACACACTACTCTATATGTTAGTTTCTCCAAATTCAGCTGATAACTGACAATTAACCAGAAATTAAAGGGATAGTTCACCCAAAATTCAAATTTCACTCATTATCTACTCACCCTCATGTCGACTAAGAGCTGTGAGAATTTTCAGAGTCCTCCGTTCCTTCTCTGAGTTACGGGGGGGTCCGCACAGCAGTATTTGTCCATATAATGGTTGTACCTCCATAATGCTCGTCTGTAATGTCCCTCTTGTATTGAAGACCCAACATGAGAAATTGTTCCGAAAAAAATTAAATAAGTCTATATTTCAAGCTTCTTTGTAGCGGAAGCTCCCAGTGTCTCGGTTCACTGCTCTTCCAATTTCTCATGTCGGGGCTTCGATACCAGAGGGACATTACAGACGAGCACTATGGAGGTATTTGGATGTTTTTTGGTGTGTCTTTTTGGACGAAGAAAGTTGGTATCCATTGACAACCATTATATGGACAAATACTGCTGCGCGGACCCCCCCGTAACTCAGAGAAGGCACGGAGGACTCTGAAAATTCTCACAGCTCTTAGTCGACATGAGGGTGAGTAGATAATGAGTGAAATTGGAATTTTGGGTGAACTAGCCCTTTAATAAAAGGCTCATCTGCTATCAAACATACCTGAGTGGTGTCCTGTGATAGGCTGGCTGGTGCCTGCAGGACTTTACCATGAAGCTTGGTGATGTTGCACTGATGTTTAAAACATGAAACCTTGCGGGTGGAAACGGCGCAGATGGCGCAGCAGCAGGTCTGTAATCAGCCCCTTCAACCAACACTGGATGAGATGTCCCACACATTTACCTGTTAAGCATCTGGAAGCTACAATATAGACTAAATGTTTATCTGCTGAGTCGTCAACCTTTTCCACAACTAAACTTTCATTTGCCCTGTGAACCAAAAATATCTGGACAGAAACCCATGCAGGCCATCTGCTTTGAGTTCTAAGAAATCTGGTGCAGTTGCTTGTTTTGGTGTGTTAGTCTGGTGTGAGAGCTGTCAATCAAACTCTGGTACAGACCAAATGACCCAAATTAGATTGCCTCTAAATCATTGACTCTGGTGTGATTTCTTTGTGGTTTGAATGCAGAGCAAAGGTAGTGGATACTTTTCTTGAATTAAAGGGGAACTATGCAAGTCTGGTTGCTTTTCAGCTGTTTTGCTAACGCTCCTCTCGTCCATGTGCATTTGTTTACAATTAAGCTGGCGAAAAATCAATACATGGAGCGGTGGATAACGTTACATAACATATACGATGTTACGATGTGTGTATTTGTGTAGTCTTAACTGTGATAAACAAAAGATTGCCAGTTACGGAGCGCGTTTGTGTTGCTGTGTGCAGAGACGAGAGCTTGGACACCAGGGCGGCGACAGAGTAACTACACTGATGTTGTAAGGTTGGTTTTCAGCCGTTAGACGGCAGGTGAAGACAGAGAGCCTCCGTTCTCATCATAGACTGTAAAAAGAATGGACGTAGCACCCGTGACGTCACCCATTGGTTTGGGGGAGTCTGTTTTGTGCCTCTACTACGGGCATTTGAACTGCGCCATCTTGGATTTTAGTGGGAGTGTACTTTCCATATTTGGAGAGGTGCGGCGGTTTGCCGGCCGAGAACCCGCCCACTGGCCTTGAAGCAGCGGTCTCCGGACCTGTCACTCAACGTTTCCGCGCCCTAATTGGCGAGACTTTTAAACCTAATAATAGTAAAACGCCCTTAGTGTGTGTGCGGGGGTAGAAACTATCGGTTGAGACCAAAAAACGTAATGACACCAGGCTTTGATCATGTTTATTGAGGATGTGAAATCGGCGATTTTAACATGGGGGTCTATGGAGATTTGCTGCTTTCTGACACCAACCCCCAGTGGCAGCCGAGATGATTGCAGTTTTTTGAACGCGGAAGTGACTTCTCAGACCGACAACTGCCCCCTTGGTTCTCACTCGTAACAAGTCACAAGTCATGTATTTAACTATCACAACTTTCACAATTAGTCGGGAGCTTTTTAAAGGGGACCTATTATGCTTTTCCAGCTTTTCAGACTTTTATATATGTTTAAAATGTTGGATAATGGTTCTAGAGGCCGTGGAAGTGTCATATCCTGAGGTTAATGCATTTGGAGGTAAACCCTGCTAGATGATTGGGATTTCTCTGCACACCTGTTACACTCGGTTGCGCTGACTTTTTTTTGACATGAGCTCGCATCGACGTCATGGCGTGCCGGACTCCCCTACATGGTCATGCCGAGGTCTCTGCTCCAGCCCATAGACCGGCCCCGCCTCCTCCCATGCTGCTCTGTTGTGGCTGGGGTCACAGCGGAGAGCGGAGCAGTCTACTTCCTGCTTCTTCCCTGCATGTTTTAGCGTTGTCGTGCCACTTTAGTTTTATTTAGAAGTTTACGTCGACGTTTCATGTAAGTGAAGCTGTACCTGTGTGAGAAGCGACGTACCGCCGGGGCGACGTTGTTCGCCGGACCGACGTAACGCTGGACCGCCGGAGCACCGGAGCTCCGGAGCTGCAGCGGCTCCTCACACAGGCAGAGCCCGTCTGCAGGCCTCCTTGGCCGGGCAGACGTCCATGCTCATCGCGGTAGAGAAAACCATCGCTAATAAACATACCCGCATGTTTTTTAGACGTTTACCACCGTGTGGTTATTGTTTTTAGGAGATAAATGTTGGTATCATTGATGAAATCTTACAATTGTGGCAGTTGGATTAGTTTGAATGAAAAGTGAAGCTGTGAGAAGGAGGAGGATAGAGCTCTGTAGTCTATGTGCACAAATCACCACATTTACATCAATAAATAACTGTTTTACAATGAACTGACCAGTCTGCATATATTTTTAATTTATTTTATTAAGTTATATTACATGTTACATGGTTACAGTAGCCTACATGGCAAAGACTACTCTATACCATCTTTGGTTAGGGTGAGACTAGGTCATGGGCACATTTCATTACACAATGTAGACTGGTAAGATGCATACTGGAGATCTGGCAATTTGCCTACTGCAGATTTAGCTTTTGTTTACATACTACATTTTGGCCAAATCAGTATAGGTACTAGTAGTAGACATCGTCATGGTAACGCAATGCTGAGGGAGTGGTTAATTTGCATTTAAAGGGAAGGGCCACTGAAACAGACCGTTTTGCACAGCCCTGTTTTTGAGAATGCTGTGATGTTTGATCTTTGGGGTATTTTGACCGAAGCACGTCACAGACATGTCTTTAAGACACCCAGGAACTATTTTAGTTGGTGCAAAATGGAGCATAATAGGTCCCCTTTAATGAAGGTAAAAATGCAGCATAGCCATGGGAGAAATCCTGCTTAGTTCCTCTTTAATCTGTTGATCATGAACATGAAGAGTCTCTAAAACTATACTGTATCTGACTGAAACAGTACAGGCTGCTCTGTACTGACCCAACCTTTGGGAAAAGATGAAGGCTTGGAATAAAAGGATTGTCCCCAATAATAATCAATCAATAATCACCCTTTTTTTTGTTGAATTAATCAACAATACTCATTATGACCTCAGCTACTAGACATATATCTGATATGTTGTATGTTGTGGCACTTCTTGGTAGGTCAACCTTAAAAAACAAAACAAAAAAACAGTCTCCGTATGAAAAAGAATGATTACATTCATACATTCATTTATTAATACTCAGTTTAAATTAGCAGTGGTGTTACATCACACAGCAGAGCCCTCATGAGTCATCAAGTACAAATTTGTCAACAAGACGAGATGTGTCAGGGTCTGATTCACCTCAGTGTGAAGGAATTTTAGTCCTCGTAGCCTAATTTCCCACTTCACGTCATCAAAACCCCAGAGTGTTAGACAATGACGCACTGTTTAGCTTCTGTTATGACTGAGAGCGTCACTACCACCCCGCCGTTATCTCAGAGCTTAAAAGGATCTAGGGGGAAAGAAAATAACTTCTGGAGGACTTCCCAAAACTATTTGCAGTCAAGGATGCATGAGATAAGGTAAGAATGTGTGACGATGACCTGTCCAAACACATGGAGGTTTAAATGATATCTTAGCCTTATTTGTGTAAGGTTAGGTAAAATAAGGTGAGGTGAGGTAAACTAAGGTAAAATAAGGCATGGTATGAGTAATGTTTATGAATATAGACGGCCATTAGGACCAGACATCTTAAGAAACCGGCGGCCTTTCTCTGATCATCACTAAAAGCATCACTAGACTTCATCATTTTCTCTGTGACACTGGGCTTTCAAGTAAATACAACTGTCTTGAAACATGTGAATCTGAACTCCTCAAGAACACCCTCATCTCACCAGAGTTTCTAGCTGCCATGCTCAGCAGGGGACTGATTGATAACATTGTGCAGTAATTAATCAAGAAAAGCGGCACGTCAAGTCAGAAAATACGAAAAAATGGTTGTTACAAGTTGGGGGGAGTGATGGAGATAAACAGCCCAATCAGTCACAATCAGCTTCTTGGTAGCAGTAGGCGTGTAGCGACAGTTCTCAGGAGTCAGTACGAGCTCTGATCCGAGGACTGTGCCCCCCCCAGTCCCCAGTCCCCAGTCCCCAGTCCCACGCACAGGCTCGAATTAGGCTCCTTTTGTCGTCAGTGCAGCTCCAGGCATCTCCTAATGACGCAGCAGCTCCTCCACCTGCTCTGTAAACACACACACACACACAAAGGGGTGCAGATCCGATGTCAGGATTGGGGGGGACACAAAAGTCTTTTTTTTTTTTTTTTTTTGCCCGTATGCAGCTCATAACATGCCACCATAAATCACAATTTGGTAGAGGGTTACCATATCATTCAAAACGTCCTGCACAGGGAATCATTTACTGTGCTTACCTTTCTTGTTTATTTGTCCTAAACAGTCAACCTTTTCTCCCAGTGTATGGAACTTTATACATGATTCATTGATATGGATGAATATCAAAATATGAAGCACTAAGATTGAGGGGCCTGCTGATGTGTAAGAGACTACCCATTCATTTGCATTGTAGTGGAGGAGACCAGAGATGGGATGTGGAGTCAGAAATACATTTGTTAAACATTATTTGTTCCACCATTTCAATCATTTCTCTTTTTCGATGTGAATCTAAAATGTGAAGAATGTGAAGTCTAAAAATACATTTGTTTAAAGGGATAGATCACCCAAAATTCAAATTTCACTCATTAGCCTATCTACTCACCCTCATGTCGACTAAGAGCTGTGAGAATTTTCAGAGTCCTCCGTGCCTTCTCTGAGTTACGGGGGGGGGGGGGGGTCCGGGCAGCAGTATTTGTCCATTTAATTTTTTTCGGAACAATTTCTCATGTCGGGGCTTCAATACCAGAGGGACATTACAGACGAGCAGTATGGAGGTATTTGGATGTTTGTTGGTGTGTCTTTTTGGACGAAGAAAGTTGGTATCCATTGACAACCATTATATGGACAAATACTGCTGCGCGGACCCCCCCGTAACTCAGAGAAGGAACAGAGGACTCTGAAACTTCTCACAGCTCTTAGTTGACATGAGGGTGAGAAATTTGAATTTTGGGTGAACTATCCCTTTAATTTTGAATAATTTGGGGTATTTTTATTGGGGGGGACAATTCATGTTTTTCTGAATTTGGGGGGGCCATGTCCCCCCCGTCCCCCTGGGATCTGCACCCATGCACACACACCCCACGCCGCGGCCGCCGCTGCTCAGGGAGTCTCAGACCTTGTTCTCTGATCCAGCTCGTCCTCATCCCCTGCACCCCCTGCACGCGCTCCGAGCCTCTTCAGAGACTCTGAGACACCCTCCCCTCCCCTCCTACCCGTGTTTGTCCGCCCATCTGCCTGTCTTCAGATTACGGTCCCCCACCTCCCTCAACATTTTCACACACTCCTCCCAGAGTAGATAACTTTCTTTTTTCTTCTTTTTTTTTTGGTTCTTTTTAAAATTCCTTCCACACTCCACACCGGCCGATTAGCGCGTTGTTAATGTTTTTTTTTTTTTTCTCCGCGTTGCCGTTACTTCCCTGAGAGAGTCGACTCCGGCGGGAGCTCATTATCGCCGGGCATGAAGTTGACTGCCAGGGTCCCGACTGATTTGTCACATCCCAGTTCCCTCCTGCTGCTGAGCCCAGCAGATTGGGAGTGTTGTTAAGTGGCGTGTGCGCACGTGTGTGTGTTGCGTCTTCGGCAGCAGGGGGTGTTGAGGTGTATAGTTGGGGGGCGGTCGGGGTGGAGGGAAGCGTCTAGAACTTCCTGCTCCGGGGAGGGTTGCGAAGTGTTTTCCTACGGCCCGCGCTCGTTACTGTCTTGTTTCCCGACGATAACTCCTGTCGGCGGCGAGCGATGGCAGCGAGTCACGTCGCGCGTGTTGAGAGCGTTTCCATGTGGCATTTGTCATGTTGCTGCTATTGTTTACAGTGATTCATGCAGTTTTGTTTATGGCTTTTGTATTGTACTGTGAAATGGAAATGGGGCCCTGGCAGAGCTTCATCCACTTACAAGATGCATGAGTGGGCTGGTGACTGTGGAAGGAGGGGAACGGCAACAAAGGCAAAGATTTATGAGTCAAACAGACATTTTTCAGCATGTTGGCTTCATCAGAGAGCACACATCAATTCATCCAGGAGCCCTGACAACAGCTTTGCTAAAGTATTCTGTGTCAGCATTGTGTAATACTTGTGGAATTTCCACTTTTCTCTTTGTTGTGCGTTGAAGAAAGGATGGAAAAAGTTGAGTTTTGCGTTGACATCACTACTTATTATAGGTCTGGGATGAGTTTTAAATTGTAAAGCTCTCAGAGTCCTTCAAAATCCTTGACAGTTGCTGGATTTGACGAATGAAATGAAGCTGTAGAGGTATAAATGAGTGAATGAAAGGATATCTCTGATCAAAAGGCATTCAGCAGGGATTCATCAACGTGCTTCACCTCTCTGAAGTCCAAACATCAAGGCCGCACTCAGACCCAGATGTAGAATCAGGTAACAAGATGTCAGGTGATATGTGTGGTGTCTGACAGACGTCCTGGCTCCAAACACAACACGACTGTGAGTGCTTCTATTTTGTCAAACATGGAAAAGAGTGGGAAGTGTTTTTTTTTTTTTTGGCATGGTTGAATCTAATTTAACAGTGGTGATCCTCAAAGTGGGGTCGAGAGAGACAATCACATCAGCAATCATTTCATTTTGTTGTTGTAATTACAACAATAACGTATCTGCTGTTGTTTTGCTGCTTGGAGAAACACAACTGAAGACAATAGTCCAACAGTCAGTGAATACGCTCCATCTCTCTGTGTTGACCTTTTAGTTGTTGCACACTTTGGCTCATGTATTATTGTGTGTTTTTTTTAGCCCTGCTGCTAAGGCTGTCATCATGGAAGATAAACAGTTTATTACCAAGTGACACCAGATGTGTATAACTCCTATAAATGAGGGTGAATTGATTGCACAGATGCTGAAATTGGACTTTATTTTGAAAGAGTTTGAGAGTAACATGAGGGTTGACAGTGCTGACCAGTGGTTTTAAAGGGGACATATTATGGAAATATCACTTTTTGAAGGCTCTTTAACATATATTTGGGTGTTTGTCTTGACTTCTGCCCCCCAAAATGTGAGAATTGACAACAAATCTGTAATGTTCAGGCTCCCTAGGTTGAAATCCACATGGTTTTACGAGCTGTTCCCTCAGTTTTCTTCCAGTGATGTAACTAGCTTTCAAATTTGCATAACACAACCCCTACCTGGGACCGGTAGAAGGGGCGGGGCAAGCAGCGGCCGATTTCCATTTAAAGGGACAGGCACTGAAACCAGCCGTTCTGAACAGGGCTGTTTAGAGAGGATGAAAAGAGCTGTAATGTTTGATACTTTTGGTATTTGTCACAGACATGTCTTTAAGACACCCGGGAACTATTTTAATTTGTGGAAAGGGGGCAGAATATGTCTCCTTTAATAGTCAACCCTAACCCTATAAAAGAGGTTTTTGTGAGAATTAGGGAAATCAGCCATGGTCGTAACTAAAAAAGTTTTAAAATAATATTCATATTTGAACATATTTTCATCAGGACAAAATGAACATTGGTGCCAAATTTCCAAATAATAATGGTTCCTGTTTGGTACCACAAGATTGGTGGTCTGCAGGTAGGAGGGCTGAGGCAGAACCAGCCGGCATGTTTGTTTGAACAAACTTGTGATCACGCTGAGACATGAATAAGAGTTAGCCATATTGGAGAAAAAACAATTATTTATGCCCTTTTCAAAGTTTAAACAGTCTTTTCATGTCTAGAGAGCGATCGACAGCTCCATCATTGCAAATTGAGCATTGTGCTGTTTTGTTCAAAACTGCAGAACTTTATTTTAAACTCTTGGGAAGACCATTCCAACGGTAATATAAAGAAAATGTGTCAAGCTGAATTACAAAGAAATGTGCTTTTTTTAAACGATGCACCCGAACCCGTTTGATGTGATGCTGCAGACATAAAAGCTTCAATAGGGTTTTTTTTTTTTTTTTTTAATGCTTGATTTGGTGTTTGTGGGACAGGCTTCAAGTTCAAAACTAAATCAACAAATAGCTGGGTCACATCCCCGCTGGTCCACATCTATGAAACAGGGGCTTTGTGAGGTGAAACCAGCTTTCGTAGCAGATCTGGAGTCAGCGTTGGCTCGCTCCAAATCAGGTTTAATTAGAGAGCAGAAGCGGCTGGCGAGAGAGGAGGATGGAGAGAACGATGGAGCGAGTGTCAGGAAAGCAGAGGAGAGCAAGAGCAGGGGACTCGGCTATTCTCCTCTCACTAATCCTGTGTATGATTCCTTCCCTCTGCTTGTCCGACCACACCCCCCCCCCCCTGAGTCTGTCTCACTTCCACTCCTCGTGTCTTTGGCACTGTTGTATCTCCTTTCATTTCACTTCTTTCCCCCCGACTTCCTCTTCCCTCACTTTTAGCTCTGCGTCTTTTCCTTTGTCTGCCAATCCATCGCTCCTCATCCCAAAAGCCTTTTCTACCGCAACACACACAAACACACCTCCCCCCTCTTTCTCCACACACACGCACACACACACACACACACACACACACACGCACGCACACACACACACACACACACACACACACTCCACCACCACCTTACATCCCTCTACAACTGCAGACTTTCTTTTATTAAAAATGCGAAACATCAGGGAGACTGAGACCTGCCAGGTGTGTGTGTGTGTGTGTGTGTATGTGTGTGTGTGTGTGTGTTTTGTGGGTGTGTGGAATTGGCACGAGCTTTGTGATTTGATATTTCAGCGTTTCAACAAAGAGGCAGATTTTATAGCCTTGAAGATGGATGGAGAGATAGATGGATGGATGGATGTGTGAACAGTATAGATTGATGGAAATACTACATGGTAAGTGAGGGAGGGAAATCACCTTCAATTTTCCATTTTTAGTTAAGGTAGAATCAGTTTTCTTTTTCTTTCTTTCTTTCTTTTTTTCTGAACGTTTAACTGACTTTAGAACAACATTTGGAAAAACCTGAAATACTGAAATTTAATTTTAAGAACATCTTATAGATTGGACATTTTTATTTTAAGGGAATCTTAATTTAGATTCTAAGGAAAATCTTTAGGTTAAGTGTAAGTTTTGTGCAGCCTGCCCCTGGAGTTTTGTTATTGGGAACCAATCCAAATCTAGTTTTCATAGTTCAGACATTGTGCTGAGCAGGTATTACAGGTTCTCCAATTACTCCCTGGTCATTATATAATGCACAGTATTTACTGTCCATCATGTTCAGTTTATTTGTTTGTATTCTGGGGTTAGATTTTATTGACTGAAAATGTTCCATCAAACACTGAACAGCTGAACTAACAGAGCAGTGTCTGTGGCTTTTCTGCTGACGACCACACAACGCAGAGTGTTGCATTTTACAGGGGCAGAAACAAAAAAAAAAGAAGTGATGATGATTTATGATGAAGTGTATGAAACCTCAATTTACTGCTTCTGCTATAAAGCAGCGCTGTGTGTTTTCACCCTGAGACAAAAGTGAAACAACTGTTGAGATGTAAACAGAAAGTACGAGACGCGTTGTGCTTATGTTTCAGTTTCATTTACATTGTTAAAAGTAGCTGAATCAGCTGTGATCATGAAGAAACACACAGCTGGCACTGGGTTATTGTGATACTGAAGAAAACCCAAAAACAGATTTGATTTAAAAGTGACTCAGAGAATGGGGTGTCGTTTAGCTTAGTGGGTAGAGCAGTCCTCCTTACAGTGGCCCCTATTCAATTCCACCGTTGGCCCTTTGCTGCATGTCGTTCCCTCTCTCTCAGTCTCCCCATTTCCTGTCTCTCTACAGCTGTTCAATCAATTAAAGGCTAAAAAAGCTCCCCAAAATTAAAAAAGAAATGACTCAGAGAATTTAGTTAAAGGTATAGTTCAACATTTTCGCAAATCGGCCCATTGCCATAATCCCTGCTGTGTTTAGGAGTGTGTTCGTTACCTTTAATTGTCGGTGCAAGCTATTTTTAGAACAGCGGAGCAGAGCCGTGAGCTGCTCAGGGTAATGGGATTTCTTGGTTTCCCTCATCAAACTCATCAATCCAACAACTCCAAAACGCTCTGGTGGACAAGTTGTGACCTGCACATTCACCACACTATGAGATAATAACAGAATGTTACGAGACAGAGTTGTTTTAGAGGTAAATGCAGAGACTGCTTGCCGGAAAACTACCCCCGACGGGAACGCGCATCAGCGGTTTTGCATGAATTTACCTCTAAAACAACTCTGTCTGGTAACGCTCTGTTATTATGTCATAGTGTGGTGAATGTGCAGGTCACAACTTGTCCACCAGAGCGTTTTGGAGTTGTTGGATTGTGTATTTGATGAGTTTGATGTGGGAAACCAAGAAATCCCATTAGCCTCCGTAGCGTAGCTCAGAGCAGCTCGCGGCTCTGCTCCGCCGTTCTAAAAGTAGCTTGCACCAACAATTAAAGGTAACGAACCTACTGCTATGACTATAGCGATTATGCCAATGGGCCAATTTGCCAAAATGTTGAAAAATCACTTTGATGAAAGTTGCGGTGCTCAGGGACAAAACACCCGTCCACATCACCACTCCCCTTGTCTCTGCCTCTAGAAAAACATTTGTCAGAGACTGAACTATTGAATTAAATACCAAAAACAGATGGACTGAGAAAAAGAAGCTATTACGAGAGGAAAGAGCAGTTACAGCCTTCAACTGAAGGTCTGTAAAGGTGTGTGTGTGTGTGTTGGTGGGTGAGATATGCAGCATCTGCTTGTCCAATTCACAACTACACACTGTACTGTACTACAACGCGCGCACAAACACACACACACGCACACAGACACTCACACACACCCTTGTGAGGAAACGCGGTTCAACACATAAACAGCGGGACGATAATGATCATGTAACACATTTTCGATTACTACATCATCTGAAATGTGCGTGTGTGTGTGAGGACAGCTGTAATCACACACACCAGTAACCACCATACGCACCTTACACACACACACACACACACACACACATGCTCACAGACCAGGGAGGCATGTCTTAGTGTCCTCTCACTGTTTCTTTTATGAAGCTCGCCTTTTCTCATTAAAGAGAGAGAGAGAGTGTGTGTGTGTGTGTGTGTGTGTGTGTGTGTGTGTGTATCAAATGGACAGATGTCCCCACTCTCTGTCCCACAGATGGGCCCTGTGATGCCACAGTGTCCTTGTCCAGGATTCACAGGATGCTTGGACACACACACGCAAACTGAACCCAACTGGGCCCACTGCTGAGTGTGTGTGTGTGTGTGTGTGTGTGTGTGTGTGTGCAATCGCCAGTGTATCATTGGAGAGAAGACAGTGTCTAGTATAACAGTGTGTGTAAATCAGAGCTCTGGCAATCTTCTAATCCTTCTGCCACTTTCTGCTGAGACCCCCGCTGCACTCACCGCTCACCTGCAATTACACCATTACACAGATCTCCCTCACACACACACACTCGCGCACACACACACACACACACACACACACACACACACACACACACACAAAGAGGTACTTAAGATCATATAAGCCCATAATACCCACTATCTCTCAACATAATGCTCCAAAACCTGAGCTGACTGCGTGTGTGCCTTTGCATCCGAGACAGTGTGTAAGAGACGGACAAAGAGAGAGAGAGTGAGCAAGTGTGTCTGTCTGTGAGTGTGTGTGTGTGAGTGTGTGAGTGTGTGTGTGAGTGTGTGTGTGTCCTGGAACCTGCTGCGAGTTACATAAGTCATGCAGAGGGCCAACATGTCTCCAATCTGCCTCTCTGCAGAGAGGTGTGCGGGTGAAGACACAGTCAATGCCACACAGGTGGAACCAAGGCCACAGGAAGGGCAGATTAAAGGAGCAGTCCACCTCGACTCTGTTTGCACCTCAGGCTGTCCAGCCACCTGTGAGACACCTCCGTCACTCGGGCTGGTGGATTAGCTGCCAGTGGTCAAAGGTCAAAGGTCACAGTGACCTCATTAAAACACGTTTCACACAGATTTATATGCTAATTATGATAAAATAGACTTAAAACCGCACATATGGAAATCTGGACAGACTGAACTGCAGCTTCATTGGGTGACAGATATGCAAGGACACAGAGAGACATAGAGAGACATGCATAGAAATACAGAACAGAGGCATCATGTGCATTGCTTACTGTAATTGTAATTCATTATAATGATGCAATTATTGTGGGAGATATTGTGATTGTGTAATGAGTCATGATAGATTAGGGGTGTAACAGTATTTGTATTCACGGTCACAGTTCAATGCACACAGTCATACGACAAATACATCTAAATGAAACTTAAAAAATAGATAGATAGATAGATAGATAGATAGATAGATAGATAGATAGATAGATAGATAGATAGATAGATAGATAGATAGATAGATAGATAGATAGATTTTTTAAACTGCCATTCACACCATGAAACATGAGGTACGAGATGCAGTACTCAGATCTCAGTACTGCAGTAGTAATAAAATGTTTAAGCAATATATCACGACAGGCCGTGGTATATGCTCATTATACCACGGCTAAGGGGCGTTGTTCGGCCCGACGTGAAGCGGAGGGACGACAACCCCCTTAGAGTGGTATAATGAGCATATACCACGGACTGGAGTGATATATTGCTTTTATAAAACGGTTACCAATAAAGGCAATATGAAAGAGGGATACGCAATCAATTTCATGTAGTTTTATTCAACCAGAAATACATATTATCCAATAAAATAGCCTCACTGTGAAAAAAATAGTCCCACCTCTCCAGACGTTAGCTCCTAGTTAGCTCTGCATCTCGTCTTTTCCTCCGCTTTTTTTCAGATGAAAGTCACTGCTCAATCCCCTCTACCATTGTTAACCCTCCCCGGAGGTGAAAGTTCACCTTAAACATGTGGATTCAACTACTTTAGTCCGTTTTTTAACATCGTAAAAACATCAGCTGTCTTGGGCTACGGACTGCAACAGTCCGTTGTCATGGATACATGACAACAACTTCCATTCATACCAGTCATACGTGCCTGACGCGGAGTGATAGCTTACGCTGTGATAAGGCTTTAGAATAGTAGCCGTGGTATATGCTCAATATTCATTAGATTCACATGACGTCACTGTGTTTCTGCGCCGCCATATTTGTGTCTGAATCAGGGCAATCTGGGCACAGATCACAGCGTCACGTTACCAGAACAAGTGGAGTAGTAGGAGGAAATCAGCAAGAGACCGAAAATTGACGTTATTTGAAAGATGCCAGGATTATATTGTGCTGTTGACTGTGATAGCAGTCGCCAAAGAAACCCCGGACTGCAGTTTTATTCCATCCCAAAAGACGTAAAATATAGGCGGAATAAATGGTTGACTGCAGGCAGTCTATCAGTGGCAGCATGGGCTGTGACAAGTCTCACAAAAAGAGGGGATTCACTTTTTTTTTAAATAACATGGATATATTGAATTCTGCATTTTGATTACTTTCTTATTAATTACTCACTGATTCTGCATTTAGGGTATTTTATTTCTGTATAACAGACCGTTGCTAAGTAAAACGGGCCGTTGCTAGGGACGCCGCTCTGATCAGCGGAGCAGGGCAGAAGAACTATCAAGGCTTTTTACCTTGTGTTTCATTTTTACCAGCTTAATGTTAGAAAAATGACTTGTAGCTGGTTAGAGGGAGAGTGGAGGCTCTCTGCCTCCCTCACCGCTGCTGGAACCAAACCTGCGATCAGAGCGGACAGAGCGGATGGGCCAGCGCAGTGTCACAGCTGTGACCAGCTGTGTCTGTGCCACCGCGAGTCCGTGACACAAACGTGTCCCGTATCGTAGTCTCTTATGACAGACAGGACGACATAAATGCACATATTGTAACATTTACATGATAATTCATCAATCTACTGATTGATTATCAAAAGCTCGTTGAAAACAACTACACACGAGTCGACAGGAGGAGGGTGAGGAGCAAACAGCGGAGAAGTGACCGGACTAAGGGCTTTGATCAACATTACGTCTCAAATTAATTAATTAATTCATAAACTGTGTAATAAGTGTGATAATATAGAGTTAGTCTGTTGTTATAGAGATATAAACCCAGACAGGATGTATGAAACCCTGTCATTTTGTCAAGAAACTGTCATTTCCATCCTGCGGTTTGCATGCTGTCATATGAGGAGACCTGTCAAATCGGACACAAACATGGCGGCGGTCCCTTCGACGTGACGTCACTGCAACCTATGAATACCACGGTTAACAACCAATCAGATCGCCGGATTTCACCTTTCCGTTTTATAAATTAACAATAAATAATTACATACAAAAATACAAAAATAGAAAAAGTCTATATCAGTAAAAGTGAATAAAATATATTACATTCATCAAAAACTGCCTGATGTAAGTTCAGAGGTGTGGCAGAATGGAGCAGTTCAACAGTGAACTGTTTTAACATTGAATTTAAATTTTATTTTTGATTTAAAAAAAAATATAAAGGAATGCTCTGTAGCAAAAAAGAATGTTTGCTCATTTTTGAGTTGCATATTTTATTAGCACATTTTAGCACATTGCAGCTCCTACAATTTACTGCACTTTGCTATTAAGATGGATAGTTCATGCCTGACCTTTAAAGACTTGTTTCTTTATCATGCCCATGTCATTTTGAACCGTCGGCCTCCGTCACTGCAGTCTTCACACGGTGGCAGGAAAAGCACAGGTGGAACTAATGACATTAACCATCGTTTCAGTTCAGGTAATTATTTCAGTGGCGTTTTCACGGTTAGTTACACCTGTGTTGCCAACTCTAAATGTCTGCTGTGAAAACAGCTCTGTGGCCCTTTAGTTCCACTCACATCTTCACCGTACAGATCAGAGAGTTTAGGAACCGCTGCTGTAATGTGAACATGATGATGCTGTGATCAACTTTTGCCCATTTTAATCACTTGAATGATCTTATCACATGGTCTTTATCGCCTGTGTGTCTGTAGAGGAGAGTGGTGAGGAGGTACACACACACACACACACACACACACACACACAGTGACAGTGAGGAGGGTGCTGTAGGCTACTCTCTGACAAATCTCTAATCCTCCTTATTATCAGAGTCAGATATACTCTACCTCCCAGCTCCGTCTTCCTCACTCCATCCCTCCCTCTTTCACAGCTTCTCCCTCCTCCTTCCACCCCTACTTCTCCATTTCCCACATTAGACCTTCACCCACAGCTATGCCACTTATTCTCTCCGTGTCGCTTTATTTGCTTTATCAAATTTGAAGTTTGTCTTTCCAGTCTTCTGTTCTCCTTCTTTCTCTCTGTCTCCGTCTCTGTGTGTTCCTGCTGTGACAACCCTCGCGCGCGTGTTAGCCTACGATTATACATCAAAGTCTGTCAAGGAATTGAGGAGCGTGAGTCTGTGGTGGCTTTGACTCACCATAAATCATTAAATTAAAGAACTGTCTCTTTGCAACATAAAAAAAAAAATACAAAAAAAACTTCTCTAACTTGGCACCCCGCTGTGCTGCGCAGGCCAACCGAGTCAAAACTCTCACATGCTTGCCATGTATCACCACGGGCGATGTGTGTGTGAGCGGCAGAGCACACGTGTTCATTTTGCCTCCGCAAGCGCCACAGTGTTGAGTTAGAACTGTGAAATTTGCCGAAACAAGCACCGCTAATCTCATAGTGTGTGTGTGTGTGTGTGTGTGTGTGTGTGTGTGTGTGTGTGTTACAGGGGGAGGTTGGGGTGTGTAGCAGGAGCCTCCGCTTTGAAAATGCATCACTTTCACATTTTAAAGGGATAGTTCAACATTTTGGCAAATTGGCCCATTGCCATAATCGCTATAGTCATAGCAGTAGGTTCATTACCTTTAATTGTAGGTGTAAGCTATTTTCAGTACGGCGGAGCGCAGCAGCTGGCTGCTCAGAGCTACGCTATGGAGGCTAACGGAATTTCTTGGTTTCCCTCATTAAACTCATCAAATACAAAATCCCAAAACTCCACAGCGCTTTTGTAGACAAGTTGTGAGCTGCACAACCACCACGCTATGAGATAATGACGGAACGATACGAAACGGAGCCGTTTTCGAGGTAAATACAAAACCGCTGATGCGCGTTGCGTTCAGGGACAGTTTTTCAGCAAGCAGTCTCCGTATTTACCCTGTATTTACCTCGAAAACGGCTCCGTTTCGTATCGTTCCGTCATTATCTCATAGCGTGGTGGTTGTGCAGGTCACAACTTGTCTACAAAAGCGCTGTGGAGTTTTGGGATGTTGAATTTGATGAGTTTAATGAGGGAAACCAAGAAATTCCGTTAGCCTCCAGCGTAGCTCTGAGCAGCCAGCTGCTGCGCTCCGCCGTACTGAAAATAGCTTACACCTACAATTAAAGGTAATGAACCTACTGCTATGACTATAGCGATTATGGCAATGGGCCAATTTGCCAAAATGTTGAACTATCCCTTTAAGGGGAGACACTACAGGTGAATAGGGTATCACCATGAAACTTCCCAAGTTTATCACTGACATTAAGACAAATATTTTTTGTATTACACGTTTTGTCAAATTGTATGTTTAAATATGTAAATTAGGCAATATCTGATGAAATATGCGCTAATTTGCATACATTTCCAGAACCGAAATCTGAACAATGAATAAAGCCACTTTCAAAATTCTTGTTTTATTTTGTTGACATATTAGAGTCAGAAGTTTTTACAGAGGGGATTTTGGATATCTCTTTTTATCACTCTGTAAATGAGAAAATACTGTCACCAGCCCTAAAAAAAAATCAAATTTCACCATGTTTTTAGGAACAAAACGTTGTATGAATCAGGCTTTGGATGATATATCAACAATCCCCTCTGTAAAAACCTTCAGAATGTAGACAGGAATAAAACTAGAAGGTTTGGTGTCTGTAAGTGCTGCTGAAGTGGAGATTTCGGGCTCAGAGTCTGAGGAAAAACTCATTAAACGGCCTTTAAAGACTTGTAAAAATGTAAAATTCCATAGATTGTTGATGTAAATCGTACTTTTACGATTGGTTGCGGATACGGAGGAAATTACTATTTTTGGAGCCATTGTTGTTCAGGAGAGAGAGCTTTACAATGATACCTGACATTACATGGGTCAGACAACAGGCACAGCACAGTTTGTCACAGTAGCTGAAGTAAGCAATCCGGTCGTTTTGGCTAACTTCTTGTCATCAGATGGAGTTAGCAGTCCCCGCCCTCGTCCCTACGTCACCACATTCACGCGCATCCCTTGGCTGCACACACAGAGAGGACCGCCCCTTTATGCCGTTCTCTCTCCTCATTGGATAAAGGTTGTAGGATACAAGGAAAGTTTTCTCCTCGGCTTACAGCAGAGCAGAGTGACTGACAGACCCGTGTTTCAGACCAAACACTCTATATAAGTGATTGCTGTTGGAAGATAGAACTATTTAAGACTTA
Source organism: Trachurus japonicus (assembly GCF_045865225.1). Taxonomy (NCBI): domain Eukaryota; kingdom Metazoa; phylum Chordata; class Actinopteri; order Carangiformes; family Carangidae; genus Trachurus; species Trachurus japonicus. The sequence continues at coordinate 23,101,852 of NC_140929.1, forward strand.
TATTAACACAAACTTTCCGCTTACTTCTGCTTTAACTTTTGGTGAATTTAGGAGAAATCTACTGACGATAGAAGACAAAATGAAGTAAAATAACCACCTTAATGTGGATTTTCTACCATTTATTTTGACTTTTCTGAAAGAATATGTTCAGGAGGAAAATAGCCCAAAATCTCAAAATTGATCAGTGCATGAAAAAACTGTGTTTTTGCCTGTAGTGTCTGGCCTCTTGTGTCGATGTTGTATTGTTTCCCGTGTTTTGGTTCCTTGACTTTGCGGGTCAGACGGCTGTTTTCACGGCTCCTCGCTGTTGTCACCGGTCGACACATCCAATCAAGACTTTTTCCATTGCTCGATTCAGAAACTGTGGTGTGGTTTGGAGCTGCAGATACAACATTTTCCAATACAACCTCTGAATACCTGTGACTGTCACTAAGTTTCAAGGCAGAATGATGGAATAACATTTATTGGAAGTTGTAGTCGAAGGACTTTATAATTACCTTGTGTGTGGATCGATACGGTAGCCTTGTAGCTGTAATTACTCAGTTGGGGGTATAAAGTGGGACAGAAGATAATGAAATGTGTTCACTGTGATGCACAGATTGTTTTGTCTAACACAGATCGCATGAAACGTCCTTCACCATATGTTTGTGCAGGTGAAATGATAATGTCCATATTGATGGATTCTATAGCTCTTGGCTCACATGCCATCTTTCAGTGCTAATACAGGAAGTAGCAGTGATGGACTGGCCACAGGGCAATATGGGCAAATGTCACAACGGCCGCGTAATGATGCAGATGCAGCCGTGCTGATGTGGCTGCAAAAAAAAAAAAAAAGTTGGTCGGGGCCAGCTGGTTTACAGCCGGCCTACTCTGAAAGACTGAAGATGTATGTAGGGGAATCAGGGGAAGTGTGTAGCTCGCCTGGTAGGACAGCTCCTCTATATGCAAGAATTCTGTCCCAGTCTGGGTTCGATTCCTTCTATTAGTGTGCAATTTTGGTGATCAATACATTTTCTTTTCACATCATCATTATGATCACCGCTAAATAAAATATAGTCAGTCCCTCCAGGATTTCGCAGACTTTTTTTGTGGTTGTTGCGGCCTAAAATGCCTGATTTTGCGGCCGCATTTTTAAGAGCTTTTGTTGAGATTAAATTGCGGGAGACAGCGAAAATTGCAACAACAAAAAAAAGTTGCAGTTTTGTTCTGAATAACAAAGGAAAATTGAAAATTTTGAAATGTCACAAAATAATGTGAGGTCCTATTATACCAGCAATGTTCCACTTGTTAAGAAAGGCACAGGACAATTACAGAGAGTTGAAAGTTGTTTTACATACAGTATAATTAAAATGTCTCTCTAAAAATGGTGGTAACAACTGCTGTTTTAAAATCCCGACAAAACAGCCCAGTCTTTTGTAATAACAGAAGGGAGAGTGGCTACTCAAGTACAGGGCCAGGGCCTTAGGATGGGGGAAGGGGATCCTGGTGCCGCCTGCTGCTCCACTCCGGCCCTGCAGTGGCGTACTGGATTCTCCCTCGGCGAGTGCTGTGGGGGTACACACACTTTGGAGTCCGTCCCAACTCGCACTCTTTGCGGTGGAACTCGCGGAAAGCACCGATGATTGGTCCAATTTGCGGAAAAGTTGTGTAGTAGTAGTAGTTCCATATCCAGCTGTTAGATTAGTGTTACACTGGCTTTCTGTTTAATCAAAGATTTGATAATAATTATTATTATTTTATAATTGTTATTATTATTATATCTTTCTAGTTACATGTACTGTAAAGTATTTGACAATTTGACTCCTTGACCGGTCCATCATGTCACAATAGGCTTAACAGCAGCACATACAGAGGAAACAAACGCAGCTAAAAGGCAGAATAAGGCAGCGAGGAAGCTTTTCATTTACAACAACAGGCTCACCGGCTGAATTTAACAGTCAGACAAATAAGCAGGAACAGGGAACAGGGAACAGAACTTCAGGGATCCAGCACAAAGGAATAGGATCCCTCAGGCAGATGTCCTGAGGGCAGGACAGAGGTGGAGCAGGAGACATCAGGTGAGCAGCCTGGAGGCAGGACCGTGAGCAAGGCACCTCGGGCAGTTGGCCTGTGGGAAGGACAAAGACAGACCAGGAGACCTCAGGTGGACTACAGGAGAGCTGCAGACCTCAGGCAGATGGTGCTGAGGCTGAACAAAAAGGGAAAAGCTGCCCAGGTTAGAGGAATTCAGGACTGTTCTAGTGGGAGGAGGCAGAGGCAGAGTCTTAGTCCTGGTTTTAGGTACAGTACAAGTCTGTGGAAAAGGGGCAGTTGTTCTCACCTTCCAGACAATAAAGGCTTTGCACTCGACCTCTGCAGCAGCGGGAGAGTCCCAGAGGAGCAGCAGCCTTCGCTCTGTGCACTGTTAATTGAAACTTTTCCTCCTAACGAGCAGGGCAAGTAGCTCCAAGGTTGTTAGACACAGAGGAAGTTTGGAAATAAAATAAATATAAGCATGAATGCATTTGCAAATGCTCCCCTTATCTCGTGCACACTTATTTTTATAAGTGTGTGTGTGTGTGTGTGTGTGTGTGTGTGTGTGTGTGTGCCGCTATGCTCCACTCCCCCAGTCTTCCTCTCAGGGTCGTTAAGTCATGAGTTGTTAATTAAATCTAGCAGAGGTGATCATGGATGGCTGTTTTCACTGCAGTGGTGCATGCACTGATTAGTATGAGGCCTGTTACAGTAATCCTCCTCTATTTTTCTTACTTTCAAACTCCAGCACCTCCTCTGCTCTCCTTCCTCATGCTCTCATCAACACTTACAGTATGTGAATTGTTTTTGTGTCCTCTCTTCCCCTTAATCTGGACGCTACTCCATAACATTTAATATTGCTGCCAGTCCAGACCATTAATTTGACCACTGGTGGAGGAAACTAGAGGAATCGTGGCTTAGTTGGGGACTATTTTCAGTGTTGGATGAATCCAGATTTGGGGCAGCAGGACTGCATGTGTGGGAGTGAGTGGGAATAAACAGTGGGCGTGTGTGTTCAGGGTGATGAAGAAACATGTCAGCCAGTACAAGAGTGACTCACTGATGTGTTTTTAATAGTTTTCAGGGACAATGGAGTTCTATGGCTTTAAAGGAATAACAACTATTAAGCTGCCATTTCACACAGATGTGACTAAACGACAACCAGAAGATGGTGTGCTGTTGTTTGAGTTTTCTAAAACCAGAAACCAGCCACCATAAAATTATCCACAGTAATGTACTCTTAAACATTTCCATTACACATCTGTAATAAGTTTCTGAATAAAAAGAAAAGTTGAATAACAAAACAAGGGGCATTGACATTGGTTTAATTTGCCTCATAGCACAAAACAGACCAAACTCCATTCAGAAATATGCTAAATCACTTCTGTCCTATTTAATATCAAAGCCTTACACACTGCATAATATGTTAGAAAAACGACATGTATATTTTGTTTGTTTTTGTTGTATTTTCATTTGTTTTTAATTGTTCATTTTACAGTTTTTACAGGCACAGAACACTTACTTTACAATACTTACAATACTTTTGATCATAATCCATCCAATTATGTGGTGTCAGAGGTGTGGGCTGGAGACAATAACAATCAGCATTTCATTGTATTAAGGGGCCTGGACAATGTAACAGAGGGTACGGTGTCAACACAAAAAGGCAGATAACAACAGTTTTAGATGAAAATTGATATGAAGTTATGAATTAAAAGTGCCAAATCCAGTGTTTCTAGAGAAACAGCTGTAGAAAACAGAGCTACAACAGGACGGATGTTAGAGTTATGTTTACCTTGAATACAAATGAGTGCTGGGCACACAAACAGGAAGATCCTTGTTAAAGCAGTACTAAAGAACTTTTAGTTTTGGTTGAGTTTGGTGGCGCCAGTTAGCCTCGTAAACCAGCCTCTCGCGGAAATGCATTTCATTTCTGAGGGAGAGTCTGGCCTCATCCCCCCTCTAAGCGTTTGGGGTGGGCAGGAGCTGGGCGGGAGTAGTAGCGTTGACAGACAACCCCATTCAGCCAATCAGCAAGTTGGTGTAGTGACGGGGCTTTGCACCAGTCGGTCCCTGATTGGCCAACGTGCTGTGTCAAACACAGCGGCGATGCTGATTGGCTCGGCCTTCTGAGGGTTTCAGGCCAAACGCTTACAGCGGGAATGAGGCCAGACTCTCCGTCGAAATAAAATGAAATGCATTTCCGTGAGAGGCTGGTTTACGAGGCTAGGCGCCAGTGGCCCAAAGCGGTAGTGTTTTGCCTGAAGGAAGACTCCATTTCCCATGAGCATTAGCGCGTAGCGCCGTAAACATCCTGATCTCCCGGTGCATGGAAATTAACAGAAGACGTCCAAACTAAGTTTCTGTTACCAGCGGATCATTTCACAGTAAACACACACACACAATCCGACGGAAAGGTGCCGCATTGCCTGCTCCCTCCTCGTCGTGACTCGCAAAAGTGAAAGTGAAACTTAAGTGAGAGCCGGGTTCCTACCATGCTCCTCAAAGCTGCTTAGTGCCAGTGAAGGCGATACAGACCATAATGATACAGACCCCCTCAGGCCATGACAGAGGTGTCATTCAACCTGTTGTAAGTCGATGTACCATCACAAAAGTTATGAAAATAATATATGAAGGTTGAAAAGTTCTTTAGTGTTGGTTTAAAGGGGTAGTTCAACATTTTGGCAAATTGGCCCATTGCCATAATCCCTAGGAGTAGGTTCGTTACCTTTAATTGTCGGTGCAAGCAGTTTTTAGAACGGTGGAGCAGAGCCGTGAGCTGCTCAGAGCTACGCTACGGAGGCTAATGGGATTTATTGGTTTCCCTCATCAAACTCATCAAATACACAATCCAACAACTCCAAAACGCTCTGGTGGACATGTTGTGACCTGCACATTCACCACGCAGAGTTGTTTTCGAGGCAAATGCCGACTGGAACGCGCATCAGTGGTTTTGCATGAATTTACCTTGAAAACAACTCTGTCTGGTAGGGATTATGGCAATGGGCCAATTTGCCAAAATGTTGAACTATCCCTTTAATATATCTTACTAGTTAGTTACATTGCAACTAAGTGGCCATAATACTCAGTCAACATTTTGATCGGCATTTAAAACGTTTAAAACTACTTTATCCAGACATGTCCTCAAACTCTGACTTTGCTCCCTGCTGGACTGGACCTCAGGACGCCGTCACCGTTGATGTTTGAGGTTTAAAAAATTCCCTGTCAAATACACAGACGGCAGCCAGAGAGCAGGACACTTCCCCCTACAGCAGGTCATTTCCTCACAAACGAGGAGCGTGAGGGGAGGAAAGATAGGGAGAGAGAGATGGAGTCGTATGTCAAGAAGAGATGTGGAGAGCGGAGGATGAGGACAGGGGGAAACGAGATGCGATGATGGAGGGAGATGAAGAAGAGAGAATGAGGGGAAAGAGCAGGAGAGAGACACCTTGCAGCCCTCGGCAGAGCCATTCAATGATTCATGTACTTACTCCAGTGAAATCAGTTGGTTTCCACACACACACACACACCCTCTCTCTCACATACACACGGTGATTCATGCAAGCTCAAAAACTTCAGTTAAGAGCTGTGCATTGACCTGTTTGTCTTTAAACCTTAAATGCATTTCCTATTAAGTGTTTAAGTTTGACTTTTCCTCTTGTCCTTAAGAGAATAGAAGCAGTAACTCTGAGTGAGTGTGTAATGGCTTGAGCGCTGTTGTTTTTCTCCCAGTGTGCAGCCTGAAGATGCGCCTGGGGATTGAGAACTCTAACACAAACATCTGTTTTCTCCCTTTTTAAAACCCATAACAAATACAAGCCCGGTACATTAACAGAATCTGTAATACGCTCCGTGCTTTGCCTGATTCTCCTTTTTGAAGTTAACACAAATCACTACTGCCATTGTAATCCCTTACCTGATAAAAACATTATCTTTCCGGAGCTGGGATATTATCCAAGGAATTACATTCAGTTAGTCTCCCATTTGCTCAGCAAACACGGGAACGAGTCTCTCACACAGAGACGCTACGGTCAGTTCCCATTGCAAGCGATAATCTCTTTTTAGTAACTGTGATGGTGACGCCTACGTTCAGCGTCGTGGACACCACAAAATGAGATATAAACTGTTTGAGAGAGACTGACGCCTTCTCTTTACAGAATGATTGATAGCACCAAATTAAAACAAGTTGGGGTGCTTTATAAAGGATACTGCAGTTGACAAAATGATAGACTGGATCATCATGGGTTTTAGCGATACTGGGTGACAAAGCTGTGGTGGAGTTTTTCCAAAATTATAGCCTCTTAGAAAAATAATTAAAATCTTTAAACTTTTGAATCTGTGTGAGTTTTCTCAAGTTTGGCCCAAGAACTAAAGAGTGACACCAGTGGATATGAGTAATAAAAGAGAAAGATTACCTGTGGGCAATTTTCAAAAGCACCCATGGGCCTTTACGTGGGTGAAGTGTTTGCTTTCAACGTGGGCAGTCAAAATTAACATGATAATTGCGTCAGTCTGAAAATTACAAAGCCATTTGGATTGTAGTTGGTGCCACTTTGCCCTCAACTCCCCCAGGATCCATCTCATATTTTCAGTCACCACCCAGAGCTCATGACTGTAGCTGTAGGTGAAGGTTGGAACAAAGATCGACTGGTGAATCAAGAGCTTTGACTTGCAGTTTAGATTTCAAAAGATTCCCCCAAGGGACCTGGTCATAGGCCTATTTCAAGCACATGATGACTGGATCTGCAGAATCCAATGACTCTTCATGCTGCACCTCCATTTCATCTATCCATCCCTGACAGTTTTTTATTGCGCACTGTAGCACTTTATCACGCTGTACTATATTTTGGTTTCGTTGTGTTCCCAATCCATTCTAGCACAACTCCATCAAGAAACCCTGTCCTGGTCTTGCATTGCTGCATCTTCATCCATCTTATCCATCCATAAACAGTCCTTTTTGTTTTTTCTTTTGTCATAGTAGCGTCATGTTAATTGTCTCTCTTTGTAGTTTTTTTTGTCTGTTGGTTCCTGTTAGATACATGTGTGTTTTTCCTGTTTTATGAATTCTGTTGTTATGTTCTTGTGTTTATTTTAATGGCTTTTAACACCTTGTCAGGAGGACTACAGTCGGAAACTATTTTTATTATGTCCATTAATGTGCATTGTACCTACTCCTTAAATAAAAAAAATTTAAAAAAAGATAAAATGTAACCATACCAGGCTAAAGAGTTCGTCCACAGTTAATCCACATTTCTTGTCCTGAATGTGAACTTCAACAATCTGTCAAAGTCAAAGTCCCCAACCACCATGCAACACTTGAGAGGCAAGTCAACCATGACAGACCTACGATTTCTAGATCTCAGGGAGCTGAGGAACTTCTTCTGTCAGTGACTTCTGCCAAGGATACTGGCAGAAGTCTTCAGACTGCCCCCTCTCCTCAGAGGACACGTTGGATTGGTTCAGGAGTTTCTCAAAGTGATTCTTTCACCAGCCAGTGATATCCCCAGTACGAGTTAGCAGTTCTCTGTTGCTGAAAACAGCCTGAGCTGAGCCTTGTTTCCTCCTCGGGAGATTTCAGATGGTTAGCCAGAACCTCCTTGAAGCCAAGTTCTCCATGGCCTCCCTGCACCACATTGATTATGATCTGTGTGCTGAAATAAAAGTGAAACTAAGACCATTATGATGAATCATAGATGTGGACTCCAAACAAAGACCAAACTGGGTTCATCCTCAACCATCTTGGTGGTTCATCTCAGGATCTACATGTAATACCTTAGAGTTGAATAGAAAGGGAAATGGACAACCAGGTTTTTCTTCTCCAAAGCTTAATTTAAACAAATCATCTACTTTATAGTCAAGACGATTTTCACATTGCATCTAAGATTAAGGGAAACCAGTGACTGGAAGAAAAGAGATCAGTCAAAATCCAGAATGTGCTTTGGAAAATGGCTGTAAATAATGTAAAGTGTAAACAAAGTGCGCTTGATAAATTATGCAAAAGTACAATATGGTTCTTTAAGTTGACTTGAACTCGACCGTCTATCCATTCTTCTGAGCACATAGCTCTCTCTCTCTCCACCCTCATGAATCTTTCTCTTTGCTTATCTGCCCCTCTTTTCAGATAAATCACCGTCTAGTAGGTCATTATCGGGGAAAAACTCTTTACCGTTTCTCCTTTGCTCTCTCTTCATCCCTCCATTCACACTGAGAGAGTTGGGAGCATCAATCGCACCACTGAGCTCATTCCAATTTAATTGAGACGTCCATGTTAAGACGGACATGAATATTACATTCCACAGGCCTTATTAATATGCTAAGGCCGGTCTAAATGTTTTAATATTTGCTGTGTAAATTATTGAAATTGTGTTCACGGGCAGCATCGGATCATTCGTCAGAAATGTTTAGTCTCTGATGTTCAGGATGTGGTGGAACTCTAATCGCGTGCACCCCGGCTAAATTTTGCAGTGATTTCCCATGATGCACTGCAACACACACTTGACCACCACCAACCCCCCACCCACCTTTGCACTGGTCACCATTTTTAGCTTCCTCGGATGATCCTTCAATTTGTACCACTTCCATGACCCCTGGACAAAATTTAGACATCAGTTACTCCCAAAATCTTTGTGACACATATACAGTACTGTAGGGCTGGGTCTTGACTAAACATGAAAATCACTTTTGACATGGGTTTCAAAATGTTTAACCCCTTCCTGGCCAGTTGTTTTTGCTGCAAAAACGTTTCTATGGGGCTCTATGGGGTTTATGGCTGGTGACAGTATTTTAGTGATAAAAAGAGATATCCAAAATCCCCTCAGTGAAAACATCTGACTATAATATGTCAACAAAATAAAACAAGTTTGAAGTTTTGAAAGGGGCTTTATCCATTTTTCAGATTTTGGTTCTGGAAAGCGCGTATTTCATTAGATATTGCCTCATTTACATATTTAAACATAAAATTTGACAGAACTTGTAATACAACAAATATTTGTCTTGATGTGAGTAATAAACATGGGAAGTTTCATGGTGATATCTGTTAGTTAAATCTTTTACTTTATTTTTACATTAAAAAACCCATTGGACACTTTTGTCCAGCTAAGGGTGTGGTTAAAATGCATTACGGGTCCAAAAAATGGACTTTCATTCTGAAGTTCGGGACATCCAGAGTTTACCCAAAGATACACCTCCTCGCCAAAGATCAGGCCCCAGTGACCTTTCATTTGACCGTGGGGAGTTGGGAAAGTGTGAGAGGTGGACAAAAATGTCCAGGGGTAAAATGAGGGTTTCAGAGGGAAAGAGAAAAGAAACAGGGGAGAGAGTGTGTGACAGGTATTTCTTCCTATCTTCAGGCCTGTCTTTCTGTCTCCCCATCTGGCTCCAAAGTCCCCAAGCATGTCAGACACACACACACACACACACACACACACACACTCCGGAAATTATTCAAAAAAATCCTCATCTGATGTTCCACTGAGCACAGACACATCGGGCAGCGGCCACGACGATAAAGTTGGCGTTTCGAGTGACTGCACTCTGCAATTTAAAAAAAGCCGGCTGCGCGGTAACAGACGTCCTCGGCTGCGGGTGCACACACACACACAAATGTGTGTGGTGTGTTGGAGAGGAAGATGGATCGGAGTACAGATTGTAAGTGACATGTTAATTTCTTCTCCGTCACTCAACTCACGGCCGAGGCGTCCGCTATCAAAGTAAAGGGACACGCGGCCCAGCCATCAAGGCTCCTCTCTTCTCTTCTTCCTCTCTCCTTTTTCTTCCCATCATTTCTCCTCTTTCTTTCTTCCTTCATCTTCATTTGCCCCTGGCTAGATGTTCATAAGTCCCCCGGGTAGTTGTGCATGTTTAGACACTGAAAGGAAAGCAGCTGACAGTTGTTAGTGAAGGGCAGCAAGAAGAGGAGTGAGAGGTCGCACTGGATTTATGATCTTTGCTCTGGTAGAAATTGCTTCATTAGAGAGTTATCACTCTGGAAATAAGACACCAAACACTGAAGGGATGAAGACTGAAATACAGTACGAGGAACGAGTTAAAAAAAGTATTAAAGGATTTATAATATTACAGCAAACAGAAAAACACATTTTATCCTCTGTCACATGAAACTTTCAAACTTTAAAGAGTCAACAACAATATCACTCTTTATAACAAACTCTTAAATCCACAAGCGTCAGGTCAGGAGGATGAGATGCAGTGTTTGTCCAGGCCTGTGCATGTGGTATTTTTAGAATAACACAATTACAGAGGCACACATACAGAGCGGCGCTTACAAAGTGAATTAATAAGCGACTCAATGAGAAAGCTTTGTACTATTTTATTTCCACAGCCTGGTGTCCCTGCAGTTTTTTTCAACATGTTCTCCTCTTTTGTGTTGTGTGTGGCCAGTGTCACACATCTGAATGGAACTTTACCCTCAAATCAAGGCTCATTTTATTGACAGTGCAAAGGTCAAAGGTCGTGTAAAGGTTAGGACAGGACATAGGGTGAGGTGTATGAGGTGAGAGCAGCTCATACAGTGAGAATATTAACCAAACTGTGTGTGTTTCTTCTGTGTGTGTCTGCAGGCAACCCTGGTATTACGGCTGGGGCTTCAACCTACCACGGGGTCAGGCTCTGCTGGACAAGTGGAACCAGGTCCCCGACAACACAGACATCCTGGTCACACACTGCCCCCCACTGGGTGAGACACAGATTACAGCAGCACACATGCACGCACACACACACACACACAAACACAAACACACATTCACCTGATCCCTCATCAGTCTAGATGTCTTTTTTATTTTGAAGGAAACATTGAAATATCACATTTACATGAATATCCCCATGTCTCTGGATCGTCTTTGAGATATTTTACACTTTGATTGGAGTCAACCAGTGGTAAATTATTATTATTTTTAAATTATTATTTTTTTCAATACCTCAAAATGTACAAATGCAACAAAAGAAGATAAAGTAGGTGTCTGTCTTCCAATAAGACACACTAATATTAATAAACACTAACCACATGTGGCAATACAATCAGTATCATCCATCCATTTATTCAAAACTTAAACAAGGCCACTTCATTTCTGCATTGGTTGTGCTACATTACAGTATATATCACAGTATACCACTGCTAATCCCAGTGGTTCAATACAATATTTAACATATACAGTACTGTATATACCAACCCTGTCTCCCAACCATGTTTTTATTTATGACCCACAATACACAATATATATATATATAACATCTACACCATGAAATGTTTCACAACCAAAAATCAATGCCTTTTATCTTGTTGCTTAAAGTTATATTCAATGTAGTGAGGGATTTGACAATAAGCTACTAGCTACACACAAGTCAAGTCGATGGAGCTGAAGGTTATGCGGCCTCTGGCTTTGACATCATGTCTTCCATCCACGGTCACCATTTCCACAAATTCAAAAAATGTTAGTGGGTACTTGGATGGTGAGAAATGTCCGTCATTTCACACCCAACCTTTTGACTGTTTTGTAAGGTGGCCCAGACGAGTCAGCAAATTTGTGTAGGGTCATGTGAATCCATTTGAGCAAATGTAAAAGCCACAACATAAATATAAAATCGCGGCCCAGCACTGCAGGTTGTCGTACTTGTTGGTGTGAACACGCTTATGCACTCAAAAGAGCAAGTGTGAGTATGGAAGTAGAGTATGTGAATTGAAACACAGTGATGGAGATGGAGGAAAGTGAGCTAGGATACAGGGACCAGGGGGATGTGGATGCTGACTGTGACAGCTGTAGCCGCTGCTAGTGGATATTGTAGGATATTATACTGTAAAAGCTGATATTCTGGCAGAAAACAAACAAACCTGAGAGGAAGATCTTCTATCTATACCTACCATACACTAGAATACTTTGGAAAGGATAAAGTCTTACATCCTCTGTTATGTCGGTCGACACCAAATGACTCACATTCTTGTGCCACCCTTAATTTAATTCACCTTAACACCCAAGTGTGAGTCCAGTATTAGTGGAACGATGAGTCCGTGAGACATGAGTCATGAGAAAGTCGAGTTACAAGTCTCTGATTTCTTTTTCAAAGACAACATATTCATCAGAGTCTAAGTCATGTGACTTGAGTTCATGTCCGTGTCAATGGGGGATATAGCCGTGACATGACTCCACATGTTTTATGGTCTAGCCAAAATATTGTGAATACTGACTGACTGATGGTATTCCCAGCATTGGTCAGTGGGGTGCAGAGCCACAGCCTACCAGCCAGCTCTGCTTTCCTGGCTGCTATAGGGAATTGCAAGGAAGCAGAGGAGGGCTTCCAATACACTGCGCCTCATCCCCACACGCCGATTACAACAAATACATTGTCATTACAATTATGCCCAATAACAGAGGCAGTTGGGCGTAAAAAAAAAGCCTGCCTCTAATAAAAGGTCTATAACATTTTGGAGTGTGAGGTAAATAAAGACAAAGCTGTTGTGGATCTCAGACGGAGGCTGATCAGACTTACCCGATGGAGCATGGGCCATTTGGGCTTCGACCTTACCCCGGCAGTCTGGGTTTGCATCCAACTTGTACATGTCATCCTCTCTCTGCCCATATTTTTAGAGTCTCTCTCACTGTTAAGGCTAGACACTACAGGCAAAACATTCATGCACTGATCAATTTTGAGATTTTGGGCTATTTTTCTTCCTTAACTCTTTCAGAAAAGTCAAGGGAAATGGTAGAAAATCCACATTAAGGTGGTTATTTTACTTCATTTTGTCTCTTTTGTCTGTAGCCAAAAGTTAACTCTAATATGTCAACAAAATAAAACAACATTTTGAAAGTAGCTTTATCAATTTTTCAGATTTTGGTTCTGGAAATGTATGCAAATTAGCGCATATTTCATCAGATATTGCCTAATTTGCATATTTAAACATACAATTTGACAAAACTTGTAATACAAAAAATATTTGTGTTAATGTAAGTGATAAACTTGGGAAGTTTCATGGTGCTATCTGTTATTAAAATTTTTTCCCTATTCACCTGTAGTGTCTCCCCTTAAATAACTTCAAACAACAAAGAAATCCTGTTCCGCCTATTATAAATTCCCCAGACTGCTTAAATTACCACAGGACATGTCCATGATGTGAATAAAAAGCTTCTACATATGTGTACATACATCATACAGGTATCTATCAATCTATCAATGGATGGTGAATAAAAGAGCGCAGTGGAAATGACTCTTTGATGAAACTGAAGAATCAGTGTCATGCCGACAGAATGAATAAAAGGTGAAAGTAATCAAAGCAATGACTCAGTCCAGTCAGCTGGTCCTGCCCCGCCGGAGAACACACTTTACCTTCAGAGATTATTAGCCCTCTTAGTGATCCTCACACTGGTCCCAACAAACACAGATGCTGCTGCACAAGCTGACTGACACCCACTGCACACTTCTATGTCTCGAGTACTTACACACAAGCATACGGAGACACTCTCTCTCTCACACACACACTCCTCTTTCTCACTGACTCTCTTACACACACACACACACACTTTCACACCTCATCTCCCGCTGCAGCTGTGGTGTTCAGATGAGTGTGTGTGACTGATTTCTGTGTCTGCGTCTCGGCTGCGAACACGGCCATTTATTTTTCATTCAGCTTAGCCAAGTGTCTCCATCTATCTGCTCGTAAGCCACCGGCATATGGAGCAGCTACAGCAGGCTACTAATGCATGAGACACACACACACACACATACGCGTGCACACACACACACACACACACACACACACACAAAGAGACTCGGTACAAGAGTGAAGCAAATGGTACGAGAGAGACAGACAGAAGGAGAAAGGAAGGAAGGAAAGGAGGACGATACCAAGAGCCAAGAAAAGACATCCACTTTAAATACTTTTTTTTTTTTAAAAGAAGAAATAAAAGATGGACATGAAGGTGAAGGAAAAATAAGTGTGATCAAGACATTTCGCACTGCAGCAAAAGTCTTTTATGAGGCGCGATAAAGCAGCAAATCGGTGGCTAGAGAGGAAAAATATGGCCTCTTTATCTGGCTGTGAGGAAGAAGTTAACAGCAGAGAGAGAAAGAGAGAAAGTGAGACAAAAAAAAGGGAAACAGGCTCAGTGCCCAAAGCAGCAGCTGCTTTGAAACAAGTGGCACTTTAGAGCAAACTACCCTGAGACACAAAAAGCCCTCGTAACTTCTCACTTCGCTTCCACCGTCTCGGAAGGCTTGTAAAAGAGTACACTTACAGTTTTAAGGCATTATATACCTAAACTGATACTTAAAGTGTGTTTTTACAGGTAGATAGATTCAGAGGACAAAGGAGTCAGGCTGTCATTTTTTTACCGGCATGACTGATTCACAGCCACAGCCAGCCGAGAACATGGAAGTTTTTATGTGTGTGTTATGTATGAGACGGTCCATTAACTCTGCCTCTGAGACTTTTAGCAATGCGGTGATAAAAAAAAAAATTTGTAAAGAATCTTCAAGTCATCCCCGTACTCATTTTTTCCTCTTTCTTTCTTTTTGCCCCAGCTAGAGAGAAACAAAACATAAGACTCGATACGTCTCACTTGTCACCATGGGTACGACAAAGTCAGGCCATGTGTCACACAACGGTGATGGAGCCTGTGGCCCACTGTAGGACTGCAATACTAACGTATCTGTAGTATAATGTTGTGTGTCTGTTGGCACTGGCAATCTGTATACAGTAGCTGCTACATGTGAGGTTTTGATGGGGGTTTACAGATGTGATTGCAGAATGTCACCTAGGGACCCCCCAAGCATTTCTCCTGCTTTGCCTTCCCAGATACTGCTCCCAAATGCTGTAATATGTTTTTGATAATGCAAATCAAACACATTCCACTGCTGCTGCCAAACATTAAAAGCATGTAACTGGCAAAACAAGAGTTCGCTTTAATTGTAAAACATGGTTGCTGAACATTTTATCATTTTATGCTAAAGCGCATCAGAACATTTAAGATTAAATAAGATTAAAAGACAAGAGTTGGACTAGTGATTGAGATTTATGATTTTATTTGGAATACACCTCAAAGACTGGACTTGGATTTGCGATTTGACTCTGACTAGCTCTAAAGACTTGAGACATTGAGACTCTAATGGGACATTAGTAAAATGTCTCTGTGTATTGTCTATTGCCCTATCGTTTCAGTAGACCATCTACAAAGTGATGCAAGCATTACCAACCAATGCATGGTGATGTTTCTACCTTCTGTCTGAAAATATATTGATAACTTCATGACCAAGTGTCCATGGAGTCTGCTTTAGTTTTAGTCTTTAGGATAAATCTGAGTGAGGGATGTTTGTTCATCAAAGCATTGACTGCAACTTTTTCTAGAAACTAACTAACAGTGTGCTAGCTCATCTCTGAAGACTTGCTCTGGACATTCATGGTCCCCATGAGGGTACATGTTACAGCTTTAGTCGACCCGTCGAACCTCATTACCACTCAGCTCAGATTCTTTATTTATACGGATTAAATAGGAAAATATCATGAGGTAACTGTCACTTAGCATATTCATGCTTCCCAGAGGATGAACCTGCCCTGATTGCGGACCCTCTTTTTGGTTTTTGACTGTATGTTTGATAATATTACCGTTCTGAAGATGCCTGGGACCTAAGAAAATGAAAATGGGCTTTTTTCACTATTTTCCAGGACTTTAAAACTGTCAAAGAAAATAATCTATTCCTGCAAAATAGTTCATGTTCTGTCCTATTTGAGAGGTGGCAGGACTTTTAGTCTTGTTTCACTTTCTTCTTCTCTTTTCCATTATGTTTACTTTCTCATTCCTGCCTGGGCTGAGCGACAGGAGGCGGAGAAGATGGAGACACAAGCTCTTCAGTCATTTTATTTCTCTAACTTGATGCTTTTATTGACTCAGCATCAGTGGCATCCCTCCTTACCGAGCAGCCACTAAATCATATACACTCCACGCTTCATCCTTGTCACACACACTGTGAAGTCTGCATCTGCGTGTGGCTGTGATTGATCTTTATTTTCGACGGCTGCTTTCTAAGAGTCTCTTTTATTTTGTGCTGCAATGTGCAGTTTGCCATTAGACAAGGAATATGAAATGAAGAGCTCCACTCTAGGATGTGATATATCACGTTTTGAAGGGATATGAAATTTACAACCTTCCTGAGCATACGTTCAGCCAATCAGCACAGCACTACATCACACTCTAAGCCATTGAATGCATTATTGATATGATCACAACAGGGTCATGATTGTTTAAAGTAAGGAAACAAATAAGGAAATAGGTCATTGTTTCCTTCTAGTGGAGGATTATTACACATTCTCTGTGCCGACCTGCTGTTTCCCCATCTCATTATGGGCCACAGCTCTTCATATAACCTGCTGCTGTTTGCTGCCTCTGATGTGCCTATCGCTGTCTGCAGGATTCTTGGACTGGGTCCCCAAGAAAATGCAGCGTGTCGGGTGCATGGAGCTGCTCAACACGGTCCAGAGGAGAGTCCAGCCCAAACTGCACGTGTTCGGACACATTCATGAAGGTACGAAAATGTGTCTCCAAAAAGCATCAGCCAACACACAATGCTGCTTACAACCATGGGCGTGGTAGTGGGGGGAAAAGGGAACCTGAATACCCAGAAAATCCTGAAATTATTATTTTTTTGTCTGATGTTTTTATTTCGAATGAACTGGGCCCCCCAATTAATTGGTGTCATACTTTATTTTGAATATATTGATAACATCACAAGAGAATGAACTCCGTGTCAAAGTCCTCCCAACATATTGGACATTCTGGGGGCCCCCTCTTGGAGACGTAAAATGGTTTAGTCCGCCCATAGACAGCGGCCAGCGACAAGTGTAACGTCAGTGAGCTCAGATTGAATGAGGCTAGCTTTCATCATGCCACCCAAAAAACATAAATCGGGGTATCAGAAAAAGAGCGGAAAGAAAAAAAAGAAGGCAGAATTAGGGGAAGCAACTGTTAAAGGGATAGTTCAACATTTTGGCAAAGTGGCCCAATGCCATAATCCCTATAGTTTTAGGAGTAGATTTGTTACCTTTAATTGTCGGTGCAAGCTATTTTTAGAATGGCGGAGATATGATATGAGAAAATAACGGCACGTTACGAGTTGTTTTCGAGGTAAATGCAAAGCCAGTATAGTGCCGAAAAGAGATGGCTTGCCGAAAAACTGCCCCCGACGGAAACGTGCTTTGGCGGCTTTGTATAAATTTACCTCAAAAACAACGCTGCGCTTCGTGCACTGGCATGGACAGGGGCCCACTGACATTACGAGTGTACAAGGCCCAGAATTTGGTGCTATGCCCCTGCTTACAACACTGTTATGTGATGATTCACGGTTTTTAAATGTAAAGAGACATTTTGGACATCAAATCCTCTTTTATTACAGAGAGGATAAAGTTTATCTTTAAACATGTGGAGTTAATTTCATGAGCAGAGCACTGGTTCATCTTCAGTATATGAGATAATCAATGTAATTACTAAATGTAACTACTATTTAATTAATATGTATTGACAATTTGGAAGGAAGCAAAGAAATGCAAAGTTACAGTATAATAATCAAAAATTCATTCTGTTATTTTTGTGTTTTTATTATTTGTGTTTGTTTAGCCATGCTTTGATTTTACATTCTCTTTGAATGGTGTATTCTCTATGTAACGACCATGCGCTCCAATTTTACACATGTAGTTTTACGCATAGACATATGTAAAGAATTATCATATATTCAAGAATGTTTCATCTGGGTGAAATGAATGCGGTTAAAACATACTCTCATCTCACATTTAACCATTTTTTCCTTAGGCAGACATAAATCTTAATGGCCTTATGGTGATTGGATGATGTGTAGTTTACCTTTGCAGCAGCTGTGGTTGTTTGTCTCATCGCATTAATCTAAAAGCAGCAGCTCCAACTGACGCAAAGTCAAAGCTGATCCTAAAAGCAAATAAAACAGACAGTCAGTAGTCACGGGGGAGAGGCTTGTTGAGGAGGCACTTGTTAAAGCAGATATCAGTGGAATGTTTTTGTTAATATAAGTCCTAAATAGTCCTATTTTCCGTCAGCAATCACTTACATGAAGTATTTCAGCCTAAACACGAGTCTCTCCGGTAAAAACACGAGCTACGGGTTACCTGGAACGCTACCAAGTCGTAGTTGTGACTTGAAGCTGTAACTTACGGTTTCAAAAGCCTGCTTGAACACAGCATTAGCCGAAACGGCCGTGCCACTGATATCTGCTTTAACTAAAACTTCATCTTTTTAAGATCAAGCAAATGAAACTCTCTGAGATTTTATAGCCACGTTACCTGGAGATATTGTACAATGATTTCTATGAAGACATTTATTAAAGAGTGTAATAGATAAAAGCTGAGCTGCCATTATCCCTATCAGCTTTATTTCATCCAGGCCAGCGAGGGCAGAGAGTCTTCTGTCTCCCAGGATGGAGGACCACTTTTTTTTTTCGGGGTTATCAGGTCAGTGCCGAGCCCCTGGAGCAGAGCCCCTGCCCCATCAGAGAGACCCAGATTAGAAACTAGATCAGATTTTTATAAGAGGAGAAATGGGCTGAGAGCAGCTCCCCTCATTAACATGAAGACCCGGCGAGGAAGAAGTGATCCTGTGGTTTTTGTATTCATGTATTCCACGTTTGAAAGGACCAACACAGACGAGCACGGCTCTGTTCCGAGAGAGTGACACCCACTCTGAGAAAAATCCCTGATGGAGCAAAGTTAAACTCTAGTACTTTATGAGATATGGTAGTTAACTTCTGCTTGACAAAACGGTAGTACTTTTACATCTGCCATTTGGAAGACGCGTTTATCCAAAGTGCTTTTAAAGCAGACGTTGTTTTTTTTTTTACGCTGTAGCGGTGTCACACTCTCATGCATACATTTGAGAAAGATTATTCCTGCAGCGCTGATGCTCAGGGCTTATTGCCGTTGTGTGCAGAGGACTTTGCAACTCTTTGTTTGTCCCGATCAGCCACTGCATTACAATGCGTATTCTTCCTGAAGTAAACTCATTGCAAGTTAAAGCATTTTGAGGGATTTTTTTTTAAAGTTTTCCAACCTAGACCACATCAGACCAGGTCCAGATCAGAAACCACTGCATTTCAGTGTCTCAAATCTGGACTGCATTACCTGAGAAAACATATGTGAACTATATGTGGAAATATGTTATATATGAAAACAAAATTACACTACTTTTTTTTAATCTCCATCTAGACCACATCAGACCAGGTCTAGATCAAACACCACTGTGCTTAATTCATCAAATCTGACTTGATCATCCCAGAGAAGCGAAACACAGTTTGGGAGACTTTTATTCTATTTAGAGAAACAAAACATAGTGATTTCATGGCTTTCTCCACGTACACACCACAGAGGACCAGGTCTAAATAAAAAATCACTTACAGTAAGTTAGACCTCGCAGAATCTGGACCAGATTAAAGGGATAGTTCACCCAAAATTCAAATTTCTCTGAGTTACAGCGGGGCTCCGTGCAGCACTGCATGTCCATATGACGGTTGCGAACGGAGCTCACTTTTCTTCGTCCAAAAAGACACACCAAAAAACATCCAAATACCTCCATAGTGCTCGTCTGTAATGTCCACCTTGTATTGAAGCCCCAACATGAGAAGAGATCCGTCCAAATCTCGCCAGGAAGAGGAGCTTCCGCTGCAAACAAGCTTAAAATATATACTTATTTAATTTTTTTCGGGACAATTCCTCATGTTGGGGCTTCAATAAAAGGTGGACATTACAGACGAGCTGTGTGGAGGTATTTGGATGTTTTTTGGTGTGTCTTTTTGTTACGAAGAAAAGTGGGGTCCGTTCAAAACCGTCATATGGACATGCAGTGCTGCACAGAGCCCCGCTGTAACTCAGAGAAGGCACGGATAACCCTGAAACTTCTCCCAGCCCTTAGTCGACATGAGGGTGAGTAGATAATGAGTGAAATTTGAATTTTGGGTGAACTATCCCTTTCTCAGACTCGTGAAGCCTTGATTCTATTTGCAAAAACACAAAACAGATGACTCACCCTGGTTTTGGAAGCTGGTTTCTAACTGTGTCAAGCCTGGGGATCTCTAACACTTTGGGAACAATAAGTGGTGAAACAAACAAGGACTTGGTGGTGAAGTTTCCCTTAATTTTCCCCTTAACTGCCAAACCAGTGATTCTGATTCATCGTTGGCACCTCTCAGTTTCCCTGCGCTCCTGCTTGTTTATGTGCTTTTAATGATTCACACTGGGTTCACTGTGGTGTGATGTGATTATATGATTTAAATTCTAAATTGTTCTATATTTGCATCAATAAACTGTTTAAAAGTGTTAAAAGGTTTTTAGACCAAATGCCTCCCACACTGATTTTACATAACTGTGTATCTGAAAATGAAAGCAGCTCATTTTAGTAATATTTGGAGGAATGATTGTGATTATTCAGCCAATATTCTCCATTCAGCAGAACAAAATCATTTCCTCACTGCTCCATCGCGTTCCTTCTCTGTTGTATCTGTCTCCACTTTGGAGAGTAAAAACATGTAGTTCTCCCTCAGTAAGGCCTAGACCTCACTCTTGGTCCAGGCCATGGTTGTTTCTCTCGACTTCTACATTGCCCTTCGAACAGTCAAACCATTGCAGATGGTCCTAAATGCAGCAGCACGACTGGTCTTGAGTCAGCCTAGAAGGTCTCATGTCGCTCGCCTACTCACTGACCTCCTCCAATCAAATTCAAGTCCCTAATGTTGCCTTCAGAGAGACTTCTGGATCTGCACCCATCTGCTTGAACTCAATCACACAGCCTCATGCTCCTTTGCGCCCACTTTATTTCTCAGAGGAACATTGTCTGGCATTTCCATCCCTCTGTACGAGGCAGTCTCAGTCCAGACTGTTCTGGTCTGTGGTTCCCCAGTGATGGAACAAGCTACCGAATGTTATTTGAGCCGTGGCTTCCGTCTCTATCTTCAACGATCTCTTGAGGACTTGCTTTCAAGAGCAGCTCCTCTCCCTAACAACTAACTAGCTCTCACTGTTATTGAACATTTACACTATGGTTCCTACTGCACTGAATGTAGTCCAGCCCCTAACTTGCAAGTGAATTGGGGAAAAAGTCTGCCAAATAGTAAACATAGCTAATTAAATATATTAAATACTCTCAAAGTCAATCAGTGATGCATAGTTTGGTAATAGTACAATCTGCCATACATTTAAAATATCCTGTATTGCATTTTATCAGTTGCTTAGAAACATCAGAAAACCAAATGTTTTCATCACCCCATTTAAAGGTTATAGCTATAACTTTTTCATCAAAACGATAATTTTTCAAAAATAATGTGGATGGCTACTAGCCGCTCCCTATAGAGCGCCGAAGCGGAAGTAGGAAGTAACGTCGCCATGGTTCCTCAACTCGGAAAAAGTCTCCATGTACAGTAAGTGAACGGGAGTCAAAGTTCTATTTCGTGATCCGATTGAATTGTGTCTTGAGAAAAATATCTGACCTCTACCTGTTTAAAACATCACGTTTCATGCCGAGAAATCAGCAGTTTGTTGTACAACGGCAACAGAAGAATGTATTTTGTGTGAAGACACTCTACAGACTACAGATCTGGTGTCCCACAAAAAATACGTCACCAACTGACACGGGAAAGGGCGGCATTTGGTGTGTGACATCACCTACGCCACCTGTAGTCTTTCTGGTTACGGATTCTTCTGAATTTTATTCTACAATAGGTTTACAACAAACTGCTGATTTCTCAGCATGAAACGTGATGTTTTAAAAACGTATAGGTCATATTTTTTTGGCACAATTCAATTGGATCACGAAATAAAACTTTGACTCCCGTTCACTCCACTTACATGGAGACTTTTTTGGAGTTGAGCACCCATGGCGACATTACTTCCTGCTTCCGCTTCGGCACTCTATAGGCATACCTGGCAACCAGTAGCTACAATTGAAGGTTGAAGCCAGAGCGGGCAAGTGTGAGTGCAACACTTACTGGCCAGGATCAATAAAACTTGTAGCTAACACCTTTAAAGGTCAGTGAATTTTTCAAAATAAAAGTGATTCAAGTAAGAATAAACATGAGGATGGACATTTGTAAGTTATTGTAAAGCTGTTGCCTGTTGTGCGGTCAGTTTATGATAAAACCCACCTCGTCAGTAAATGTCTTCTTCTCCGTCTCTGTCTCCGCTCCCCAGGTTACGGCATGATGACAGATGGCACCACGACGTTCGTCAACGCCTCGGCCTGCACCGTCAACTTCCTGCCCATGAACCCACCCATCGTCTTTGACCTTCCCAACCCCAGGACCACATGACTAGAGGCGGCTGGCACCGCGCCACAGCCCGCCAATCAGGAGAAAGGAGCCAGAGGAAGTAGGTGAGGTCAGCCGGCAGAGGAGGACGGGGGAAGAGAGAGAGAGAAGTCTGTAAATATTAGCCAGGTGAGTTTTTTTTAACGTGACGCACAACAAAGGCCTGGAGTCCATCTGCGGAAAGGACTAAGTGAGTGAGTGCGAACTGCGAAGGCTCACTCACGCCCTCAGTGTCATTTTACGTGCCATAGTTTCTTCATCAATGACTGAATCTGAAAGCAGACGATCGAGTGGAGAGACGTTTTTAAAAAAAACGCGGACAAATGGACATTTCTGTCTTTTTCTGCACTGACAACCCAACGCCTCGACTGAAGGAGACTTTCAGTCTAGCATGGACTCGGCGCTGGAACATTTGCCAGGGGGATTTTTGTTTCACCGAATTTTCCTCCCATCCCATTTTTAAACATTAATATCCCATCTTTTTCCTCATTTCATCCCCTCTCTTTCCACAGCCCCCTTCTTCCCTCCCTCCCTCCTTCCCTTATCTCCCTTCTTTCTCTCTCCCCGTCCTCAGGCTTGCAGCATGCTGAAGTTCTTTTTTTTTGCCAGCGTGTGTGTATGTGAGATCAAAGCAAGTGTGCGAGGGCAGCAAGAGGTCTCTGCCACAGGCTGTGTGAGAGTCGGGGTGTCAAACATGTTGACACCACTCCCCTGGGCCTCATTACAGCCCTCAGTAAGCCTCTTAACCGGCCAAGGAGAGGACGCAGAGGAAACCACTCGCAGCACTTCCAGCTTCCTCTCCACTCCTCCTTCCATGTAGCTCCCCCGTTTGCCTTTCTCTCCTCTTCCTCGTTTATTTATTTTCTCCCCCTTCCTCTCCATCCTTCATGGAGTTAATGACTAGCTCAGCTTTTTCAGTTACGATCGGGAGGTCTGGCTTCTTTTTTTCCCGAAGTTGGAAAGGATAGCAGGCTAACATGCAAATGTAAAGGTGCTACATGCTAACGCTACTCCTGAACAGTGGCAGTGGTTTTCATGGATACACCTCTGTGTTATTCATGAGTGACATGGAACTTTTTATCCTTTTTCGAAAGGAGCAAAGCTGTAACTAAATGTACGTGTCTCAAATGTAAATGGTCTCCGTCAATGTAAAAAAAAAAAAAAGAAAGAAAAAAAAAAAAAAAAGGTTTTCTTAAAGATTTCCAAGGTATTGCTATGCTTTTCAAAAACATGTGATGTATTTGTGTCCAGAAATGTGTGGTTATTA
The DNA here is from genome assembly GCF_045865225.1 of Trachurus japonicus. Taxonomy (NCBI): domain Eukaryota; kingdom Metazoa; phylum Chordata; class Actinopteri; order Carangiformes; family Carangidae; genus Trachurus; species Trachurus japonicus. Next base: position 23,125,448 of record NC_140929.1, read on the forward strand.
TGTTTCATTTGGTCTATTTCTTAATAATGTAAATTATCATTATGGTATTTTCTTCTATGTGAAGCTGCTCAGGCCCATTTGGTGATTATTAACTCTTTCATGTCCCTAAGCAGTCTATCTGTTTTAAAAACGAAGAGCTTTTCATTTTATATTTTATCTATTTGTTTAGTTTTTTCAGTTTTATTTTTTGCCTTTGCTCTATTTTCTGAATAAGGCCGTTCCCAGTAAGAGTCTGAATGTGCTTAGCATAACATGTCATACTTTGATCTCCTTGCTCTCCGTCATTATGTATGAATGTTCCCCAGAGCTGCAGTTTACTCCCGCTTCACTCCCGCTTCCTCAGCACATCAGCATTCATTGTGCCAGCTGACGTCTTAATGTTTGCAAATGGGCAAAAGAGGACAGAGGGAGGTGCAAGCACTTGTTAGAGCAAGCGCCTTGATGTCTGCGTGTATGGATGTGTTATGCTGTTCTCATCAGGATCACAGTTAAGGTGAAGGTTCAGGTTCAGGTTGCAGTTAGGGTCATGTTAAGGTCAGACCTGTGCAGAGAGAGTCTAGCGCACCGAGGAAACACAAGCAAAATGCAGGTGCTGTGTTCACCAATTTGACAACACATCCACCAGTTTGTGTGTTTAATTTGTGTTATCAGCAGATCCTGGAGGATGTCATGGAGAAATGCATCAACACCACAGGAACCTGGGCAAAGGAGCACTTAGGGAGAGCAAAGTTGTGATCATTTTAGTGCTTTCAGCAACTGACAAAACAAAGTGAAAACTAAATTTCAGACCGTTTCCCACAGCCAATCACAGTCTGTTTACGAAGGGGAGAAACACTTAGCTTCACCGTGATCATTAAAAATAGAATAAAGGAAAACACAGGCTGTGTTTTATTGAATTGACCTACCTGGCCCACTGACTACATGCAAGTAGCATCATACTGTTACTGAAATGCCAAACTAATTTTTGAATCAACGTAAGCTAATTTTGCCAACCCACTAATTGCTATAAATGGCCATCACTGGCACTTGTGACACAATTAGTAACACATTATTATATCAAAAGTTGAATAAAGCTTAGTGATATCTCATTTGGTTTTCAAAATATCAGTCAATCCATCAACAGTGATTCAGTCAATGTTTTCTACCAGATCATTTTGAGCCTGACCAATAGGGAGCACCACAAATATAAAAAAAAACGTACACCTTAAAACCCAATGGACCAGATCTCACCTGTTTAACTGGGTGCAGGTATTAAAATCTGCTGAGCATCCTGGACACCTCCTGCACACCAAGTTTTATTCTCAGCTGATGACTGGTGGAACATTGCACTTGCAATTACTGTGTAGCTTATCTTTTATCTTGTGTGTTGACAGCCGTGTATCTGTATTAGCTTGTGTTTTCTTCAGTTGCAGTGGCTCCATCAAAAGCATGTTCTTAGGTTACAGCTATTCATGACGATATTGCAGTAGGCTCCACTGGTTAAAGGGACAACGAGGAGTTTCTCCATCAGCAGAACGAAAAATTCCACGACAATAAAAAAAGTCTCATATTAATGTGGATGAATCTACGTTACCCACACTTGTTAATGGGCCCATTTTTGATAAATATATTGTTTTGTCTCTATCGTTATTTTGTTATTAATAGTGGTGGCGGAAATGCTGGGCGAGCCGACCAGCGTTTCTTTACTTTCGGTTTCGCGGACGCCGAATCGCCGTTTATGGTCGGAACTACGACAGTATCTGATTGTCTTTGAATCTCTGACTTTAATTCTTGATGAATGAAAACATGAGTCTGTCTTGCGCCGGTCAAAGAATTTCACGTTGCGCGCGGAGGCTCATAAATGTAGTGTGAAAACGCTTCGCTTTTCCAAAACTCCTCGTTGTCCCTTTAACACTGATACTGGAACCAGGTGGAAGCATCAGTGAAGTCCAAAGACAATGGTAAATCTACTGGCCAATGTAGTAGCATGCTAAGGGTAGGTAGGTTATTAGATTTGCTGGCTGATAATAAAAATAAAAATGACAGCAGTATACAAACAGATAGAGGCTGGTTAATAATGAAACTCATGTCCTGGTAACCACTCTGCTGCTATGAGTTGGTCTTTTGATAAGAAATATACTGTTGTTGTTTAGGTTTTCTTTATTTAATCACCATTAATGAAACGTAACGTTTCCTTTCACATTAAAAGCATACATCGTAATTGTAAAATAAAATGTTGGCACCATTAGCAAATCCCACTTTACTAACTGGTTTTGGAGGAACAGGTAATGGTAATGGTTTAAGTAATGGCTCTTTGTTGAATGTTGGTGCAGAGTGTTTTTCAGTCCTCTTCAAATAACCAGGATTTATGACGATTGTACATCAGGGTTAAAAGTGATAGACTGAATGTAGCCAGTGGACGGTTGATACAAGCACAATAAAGGGTGGGTGTGTGTGTGTTTGAGTTTGAGTGAGTGTATTTAATAAGAAAGAGTAAGAGAGTGTACAAAGCCTCATCATTTAAAACACAAACTTAATTAGTGTCTACGAAGAAGAATGTTCCAAGAAAGGAATAAAGGGAACTATTAAAAACCAAAAGATAGGAGGAACTTTCATCTGTAAGTTTCATGAAAAGCTGTCTGTTTGGTCTGACTCTCCACTTCCAGTCCTCATTTAAATGTCTCTCACTTTGATGCTCTTCTGCTTCAGTGGCTGTGTTATGTGTTTCCTGTTTTTCTTTTTCTTTTTTCTTTTTTTTTCAAGAAAGAAAAAAAAAGTGCTGTACAATTTCTTGATTTATTTTGTGAGGCATGCTTAAAAGAGTTAATGACTTCTGCTACTCAGACAATCTGCATATGAAGAGTTTTATTCCAAAATGAGATACCCGCCATTTGAAAAAAAAAAAAAAGGGACGCCTACGCAGACAGAATGATTGACGGCTAAAACTTAAAAGCAGATTGCATTGGGACTTTTTTTTTTTTCTTTTTTTTTTTAAGGACTGTGAGTAACTTGTGTCCTCAGTGACATTTTTTACTTGCCGGATCTTTTATATTAAAACAATCGTGATTGGTTATGAACTTCTTCTGAAGATCTTTTTTTTTTTTTTTAATTGGATGTATTGCATTTTGGAATGAAGGTGTTCATATGGTATTGTATTTTGCCATCGTTATTGGGGGACTTTTTCCATTTTTTAAACTGTAAAATAGACCCCAAGAGCTGCAAAATTTTACTGTGTTGCTCCTGGAGACAACTCTAAAAAAAAATGTAAAGTACATTTCTTTCTTAAAACCATAAAGATTCTGACAGATTATTCTCTGATTGAATAAAACCTTATCTGTGACCCGTGGATCATGTTTCCTTATTCCTATCCACGCTCTTTCCTTTTGTCTCTCCTCTCCATTATTTCTTGAAAAAGAAATTAGAGGTGACGAGGAAACTTTTCTCATCCTGGTTCTTCCCTTTTGTTCCAATCAAAGGCATCTGTGTCTCGTATCAATTATAGAGCCCAGAGCAGCAAGTTAATTTTCAGTAGCTAAACCCTCACAGCTCCGTCTCTGTCCCCCCGTTTTGTTCTGCAGGTCTTCCACACCTCTGCACATTCTAATGAGAACCCTCGTTCAAATAATTACATTAGTAATCCCGGGGGAGACTGGGTAATTTATTCACGGATGGCTTTTTACTTTGCCATTAATACAACTAGCTTTCATATGCTCTCGTCTTCCTCGGGCTCCCTCCTTTTCCCTCTTTTTTTTCTCACTCTGCCTCTCCAACCACAATACCGAGCTCTTTTTCTCAGTTCTCGTCCTCCCTCGTCCATTTCCATCTGCTCTTCCTCAGATAATGATTCCTCTCTCTCTCTCTCTTTCTCTCTATGTTTTTTTTTCTTCCTCTCTCCACTCTAAGTGCTACAGTACATCTTGCTGCAGTGGTGTTTCCTTTGAATGAATGGCAGACGTCCTCTCTATCTCCTTGTCATCCATCTCACTTCACACTTCCCATCTGAACAAAAGACGCTGCCCGCTGCTTCTCGTCGCCCGCGTCATTAAAAATGCACTTTATGTGATTGGCTTTGGAACACAAATCAGTGTCAAACAGTCACTCAGCAGACAGATCATTTATCAATCCGTCCTGCTTAATCTTTATTTTTCTCCATGATTTTCAGTTCAGTTCCCTTGATGCATCTATTTGTCGTAGCAGTGGCAGATCAAATTTGAAATTATAAAGTCCTGCTGCTAAAGCCGGATTAAGATGTGAATATTTTTGCACACATATTCATTTAAGAATATGCAGCATGTAAGCATAATATCCAGGTGTTACTGCTCAGGGTGTTAAGACTTGATCATGACACAGAGGCCTGTGGTCTTAAAGCAGAATGTGCTTATCTGTCCTTCCTGGTTTTAGGTGCTTCTGCTTTGACCACCACCATCTAAAGTAGTTGTAATTTCAAGTCACTACAGCTATTCATGATTATGATATCAATTACATTTTTTCATTCCATACCTATCACCAGAAAATGGTATGAGTCCAGGGTTAAAAACACATTAATAATGAACAAATGTGATAGCTACATTTAAAAAGAAATACAAAAAAATACAAAAAAACTATTGGTACAGTAACACTTTGACGTGAGTTATAATGCAGTTAGCACACTGTATAACTATAGTTATAACAGGACAGGAAAATAGTTCAGGCTTAATAGGCTACGTGAAGGATTAAGAGTAGGCAGACCAAGCTCAATAACTTCAGCCTTCTCCTTTTATGGCATATGCAACAATCATGGACTCATAAATTTGATTGAATATTGTCTGAAATTAAGGTTAATGATGATTGTTTGACTTACTGTTGATTTTCACTATGTGCATAATGTCCGAAATAAACTACTACTATTACTACCAGAGAATTGCTACTACAGGAGGAAGCACGCTCGAGCCACATGTATTTCATAAAGAAAATTAAGATACTTTCTTGCCATCAAAAATAAGCCTCATCTGTAAATTTTAACAGTTTGACGGTCTGGGGACGTGAAATACCTAGCTCTGATATAGGCTACATTGTGTACACATAAAAAAAAACGGGTGGGAGTGAGACGTGAGATTCCATGCCTTATGCACTGTGTTCTCCTTGCTACATCTTGGAGCACGGGGCTAAGTATCACTTCCGATGAGATGACTCCTCACATAGTAATCCTTTGGGGACGATGATTGGGGGACCTACGGTGGACATCACCAAGGTCCTGAAATCCTGTTGGGGATGCCAGGATACTAGTTGGGCCCTTGGCGGATGTCATTCAGCGCAGCTTCCCCGCGCTCGGTATCTGGCCAGATTAACCTGAGATGAGCATGGTGAACGCAGTGCGGGCGGTTAGAGAGAGCTGCTTGATAATGACACCAACTATCAACTAAGATTCACATAGAAATAAAGTGAGGTAAGTGGCAGTTCAGTGTGGGTTATCAGTAAACAATGCTGCACCCTGGAGTTCAGGTGCTGGTTTTAGTATTCGTACAGATATCTACATAGGGAAAATGCTGCTATATACCAATGAATATTTAATGTTATACAGCAATTTGTTTTGATGGGATTTAAGATGAGGTAAAGATGTAGAAGCCACTTTGTGGAGCCTCACCATTTCAGGTTGGGTTTTGTTTTGTTTATTCATGCCAGGCTAGCTCTGCTGCTGGTCTCTGATTGAAGGAAGCTGCTGTGGCAGATCTTCCCTGAGGTGTTCAGCTGGAGGAGCTCCACAGCACCTGCACACAACAGCAAGAGCTGGATTGTGTGTATGTGTGTAGGAGATGTCATTCCCAACCACGTTGTTAATTGTTTGTATCGATTAACTGTCGTCAGGAGTCTGTACAGTAGGTAAATGGCAGAGACAATAAAGCAGAACTGTCAGCTGCTGTTCTCCTGGGCCAAAATGTCAGCTCGGTCTTGTTTCAACCTTCAGCTTAATTAAACTATTAAAATCACTGATTGGCTGTCATGTGAGCAAGTGTGTGTGTGGGTGTGTGCATTTGGCTTTTCAAGCTCGCATTCTGGAGCTTCATGGATTTCCAGTCACTCTCTATTTGTCTTTAGATATTTCTGATGGACAGCACAAAGTGGATGATTCATAAAGCTCCAGTTTAAGGGATAGTTCACTCAAAATTGAAATTTCACTCATCACCCTCATGTGGACTAAGGGCTGGGAGAAGTCCCTCCATGCCTTCTCTGAGTTACAGGGGGTCTCGGCATAGCAGTGCATGTCCATATAACGGTTGCAAATGGATACCACTTCTTCGTAACAAAAAGACACACCAAAAAACATCCAAATACCTCCATAGTGCTTGTATGTAATGTCCGTCTTGTATTGAAGCCCTGAAATGCGAAATAAAAAAAATAAAATAATAAAATAAAAATTAAATATGTAAGTCTATATTTCAAGCTTGTTTGTAGCGGAAGCTCCTCTTCCTGGTCCGTCCAAATCTCACAAGATTTGGGTTACCCAGGAAGAGGAGCTTTACATTACATATGAGCAGCATGGAGGTATTTGGATGTTTTTTGGTGTGTCTTTTTGTTACGAAGACAGTTGGTATCCATTTGCAACCGTTATATGGACATGCACTGCTACACCGAGACCCCCTGTAACTCAGAGAAGCCACGGAGGACTCTGAAACTTCTCCCAGCCCTTAGTCCACATGAGGGGGAGTAGATAATGAGTGAAATTTCAATTTTGGGTGAACTATTCTTTTACCTTGACTTTGCTGGGTTTTGGCGCAGAGCAGGTGGAGCTCTGCAGGGCGGCGCGATGTAGATTACCTCTACTTCCTGTGCAGTCGTCACTCAGAAGACCTCGACTCAGCTGGGTTGGACCCATAGGTCGGACCAGAAGATGCAGGAGAACGCAAAGTACAAGGCCGCAACAGGAAGGTGTGAACAATGAGAGAGAAAACAACAGATAGAGGTGAGAGCCCCCACATTATCCATAACATGTCACGATTTCACAAGCTGAGACTCTGAACAAAGTGTTTTTGTTGATCAGATAAAGAGGTTTTGTCTGTAAACTCGTGCACAGACACACCATTGCATCAGATAAGATGTAGGGGGTCTCTGCAAATTTCACACAGATGGCGGGTTCAGTCAAGACAATGCAGGTCTTTGTGATTCCAAAGTTGGTTTGGAAGGTTGCAAGCTCTCGGGTTGCCAGATAAGGCCCTCACCCACACGCTCCGTCGAAGCTTGGGGCTCGGCTTAGTGGCTCAGCGGGGGTTCCCTTTTTAGAATGTGCCCACCCGTGTGCCATTGTTAAACGCTTCGTACGTACGGCCCCCGCGCCAAGAAAAAGCACGGCGAATCACCAAACTTTGCCAGATTTTGCTTGTCATTGTGAGGTGATAGTCAAGAGCCCGAGGGTGGGAGGTCCCCGCTGAGTTTACACAATCTGGCAACCCCGCCATCGGCCATCACCGCCTCCTCGCATTCCAGTACCACCCCACCCCCCAGCCCCCAGCCCCCCCCCAACCTATTATAACCCAGTTTGAATCAGCTGCCAAAAAGACTATGATAGATCAGACCTCTGAAAAGAGAGCATGATAGAGACGACAGCGCTGACTTGAAGTGTGTTCAGTTTCGTCCCAGTTTCACACTGACTGCCAACTGTGAAGAGTGTCAACACACCTTTTACAAAGAATTTACAAATCGTTGCTTCTAATTTATTAATAGTTGATCAATGACTTGCTGATATCTCAGTCATTATATGAATATGAATCATTCAGAGAGCAACGTTTGGGTTGCCAGGCTGTGAACAAGGCCCTCAGTTCACAGTTATTATAGGTCACTGACAAAGGATATCTGGCTAAATATCAAGTCTGCAATTATTTGCTCATTTATTATCCATACCACTTATCTTTATAAGGACATGGGAGGCGGGGGGCTGGAGCGAATCCCAGCTGACATAGAGCGAGGGCTGGATATGACATCAGTCTATCACAAGGCTGACATAGAGACAAATTACTATTCACACTCACATTCACAGCTATGGGCACTCTGGAGTCATCAGTTTCATTTACCCATGTTATCTAACATGTGAGTCTTTGGACTGTGAGAGGGAGCTGAAGTCCCCGGAGTGAACCCAGCAAGCAAAACCTCCTCAGCTGGCAGGTATTGAACCCACGGTGTTACGGTGGTTAGCTCAGTCACCTAACAGCGAGAAGCAATTATAAAAGATTAATAAAAGAGCATATTTCTAATGAGGCATCATTTTAAAGTCCCTCTCCTGGCATTGATTGTGCCCCCAAAAAACTCATCTTGGTCTCGGAAGATTAATAACACCCACCCCTCAGCTGCCGCCACCGCCCTGCAGCCCCCGACTCCCACCAGCCAACACACAAAACTCTTTAATTTTGTATAAGCTAGCAACTGTGTTCTGCACCAAGTGGTAATACAAGCAGAGTAGAGGAAACTGTACCTGCAATTTAAGATATCATAGTGATGTTGCAATTTAAGATATCATAGTGATGTTTTATGTATGTCACAAATACAAATGTTTGGTTCTAACAGCCAACTCTGGCTTAGTTAACAATTGCAAAATACCCATAATTAACTCTACCTTGCTTCTCCTCTAATGAGCCTTGTTGCTATCAGAGGTATGCTGGCTGAAATAACCTAGAATCAGTCCCCTGCTTATTTCATAAGCTATTATCTGTACATATTGTTAAGTTATTAAATCATGTTTGTCCAATGGAGGAGTAAACAGTTTCCCTGAACTAAACTGAACTTAAAGGGATAGTCCAACATTTTGGCAAATTGGCCCATTGCCATAATCCCTATAGTTTTAGGAGTAGGTTTGTTACCTTCAATTGTCGGTGCAAGCTATTTTTAGAAGGGCGGAGCAGAGCCGCAAGCTGCTTAGTTCCTGTCGGGGGCAGTTTTTCGGCAAACAGTCTCTGCATTTGCCTCAAAAACAACTCCCTCTCGTAACGTTCTGTTATTATCTCATTGTGTGGTGAATGTGCAGCTCACAACGTGTCCACAAGAGCGTTTTGGAGTTGTTGGATTGTGTATTTGATGAGGGAAACCAAGAAATCCCATTAGCCTCCGTAGCGTAGCTCTGAGCAGCTCGCGGCTCTGCTGCGCTGTTCTAAAAATAGCTTGCACCGACAATTAAAGGTAACGAACCTACTGCTAAAACTATAGGGATTATGGCAATGGGCCAATTTGCCAAAATGTTGAACTATCCCTTTAAGGACTGAAAGGCAAACTTGACATCAGTTTTTTGAATGATTTACAATTAGAAAGTGGTTCAAATTGATGCTATATAACTGATCTGGAAATGTACTGTATGTGTGTGCTGCTCTTAACCCACTTAATTATCATTAGTAACATTGAAAGGTGGAGGGGATAAAATGAGTTTGTTCACTGCTGTGTGCATTATCTTTGGCACATTGGACCAAGTGTGCTCTCAAACCCTAAAGCAGGTGGGTCTGTGTTTGATTGACAGCAATCCCAAATGTGTAGGTACTGTAGGTAAGTGTAGATTATAAGCTAATGAGAGGAAAACTTCTTGTTCTGCAGTGATACTGAATAATGATGGCCACAGCATTTAATGTGTAAACCATTTGCAGGTAGATTTGAAGCTGTTCAGTGTGTTACAGCTGACCAGCTAATTGGCTATTAGCCTGCAAACTGAGTATAGCCGTCTGTGGATCATTGTGTTGTTTTACAGCTGGTCATCACTGTCACACTGACAGGATCTGCTTTATGCAAATAGGTTAAAACTGAAATCAATTGAAGAATTCAATCTTAATTGGAATACAATTAAATGATGTTCTCCAATACCAAATTATCATGTTTTTCTAAAGTCACTGCTCAATTAAGCAAATTCAGGTTACACAGTGTTCCCCAACTCTAATGAGGCTATAACAGTAGGATGCATTGAAAATATATATTACTATAATGCACGATAACGTCAGCCAACACATATTTATGTAGATTTGTGAGAAGCTTATTAATGCATAAACGCTGACATTAAAATGTACAATGACAATTTGGTTGTGTTATTTTAACCAGTATAATGGGAAGAGGGAGTTTACTCGTGCTGTTGGTCACTGCTGGTTCAGCAGGAAGTTGTGATAGAAGTGCAGCCATTATTCATGAGGTCAAAGTGTCCCCTGAGTCAAGCTGATGTTGAGAGACTGGGAGGTCCTACAAGCAGTTCATAGTAAGCATATAAGCAACTAGCGTGTAGAAAGAACAGCTCCATGAAGCCCCCCCTCTGTGCTGCCCAAGGGGGTTCCTGTTCCCCGCCGCCCCACCGAGGCAAGACGCCTGTGGGTGCACTGGGGGGCGGACTGGGAGAGGAATGAGGGGTCAGGAGAGGGGCTGCGCAAATACAGAAAAGAAAAGCGAACACTTAAAGGGACAGTTCACCCAAAATTCAAATTTCACTCATTATCTACTCACCCTCGACTAAGAGCTGTGAGAATTTTCAGAGTCCTCCGTGCCTTCTCTGAGTTACGGGGGGGTCCGCACAGCAGTATTTGTCCATATAATGGTTGTGAATGGATACCACTTTTCTTCGTCCAAAAAGACACACCAAAAAACATCCAAATACCTCCATACTGCTCGTCTGTAATGTCCTTCTTGTATTGAAGCCCCGACATGAGAAATTGTTCCGAAAAAAATTAAACAAGTCTATATTTTAAGCTTGTTTGTAGCGGAAGCTCCAGGTGTCTCAGTTCACTGCTCTTCCTGTGTCAGTGCAAATCTCGCGTGATTTGCACTGACTGGCGGAACAATTTCTCATGTCGGGGCTTCAATACAAGAGGGAAATTACAGACGAGCACTATGGAGGTATTTGGATGTTTTTTGGTGTGTCTTTTTGGACAAAGAAAAGTGGTATCCATTCACAACCATTATATGGACATTATATGGACCCCCCTGTAACTCAGAGAAGGCACGGAGGACTCTGAAAATTCTCACGGCTTTTAGTCGACATGAGGGTGAGTAGATAATGAGTGAAATTTGAATTTTGGGTGAACTATCCCTTTAAAAGGCAGGTTGGACCTACAGCTGATTCCACTTTTGGAGAGTTTTCTCATTCAGGCTGATTAGTCAGGTGAATATTATCCACATCACTTATTTCTGATGAAATTCACACGATTCATGAAATAATTCCTCCTCCTGCCAATAAAGTCTCACTTAATGAAAAACAAAAAACGATGGTCATGGTTTGGAATATGAATAATTTAATTTCACTTCTGCAGTGTTGGAGAAATTACATCTAATTTGAGAACAATCAAAGAAGAAAACTCTAGACAGTGCATCATTTACATATAATGGCCACCAAAGTTTCTAATATCACAATGTAATTAATGCTGTGTTGAAACCTCAACCTAGAATTTTTAATAACTTCTTGCAGTCTGACGAGACTAGCATCCATTTAACATAATTTGAACCAGGCAAACTTGGTGGCTTTTCTCAGCAGGAGTGGTGGATGGAGCACAAGGTCTGATGCAGAATGTGACACGGGTTTCTGTTTTTCACTTGTTATGTTGGAACGTCATGTTAAACCAGATTTTGCAGTTGTTACAGTTTAAAACATGTGTTAACTTTACGCCAAACTGCCCGGTGCAACATCGAAGTCAGATTGCTTATTGGACGTTGGTATACAGCACAATTAGTGATTTGTAGAGTGATGCCGACTTTGTGCTTGTGTCCTGACTGATTGGTTGTGTTTATCCCACTCCCAAAGCCTTAACCACTCAGCAGCCAGCAGAGTTTCTGCCAGCTACCTGCAGTTACCAGTCAGCACTGCAGACACAGCTGCTGCTGCTGCTGCTCAGCTCAAATTACTTTCGTCTTATTTATCAAGAACCTCGTTCTGATATTTCTCCTTTCCTCCATTGCTCCATTTTTCTTTCATGATGGGAAGTGAAGTCAGGGAGCTTGAGACATAAGTTTGAAACTTTTTCAACTCTGGCAGTTGCATTTTATTTGCCTCAGGGAAATTTCTGTCCTCATACATCTTTGCATTGACTGTACAGGCAATCGTGTCATCTCTAAAATTCTCTCCACATCGAGCCTCTCTTTCTTTTGAATACTTTACACAAAGTTTATGCATTTGAAGACTGGAAGGTCTCTCTGACATCTGTATAACTAAACAGAGCATGCTGTATGATCTGATGCAGGCTTCAGTTATTCTTTCAGTGCATGTTTGTTGTGGCATTAAATCTGTACCTCAGTACTGAATAAATGATGGCAACGTCTGAGCACAGAGAAGGTTTGTTGCATGAAAACACTGTTGAATTTTGTGGGGAATTACCAAGAAAAGATGAATTTCATTTGAGCAAACTAAAAAATATTCTCTGCCCAATAAATTTACTTGCATGTTTGAAGAATAATATAATCTCTCATTCAATTGTAATCATTTTCCCTTTCATATATTTTCAGCCAAGCGAATGGATTAGATTATAATGGTCAAGGGTCGAAGGTCAAGGCCAGTGTCAGCTCACAACACACTCTGTAGCCGTCACTCATGACGTCACACAGCAGGTATCAGAAAGGGGAATTTCTAAGGACTGGATTCAATAATATGATTGAATGATTCTCAAGCAAGCTGTAAGAGCAGCCTACACAAATACAAACGTTCAAGGGTTAGTTGGAGTGGGACATTTGAGAATGGAAAAAACTAACAAAAGTAGGAAAAGAAGTTCTGATTTGGTTCTTAAGTTTCCTTAAAATGAAATTGTTCTTTCTTTGTTAATTACTCTACAAAATATAATTTCTGCAGTTGGAAAAATATTGAGGAAAAATTCAAATTCTGTTATTTCCAGACAAGATTACAATAAAAACAAAACAAAACATAGTGAAATAGTCAAATGGAAATGCATGAATCCTAAATATATGTAATTCAATTCTGATACTGGGATCTTAGATTTGTTTCTTCTGAGCATCGACCTCTGAAATACACAGCAGATACCTGAGTATGTTGCAGAATAGCACCTGCAGTGTTTGGGCAGAGGTTGTCTGTGTTAGGGATGGATTAGGATGTTATTGGTGGGCTCCTCTGCTTCATTGTGGAGGGTCCTGCCCTTCACACTGAAGGAACTGTGTGTACCACAGCTTCCCCTGCTCAGTCACAGGCATCTGCCACCACACACTCAAGCTGAGAAGCAAAAGGAAACACATAATCATCCCCACTGTGGGGACTAATGCCCCTAACAGAGTTACACACAGCATAGAAATTGGCTTTACAGATGACTAACTTTCTCAAGCAGTCAATAATTATCAACAAAGAGAGATTAGATTTTGATTAGAATAATTAAAAAAGAAAAAATCATATCAGACTACAAAAAAACAGAACTGGCAAACGCACCAAACTTTAGCTCCATGGTCTCATTTGTAAGTGTGGACTGATGCCAGTGTGCGTTGTTTCAGCTTGAAAGCACAGGGAGAGTTGTTGGAAACGTTTTCTTCTTTGAATCCTCTGAATTTAAATGTGCTGCAATATGAACAGTTTTCTGGCGTCACCTGATCATTTGTTTGACTCAGGAAGTGGAAGCTGTGAAGATGTCTGACCTGCTTTTTTTTTAGATGGTGGTGCTCTCGCAAGAGTCCAAATGAACCAAGAGCACTTCCTGGATCTACAAAAGCATGGTGATTCATTCCAGAGGCCTTGGTTTAGATATAGGGACTTAGCCCCTCAACTGGCCTTAGCCCCTCAATCCCTGCTCCTTGGAACATGAGGGCATAGGCTACTTTATAATGCATCCATCTGTCTCATGTCTCCGAGTACAAAACAATGACTCGGATGCGGTTAACCTAGCTTAGCATAAAAGGATTCTAAACAATCTAAAGTCACGTTCGCGTCTCATCGTTCATCACATTGTTCCCAATTTGTTCCCTGGTAACTACTCGCATTTTTATGTACCATATTCCACATAATGAGCATCAGCCATAGTCGCTGCCACTACATCCACTATGGATTGTGTTCAATAAATCTCTTGGCATGCAGTATGACACCCACACAGGAAAAGTGGACTGTGCCAAATAGAATGAAAGAAGAGGAAGGCAATTACAGAATACAAATACACTGAATAGATGTAACTGAAAAAAAAAAAGCCAACAATGGGATGCTGTGGTGGACAGGGAGTTTAAGGTGCAGACAGAGAACAATATCCACCGAGGGGACTTTTGTTGTTTATCGTTCCCACCTTGAATTCCCTCATTTCCTGTCATCTCCCCCCTGAAGGCTCACTATAGGTGTCAAAAATGAGTTCTTATGTAATAAAAAATCTTAAAGGTCCCATATTGTGAAAAGTGATATTCCCATCTGCTTGGATTATAAAGTAGGTCTAGGTTCTATATTAATACCATGAAAGTATCAAAGACTTCAGTCCACAGAGAAATGCAAACAGTCTGTAGTCAGAAACCGAACCGTAAAAATGAGCCATCAGGACTTCTGTAACTATGTGACATCACAACAAAGCAGTCACCACTCCTGCTTTTGTGTTGCCGGAAGTCTTCTATATTTTCATTCAGTCAGTAGTCAACGAGAGGCTCAGTCTCTCCTCTGATTGGCTGAGACTGACTGTTGTTACTAGAGCTCGACAGAGGAGATGTAAAACTACACTGAGATGGTTTTTGGTTGTTAGAACCATAAACTTCTCAAATAAACACTTCAAATAAAGCTTTTATGTAACCTCTGTTGTTGAAATAGCAGGTGGATGTTTTTCCTCACCATCACCACCCTCAGTGCATTTGCTGCCTCTCTGTGGCTGTGGTCATTAAATATGTTAGATCGCAAGAGTTTTGATATTTGGCCTCATAAAAGAACACACAATTAAATACTTCCCCTGCATCTGAACTCTTTATGAGGGAATTACACTCAACAAATTGGAATTTTTGTTCCATTTTGTGATTTATTTGTGTTTTTCCGCACTCCAAAGAGTGCCCTTCATGTCTGGCAAGCACACTGGGCATTTAACTGCCTGACCTAATTTACATTTAATTAGAAGCGCTCTTGTACTCAAAATCTTGGAAACTCAGTTTTTATGCCATGCAGCATGACTAACTTTTACGTCCTGGCTTTGTTTAACGATTCTTCTCTTTGTTTGTTATTCTTTCTCCCGTGTTTCTTTTTTTTTTTTTAGAGGATACAAATTAAAGTGATGCCCTGCTGCTCTGTTTTCTGCTTCCAAAGCACATAATTAGCCCAAACAAGCAGATATGAGTATGATTCTGAATGTGTGTGCCTCCCTGCTCTGCTAATGAGAGACGACGAGGCTCTCTCTTACTCTGTTTATAATCCAGGATGATTTCTCCAATGGTTCATATGCTAAGAAAGACATAATTTTACAGGAAGCAGGGGGCTTATGTTTCATCACCGTGGGTGGGTCTAGGAGTTGTGGGATGCAAGGCGAGATGGAGTGTGGGTTGGGGGTTGGCGGGAAGTGGGAAGGGATTTTTTAAAATCTCCATTTAAGCATTGAAAACCCTGCCGTGCAGAACGGATGGGATTGCTGACGGCGCTGGTCAAGATGTTCTGGCTGCCACTCTCCTGTCTCGCCCTCACACTTCGCCTGGAACAGCGAGCGCCATTCAACGCGCCCGTCCATTAAGCCCCGGCACTGTGGGGAGAACTTGTTGAAATTCTCATTGTCCGTGATGACCCAGCTGTCCTCTAGTGTCTGGGGGCAAAGGAAAGCAGAACAAGTCTGACACTCTGCTGCTTTAAGCCGTGTCGCATTGACTTTTCAGAGTCGGTTGGTCGATACTAAAAAATGTGGCAAAAGTTGGGTGAGTGTCCTCATGGAAACCCAGCATCACTGTTGGAGAAATGTATTCTGGTGCAGATCATACGTACATATCCTGCCATCTGCACTTAATATTAGTAATGTATATGGATATTACTTTATAATAATTTTACATTATGCAACATTATGAATGTGAGACTCACATCATGCTGGTCACTCTCATTAATTGTTATTGATTTGTTTTTTTTTTACACCAGTGACAGCCATAACTGAAGGCTTTTTGTTTTCTGGTTGTCTGTCCTCAGGTCCCATTCTTCATTAAAGGGATATGCGAACATTTTTTTTGTGTGTGTCTTGCCTCACTCCCGAGTCCATGACATGCAGATAGACACCATCCTTTCGACTGTGCGTGCAGTAACAAGGGAGATACGGGCTGGCGCACCACTAATTAGCTTAGCTCAAACGCTGGAAGTGTATAGGTAGTGTTAGCCTGCCTCCACCTAAAGTTGAAACTCTTCAGCAACTCTAAACGGAAACCGGCGGGCCGATCTTCGTCTCAAAGCTGACAAAACTCTCCGGTAAGGCATCTTGAGCGGTCAAATGCCGGTAATGGGACGAGATCAGTCAAAACGGAGGGTTCAAGCAAAGACGGTTTATTTTGGTTCAAGCTAGCTACATCGAGGGTAGGTTAGCTTCCTATTTCAAAGTAAAAGCACAAATTCATGTCATTATTCAATGATCAAGGTCAAGGTCATTGGTTAAGCCACAAAGTACAAACTCATTTGATTTTGGTGGTTAGATGTCAAAGGTCACAGTGGCCTCAAAACACAATTTTGTGACTTTTGTGACTGCAGTTTCTTTGACTCAATACATTCACTTGGACTTGAGGATGAACTGAACTGATTTTGACGGTCAAAGGTAAATGAAATATATCCACTGATATCCAGTTATATCCATTATACAGCATTAACTGAAAGAGGCAAATACTTTAAGGTGGTGTAAACCAAAGTAAGCCTCAATATCTCACAACTAGCTTCAACATTAGCTGCCCTGCAGATATGTTATTAATGAATTTATGGCAAAAGGAAAACTGCAAAGATATGATTATTAATGTCTCTCAAAATGATTAAAATGAATGTATCAAATCAAATAATTTCTCATCATAATAAAACCAAACGCATGAGTGTGACTGCCAAGTGTGTGGGAGATGTCAGTGCAGACATCGATCGAGCTAGTCCATCCTCTTTTTCCTTTTACAATAAATCCTGTAAGTGAAGTGAAGGATGAAATCAGAGTGGAGAAGAGTGAGAAAATAAAAGACCCTCTCTTCTTTCCAAAAACAAAAAAAAGTCTGACTCTTATTTTAGGGGAAAACAGAAAGCATAACCCTCCTGTGGCATCTCTTTTACACCTTGTCTGATCATCTGACTGTTTGTGTCTTCCCTTGTTTTAATTTGTATGTACAGTATTTGCTGAATATTTCTGTATCTATAATCTGAAATGCTTTCGACACTGACAGGAATTGTGTAGCAGAACAGTCTTAGTTGAGCCTGTTGAGTGGGTGATGTATACAGCAACAGGAGCAACCTGAATGTTCCGAGGCTTCTGCAGGAGCGTGCGATGATTCACAGCTTCAACCTGATGCTTTTTTCTCTGCAATTAACAAACAGCAGCATCGGTCCAGACAGCTTATATCCGGCAACATCTGTATCCTTTATTTTTAGCATCTAATTATTGCATTGCGAGTTAGTCTCACATTGTGTATTTTTTTGCTTGTGTGCTTTCCACTAAATGTTCTCACCTTCAGTGTTCATGTCTCTCTCTGCTTCGCCTGTCTGTTCGTGCAAAGGCACACACACATCATGGAAACATCAGACTCTGCATAACGGCTATTGTGTCTCTTGAAAGCATTTCCAGCACTAGTCGTTCTCAGTGTACTGTAGTGACATCCCACCTATATGTGAATGGTGTCACCGTACACTACAGCTGAACATGCACTGCTGTTGTACATGATGTAACTGCCATTGAAACGGATTACCAATTGCCACCTCAGACTATGGAGGATAATACCGTTTGTATTCTTTATTTTCTTACTGCGAACAAATCACATATGTCCTGCTGACAGGTGTGTGGGTGCATCTCTGTAGCCGGTTTCACTGTTCACTGTCCTCTAACTATTAAAAACACATCAGTGAGCCACACTGGTGCACTGCCTGGCATGTTCCTTCATCACTGTGGTTTATTTTGACTCACACACACACACACACCATCCCGCTGCTGCCACAAAAACTCATTAGGGAAGCAAATGTGGAATAATGTGCTGCTGAAAATGCATTATTTTCACCTCCTTGACTAATATTTGCTAAATATACAGTGACCAGTGGCTTTTTAAAGGTACTGTGTAAGTTCTCCTGTTATCTAATCACGAAAATCGATTTTTTTTCGTTCAAAAGTACGTTTTTCATTCATCAATAATTACCCCCATCAACAAACTGAAGTGTTCCTTTCAGTTCTGAATTAGCCGTTCATATCATTCATATCTACATGGAGCGGGTAAGCTCGGTGCTGGCTGCCATGTGGTGTCTCCATGTTTTTACGTTCAGTGGCAGCGTGACGGTAGGAAACCACGGAAACTCAGCGGAGACACCGGAGCTGTCGGCTCAGGTGGAGGTGGCGTCTGTGAAAAGTCACCGCGGTAACGCAGTGAGGAGGAATGGAGCGTTACACTGATGCTGCATTCACCTGCAGTCGGGCAGACGGCCGTCGGGTAAACAATACCACATCGCCATGACAACATATTGTCACGTGTATTGTTTTGCCTCGTGCTGACGGACCACTTGTTTACATTAGGAGTTGTCACGATACCAAAATGAGTAACCACGGTACTATACCAGACAAAGTATCACGGTTCTGGGTATTATTTTTTTTAAAATTATTTTTAATTTAAAATAATATAAAAAATATAGTATATTTATGAAAAAATATTTACACAAGTTATTACTTATTAATGGCTCATACATGGAAATATTTCAAGTTTTTTTAAAATCAACAGACAATCAGTAACTTGTTCTAGGTATGACCAACACAATATTTGATGCATACAGGTGAATTGGTCTTTCCTGTCACTACACTATCATCATGCTATTTACTCTGATATGAATTACATCTTATTGCTGTATTTAACTACTTAAATCGCAGTAGCACACTGATTTGTTGAACTCAGCCTGATGTAAACATTAATAAAACTCAAAAACAGCTCCATGTTGTCCCTGTGTGATGGATGTTACAGGTACAGGTCAGGACAGTCAGCTTGGAGGCTGAAGTTTATATTAATGAAGGGTGCACTGTGAGACTGTGACCACATGCTGTAGTAGAGGAAAACTCAGCTGTTCTCATCTCCACCGCGACGAGCGCTTTTTTTTTTTTACATCGATAAAGCTCCGTTAGCGACCCCGCTAAAATACGTGAGGATACTGTAAACTGGCGCAGATCCGTGTAAAGCTTGGTCACCGTGCTGAAGCAGAAGCACCGGGTTGGTTTCAGCAGCGTTCACATGGAGTTCTACTTTAAACTCTTCAGGCAGTGATCAGTGACAGCGGCTTTGACAGGTAACAGTGTTGCATCTTTTCACTGACAGCTGTGTGATTAGCGCACTGCACTCACTCCGATGCCCATTTTAAACAGAGATCCTGCTGCATTAGGACGCCAGTAACAGGCAAACAGCCAATCATTCATCAGCTGTGTAGTTCGGTGGCAGCATAGTTGCCTTGGTTTTTTAAAAATTCTTTTATAACAGCAGCGCTCAGTGAGAAGCCAGGAGAGCAGCTAGAGGCGGCTGCTAGCGGAAAGTGGCACCGGTAGTATAGTAATCCCATGGATGTATTATATTAACGAGTAATCCACGGTAGTACCGTCATGTAGGATTTCTGGTATAGTAACCATGGCGACTTGGCACCGCGGGGTACCGTGGGTATCGTGCAACTCTAGTTTACACAAAGGCTTGTTTATGCCGTTACGTGCAGCGACTGTTGTCCGTCTGCCATCTAACCGATTTCACGTGAATGCAGCATGAAAAATACGACTGAGTTGCTTGCGATCTACAACCGCACCACTAGATGGGAGTAATTCTTACACAATATACCTTTAAGGAAATGAAGGACGTTTTTTATTACTTATTTTGATTTGATGTCTTCAGAGATTTAATTACATCACCAGTAGTAGTCTAACCATGTTGATTAGCACTGCAGAGAGGTATAGTGAGAAGGATTTAGCCTTTTTGTAGATGTATGTCCCCGATCTGTGTCACAGTTCATATTTACAGTATAGGATCCATCACATTCATATCACATTTTTAATAATCAATAGCATGTATCTCATCAGTTTGGTTGGCTGTTTTTATACCTGAAAAAAGCAGAATACAGTCAACATCCCTGAGTAGAGCATAATTGTAAATATCATTGAATGACATTTAGTTTTAATTCGAAAAACTATATGATTATGGAGTTAGGTTTAAGGAGAGGTAACATAGGTAAATCCATATCTGTCTTTTGGTGAACTGATGTCATTGTAATCAGGTGTTTTATCAGGTGGAACAATGATAGATATATTTCTGAAGCTACATTCAGCTCCTCCAGATTATAATAGTTCAACATGATCCAGGTAACCAGGCCAAAAGGACAATGGAAGGCTGAAACAGCATAATCACATTGAGATGAAGGTGAGATTGGCCAGAGAGGAAAGAGAACAAAATGCATGCTTCCAGAGGAGCACTAAATAAACATGTTGTTCAGTTATTTGTGACTTTATTAGGCTATGTGAAGTTATCTAAGACATCTCCTCGTCGGTATGCAAACCTCACTCATTTATACTACACAACCACTTGGTTTACAAAAACAGATATTTTAAACAGAAATAAATTTGAAAGGAAAAAAAATAGCTTACATGTTGCAGCTATTTCTTGGCAAAGTTCAGCTGGGCACATTATCACAGGGAGGTTGCCAGACAACCAGCGGAGACACTGCACAGAAGTGCTGGTTGGCCACATAAACTGTTGTTCATCAAGATCTGAAAATGGCAACTTGTGTGAGTTTTGCATTTCTAGTTGTGTATTGATCAGACAAACAGGAGAATTAATGAGCTTTAGATACACTACGTTTTTAAAATCTTTAACAGGCTCACTGTTTTATCTGATTCCATTCATCATGCTAAGCTATAGGCTACTCACCTCCCACCTCCCACTCCACACCTCTGTACAGACATGAGCTCATATAGCGAGATAGAGCTTCACCTCCAGCCAGAAAGCAAAGTTTGTCTTCATACGAAACTACACAGAAAGCTGAAGTTTGACATGTTTTTTGTCTGTTCTTGATACAAACTCAAAACCTGTCCTGTGTTATGTGAAGCAGTCAGTGCTGCAGGTGTCAGTCCTCTGATTGGCTGTCGATCTGTGCTGCTCATTCTAGAGATCAAAACTTTGGCCTCAATCTACTTCTGAAATTCCTGGTGCCACCTTTTTTTCCACTGATTTTAGCTTTTCATTTCTGACCGTGTGTGTGTGTGTGTGTGTGTGTGTGTGTGTGTGTGAGATGGGCATGCCACAGCAGCTTAAGACCCTCCTCAGATCTTCCTGTGCTATGTATCCGGCGTGCCAAGCTGCAGCCGCTGAACTGAGCTGCTCACACAGCTTGTCCAGCAGCAAGCTCTCCACCTTTTATACATAAGCACATGCACACACACTCACGCACACACACACACACAGCAAACAGACACACACACACAATGCACAAACAGTGCATTAATAATTAACCCCACTTTTTTCTTTTGATCTAATCCTCTGTTCTCTCTCTGTTTGATCTCATGCTGTATGCTGTGTGATATGTGTATTGATGATGATATTTGATCATAGTATGTTGTGTTAACACACTCACAGTTCTCCCTGAAGCAGATGCCACAGACACTTTATCAGCCCACTGTGTGGTCTCCCTCTCATCTTCCCTCCAAAAGAAAAGCAATCAAACACATAGTAGGCTACTCTTAAATATCCTTATAAGGAAGCGTGAAATGGGGAAATAAATACACAATAGCAAATGGTTATACAAGCACACAGTCAGTAGTTTTATCAGAGACATCCAGAAGTGTCAGTAGAGTAGGGGTGGTGGGTGGTGGTGTTGTCTGAGGGAGCAGAGGTGATGCTGGGGGTCAGTCTTTCCCGGCCTGCCGGTTGGATGACCCCACTGTGTTCTGGATCCAGTACACTGAGCAGCTCTGTGATCTGTGAATGTCGGAGGCAGGGCCCGGGCCCGGGGATTCAGGACTGGGTCCCATGTTGCAAGTCTGCTTGAGCGATCCCACCTGCCTCCATGTTCAGATTATACAGGTGGTGTTAGTCGTTTTCATGCCTATACGTATAATGAGAACAAGTCTGATGCCAAAGGTAGAATTGACGACCATAACAGAATAACGAATGGGCAAATTCAGGCTGAGGGGTTTCCCGGGGCAAAATGTAAATCCAGGTTATGTAAAGCGAGGACAAACAGTCTGAAGATAACATCAGTTTATCATGATCAACAAGCATAACATTTGTTGGACATTATACGATTTCACTGGTTTCAGACTCCACGTTACACCCCTGACATACAACGATGCGACAGCGATGCGAGCGAGTGAGGAAAAGTGATTAGAATGCGTAATCAGCCTGTCCTGACATGCTGCAAGCGATATCGCTTCGTCCAGTGATGTCGCTCATCCCTGAAAAATGTGCTCGCTCTGTCTCTATCTAGACGACATTTTGCGGCGGTGTCCTGCCCCTAAACACTTCTTATCGGCTGTATAGTACACGCTGCTTTCTGGTGACAAGTAAGTTATCAGAGAGAGGAGAATATGAGAGGAAAAAACACTCAAAGATGTGAAAAACGGCAACCAGGAAATGCCAGGAATCTCAAAATAGTGCCACAAGTTTGTTTACGTCCCTCGATAATTTGATTGGTTTGGATTCTGAACCTTATACTCGCGACAAAATCGTCACGCTGCATATCAGGACATCTTTGCGCGAGTTTTCGTTGCAGTTTCGCTTGCTCGCTGTATGTCAGGACGCGGTGATACACTCCACAATCTGAGACTTGATTGGTCAGCCTTCACAGAAACATCAGAATTGATCAAAGCCTGTTTTACAAAGCAGTTCAGTTTTGGACTATCAAGTTCTGAGTAAATTAAGACATTTTCCAATATAATGAATGGCCAGCCAAGGAACATCCAACCACTTAGCTCCATTAACTTTGGCAGAAATCTTTTGGAAGAATTCAACAGTTACACGGGCGTTTGGGAAATTCAGAGAGTGACAGCAAAAAGATAAATCAAAAATGTTTGCGGTCTCCAAAAGCTCTTTTCTTTCTCATTGTTTTCACCAAAATGTTAACAAACCACAAATTGACCCATGTTTTTCTCTTTTTTTTGTTGTCAATGTCTTAGCCTTTAGGTAGTGGAATAAGGTGTTTTTGGTTTCATCTGTGAGGCAGTTTAAATGTTAAATCTTAACTGCAGTGACACTTTGACAATATTCTGGGTAATTCATCTTCCAATCTATTTTACAGAATGACAATAACATGCCAACAGCATGTTGGTTACAGCTAACTGTAGCGCAAAAGTTAGCCAGCTTTGTTTGCCAGGTACATCCATAATTCCTATTAAATAATCAGTACACTGGACTTTTGCTCTCTGTCGATTGGACCACTTTGTGACTTTGTGACATGCCAGGCTACAAGATGAGACTGTTGTTCACTCCTGACGGACAAATATGGACACGTGCAGACACACACGTAATCTGTATGTACTGTCTAGAGCTAGACTTCAGCTCTGTATACTACCTACTGCTGTAACATGTTATGTCAAAATGTCATGAGTAAAATAAAATGCTATGTCAGAATGTAAAAAGCAAAAGAAAAGAAAAGATTATGATGAAGATTTTATTCTGTGGGTGATGGGGGCGGGACTTAAGCTTTAGCTTCTCCCGCTTTCCCTTTTCGGCCATGTGTATTGTATTATTTGAACTAATATGAGGTGTGATGATGATGATTTAATGGACATGCCCGAAATAAACAAATAAATAAATAAATATTAATTGCAAAAAACATCAACAAATAACAAGGGCATGTCAATCAAATTAGACACTCTCCTTAACATGCCTTTCTGATCAAATTTAGCAAATAGCACTGTGTAGCGAAAAATATATATATATTGACTTAACATTTCATGAGATAAGCAATGCAAATGGATGGTAAGACACAGGGAGGAGTCATCCCCCAGTGGCCCTCAGTGCTTTGCTTAAGTTTATTTTTCAAACCTGCACTAAACAATACCAGTTAATCAGCTGTTAGTCCCAGGCTGTTGCGCTACTGATAAAATCCTTCCTTAAATCCAAAATAAACATTATATTAATCTGGATTTAATGTCAGCCTGCATTTGAACATGATAAGATGATTAAATGATATGCATATAAAGACTGTTCTATTAACTTAAATTTGGAGCCATATAATCCAAATACATCTCCGGTGGAATACCATTCATTTAAACTGGAGTAGCTGCATCATAATTCCACACCGCTACATCTTTAATAACACAATGGAATCACAAATTAACATAGCTTCAACAAAATACATTTACAAAAATGATGTTACATCACATTAAAGAGTGATGGATTTAGTGCTGTGGTGTTAATGATATGTTTAGGTCATAATTTATTGTGTGTGTTTTATGTGATTATGCCCTGTAGTATTAGGGTATTACTAAGTATGGCTTGGCACAACCGCACATCCATCTGATGTGTAGGCTATGTTATGAATAACACAAAACAATGTGAATTATTGCAAGTCGTCTGAGCTCTACAATGCCTCCCCTGAGACAGCCTAAAAACCATAGTTGGCTTAGAGCGTGCCTGAGTGAAAAACCTCATTATTGTTTGGCGGTGTGAGGACACTCTTGTTTGATCTCCCACCCGCTGAATAGATTATTAAAACAGTTGATGGAGGGATTTTTTTCCCTCCCATGCCATTAAAAGGAGGAGATTCTGGCAGACAGATACGTGTGAGTCATATCTGGGAGAGGCTTCACACATGAACATATACACACACTTCCCCAAACTTGGAAGCTGACTGTTGTTTTGTGACTGGCAGCAGCAACATCAAACTTAACTGTGAATTAATCACGCACACACAGAGGGAGAGAGAGACATGCACATACGGAAGTTTAGTAAACCTCCAAAGTTTCATTCAGTTTCATCTGAAGTAGACTGATTTGAAATTAAAGAGGCAGAACTGCATGCGGAGGCGTGTTGAAGGGATGACTGTCAGACGAACATATGGCTAGTGACTGAGTGGCTAACCAGTGGCCATATGCAATCATCTAATCATGTTTATGGCCATCATAAAGCTCCAGATGATGATTGGCTCATCTGTAAAGCTGTCTGGCATTTATATTTAAAGCACACACCTGAACATGTGTCTTTGTCTCTTAGCAATCTGCTGAGATTCCTCCCTTGTGTCCTGTCTGATAACGTTCAAAATCACTTCTGTCTGGACTCTTTCTTGCAAGACTGCACAAATGAGGGGAAGGTCTGAAAGCCTTTCAGTGTGTCTTTTAGCAGATTCATCACGTTTTAGTTGATTTCTTTTCCCCCCAGTCCTGCCTCCTACTGTCCAGCAGATGGAAAATCTCTTCAAGTGAAGGAGGCCTGGAGACAAGAGACAGGTAGAGAGGTAAGGAAAAAACTGATGAAATATTGTAACAGATAAAGCAAGGAAAACAATGGATCTTTAATGAGATTTTACTTTGTAAGAATCAACTGAACCACTTCAAGATTTCATCTTTTACATGGACAAAGACATTTGCAGGTTGGTGTTCTGATGCTGTCTTCTTATTGGCTGACTGCTTTTTTGTGAATGATCTAATAAACGTTCAAGAGATTTCAGGTAAATACTTACGAAAACCAAATACTGCAAGAATGGATAGTAGCTCCATGTGGCTTGAAGAATTTTGGGTGCTTTTCTCTGTGGACTGAGGCTTTGTTTCTTTCACAGTATTAATATAGAACCTGCTTCATAATCAGAAGCCATGGAGATCTCACCTCACATCACATTGGACCTTAGAAAAAAGGAACATCCGGTATGGATTTTGTTTCTTTTGATTCTCATACTTTCTGGAATCCATTCATCCATTTCCTAAATTTTAAATTTTTGTGTGTAGTGTATTTTCTACCTCCTATAATATGTTAAGTAATTTACCCTGAGGGTTACTTTTGTGTTTAGTATATAATCCACTTCAAATTATTTACTTTTACCTTCTGAACTATCTCACTACCTTCTCCAGGTGTGTTCTTTGCTTGCCTGAAAGTAATGACTGTTATAATGTGAACAAAGGCTTTGTTTAGACTGATATCTGTTTAGGTTAGGTCACTTTTTCTGGACACCTGTATTTGGTTTGCCTTACGTATGTTTATGTTAGCCTAAGGGTAACTGCCTGGTTAAGAGGGTAAATACCAGAGGGTAATTTGGACAGGTCAGGTATTTTGTGTTTTACAGTAGTTACACCTACATGGAGTTTTAGAGTAAGGTCTGGACTTTTGGCCAAGACCCAGAGGTCTCATATTGGCTCCAGAGACTTCTCGAAGATTCGGCTTTTTGACACAACATCTTTTTTGTAATAAACTCTTTTTTACCATCTACAAAGAAAACGTGTCAGAGTGGTCATCATTTCATCAGCATCAACATCACATGTGTTTCATCACCTTTCATATTTTTACTTGGAAACCATCCATCAACAAACATGCACTCCAGACTCCATCATTCACACACATACACATACACAAGTGTGCATCCAAAGGTTTTTCTGTACCTGATATACCCTCCTTGGAAGTGGACCTCTAACCTCTGAAATCCAACCAATCACAGCACATTCAGGTTAATCAGGTTTCACTAGTTACAATTACAGACTGTTTCTCTGACCTACAGGTGGTGCTAAAGTGCCAAGAAAAGTAATACACCCAGTTCACTAGAATAAGTCTTTGATGATCAGTTAAGTGAAACGAAAAAATACAGATAAATACACTCTTGTTCCAAAATGATCATTCAGCTTCTGGAAGGACAGTTGATGGTTAAGGGGAAATATAAAGCTGCTGGGGACAGTGGGTTGAGTGAGTGGGTTGAGTCAAAGGCCTGCAGCTGAGTTCATCCACATGCGACAGGTAGAATAGCACACTGATATATATAGGCTACATTCAAATCTTACAGATAAACCTCTTCTTGCTTTGTCTTTCTTTCCAGGAAGTGAGCCATTTCTAGTTTTGGTTGCCATAGAGAACATCCCAGTGAGCCTCTCAGATGCGAGACAAGAGCCGGCCCCGACTCCGCCGCATATCCCGCAAATTAGCCGTGATTAACACACTAACTCAGAAGCTGATTTTTCTGGGCAAACATTTTAATTAGAAGTGTTCCCTCTGCCGTTTGCATCCTGACGTTCCACTTAGAGCCAATTTACCCCTCCGTCTATAAAGAGGATAATGTAGGGGAGAGGGCCAGATGGTGACATGCAAACAGGAAGAACAAAGCATGCAAACATTCAGAAAAGTCCATCATGAAGGAGTCTCAAGCTTCCTGTGGGGCAGGACTGATGGTGCATAACACCACCCTGCTCTACTTACCCTGTTTGATACACCCATGTAAAACACATCGTAATTCTAAACTCATTTCATGAGCTCATTTCATTCTTGATCTGACTTCACAATATCACGCAGGGTTTTAGCCATATGCTAGCAGTTTATTATACAGATTGGATATGGTCTGTGTCAGTCTGTCAACTTTGGTGAGTGTATCTCGTAAAAAAGGTTGGGTGGAACACAATTATCTGCAGACACTCATGATCCCCTGAGGATGAATCCCACTGCCACTAATTATACTAATAAATCCATCTTCCCCACAGGTTGTATTATACAGTATTAGAAATAAAGCACAATCATCAAGTCAACATATATCACTCATTCATCACATGCCATCTGTACTTTGTGTTTAGTAATACTGAGAAATGTTAAACCATGTTAAAGGGATAGTTCAACATTTTGGCAAATTGGCCTATTGACATAATCGCTATAGTCATAACAGTCGGTTATGTGTATTTGATGAGTTTGATGAGGGAAACCAAGAAATCCCATTAGCCTCTGTAGCGTAGCTCGGAGCAGCTCGTGGCTCTGCTCCGCCGTTCTAAAAATAGCTTGCACCGACAATTAAAGGTAACGAACCTACTCCTAAAACTATAGAGATTATGGCAATGGGCCAATTTGCCAAAATGTTGAACTATCCCTTTAAACCAATGGTAAAACTGGAGATTCTTCTTCGCTAAACATCATCAACAACATTAGCATTTTTATTGTGAGCATATTAGCATTTGTGTATTACTTTTGTGGGAATAAATTCTGTGATATATACATGATTTTTAAAGCGGTACATTTTTATAAAAGACAATTAAGTTAGCTGAAAGAATGGAGCTGGTGGGAAAAAACCACCTGGTTGTATCCAGCACCTAAATCTCACTAATAAACATGTTACATTTCATTGGTTTTAGGTGCAAAAACACCATGTGGTCTAAACTGTTACCGTTCAGTCAATAGAGATGCCAAGAAACAGTCCGGCACAGAATTTAACTTTACCCACGAGTCCATAGTAGGAAGTTGTAATGCAGCAATACTGTATAAGAGACAGAGTATGTGTCTAACGGTAGCCATGTAGCCACTAACCAGAGAGGCTTTTTTTCTGGTTTTGTGTAGGAAATGGTGATGATGTTATTGGAGCTGTAGCGATAGCACAACATAGAAAAAAGTGAACAGATGCTTCAATAAAAGGTACCCAGGTGGTTTCACAGGTGACCTATCATGTCAAGAAATCCATGTCAATGACGAGACGAGAAAAGAGGTCATACTTAATGCTGGGCTTTATCTATTCACACAGACAGAGTGGGAGAGTGTGTACGTGTGTGAATGAGTGTGTGCGTGTTTGTGTGTGTGCCGGGTGCTGAGCGCTAAAACCAATTAAAGCCATTGAAAATGAACCTGTCACACACAATCCTCTAGAGCCGTGTCAAAAAGTTGAGCGGCATTTCTGGAGTGGATTTGACTGCAGGGCCCAAAGTTTTAAAAGTCAATTAGCTCCCTCTCATTCCGAGACAAAGTCTGACCACAGAGTTAGCACTGGTGATCTCGTCCTAGCTGACAGTCGACTCCCCACCGCAGGGAATACTGGAAATAGTCTGGCCTGTGTTGGTTGGTTGATAGTGTGAATAGAAAATGTGTGAATATATGTGTGCGTGTTTCTGTGTGTGTGGGTGTGTGTACAATACATTACTGCATTAAAGAATTATAAAAGATTATTTTGTATTTTAAAATATTCAACATACAAAACTGTAGCATGTAGTGCAAACCTATTCAGACAAATATATGTTAAGAGAGTAGGTCAATAATAGAAATTAATAGAATTAAAAGTTAGAGTACTTACACATCAACACAATGAACATGAAATACAATTAACATGATTTTTCCAAAATATTTTTCACAGGAACCTATGGTCTACTGTCATAATCTGCTTCTTCAGTGTTCTTACCATTTTCATTTCATTTTATTTTGAATTTTCTTTATTCTGTTGTTTATTTTATTTCATGTTTTAGTTTTTATCTGTTCCTGTTATTGCCTGGCTGACGTATTTCACGTGTTCCCCTTAAATTACATACAAACCAGTCTGATGTGCTGGCCTTACCCAGATAAGAGATCAAACCATCAAAAGCTGCTTCTGTAACCTTCTGTGTTTCTTTTTGCATCTGACTTCTTCATTTAGTAGCATCACATATCTCCATCTCACCAAATGATAGACAGAATTTAATCAACACTGAGAGAGATGATGGCCAAAAGTAAAAAATAACTATCCAAACTGGAATGAACCAGAATAATTCTGTAAAGACAGAATCTATTTTCCGAATGTCAAAAATGTAAGCCGGTTTTGCTCTTCCGGTGGAATTTTATGTTTACGTTTCCATGGTTTCGGTAGTTGTGGTAAATGCATGGATTCTTTTTTTTTTTTTTTTCAATGAAAATCTGTAAAACGCATGGATCATCACACCAGCTTTTAACAATGGATATCACACAAATTGACATCCGTGTTAAAAGCCAGCGTAAATAGATCCATGCGTTTACCGCAACTATGACAACGACTGAAAACCATGGAAATGTAACATACAATTCCACCAAAACCGTCAAAACTGGCTTCCGGTTTTGACCATAGATCACGTTCGGAAACTTGTGGATAAAACCATTTATATCTACCCATGATGCATCAGGGCTGGTGGGAAATACAAAGGATGTAGACTCATGGCTGAAGCACTAGCTGCTGACATGTTGATCTTGTAGAAAGGAAATTAATGTTCACAGATAACCCCACCTCACCAACAAATCAAGTCGTGTGTGTGTGTGTGTGTGTGTGTGTGTGTGTGTGTGTGTGGTGTGTCTGTGGGCCCTTCCAAGCTGCTGCTTTGAGTGTGACCTGTGGTGTCAAACTGTATCAGCCATATCAAGTCATCTCCACCTCTGTAGCTCGTCTTCTGTCAGGCCGATGCAGCAGCCGGAGATGCGTAGGAACTGGCGCCGTTGGACGTGTCTCCTTCTGTTGCAGTCAGACAGGTGAAACGCTCTGATCACTGACCTCGGGTTGCGTCCGATCTGCAGAGTTCACACGTGACGACTGACAGCAACGGCAACACTACACCTCAGCGGTGCTTCTGAACTCCTGAACCCAGGCTCAGCCCGTCAGAGCTCTTTGCCTCTGAACATGGTTATTGGCACGGTTGCCTTGATCTGTGGAGACGTGGGCCGCCGGTAGACAGATGAAGTAGAGAAGACGAGGTTGGGAAATGAGGAGGATTATGGGTAAGTAAAGCACAAACAGTCATTCATAAAGAGCTTGGATAGGATGCTTTTCTGTTTTATGGCTTAAATTATTTGTGATATACCGACAAGTGAGGGATGAGGTCTATGTAGTGATGTTTTCATTTTCAAATCTTTACATAAATCCAATAGGGATGCTTCTATATGAAAGTGAAGGTGGACATTAGAAATACAGTGAGAGAGAGGGAGACAGTACAGAAGCCTATTAGGCCCACTGATAATGTAAACTTTAAATACAACTTCACATTAGCATTATATTTTTAGAGTTCTGTATTTGTAATAGGTGTAGTTCATTGTTTCTGTCGACACCATTTAGTGCTTTTATCTCTGCTGTTGAAAATTATAAAAGTGTGTCATGATCAAAATCACATGACAACTTGACAGCTCATTAATTGCTGGGCTAATGAGAATTTGGGATCCTAAAACCATCAGTCAAAAATCATTTTAATAGATAGTGTGATACAAAAACTCCATTAAAATCACTTCAATATCATCTAAGCTCCCGAAGGTGGGGAGGCTTCACTGACAACCGCGGTGTCAGATAGGTAATATTGAAGTTATATATATAACTCAGGTCTCAGGGCCTTGATTAATGTTTCTTTGAGCTTGTTTACCTTCAACAGCACAATCTGTGACATAAAGGAATTAATTGTGCAAAATACATGACATATTATCCCGTCTTAGGTTTTACACCCTGTCACTATGTATCAAACTAATCTGCAATAGCAAATCCATCAAGTTACACATTTATCAATGGACTGACAAAGCTTTAACAAATGCCGTTCGAAATTTGTAGATAAAATCCAATAAGACCCTTACATGCTCTTATATGAGCCACAGTTTTGGGTTTGACTAGTGAAATTATCTAGTTAGGAATGGAAATGTATTTTTTGTGGATTTGGGTAGACATGTAGTTAACTCCATCCAAAACATCCAACCATAACTTACATGGATGTCCTGAACGAGACCAGTCATTTTTATACTGTTTTTTTTTTTACAGTGTAGCCAGGGCCACTACCTTTCTCTAACCGAAGTCAAATCATTGTAGTTACAACTAATATTTGGCAACAAGACCACTTGGTTATTTATTTATTTATTCATAAAGGCAAAGGTCTCCTTTATTTCAATGGAATTAGTCCATTGATGCAACTAGGACTGTAGTATAGGAGGTTATAATGACCTAGTTGGCAAAAGAAGAAGTTTGGTGACAAAATATTGAACAACAAATTTCATAATAGGAGGAGATTGTGGATTGATGAGCAAGAAAATGTCCATTTCCCTCAGAACTGGAACACAGTGGTGAAATTGTGGAGATTGTGAAATTCCTGCACTTTGTTGACCCTTTCATCCACCACAACCAGTTGTCATTACTGCAACCACAACAACAAACACCATCCAATCTTAAGGTACTTATTTCTAACCCAAACTACTTTTTCCAAAGTAATTTTTGTGCCAAATGTTTATCACTGTAACCATGACAACCAAGATCAGGCATACCTTCCAGCCACAACAGGAACACTATTTCAGGGAAGCTTCTAAAATAAATGACTTATGTTGTAGTTAAGGATTTCTTAGGATACCATCGGCTCTTGTGTAGGAGTGTAGGATCTGGCTCAGTGACAACTTCTTCAACTGTGGCTGACACTGCACACTCCTGTTTGATCACATTAAATCTACATTTCTAGTATTTAGCCTACCTTACAATAGTTGCAACAAGTAGTTGGCACATGAAAGTATCCAATCGGACTTCCTGTACCATCTCACATATGACCCCATTAACCTAAATGGTCTTAATCAGGGATGTCAAACCCATTTTAGTTCAGTGGCCACATACAGTCCAATTTGATCTCAAGTGGGCCAGACCAGGAAAATAATAGCATGATAACCTATAAATAAAAATAACTTTCAAATTTTCACTTTGCTTCAGTACATTATTAAGCTGTTTACAGTTAATAAGCTATCCTAGCCGAAAATTTCTTGATAAAAAAAATAATATGTGCAATTTCAACAATATTAAGTCTCTTCTGTCTTCTATGTAATTTCCCAAATTCATCCTGAGGGCCGGATTGGACCCTCTGCCGGGCCAGTTTTGGCCTGCGGGCCACATGTTTGACACCCCTGGTCTAAATGCAATTGGCCCATTCACCACTCAACCCTCCATTACCTTACCACCTTGCTCTCTGATAGGTCACACTACCTCCTGTATTGGTGCTGGACCTTGGTAGATGTACACCCTAACAGAAGAACATAATATTGACCTTCCTTTTGAGCAAACCAATATATAAGTCTAACTCTGACAAACACAATAAGCAGACCGGCCTGAGAGCAGCAGAGGAGCGAGGAGCCACGGGCAGAAAGATTCAATATGTGTGTTATTTTGGAACTCCCTCACACCCTGGGAAGCCGGATGATGAAGGTTTGGATCAGGTTAACATTGTTAGAAAGCTCTGCTGCAGTCAGACCAGTCAGGCTGAGCGAGCGCTTCTTCAGCCAAGTCCAGCCCGCCCGCCCCGCTTTCCAATGCCTCCACCATGCACCAGCTCACTCCGTAGCTCCGGGGCAGCGCGCTAACCACGGTGGAAAAGGAGCAGAGATACTAAATATACCCCCAGTGACTCTTGGGTAATCAGAGTTTTCTGTCGCCCAGAGAAGTCTCTGTCTAATTGCACTCTGATTAGACGAGCTGCCAAGTCTCTCAGTGAAAGGCATGGAGGGAGCCTCCCTCATGTGCTGTTACACTGACATTGTCTCTGTGTAGCACACAAAATAGAGCAGATGGAGTAAAGTCAAGCAAAAGTATAGATGCATTGCTGACCTCTGGAATATACTCTCTGTAACACTGGGTTGGGTCTTTATGATTCCATATTTTTACATCTGAAACTTTCTTTTAAGCCACGGGGGAGGTTGGAGCTTTTTTTCTTTTTTGTGCAGAAGTAAAACTTTGAAAAATCTCTACTTTTTGTAATCTAACAACTTCAGCTACCGTGCAGCCTTCCTTACAAGCATAACAATTAGCCCTGCGTTCACACCACCTTTCATTCTGCCAGAGTCAGGGGAAAGGGAAGAGGCGCTCCACGGCAGCCCCTGTGTTTAAAAAAAGATCAAATGAAAGTGAATTTATTAAAGACAGATATAAATATGATTCTCTCCCCACAATCCCCCCCCCCTCCGTCTCCAAATTAGAGGATTCTGTGCTAATTAGAAATGTGTTAAAATCACAAAGGAGGGAGAGAGGAGATCATACGGTATTAATGAACAGAGACAGAGGGATATCATCCAATCTCCATCTCTATCTCCATCTCATCTCTCCCTCTGCACACACACACAGTCCCCCTATCCTTTTATCTGCCTTTGTTTCCTCCTCTTCTCAATTCCCTCGCAAACTTTGTTTCCCTTTCTTTCTTCTCCTTTGTCTTTCCAGGCCATGCCTCCCCCTGCCTTTTCCTCTCCTACAAATTCCTTTATTATATCGTTTTTTATCTCCAATTTTCCTCCTTTTTCCTTTTTCTGTTTTCTCCCCCACGCTCTCCGGCTCCCCTGTCCTTCGGCGGTGCCAGCGCTCCATTAGGCAGCTGTGTTCTGGTTGGCGTGGTTGGAGGCCTGGCGCCGTGCCATTCTCCGAGTGTCTCAGCAGCCCTCGCCCATCCGTCTGCCCGCCCAGCCCCATGGTCCTTAATTAATGAAAGCTGTTGTTTTTGTTTACTGGCCTGTTATATGCTAATCCAGCGAGCCTTGCGTGTGCATGCCCGTCCTTTCTCCGTGTCTGTTTGTACCCTCTCAGCTGATTAGTATGATCTCAACAGTCTCAACCCAAAGTCAGGACTGATAGCCGTTTGATCTCGGCGTGTTCTCAACCTTTCTCCTCCCAGTGATTCGGATCCATTCATTCACTGTGTACAAAAGATTCCCCCAGTGGTCTTCACCCATGTAGATACAGTGATCAGATATCTGCCTCCACCCCACAGCGTGGAGGATGTTATTTGTCATGGTGGCAACACTGGGAAAAAAGAATTGTCAGGAACTTTTCCAAAAACTGTTCCTCTGGACAAACTGCAGAGCACTCTGACAGAGATTTTCTGTTGGACTACCAGAGAATAATTGCCGCCTCACATGGACACAGCTGGTGATGGTAGTCAAAAAAAGAAGACTTTGAGACGTTTTAATTTGTTTATTCTGAGAGTGAGATTATAATGTCAATCAATTGTTTGATTTGTTGTGAACTTTGATGAAGTTAATTCAGTTAAAAAAACACAGTTGTTAAAGGGATAGTTCACCCAAAATTGAAATTTCACTCAATAATCTACTCACCCTCATGTTGAAGCCCCGAAATGCGAAATTGTCCCGAAAAAAATTAAATAAGTCTATTTTTCAAGCTTGTTTTATATCGGAAGCTCCTCCTTCCGTCAAATTTGGACGAACCGCGAAGACAGTTGGTATCCATTTGCAACCGTTATATGGACAAATACTGCTACGCCGAGACCCCCTGTAACTCAGAGAAGGCAAGGACTCTGAAACTTCTCCCAGCCCTTAGTCGACATGAGGGAGTAGATAATGAGAATGAAATTTCAATTTTGCGTGGACTATCCCTTTAACATGAGCTAAGTCAGGAATAACTGATCATGTAAGGTGTTGATTCAGGCAAGGTAAGGTTGGTCCATGGATTTAGGTTTAGGGTTAGGGTTAGGTTAAAGGGATGTTTACCGTCTCCCAGTGTGTCTTTGAATGAGCATTTCTCATGGTTGGATAGAGAATTGATGGGGCTTAAGATACATGGTACCATTACAACATTTTGTCTAATGTGCACAATTCCTTCACTGAGATTGTTTCACTGTTTATTTTTCTGATGATATCTGCCACTCGCTTGCTGTTAATCATTGATTTGTTTATCTGGACTCGAATTGTTTGAATGGATGGATGGATGGATGGATGGATGGATGGATGGATGGATGGATGCATGGATGCATGGATTCATTCATTCATTCATTCATGAAGTGCTATGAACAGGAAAAACAGGAAGTGCATCAAAACAAAGATGCTCAGGCTGCATTAGGTCACATATGATCAGTAGAACATGGCATCAATCTGAACTGAGGGTGATTTTTTTAACAAGTTGTTTTATCATGATTTTGACAGGTTGAGAAAGTTTCCCTCTGAGTCTTATTTTGACAGGATGAAGTGTCAGTCATCAGTGGATATGAACAAATCTATATGAACTAGCAGAGATGTAGGTCAGCGTCAGACAGCAGCACTGAATGAATAATTTAATGAACTAAGTGAATGAAATGAAACTCAAGTTCCTCATAAGTGATATTACGTGATCTTTAACCTGGTTGGCTTCATTTAGCCGACCTGTTTAAAAACAGGAAACAACATCTTCAGTGATTGGTGGAGCATGAAGCCTCCTCAGCTGGGCCCAATTAGAGTGATGATTAACGACTAATATGATGTGTTTGTGCGTGCGGCCTCTCGTCCATGTTTGTGTTACACCTACAGAAGATAAAACGGGTCATAATTTTTTATTTAGACAACGCGTTCTCTCCATTTCCTGTAGGAGACAGTGTCAACATCATCACATAAAAGTCTAATGAGAGGAAAGCTGCATTACAGACAATGACAGGACGATAGCTGTGTTATGATGCATTTGAAAGTGAAGCACAAGCCCTCACGTGTCAATCCACGTCCAGAAAGTGTCACAGGCAAAAGCTGCATCTCCGTGTTTTTCAACGGTGCAAAAACAGTGTGTAATGATAACGGCTTTAAAAAGACAGTCGACTCCCCTCTCCCTGTCACCCAGAGCTCTAACCTTTCCTGTCACTATGAATTATGGGAGGCAGAAGAGCAGAGGGATGGGACAGCTCTCTGAAGAGGGATGAAAGAGGGAGCCGGGGCGAGAGGGAAAGAGATGGAGAGTTGGAGGGGAATGAAGGGAGACAGATCACAAACAGGAGCAGAGGAGGAGAAGCCGCTAAATGACGGAGGGAGCGTGAAGAGAAGAGAAGAGCAGAGGAGAGGAGAGGGGGGGAGAAGAAAAAACAGGAGGAGATCAGACAGCGATCATCATAGAGCAGAGAGATGAACTTTCTTTTGTCTGTCAATTAGAGGGCTAATTTCTCTCTGGTCGGGGTCCAGAGTGCCAGAGACAGGCGGCATTAAAGTGGAGCTCAGAGGGATAATAAGGGGCTCTGGGACCGTTCTGCTGCTGTCACTGCCTATCCAAACATTAGTATTACAAAGGCACTACATAACCTAAACAACATGGAGGGTCTAGAAGAGGGCTTCCCAGCAAATACTCACGCTGTGCCTCTTGAAATAGATGCAGATCAGACCACAGGCCCCCATTTGACAAAGATTTACTCCAGGGAACGTCCATATGGGAGGGCTCCTGCTGTTGTGCTGCTTTATACGGGAACCGCTCCAAACCAATGAAGAGAGAAATCAAACACAGACAGTGAGGAAGACTGAAAATAGTTATTTCGCTCAGGAAGCACTGATCGAGAAGCCGTCTCTAACTTTTTAACTATATTTGAACTTGTTGCATCTGTTTCGGTCTTCTATTCTCTTCCTTCAGAAAGAAAACAGCCAACCACAGTGCAGATTCTTCCTCAGACGATCGTTACGTTTCTTTTAATTTTTTAGTTGTGAAAACAAAAGTGCGACATGTTGACTTTATCAAAGACGTAACCTGTTCACACTGTGCCGCTGCAGCTAATGGGAGAAACACTTTTTATCTGGAGTAAAAGTAATTTGGATCGTAGATTGAATTGGATGTTGCAACCTGCAGTGTAATTAAATACCAACAAATGAAAGACTCATTTGTTCATGCTGAATGTGTTTTATGTTGCAGTTTTGGGCAGTGAGCTGAGTTGCTATCGTTACAGGCGCTTTGAGGATTTGGATTGCACTTTATGTTATAGGTTAATTGGCCTGTTGATATTTAATTTTTCTAACGATTCATTACTCTCTTTGATTTTCTTGTTGTCCAGACCTGAGAGGAAGTCACAAGCCGGTCTTCTGTCAAGTCCCACATGCACAGGTCCCCATTTAAATCAGTTAGTTATCTAAAATCTGGATGTGTGGCTATAATTATTATTTTCAGTCTAATCTTGATTTCACCCATGCCACTTTATTTCTCAGGGAATAGCACTGAGGTGACTACATTTTGGAAAATATGTGATCATCTGTCCAAATAATTAAAATGTTCTGTAAATTTGCTGTTATGTTCTCTGAGAAGCGAGGACCAACTTCTCAGTCAATGAAAAATGTTAAAGGTCCTATAAAGCGAGATTGGGAACAGACTGTGGATAGGGATTTTGCTGCGCTCCAGCCTAAAGTGCCTTTATATACAGTTTGATCTATTTTATTATTGATCTAAGTGAATCTAGGAATGTTAAGCTGTCCTAAAAAGCCTTTTTAGATAATAGATAATGTAATAGAACTGTTATGGTTTGTCTCTTGTTTATCTTCATTGTGAAATTCCCCATGTCCTGTCTTCCTGTGCGTTCCCTCCTCTGATTACCTCATGTGTCTCACCTGTGTCTCGTTCCCTCGTGTATTTTTACCTTAGTGTTTCCCGTTGCCCTTTGTTGGTTCGTCTGTGTTCATCCTCCGTGTTCCTTGTGTTTCAAGTCAGTTCGTCCCCACTGCTGGTTCAGAGTCTCTGTTTGCATTTTGGGTCCTTGTGACCCCATTTTGACATCACAAATTATAATACTATACTTTTCCCCGCGATCACGTGCAGTCACATTATCGCGGCCGTCAATCAAGATGCGCCAACTCAGATATTTCTATATGCTCCATTTTATTTGAATTTGATTTATATTTGATAAATTGAAAGTATACTGTAGAATACAGTCGTTTAAGATTGTGTTTTTAATTATAATTTTAAAAAGAATAATAATAAGTTAAAAAATATATGTATATCTTTATCAGTAATTTTTTTTCAGGCGACCCCAAGGTTGAAAAACACACCTACACTGTGTAAAGTGAGATTTCATGTCCACAGAGAAACACACACACCATCTTTGTTTTTCTGAGTGTTTACCTGAAATCTTCTATATTTTTCTTAGATGACACAGAGACCAATCAGCCATGAACCTGTAAGTTAAATTATGGGACCTCTAACCCGTGGGAGTCCAACACATAAGCACAGCATCTTGTCAGATTTAACTCAGTGAGAGACAGATGGGGTTTGTAAACATCCTTTCAATACTTGAATGGATACTTTAGTGAAAGTGTTGAATGTGTGTGTGTGTGTGTGTGGATGTGTGTGTAGTAATCTTAACTGAATATTGATAAGTGAGGCGCGCACACAGGGTAAACAGCTGTGACTGCTACTTCATCATATGTGTGTGCATCACTCATTATCAGGCCCAGCTGCTCCTCGGAGACGAGTCATCAGACAGT
The DNA here is from genome assembly GCF_045865225.1 of Trachurus japonicus. Classification (NCBI taxonomy): domain Eukaryota; kingdom Metazoa; phylum Chordata; class Actinopteri; order Carangiformes; family Carangidae; genus Trachurus; species Trachurus japonicus. The sequence continues at coordinate 23,164,532 of NC_140929.1, forward strand.
GACCGCACACGCACACACACACACACATTACGAGCGCGCACACAGCATCATACACACTCACACTTATTACAGTAATTGACAAACAATTTTGACAGAGATCAAAGTCACCAAACTGAACAGAGAGTGGATCCCTGGTGGCTTTGTTGTTTGTTCAGTAAACAGGCGTCTGAGTATTTGATTTATTCATCTCAACTTCCTTCCAGCGCGGAACCTTCATTTTATTTTTTTTTTTGTCCCTCGCAGGGGTCGCTACCTGGGTAGGACGACATCCTCATCCCGTTGCCGTGACAACAGAACCCATCGCCTTAGTAACAGAAGTCACCGGCGGAGTGTTTACGGAGATGGATTTAGAAACGACTGGCATTTGTTTGGGTTTGAAGGAAATGTTGTATGAAGGGGCTTTACATTTGCGTCACGGGTCTCCTAGCAACCGTACTTGGTGCCATGGTGGAGGTCCATTGGAGAATTGGCTGTGCATGAATAACAGCTACAATATACTGATGAAACACAAAGAAAGCAGTCGACATGAGAACAAATGGGGAGACATACTGATGCTACTGCAGGAGTTACAACATTGCTGCAATGTGTTATTATATTTGGTTAATCTACCTAAAGACAGTGGAACTTTACTCTCAAAACTTCATTTACATGTATTCATTTGTCAGAAGCTTTTATCCAAAGTGACTTAGAAGTGGTGCACATAACTAAAGCTCCAGTGTAGCATTACGTTTGTACATCGAGTTAATAAGTGCAGGGAGATCAAATAAGGAAGTGTTAGGAATGTGAGTGGGTTTGGGAGAAGAGATGCACACATGAAGAGATGAGTTTTGAAGAGATTTTGGAGGATAGATCGGGACTTCTACTCTGATTGAGTTCAGTAGCTTGATCCATCACTACGTAACAAGACCAATCTGGACTGTGACAAGCTTGTTCACAGAGGCGGCAATGCCACAAGCAAAGGAACAGCCCAGACCCAGAGTGAGACCAACAAGCCACACACTATCACTGAATTAAATCTAATACACTTTAAGTGTATGAAATAGATTTGAAAAAAACCAAAACACAGGAAACATATGACATAGATACATAGTTTCCCCAAAGTTCTATTGTGACTATTCAAACCCATGAAAATCAGTTTCATGGTTTGCGTAGGAGCTATGTTAAATTGTACGATTCCTATTAAGTAAGCAAATAAACAAAAAAAACTTAAAGGTACATTGTGTAGGAATTATTCCTATCTAGCGTTGTGGTTGTATATCTCAAGCAACTCAATCGTATTTTTCATGTTGCATTCACGTGAAATTGGGCAGACGGCAGACGGACGACAGCTGCTGCACGTAACAGCATAAACATGAATCTATGTAAACAAGTGGTCCGTCAGCACGAGACAATATGTTGTCATGGCGATGTTGTGTTGTTTACCTGACCCACGTTTTAGTGTAGGTTACTATCCTGTATGGTTTTTCCTTGGCCCATTTTGCAGCCAACTTGATTGCATCATTTCATCGGTAGAAGTGAAACATGTGAGCGGTTGGTAAGACGGGTTGCAAAAAAACCATCAACATATGCACAGATGTAAAGAATGAAAAGCATGATATAAAAACATGAGGATATGGGTGGTTGACTGAAGGATGTGGGCTGTGCGACATAGTTTTTTTTTCCTCACTACAGCCCACAAAGAAATGTACACGTCAACACACATACATATATACGTCTGTTGTGTGGATAAAGACAGCGCTGATGGCCCTCCGGCTTTTATTCATGCACTGATTGGATTTGGTAAATTTCCCTGCGTTTCACAGCATCAACAGCCCGCGATAATCTGTGGAACACAAGCAGCACAAATCCAGAGTCGGTTCTGTCAAGGTTCCTATGTAGAGCCTAAATTCTGCCAGAGCTGGTCCCACAAACACAGCCCTCACACACACACACACACATACACACAGATAGAAAGAAAGATGATGCTTTGTAAGTCATGTTAAGAGGATTTCATTCATTTGTTTTTCAAAGCTCAGTGTGAAACTCTGACTTTGCAGCATTAATGAATGTTAAAGCAAGAATCCACCTTTAGACACTCACACCACTTTCCTCTGTCTTGACATGAAGGAGGTTTGCTGGGTTACCATTTGAAGTGGGTTTTGAGCATCTTATGTAAAAAAAAAAAAAAAAAAAAATTGTTGATTGTATTCCACATATTGTGCAGTTGAGATATTTTAGTTCTCAGCAACTGGACAAATGCTTGCAGGTGAATATTTGATACTGACCAGACATCGCCCTCCACAAGTTAATTGAAAGCTACATGTTCTTTTTCCATTTGAAGTGTTAATACAACTCCAGTACATACTGGATGTGTAACATTCACTGACCCTCCCGGTGCTTTATTTTGGTGTTGATGTAAACCAGCATCAGCCGTCTGTGCATCTACTCTGGATCTTCACGTACCAACCACCAAACACATTTGTGATTAAAGAGCCTCAAAGGACCAAAGCTGTGCAACAGCAGTCTTGGTGATTATAAACCAAATGTTAATGTTAAATCTAAATGCATAAATTGAATTTATGTTAGCTAAACGTATATCAGCTAATTACTTATTTGCATCAATATTTAGAATTAACAATTTATTCATGTTTAGATTTGATATAGTTACATTTACATTCAATTTTTAGATTTCAGATTGAGATCTATTTTACATTAACATCACATCAAATATATATTTTTCTGTAAGAAAAGACAAAGTTCACAACTATTAATATGTATCTGATATTTAAAAAAAATAGTTTGAAAAATGTACACTAAATGTATACTTCTTATTTGATCTTCTTTGAAGTTAAATGTGGAACGATCTTGCTCTTAATTTAAGAATGTGCCACTTTCCAGTTGGGATTCCTTATACAGGGGAGGTTCAATAAACATAAATAATACAACACAGTCAACCACATATGGCTGTGGCTCCTTGTTGATTCATCACGTCAAAATTTTATCTTTTCAATGCAAATGTGACACTGGTCATGTTTTCAACAGTATTAGAGAGGGAGACACACAGTGCGTCCTTGAGGCCCATAACTAACAAGTCAAATGCATTTTGTTCCTCATAAAACATGCTCAAAGAGCTTTTTATTTGCTTTGTTGTTTTGAAATCTTTATTGTCCATGTCCACTTTTGCTGGTTTATTGTATCTGTATCTTAAAGCTTTGCTGCCACCAACTGTTGATCAATGGCAGAAATGTGCACTGCGTCACCTGCATACATGTGCATACATTTGTGTATGTGTGTGTGCAGGGTTTCTTTAGAATAAACTATTATTTTTGCCAAACTTTGACCACGTCTGGGGGAAAAACCCAAACAGACGGTAAAAGTTTATTCACCTGCCTAGAAATGCAAGCTTAGCGTAGGATTTGTCTTTGTTTCTTTGTGTGTGTGTACCGCACACTGCTGCTGCTGCTGCTGCAAACACAAAGACATGTAAATAAATTGGGCCACACACACACACACACATACACACACAAATCAACACAAACCGAGTGATGATGAAAAGCCAGAGGAGGATGAAGATGGCTGTGTGCTGGGAAACATTACTCCAATCATCCTGCATTGAAGCCCACTCCAAACTTTTCCAAACAATCCAGCAGCGGCGGCGTCTGTGATAATGGCACATATAATGGCATCTCCGTGGAGACGAGCTGAGCGGTGTGGTGTGGTGATGCGGCTGGCGTCAGGTGGACTGAGGAGGGAAATGCACCAGCTTCTCTGGAACGGGACACACCTGGGGGACGCAGCCACATGCTTGTGTTCTGACCTTGTGCGCATACATACACACACTGTTGGCACATGCACAAACAGGCGAAATCAGAGAACTAGTTCGCACACAAACACACACACACACATTCATGCAGACAAATTCTTGGCACGCACACCTTAACAAGCGCACACATATACCTATTTTGGTGGCTCATAATCAAAGTAGAGTCCCAGTAGCCCTGCCCTACATCCTTCCATGGTGTAATCCAGTGCAGTGATCCCCAGCGGAGCTCCTGACATTGAGTCTTATTATACACACCGTCCAATTATCACCTCTATCAGCAGCCACAGAGCATAACACACATCCCCCACATGTGTGTCTGTGTCTGTGCATGCGCATGTGTGTGTGCGCATGTATGCAACACAGGCAGTCCATGCTCTATATATCTGCAGCGGTACTGTTACACCTGCACTTCAGTTTGTGACTGAAGCTGAAGGGGTTCAGTCACAAACTGAACCCCTTCACAAATTATCTTTAGATAATGGCCACATGAAGCTTAGCGAAAGTCCAGACAGGAAGACCATCTCTTTAAGCACGCCTCAAAGCCCTTTCCCTGTTTTCCCGCTATCCTCTCGCTCCAACCTTATTCTCATAATTCAACCAATCACAGTCTTCCATCCTCTTTCTCTTCCACCAATCAGTCATTAGCGTCAAATTTAAAGGCTCTCTCTCTCTCTCCTGTCATCCAGCCGTCATTTCAGAAAACTCTCAGCCCACCTCCACCCCTGCACCACCTCCATCAAGATACAGACTGTCTTAATCTGGATCTTCAACCGAGAAGTTCCCTCATCAGGCGACTTCAAGCTTCCCTACCACCACCAGTGTCTAGGCCCGGGGGGGATATAACTTCTTCAGATGCAAGCTTCTCATCCCCAGATCAGTTTACTCAGCTGGTCTACACCCCGTGGTCTAAGCGCCAAAGTTTATTTTGTTCACAATAAATGTAATTTCATCTTCATCTTCAAACCTGGCTTTCTTGTCGTAAATGGTCTATCCTGATTGAAATAATGCACAGCATATAACCTCTATAGTAATGTAATGAAATGGTATGGGGTCATGGGAGTCTCATTACAGTAAGTATTTTTGCAGTTTGGCTTCATTTAGTGTCAGTTGGTCAGGACGGTAACACTTTATAATAAGTACACACTATTAAGCAGCATTAAATACTGAATTCATCATTTATAACACATGAATAGTCATTAGTATGTAGTTTATAAACACAGTTATCATTGATAAGCACTAACTGTATTTTCACTAGCAAGGACCACGCCACAACAGTGTGAGTTCAAACATGTATTGAATGGGATTGTCAAGGGGAGTGGATGGCTACGGCGTGGAGAGGTGAAGGTGAAGGAGGTCGCAGTCGGCTCTGCTGGTCTGGAAGGATGAAGTGATGGCTGGATGAGTGAGACTCAGGATGGGGGTTCCGTCTCAAAGGGATACCGCTTGAGCTGGATGCGTTTCCCCTGGATGGTGCCAGAGGGAGTGATGAGAACCGGGGTGCCTGGATATTGAAATTCGTTTATTTGGATAAAACCCCTTGAGATGTACCATCTTGTTTTTGAGGGGGTCCAGGGGGATAAAGGGGGAAATATCTGAGGTTAACAGGGGAAGAGGGGGTGACTAGGTGTATGAAGGCTTGGCTTAGTGATTAGAGGTGTGGTTGAGGCATGGTCTTGCTCCTGAACCTTAGTTAAAGCAGAAGTAAGCGATCCTGTCATTTTGGCTAACTTCCTGTCAGCGGATGGAGTTAGCAGTCCCCGCCCTCGTCCCTATGTCACCACATGCACGCGCATCGTCCTCAGTCTATGCAACTGCCCCCTTGGCGTGCACACACAGAGAGGACCGCCCCTTTATGCCGTTCTCTCTCCTCATTGGATAAAGGTTGTAGGATACAAGGAAAGTTTTCTCCTCGGCTTACAGCAGAGCAGAGTGACTGACAGACCCGTGTTTCGGACCAAACACTCTATATAAGTGATTGCTGTCGGAAGATATAACTATTAGACTTATATTAACACAAACATTCCGCTTACTTCTGCTTTAACTAATTAACTTCATTATAAACTACATACTAATGAGAATTCATGCATTATAAATGAAGAATTCAGTATTTATTAATGCTTAACTAATGCTTAATAGTGTGTACTTATAAAGTGTTACTTTTTTACCAGAAGCTCGTCTCCAAATCAAACAGACATGATGACTATGATATACAGTAAAAACACTGAATGAAGCAGTTGCATTATGTAAAGTCATTGTCTTGCAGATACTGTACAGTGAATACGAGATGTCAGGGAAGGGTTTGGAGCTAACCTTTGTTTAGTCTGTTTCTCTGATAACACATGAATCAGTTGTTCAGGAGGTTTTCACCCACAGATGGGTTATCTGCAGAGATGTCTTCCTCTCCATAACAAACAGATGAGAGTAGAACGAGTAGAGTTTTCCTGGTATTCTTCCTCTGATAGTTTAACATGTGATGCTCTGTGCACAGAGGAGATGATGTCACTGATATCAATCTAACAACACATATGTGCACTATGATAAATATCAAACATATGTATTCAGGTTTGAGGATTATTGGAAACATTTTCAGAAAAAAAAAATTACCTGTGAAAAAAATAACCTACTGTTATGTATAAGTCTACTAATTAAACATGTTTGTCATAGTAATTAATTGTTGTACAAGGTTGTACTGCAGTTTCAAACCACTGAAATGTCATTGTGGGCTCTTGCTTATCAGTTTCACGGCAGTATCAGTCAACACCTATATATCAATAAATGGTTGCAGCCCTATCTGATTCAGTGCTGACAACAACAAGGACTCACTCCCATTTCATATGTAGCTTCTGCCGTGCGGTGGCCACTGTGGCTGCAGCAGTTAAGATAATGGTTTCCATGGAATCTGTGGCTCAAACTGCAGGATTACAATCTGACCTGATTCTCAACGTGCAAATCAAACACCTGAATAAAATGTCTGTCTGTCTGAGAGTTTTTCCATCCTCCGCCTGTCACTCTGAGCCCATTGGTTCCCACTGAAGAATACATTTCACTGGCTTGGTGCTGCTGCCCCACCGTGCCATGACACCTGTAAATTACATGTGCAGCTTCCTGTGATTTCTTTCACTGAAGTGGAGGCTGCGTTAGTGGAGTTAGTGGAAGGAAACTGGCGTCTTCTAACTTTGGGAAAAATCAGTGGTGTGGGAGTGTAGAGCCTGAATGCAGCTAAGCCAAAAATCCAATTACCATAGCCGGGTCATTCCAGAATTGGAGGACATTTCATGTCCCACCCATTCATTTTCAATAAATCATGCATGAAATTCCAAAACTTGCATTTGTGGTGAAAATTATAATTACTCTGAGACAAAATATAAATATAGTTATACAAAAACTGGTTCCAAAATATCATTTAAAATACAAAATAACTCTAAGCACCCCCTAAAATGGCCTTTTTCTCTTGTCCCACCCTCTTAATGGCCAACATGCATGTCAAATAAAGCGGTTAAAATAAGTTTAAAATTTTAATTTTTTTGTATGATTTTGTTGATTTATGTCTTTTGTAAGTGTAAAAACACTTAGTTTAATCATAAACATATTTTAAATAAAAGTAATTTTGCACTAAAGTTGTGTCCCACAACATCCACGCAACCCTGTTACCAAAACCTTTTTAGCAGAGAAGAAGAAGAAAAAGAAGTATGAGACACATGACACAAAATAATTTGTATTATCAAACTGTTAGATAATAGCATGGGTAGACACAAAGTAAGTCCTCTCTTCTATTTTTCATATTTTTCATATTTCGTCTGCCCTGATTGAGTGCGTCACTCTAACCAATGCAACCCTGTTACTCATATTACCAGAATAAGGCAAAATATTTTCAAAGTTTTCTTTGTTCCTTTAAATAACTAAGTTTGTTCTCAACCTTACAGTAACATTACATTCCATAGCTAGTGTAGCGCCCTCTAGACGTCAGGTCTATTTACTGAGGTGCGCTCCCCAAGTTCCTTTAGTTAAGAAATCGCTTTCTTTTTTAGGGTAACTAATGCAGGTAGGTAACTACACTGTAATACCTTATTTATGAACTGTTCTATTTATTCTCTGACTGTAACTACTGTTATTTAACCTCAAAGTGTGTTATTACTACTGTTTTTAGCTTGTATTTATCACTCCTGTAAATAAATGAACTAAAACTGAAATTTGTTTTTCTTACCCTAGGTACCCTTTAAGTTTCTGGAATGTCCCCACAAAACACTCTACAGGCTTATCCTACAGTAACCCCACACACAGTAGTAAATATGCACAATAAACAAATAAAAAGGCAAATGATCAGTATTAATTATTTACTTTAGTAAATATTAATAATCAATGAATAATGAAAAATAAAAAATACAAAAATAGTCACATTCAATTGCTTCAAATGTAATTTCAGTCAATAATGTCCCAAAATAAATGTTTCTGTGACTTTCAAATAGTCTTTTCAATGTTTCAAAAATCAACAAATATTAAACAGTCACTTAATAAAACACTTCTGACCTAAAGCCGGCACTCTTTTTTAATGAATGAAAATAAAATGGGTACCCTTTAATCAGAAATCGTTGCAGGCCTGAGACGTGGCTTGTGTACGTGGGAGCCTTAAAACATCATGGCTGCTTCGCGCTTGGCGCAGAAATAAAACACACACTCACTGCACTGGAATCCTCCTGGTCCTCCCGGTTCACCAGCGGTCTGCTTGAACGTGGGCCTCCGACGACGATTCGCTCCAGCTCCAGGTGTCCTGCTCCAAGTGTTGTCTGTGCTAGACACACACCCCCGCACGGCATTTCCTGCTGCTCCGTTACCACGGCGGCAAAACGTCTTCACCGATGGGATGCTGGGTTAGCTTCTCTGTGGCGACGTGCTTCAGGCTAGTTAGCATGAGCTAGGCTAACATTAGCTGTGCTGCTCGATGACCTTTCCCTCCGCCGTCCGTCTCATTTCAACTTTCGACACGGGTTAAACTCACTGCACACTCACTCCGAGATGCTCTGTCCGATATCTCTGTGTTGCTTCTTCATTAACCATAGTCCTTTTCACAGTCTTTTCTGGCCGTCGCTCCGCTCCGCCATGCAGCCTCACCTCACCTATGCACGTTGCCTCCTCGTTTTTTTTCTTCTCTTCCGGTCTCCACCTCTTCCGAATCCGGTCGACCTGTAACCTCGATACTGATTGGATTTCTCCCCACGGTAAGTAAACTCAACAAAAAATATATTTTCACTTCGAAATATTATTTTTTACATTCTTTATCACAAAAATATATCTTTATTACACAAAATAAGAAAATAACACAGAAATAAATAAATAAATAAAATGAGTGCTTTTTCCTTCAAATTATTTATCTCTTTCTATTCTTTTTTTCCACAGGGTTACACTAGCATCTTTCTTCTGCTAAACAGCTGACATAAACATTGATTTGCAACCCTGTTACTTGCAACCCTGTTACTCCAGAGTAACAGGGTTGCGATTTATGTCATAATCTACAATCAAAAGTAATGAATCTATTCAACCCTGTTACTTTGTTCAACCCTGTTACTCTAATTTCAACCCTGTTACTGTGTAATTTATCTTAAAATTATCTTAAATGACTGTATCAGCTCATGAGGGTTTATCCTATTGTCATTTTGGTAGTGTGTATGATTATATTTATTATGTATTTTGGCAAATATTTATAGATAAATACTTATATAATACCTTTACAGGTTCCTGAGTATTGGTAACAGGGTTGCACCAAGCAGCACACACAATATATAAAATATCTAATAAAAAGTGTCACTTTGAGTCCTGAGCTGGCCAAACATAATTATTTGATGATTAATTACCTGTATTTCTTAAATATATAGCAGAAAATGATCAAATAAATAGTAAAATTTTGAGGTGTTTCAGTCCTTAAATGTCCTCCAATTCTGGAATGACCCAGCCGCCATAATGTAAAAATCTTCTCTTTATGCAGGATAACGTCATCATAAGGGTTATGCAAGGCAGTAGTAAAAGATTTATCAGGACAGGAATCTGACTCCATCCCCTAACACTGCTAATTTCAGAGGCCAACCTTGTTTGTTGGTGCTAGTTCTAATGATTTGTTCATCTGGGAGGAAAAATGTAAATATTTGGACCTGACCTGAAAACAAAAAGTTCAATCATAAATATTTCTTAATAATTTTAGTGGATGTCACTGGGAAATGTCCTCAAGAAATGGCCTTGGATAGAAGTTGCACACTAAAGCTAACAGGAGCTAACGGATGTAGTGATCAGGGACTTTAAAGGTCCAGTGTGTAAAAATTGGCCATGCAGGTTTAGTGGCAAAATCTGACTGTACTACCCATGACTATATTTGTATAAGTGTGTAATCGCTATAAAATTTGGTCTACATAGCCTTATAATTCTTCTATAGCAAAAGTCTTCCTTTAGAGAGTGTCGCCATCTTGCGCCGCCATGTTTGTACGGCAGCCCGAATGGAAAATCCGGCCAGTCTGAAACCACAAACCTGATTTCTATGCATTACTTTAATTACTCCACTCTTTTCCATTGGTAGCAACATAAACAGTAAAGTAGCTAAATATGCTACTGTGCTTTATCTGAAGCCAGTTCCCCAGGTCATCCCTCCCTGAGGTAGAACACAGAGGTGTATTCCCACATCATCAGTTCATCCCAAGGATTTCTCTTCAAACAAAGGGAAGATGTCAAGCCCACCACAGACTTCCACAGACCCCATTCAGTGATTATAATAAGCAGAAGTTGCACCTGTAATTCACACAAGGCCCCATGTGGCTTGGAGTAACGTGAATAGAGGCTCAGTAATTTCCTAAAACAGCTGGTCACTGTAATTCTTCACAAACATGACTGAAATAGGAGGAACAGCACTTTTACTGGAGACTATTTTCACCGGCGTATTAATTTAATCCAGATGTGGTGCTGTGGTCAGCATTTGGGACAGCAGGACAGCAGAAAGTGTGTGTGTGTGGGCCTGAATCAGAATAACCAACAGTGTGTGTGTTCATGGTGATGAAGAAACATGTCAGCCAGCACAAGAGTGTGTGTCATGATGTTTTTGGAAACAATAGAGGTCTATGACAGAGCAATCAGTTTTGTATTAAGCTCTGTAAACACACACAGTAACTTGTTGGTAGGAGACATTTGGACCACTTCACCCTGCTCCTGCTGGGCCTGTTTGGTAATCCATCCATGCAGCCCATTTAATTAGTCAGTAGCTTAAATCGCATTATCACTTTTTACTTTTGATTCCAGTGTAACAAATAAAACATTTAATTGTGACTGACTGACTCTAATCGGGCTGAGGCTCAGTGTGTTGGATGAGAGATTTGAATCCTAAATCCTCACACACCGCAGGATAACACAGGCGCGTCGACGGCGCAGATTCCCCGTGATCTTAAAAAATCAGTCGTCATGGCCAAATTAGACTTTAAATTGCAGAGCGTGTTTCCAGATAGGACGGTAGGACGCTGCAATGTTCTAAATCAATTCTAATCACACTGAATAAACACAAGGAGGGGGGGAGAAAAAGACATTTAGCCAAGAGAGGAGATGAGCTTGAGCTCCCATGATGCAGTGGCTTTTCTCTGGCTTGTTCCCAGTCTGGCTGGCTGTCTGTCATCAGCTTCATCTTCATCAGAGTTAGCAGCTCCGATCGTCTTTTATTGTCCACTGACCTTCTCTCCTTAGCCAACTGTTAGCGGTCAAACTCTAACAGACATAAAAACCTCAATGTTTCTTTAACTTTAACTGTAAATTGCTTCTACACAACAGACGCACCTCTACATCCTCATGACTCTGCTGCTGTTAAAGGGATAGTTCAACATTTTGGCACATTGGCCCATTGCCATAATCCATATAGTCATAGCAGTAGGTTTGTTACCTTTAATTGTCGGTCCAAGCTATTTTTAGAATGACGGAGCAGAGCCCGCAAGCTGCTCAGAGCTACGCTACGGAGGCTAATGGGATTTCTTGGTTTCCCTCATCAAACTCATCAAATACACAATCCAACAACTCCAAAAATGCTCTCGTGGACAACTTGTGACCTGCACATTCACCACGCTATGAGATAATAACAGAACGTTACGAAACGAGTTGTTTTAGAGGTAAATTCATGCAAAACCACTGACGTTCTGTTATTGAACGAGGGACACCAAGAAATCCCATTAGCCTCTGTAGTGTAGCGCTGAGCAGCTTGTGGCTCTGCTCCGCCATTCTAAAAATAGCTCGCACCGACAAATAAAGGTAACAAACCTACATATGGCAATTATGGCAATGGGCCTATTTACCAAAATGTGAAACTATCCCTTTAATAAACACAGAGTTGCGTTTAGTCAACTGTTAGAATGTAATCCAGCCAGGAGATTAGGTTTTAATAGAAAATGTATTTTGCTTTTGCAGTATAGAAGCATCATTTCTAGAGGGTTGAATGAGAATAAATGGATAAGAGAAGAAGAAGAAAAGGACAGGAAGTGTGTGTGTGAGAGAGAATGGGGGGGGGGGGATCTCGCTGCTCATGGCATCTCACTCCCTTAAGCACAAAGTCTCTTCCATATCAAAATGTCACAAGAACAACAGCTGGTACTCCGGTGATAGTCCTTTAAAGTAAACTTTCGACAACTCTCCTGAAAGCACAAACGCACACGACACTAACCCACAGCATCATGTCTTTAATGAATAAGACAGTGAGAAGGAGGGATGGGCAGGCGACGGAGGGAAATGGGGTTGTGTGTTTTAGGAGTGTGGGGGCTGGGGGGGGGGCACACAAAGTGCTGATATTATGGGAGGAAATCTGTGGAAAGACAGGCAGTCAAACTGTCAGGCGTGAGCAGTGAGACGGAACAAAGAGGAACAGTGGAGAGACGATTACAGTGGCGTAGCAGAGTGACAGAGGCAGCGTGCACACAGACGAAGATGAAGGGAAAGGGGGGAATTGCGCCACCGTGCATACACACACACCTCACACACTCACACACACACATCCGATTGATCAGTGGCAGACAGGAGAAGTATCATGATTAGAAGGCCTCAACACTCTCATTAGGCCTCGTGGATGCAGAGTAATGACTTCCACATCTGACATCACCCAGAAATATTACTGCCGCCACTGCTCCCGTATAGCCCAGAGGGGATTTTTTTTTTTTTTTAATTTATTCCTTCAATTTTTCGGTAAACATCTGCAGGCTGCGGAGGAACGGATGAAATAAAACATAGCAAAGAATAACTCACTGGGCAGGATCAGAGGAAAAACTAACGGCAGCCAATGCAACAGAAGTGCACACAAATAACGTCTGTTTTAACAGCTGCCAGACTCACTTCTCCTCTGACCAGTCTCCACGGCCACAGAGCTTCATTTGTCAATGTCAGCTGCTTGGAAGGGATAAAATAATCCTCTTCTGCCATCTGCTGGTGGAAATGATTATGAATTATGAACCATGAGTCCAGAGGGAAACAAATCATGTACAGTTTTCACATATTAATCTTCTCAGAAGAGAAAATAGATTCCGACTAATCAGGAATGATCCATATGTGCCTCGTTTTGGATCTGGAATTAAAACTATGTGTCTTCATTTTGGAAAACATCCTTCCCGAGCATCAAAGACCTCAACTTGTGAACATGGAGTGTCCTCGTCCAACCTTTACCTCAACCAGAGGGGTCACCAATGAAGAGAGATGAGGCAACGTTATCGCTTTGGACGTCCACGCTCCCACAGAGCAGCCTCCTTATGAGTGAACAAGGGAAGTCAGAAGATGCAGTACTGCTGCTGACCCTGCACTCTGACCTTTTGACCCCTGCTGTAAGGAAAGGTCCTGGTTCTGTCTCTAATAAATGTGTTTATTATTATTTAAAGGGATAGTAGCATCTTTTTTAAAGTGGGGTTGTATGATCTACAAATAGCCCATAAGTACTTTAATTGCAGTAGAAGACTCTCTGCACTCCTCCCGTTAGCAACACCAGCCCATAGCCCTGCCCAGAGATTTACAACATACAGTGTTGTGAACAGACCCAAAGAAACGGCCTATTTTTGCGGCCTAAAAGAGGTTTTACCTGGGAAAAAAAAACTACAGTTCTATTGTTCGCTATAATATAATTTTTTCCAGCCCCTCAAAGTGCAGGAAAAACACAGTTTTATTTGGACCTAACCAACTGCTGATCAGCGGGTGCTAACCCTGAGCGGAGGGGTACGTGAGTTGGTTAGGTCCAAACAGTCTTCTACTGCAATTAAAGTACTTAGGGGCTATTTGTAGATCATACAACCCCACTTTAAAAAGAAAATGCTACTATCCCTTTAATGTGTTTAAAACTTTTTCAATTAGGCCCAGCTAGTATTCTGCAGAACTTCATATCCATAAGGTATATTTGTGATTTTAGGACAAAAGCTCAGCTCTGTGTAATTTTACATCTCACTAATTAAAACAGGTTGGTGTAATTAAACAACTGCTATCTCTGTGATGTGATGAAAAAATATTACATAATTCAGGTAAACACTCAGAAACAAAATCTTACGTGGCTGTACTGTGGGGTTTTTAAAGCAGATATCAGTGGAATGTTTTTGTTAATATAAGTCCTAAATAGTCCTATTTTCCGTCAGCAATCACTTACATGAAGTATTTCAGCCTAAACACGAGTCTCTCCGTCACTCTGCTCTGCTGTAACCCGAGGAGAAAATTTTCCTTGTGGGATACAAGTGTTATCCAATGAGGGGAGAGAACGGCATGAAGGGCTGTGTGTGCAGCCAAGGGATGCGCGTGAATGTGGTGACGTAGCACGAGGACCAATTGATGCCTGACAAGGGCGGGGGCTGCTAACTCATGGTGCGTTCAAGGAAACTCGTACTTTGTGTTTTTCCTTCCTGTGAAGTCATACCAGTTCGATCTGGTACGAGTTCACGGGTCGGAAGTTACGAGTGGCCGTTATAGGGAACTTTCACAGACAACAGGACGGTAAAAACACGAGCTACGGGTTACCTGGAACGCTACCAAGTCGTAGTTGTGACTTGAAGCTGTAACTTACGGTTTCAAAAGCCTGCCTTGAACACAGCATTAGCCGAAACGGCCGTGCCGATGATATCTGCTTTAAAGCAGAACTATGCAGGTGGGCCGGAAATAGCTCGCTCCTTCGTTGGTTTCTCTTTTTTTCCCTCTCCGGAGCTCCCCCACAGTTCTGGTAGGCACATGTCACTGTCGTAAAAAAAAAAAAAAAAACTCGCCGCCGCCACCTCCTCCACCCCCCCTACACGTGCTTGTGTTTACTGCTGTTTGCTAAGCCCTGCTAACACCGAGCTAACGCTAACACGGAGCTAATGCTAACACGGAGCTAACGCTATGCTAACACGGAGCTAACGCTAATACAGCCACACACAGGCACAAAGACACAGACATACACACACAGGAATAAAGGTTCCAAAACGCGAAGGTGTGTGTGTGTGTGTCATGATGTATTACATTATCTTATAAAAGACCCATGGTGTGTGTATCTGTGTTAGCATTAGCTCCCCGTTAGCCACAAGCTGAACTTCATCAGTAAACATTTCATGTTTCCATGGTTTCCTCCGACTTTCCGAACTCAAACCAATCACGATTCGTGACATGCATGACGTCATCTGCGTTCTTATCTCGTACTGCCGTAAGGCAGTTTCTCGCGATACTTCTATCCATTGACGAGATTTGTAACACCGAGACGGACGACTGATCTTGCAAGTGCGGTTTTCAGCCAGTGGGGGGGGTGAGCGCATTGGCCTAGACCCCATTCACCTCATAACAGGTCACTCAACCATCACAGTGACTCTGAGCCACAATAATTACAGCCCAAATCCTGCATAGTTCTGCTTTAAGTCTCAGTTTCTGGATACATTTCTCAGTGAACTGAGGCCTTTATACTTTCATAGTATTGATATAGAGCTTTGACCTGCTTTATGATCAAAGGACACATAGGCATCTACCTTTATACAACATGTGATCTTGAATGCTTGCAGCTCTCAGGGCAGCAATGTTAACTAGACTATGGTTTAAATTGAGCTTTCTCCCTTTCCTGGCCTGATTAAAGACCCAGACACAAGATTAGCTAATAATGCAGAACTCCCACAAATTGAGGTTGTGCAAATAATTAGGCAAATCAATAAATGACCAATTCAGTAATGCGCACTGTGTCTTGATTTCAGTTGCTGAGTGAAGTGGCAGCAGAAAACAACAGCTTAATTCTGGTATTTTGAATATTAATTTCAGCCACAGTCTTACAGACTACATTTTCAGTTTTGTTGTCCATCAGTCATTAATTGCTGCCTGTTTTGGCCTACGTGGTAAACTGAGGTAGATAAACAGTTTCCCTCTATATCCTATGTCATCTGACTTACAGTATCTGGCATTTGACACACTGGTTTAGGCAGCATCATCAGACCATTTGTCCATGGTTATAACAGATCTGATGATATTCCCACCAGTTGCAGCTGCTGTATATAGCATGCTATAGTAACATAGCATGGTATCAACATCTCAACATCTTTGTTTTACTCCAGCCAACCTATACTGTCTGTATATTTTTTTTTAAACTTCATATTAGATTGGATTCACAATACTACATTAGAAGATACATCAAAGGAAATCATGGAATTGATGAAGTGAAATAAAAGCAACTGCTTCCATTTCTGAGCTTGACTCTAAACGACTGTACAATTACAAAGTACAAAATATAACACTATATGGAGGAAAAACACAATTAAGACAATACTTTTATTTATTTATTATTTATTTATTTATTTTGCTGATATAATTCACCCCTAAAAAAGAAAAGAAAAAAATGCTAATTAACAGTTTTCAGTCAGTGAGGAAGGGAGAGTGTGTTTAGATGACACCTCCCAGGTTGGTTTCTCTGTCTGGCTCTGGTCAGTCTCTTCAGGTTCAGTGTTCATCACATCAGGATCTTCCTTGTTGGGTAACCAACGGGAGAAGTCGATGTCTTGGAGAAGCTGCTGCGTCTCTGTGGGTTTTTTGGTGTCTTTGAATGAGAGCTGAGTCTGGAACAGAGCTGTCAGCTCTTCCACTCTTTTCTGCTCAAACTGGGCTCTCCAGGCAGCATATGGCTGCCAAGCATCAGTCAGATCTGCCAGAGCTTTCTGGAGGGCTTCGATCTCCACCCTGAGGTGATACTCCAGGAGCAGGTACTGTGACATCCTGTCAGCATGAGCTCTGGTCTGATCTAGAAGCTTTTCCTCAAGTGTCTCAGCCTGCTGCCTGGCACTGAAGATTTCAGCTTCATACCTCTTGGTGACATCTTGGCATGAAGCCCACAGGTTCTGCAGCTGCTGTTGAAGAGACCGGTTCTTGTGTTTCTCTGCCTGGAGCTCAGCCACCAGGTTCTTCTGGCTCTTAATGTGAGCCGCCTGCTGCTCCTCATAGTTTTTCTGAAGGGCTTTCTTCTCTTCTTTAATGGTGTCTTGTGCGTTAATGGTAGCGGCGACATCCTCATACTTCTCTTTGAGGTCATGGTGTGAAGCCCACAGTTTATGCAGCTCTGTATGGAGAGCTGTGCTCTTGTTTGTCTCTGCCTGGAGCTCAACCATGATGTTCTCTTGGCTCTTTGAGTGTGTCAGTTTCAGCTCCTCAAGTTCTTTTTGGATCTTCATATTTTCTTCCTTGATGTTATAGTTGTCATTGTATTCCTGCAGTTGTTCTTGGAGAACTGTGCTCTTCTTTCTTTCAGCCTCTAGTTCAGTCATGAAGAGTTCCTGGCTGTTTGAATTTGCTCCCTGCAGCTCTTCATAGTTTTGTTGAAGTTTCATTTTCTCTTCTTTGATGTTGAAGAGTTCAGCCTCGTACCTCTGGATGACTTCATGGCCTGAAGCCCACAGGTTCTGAAGCTGTCCTTGGAGAGCTGCGTTCTTGTCTATCTCCTGCTGGAGCTCAGCTTTGAGCTTCTCTTGGCTGCTCTGATGAGCCACATCACAGTCCTTTTGGATTCTTGTCTTTTCTTCTTCAATCTTGTTCTGCAGCTGAGCGGCAGTGGAGATTTCAGCTTCATACCTTATGGTGTTCTCTTGGCATGAAGCCTGAAGATTGTCCAGCTGTTGTTGAAGAGCTGCGTTCTTTTCTTTCTCTGCCTGGAGCTCAGCTTTGAGCTTCTCCTGGCTGGTCTGATGAGCCACTTCCAGCCCCTCGTAGTCTTTCTGGATTTTCATTTTTTCTTCCTCAATATTCTTAAGCTGAGTGGCAGTGGAGGTTTCAGCTTCATACCTCTTGGTGACCTCTTGGTATGAAGCCTGTAGATTGTCCAGCTGTTCTTGAAGACCTGCGTTCTTGCCTTTTTCTTCCTTGAGCTCAGCCTCAAACCTGTCCTGATTGGCTAAATAAAGCGCGTGTAGATCTTCATACTCCTGTTGGAGTTCCATCAGCTCTCCTTCGGCCTGCAGTTTTGTTTTGTCCAACTCATGGGAGAGTTGGATCTTGCAGGCTTGTTCCCTGCTCAACAGGTCCTTCAGCGCAGAGATCTCCTGCTGAAGCTGTTGGACATCTGTGCAGTGCTCCTGGCTTTGACTTGAGGAGCTTTCCTCGATTTTGAAATTAAAATTCGGCAACGCCATCGTTTTGATATTGCGATGATACTGTAAATACAGTAAAAGTGCACAAATATAAACTTTTCAACTTGTCTCTGAACAGATGTCTGTGCCAGTAATTAGTGAACTGTGTTATTACAACCGTTTGTCAACTTCAAGAAGTTATGTCATAAGGCAGAGAACTGATGACATCACAGTGATGATAAATGACGAAGCTTCAGAATTGAAGTTGGCTGAGGTTGATTACCTTGATCCGGAACATTCCATTCCCTGTGTGTTTCCACATGTCATTCAAATGTACAGAAACGTTTACATTTTATATATATTTTATTTGTACATATTTGGATTATTTTGTATATGTCGTCTTGTTCTTGTCTGTCTGTGTCTTCACAAAGTCTGTATGAGGAAAAAATGTGCCAAAACAAGTTCCTGTGTGTCTAAACATACTGGCCAATAAGATTCTGATGTAAACAGGCTCATTCAAACAGTAGCAGAATCAAAGAACCAGTAGAGTTGAGGAGGATTGCAGAGTTGGGTGAAAATCTTTTGTGTCATGATTTTAACATAGAATGATAAATTATTCATTTGTGCATCTTTAAAGCATCTTTGTAACAGGGAGTAGGCTCTATGACATTAACTTGTGACATTTCCAAAGCCCCTGTCAAGAAGGCCTCACAAGACTTTTAGTATATCTGCCCTTTTATTGTCCTTGTTAGTCCTTGTTAGAAGAATCCAGATGTTGCAACTGACCCCAAATGTGGGGACAGTTGCAACACGGATGAGGGACGGTTACAACATATTAAACATACATTAAATTTCACTAATTAACTTTTGATTTTTGTCTCAATAAGCATAGTATTCCTAAAATATGTATTGTCTTACAAAAATGTATCAGAGAACAGTTGGGGTTTTGTTTTGCGTAGAACATAGGCCTTGAGTCAATGTGCAGAGGTTAAAGCAGATATCAGTGGAATGTTTTTGTTAATATAAGTCCTAAATAGTCCTATTTTCCGTCAGCAATCACTTACATTAAGTATTTCAGCCTAAACACGAGTCTCTCCGTCACTCTGCTCTGCTGTAACCCGAGGAGAAAATTTTCCTTGTGGGATACAAGTGTTATCCAATGAGGGGAGAGAACGGCATGAAGGGCTGTGTGTGCAGCCAAGGGATGCGCGTGAATGTAGTGACGTAGCACGAGGACCAATTGATGCCTGACAAGGGCGGGGGCTGCTAACTCATGGTGCGTTCAAGGAAACTCGTACTTTGTGTTTTTCCTTCCTGTGAAGTCATACCAGTTCGATCTGGTACGAGTTCACGGGTCGGAAGTTACGAGTGGCCGTTATAGGGAACTTTCACAGACAACAGGACGGTAAAAACACGAGCTACGGGTTACCTGGAACGCTACCAAGTCGTAGTTGTGACTTGAAGCTGTAACTTACGGTTTCAAAAGCCTGCCTTGAACACAGCATTAGCCGAAACGGCCGTGCCGATGATATCTGCTTTAACAGTGGTAATAAAACTCAATAGCTCAGTGTGAGACAAGAAGAATGGAACTATTTGCAATACAAAAAACTTTTATAAACATGTACTCTACTTTTGGATGATTTATTCACTGTATGACATCAAATAAATTTACTTTTCTCCAATTTTCATGTGGCTCCCTTTGTCCATATCAAGATGCAACTAGGCTATAGATACAAATTGCATATTTCATTATACTGTAGGAAGTTATCTGGGGAATTATTTTTGAAATCTTTAGCATTAGTCTCTCATGGTTTAATATAATTGGCTGTTCTGTTCATCATGAGGAACAAAATAGATATATTGTGCCTATTTTAAGCTAAAAATGTTCCATTTTATACATTTGCATTTGCTATGTGCTTCCATATTCAAATGGCAGTTGTTGCAACCATCCCCACCCTATCAGCCATGACAAAACATCATGTACTAGCTAGACACACTGACACATGCTGACCATATCATTTGATAATCAACAGTGAATCCAAACCAGGTAGGTTTGGATTCACTCCTACAGGACAGTACGACAAAAATACAGCTAAGGAAGAAAGCTACTTTCATACCTCTAAAACAACTTTGTCTCAGTACAAGCAGGAGCAGATGCTGAATATGTCTTCTCTATTCTTAGTGGGTAGAGGGTCTAACTGTGCATGTGCAGTGTGAGTGTCATCATTCTAGCATGTTTCTGATTGGAGAAATAAGGCTTGTTGCAACCGTCCCTTGTTGCAACTGTCCCCAGTCTCCCCTATATATATTTTTAAAATAAATTTAAAAAATTAAAAAAAGGAAAAGCCAGTGTACATTCCTCGTGTGTGCTGTCTGTCATTTCTAACCTGAATTTCATGGCAGCTACTAAATTCCACTGACTCTTATTTTCCTTTTCCACTGACTGCAGCACTTTGAGGACAGAACTTCCAAACAAGACTTTAGACGAAAAAGAATTGGAAGAAGGAGTCATCAGTCATCGCATACTGCCTGAAGACACAACTTTATTAATAAATCAGCAAGCAAAGCATTTAAAATACAATGCAAGACACCCAGAAAACAAAGGCAGGCATGTATAAAAACCCAAACAAACCATAAAAGTGGATGTGGGCAGCTGAAGCTTTGCCGACGGCAGCAAACGGAGACGGAACAGAAAGAGAATAAGCAGCCGTTAAAAGAGGCGAGACGTGACGAGTGTATGCTGAGGTTGTTGTTTACATCCACACGATTAAGACATTCACAAGTGTCTGGTAGAGCGCACAGACTGGTCTGCTGGACTGAAAGCTACGGTGAAGGAGGATAGGAGGAAGGGGGGGGGGGCTGTTTGTAAGCGATTGCCGCGGGTTACTGGTCTGACTTCAGATACTGCTGCTGTCGTGACTTCTCAGTTTGAATACCGTTAATGCTGGTTATTCTCTGCCTTCTCCTCTGCGGCAGACAAACCCTGACATTTCTGAAGAACACAGAGAGGAAGAGGAAATAAGAAACCACACTGTGCAGCAGCCAGTGATCAGATGAAGCATGGAGCACACAGGTGGTGGGGGAAAGAGTGTGAACCAAAGTGGGCCTCAGTTGCCAAGGACCCATTTACACCGAGTCACTTTATTCATCTTGGTGGATTAGGTCGCTGTTGGATGATAGGTGATAAAACAGTGTTTGGAGATGGACTGAAACCTGCCACCTCTGTGTGTAATAGTCAGGTGTTTAATAGGTGGAAAGATGAGTATACATCAGGTAATGGTCTGTGGAAGTGCCACGTGATAATAGCAGCTGAAGTGACACTGACATTACACTGACGTTAGTGGGTCTTCCTGATATGTGCAGAGTGGCAGGATGGGAAACGGCTCCGGTGATTGATATCATCAGTCAAATACAGAGTATAGCACACAGCTGTATGGTTTATCTGATCCCTGATCAGTGCAGCCACTGAATGACCACTTAAGAGACGATACAAACGAGCAAAACTATTCTTTCTTTTTGTTGTTTTTTCGGACTTGTAGCTCATGCTTGTCATGCCTGTGTGTGTGTGTTTATGAACTGTCTGATTTCTGAAGTGAAAAGAAATCAATATTGTAGTTGTCTGCAGAAATTACATATTCGATTCATTTTAATGGCTGTTGGGGTTGTGTTGTGTGTGTAAATAAAAGAAAAATCAACATGGAATTTACCCAGGGATGAACCACTGAGATACGCTATTAATTAAGGTGGGTCTTGCATTCATCTTGTAGTTTGAAGACTACTTTAGCTTATTGTGCTCAAATGATATACGTTCCTAAATTAAATATTGTTGTGATAATAACAGAAAACATGGGCTGTGGAAGTTGACAGGGTCCCAACGATATGTTTTTTTCCCCTCTAACAGCTTTATTCAGCCATGATGTGGATGAACTTTTGAATCCTTTTTTTTTTGTGAAAATAAATAAAACTCTTTAAACCCTCCTGAGAAAAATCTGCTGATGGAGTCCAGAGTCGACTGAACTTGGTTTACCAGAGAAAGTCCGAGTTCACTCAAACAGATGCCACTGCCTTATTGTAACCCGTTTAACCCCATCAGCCACAGCGGTGGCTGTAAAAGACATCTTCACTTATAAGGCTCTACTGAATGGTCTATTAATGCATCCCCAGCCAATGTTAAAATAATAAAGGGTCTCAACTGAATATGTGCCACATGTTTAGTGTTAACTGTCAAATGTTTACTTCCTGGTTGCACCATGGGAAGGTAATGGATAGGTCACAGATTTCTGGTACACATCATCTTTAAAGTGTCTAGTATAGATAGATACATGCATTTAGAGTTACCCAGCTTTGTTCAGTGAACATACTGAAGGGAAGTTTCCACTTCCACTGTCTCACTTTGAATAAAGTTGGATCTAGGTCACCTCTCAGATGGGATGTAATTGCCTTGCCCCTCAAAATGAAATTGATTGCGATGTCCACATATAAAACATGGGGAGCCATTTGTCAGCCATGCATTTGAATGCATACACTCACTGACTTATGTATCAACAGTGCAAACTGTCAGTATCGCTGTCATCATAATGCCGGGTGCTGCCACAGACAAAGATTTATATGTGTTAATAACTGGGCTGGGATGTGTAAGAATTTAATGACTGCATAGGAGAAATATGATGACAATTTAGTCTATAACACACCCACCGGTCATAACTGTGACTCATCAGAAAAAATAAAAGAAAACAGATTTGCACCTTCCATTCAAACTTGAAGAAAGTAATGATTTATGATTTCAAAGGATATTTTTGTTTCCTGGAAAAGTTTGATATTAAATGAATGTAACAAGTTTTTAGTTTTTTCTCTCTCCTGACAAGGGTTTGTTTGTTGTAAATTCTCACATGTGAGCATTTGTTGTAGAATATATGTAAAGGTATTTTTGTATATGTCTCATATCATTAATTACTGTTGTATTTTTAAGATACCAAAATAACAAATAAAATAAAATAAAAATAATGAAATGATCTCACATAATGAATTCCATGTCTAAAGACCATACATCTGGGTTAACATTAGAGAAAAGGGTTGATTATCTGCCTTTATACCAGGGAGACAATACATTATTATATAATTATATATCACCTGTGTGTGACAAAGCTGCAACTGCATCTGCGCAATGCCTGCGCACTTTAACAATGTAACAGCATTAGCTATCTTTTAAATGGTGAATTGAATCACCATGTTTGTACAAAAAATACCAGTTTCCATCACAAGATAAAAAGACATGTTAATGGGATCATAGTTTCACAATATTTTGAAGGTAATTTTTCATTTAGTTCCAGTGAAAACTGTGACAATCTGTCTGTGTGTGTGTTGCTATCGGCTCGTTCGTCTCGGTGTTCTTGCGTAGGTTTGGTTCTGTGTGTTTTGTTATTTCACCACCTGGGGGCGCCATAGTTGCTTTAAAAGTCACTGACAAAGTCTCGAATTTGATTTCTGAGAAATTTGAGAACTTTCTCACCTACACACATTCATACATGAAGATGACACATTTTATCCAATGATGATGAGTGATGGTGATTAGAAATCCAACAGCACTATAAAAAAAAAAACACATGTGATCATCCAACACTTCAGTGTTTCAGCTGTGACATTCAGCCTCTGGGTCGACATAGGCGTGATACGTTTTTTTTCCCTATACAGGTTTTAGCCTCACCTTACAATTACCTTCCATGTACGTACCTGGCTTAGAGCCACTGCTAACACACTCAGTAGCAGGGTTAAGTCAATATATCGATTGAACAGTTTAAAGTGTGTTAGTGTTAGTGTTAGTGTAACCTTGTGTTTCAGAAGCTTTAGTACAATCCGGACAAGCGTTAGTTTATCAATCTATGTCTGAAACTCTTTTCAATCCTGACATAACAACCTCTGTGACATCTTTTATCAATTTGAACATTTCCAAACAGCAATCGTGCAACAGTGTTACAATTACCGCGTCTCAACCCAATGACAGCAGACATTTTAGAAGTGGTCCAACCATTTCAGTCTCAAACATCTGCACATAGCTGAATCCCTGTCTTGGATGTAGCTATGTAATGGGATTTTAAATACAAATGTGGACCAACACTGTCCCTCACAGACAGTGTGATCAGCCTTCTGAACCTGTATCAGTTGATACACACACAAATACACAATAGTGGGAGCATCATGGGAGGCAGGGTGAGGGAGATTTGGTTTAACTATTGACTGAGACACTTCAATGAACTCCAATAATAATTCTGGATTCACTTTGATCAGCCCACAAGAGTGTGATTTTTTTTTCATGACTCATTGACAGAATGCATTCTACGAGAAGTCCTGTAGCGTAATCCCAAACTTCAGAGTGAGTGATTGATTGATCGACTGATTGACTGAATGATGATGTGGGAGCGTGGGTTTTTGGCAGGAAGTGTGCACCTGTCAACAGCACTGAAGTGGGAGGAGGGAGCCAGAATGGAGGACGGTGAAGGAGGACGTGTTCTTCACAGGCAGAAGTCGAAGGTCAGGTCGGACTTGCCCATCTTCTGTCTGTACACGGTGTCAAACTTGTCATTCATAGACACTGTGAAGATGTCCTTCCATAGACCCACACGTCCTGCAGGGAGGAGACACAGGAAGAGGAGGGATACTTTACTTACTCACGTATCCGAAGGAGACAGGGGACTGAGTGATAAGATATGTTCTTAAAGGGATAGTTCAACATTTGGGTAAATTGGCCCATTGTCATAATCCCTATAGTTTTAGGAGTAGGTTTGTTACCTTTAATTGTTGGTGCAAGCTATTTTTAGAACAGCGGAGCAGAGCCGCGAGCTGCTCAGAGCTACGCTAGAGAGGCTAATGGGATTTCTTGGTTTCCCTCATCAAACTCATCAAATACACAATCCAACAACTCCAAAACGCTCTGGTGGACAAGTTGTGACCTGCACATTCACCACACTATGAGATAATCACAGAACGTTATGAGACAGAGTTGTTTTCAAGGTAAATTCATGCAAAACTGCTGATGCGCGTTCCTGTCGGGGGCAGTTTGTCTCATAACGTTCGGTTATTATCTCATAGTGTGGTGAATGTGCAGGTCACAACTTGTCCACCAGAGCGTTGTGGAGTTGTTGGATTGTGTATTTGATGACTTTGATGAGGGAAACCAAGAAATCCCATTAGCCTCCGTAGCGTAGCTCTGAGCAGCTTGCGGCTCTGCTCCACCGCTCTGAAAATAGCTTGCACAGATAATTAAAGGTAACAAACCTACTGCTAAAACTATAGGAATAATATGGCAATGGGCCAATTTACCAAAAATGTTGAACTATCCCTTTAAATATGCTCAAAACAGGATATTGATGGTAGGTAAGATGTCTATGATACTGACAGCACAAATATACAAAGTAATCATCTATTTGCTCCAATTCAATTTCAATCATATGGGACAAGGAGACTCAGTGATGTAGCGGAGTTCTTCTCAGCTTTAGAAAACAAAATCTACAGGTAAATCAGGTAAAGTTGAAGCATGCTTATCTAAATCTTATTCAAACGTAACCTTCACACCCGATTCAACATAATCTATTGGTATTATAAAAATGCAGCACAATGTAGATCAATAGTTCCCAACCGTCTCACAACTCAGGACATACTAGAAAATCTAAAACATTTTGGTGGCCCACACATGAAGGCCAAGAAACATTAGATCTGACTCACTGTACATAATATTATGGGAAATGAACACGCTGACATGAGGCGTTATCCGTGTTTTTTTACAGTCTAATCTCTGCTTTGATTAAGAATTAAAATTTTGGTCCTCAGATAATCATTAGATCTCCTCTGACAGGTTTCAGCTGAGTGGCAGCAACCCGACGAGGCAGTGACTCACCTGCTGTGACTGCCAGCTGTGTGCTAAGCCTACAGCACACACACCAGAAGACCATGCACTGAACAGAAAATAAGAAACAAGTTGGGGAAAAAGAAAAAAAAATAAGACAGAAATCATGAGTCAACATCAAAATCAAAACATGAATGGAAACATAAATCAGATTGACAAATTATAATAAATCAAAGAAAGAATGTTAAAGGATGTGTCAGAAAGAAACTCAAAAAACAGACTGGACCTGAAGGTTGAAATGCAATCTGTGGTGTCGGGGCAACATGTGGCCACATGGTGGTGCTGCGGTCATCTTATTGCTTAAACATGCAATTCCATTGTCTGAACCAAGACTGAAACAAAATACAAAATAAATACGTAACACGACTGCAAAATATAGTCTTCAAGTGCAATAATAATGTTATGGTCTTTAGATTGTTACAGTGTCTCAATGAACTTACAGCTTCATGTCAGTGACCTATGATAACTCCATACATGAACTCAGTGACCCCTACCGCCTTGTGGAAGAATGACATGTTGAATTTGGTAGAAGAGTTTGTTGAACTCTTCTTTTCTCTTATCTGGGCTGTGGACCCTGTGGAAATGATGCCTTTGTGACAGATAGACCAACTGTGAGTTGACTTGTGAGTTATTTGATGAGTCACATCAGTTTGTGTGCAACATCTGGACTCCAGAAATCAGCCCCAGGAAAAAATACTTTTAATACTTTTAATTCATAAGCTTCCATTTGAGTCCAAGATAGCCTTTCTATCTCCAAAGCCCCACTTGCTGTGGCCAACGGTCTTCTCTATCTATCTGTTCACTTTGGGGAGACCAGAAATAGAATGTTTTCTGATCATGTCAGTTACATGTAGTTTTTCACAATAGGTGTTGCATTGTTTGGAGACAGCCTGTAGCTTTCCAGTAGCTAGTAGAAAGGCTATCTTGGACTCAAATGGAAGCTTATGAATTAAGGAAATTTTCTATATACATGTTAAGCATAGATATTCTCCATAAAGTGCTGAAAAATAATAATTAATGAGAATTTGTCAGGCGAACAGTACTTTTTTTTGTCTTTTTTGGGATGTTTAGGGTGATATCTTAAAATCGAGTTGCAACAAACCCCAGAATCTTTTTTTCCTGCCTTCCCCTATGTGTCAAGATACTCTCTGCCAAATCTTATAGTTGTGACTATGCCATTGTAGTACCTAAACATTTGCATTTACATAATTTCGCCAGCAAAATTACCCAAGGAAAGGGGTTTTGGCCCCCTGTAGCTTTCCAGCAGCTAGTTGACCAGGTTGTCCACCCAGGTTTTAATCCTTGAAGTTCCTATCATTTCTGGTGTCAAACCTTTTTACAACGCTCCGTGTCTGTTTTTTTGCTTTTGTGTTCTATGGATTGAAAACGATGCTGTTTTGGAAGAAGTTGCTGGAGATTTTTATACCTTCTAAATATGGGAAATTCCATTTACGTACACTGTTTCGGGTTTGAGAAAGATATCATAAAACAGAAGAGACATATGACCGTAACTGCATGGCTGCATATACACCCAAAGATGAAACTGTTTGTCAGCTTTGATCTTAAAGTCGGTGATCATTTCCTTACTGGTGGCTTTTAAGACTCCATTTGCATCATGATCCATTTTTTCCTCTGGCCCTCTGGTCTTTAAATAGCTTTGCAACGGGAGCTCTGATGGCTTGTTCGATACCATGAGCTCACTGATCCGAATCAGGTCTCATCAAACGGCTGTAAAAGGGAATTAGGTTGATTACATTTATGATCTCTCCCTCTGTCTCTCTAATGTGCTTAGGTCTAAACTGGACCATGGTCACAGAGACTTCATGTTGTTGCTCCTTGTGTGTTTTTGACAAAGAGCCGATTGTGTCTTCTCTGTTTGCCAGAGGCGCAGACTGAAAAAGTATTTCTTATTTTGTGCAAGTCAAGAATAGCCTGGTTGCTTTTTAAAAATCATTTCTAAATCTGTTTTATTTGCTCTGTTTCTTATGTCAATAAATTCCATTATAGTACATGCCATAGGGCCTCCTCAAAAGTGTTTATATGAATGTGATCAGGAAGTTGTGTTCACTTACAGAATAATACAGATTCAAGGTCTCTGTACTTTGTCTACACATTTCAGTGTTGTGTTGCTTTATAATGGTACTTCACCACTATTTTGGGGGGAAATATTTTTACCTTTTACTCCAAGACTTAGTGTCACACTTTCCCTTAAACCAATAGATCCATACTGACAAACTGCAGCATCAAAATGCCACTTACATGGATTCTTTCAGAGCTCCACTCCTGATATGTGCTTGACGATTTACTATTGTGGCCCTGCTGGCTATAATAAAGCTGCCAGCATAGCAAACCCACCAATCTCCCACCAAGGATATCTGTGGTTGAGCTGCATTAGTTTTGATCCATTAACGTTATGCAACCAAAATCAGTGGTGTGCTCTGAAAATATCCTTTTTTTAAATGACCTTTTTTGGTGGTCAACCATAAAAGTAAGGATATTCGAGCCATAATTGCTTCCATTCTTGGTCTGTAAGTCTCAATTTTATGGTAAAATATTATTATATAAGTGGAATTCTCCTGAGAAAACCATAGACTAAAAAATATGGACGTAGCATCCGTGACGTCACCCATTGGTTTTGGGAAGTCGTTTTTGTGACTCAAATATGGCGGCCTGAACAGCGCCATGTTGGATTTACCAGCCGAGAACCCACCCACTGGCCTCGAAGCAGTGGTCTCCGGACCTGTCACTCAACGTTTCCGCGCCCTAATTGGCCAGAATTTTAACCTAATAAGAGTAAAACGGTACAGTTAAAAAAAAATTCACCCCCCTCAGAGTGTGTGCGGGGGTAGAAACTATCGGTTGAGACCAAAAAACGTGATGGCACCAGGCTTTTAACATGTTTATTGAGGATGTAAAGTCGGCGATTTTAACATGGGGGTCTATGGAGACATGCTGCTTTCTGACACCAACCCCCAGAGGAAGCCGAGGGGATTGCAGTTTTTGGACGCGGAATTGAGCTTCACTTCTCAGACTGACAACTGCCCCCTTGGAGAAAACTCCAAATAATTACTTCTCTATATTCCCACCCTGCTTATAGATTGTTTTGCAAAACTTTGGGATTTTTTTCAGGGACACTAACTGTAATTGAATTGACGGAAATAAAGTGAAAAGATTCAGTGACGTAGGGGCGGTGCGTGGCGCAGTGGTTAAAGCGGCCGCTCCATGTAGAGGTATATAGTCCTCAACGCAGGCATTCCCGGTTCGAATCCCGCGTCGGGCAGACCTTTCCTGCATGTCATTCCCCCTCTCTCTGCCTCCCCCTTTCCTGTCTATCTATACTGTGTGCTATCAAATAAAGGCAAAAACGCCCCCCCCCCCCCCCAAAAAAAGAAAAATATATATATTTTTTTTTTTTAAATGTTCAGTGACGTGAAGTTAGGTGGATGCGATGCTTTGGGGACACTGCCCCACAGTGTCAGTGCAGCTATAATAGTGAATGCCCTTTCACCCAGATATCACAGAGGAACTCAAAACTCAGTCTAGTTAGCAAACGAGAGGAACTGCAGCGAGTTTTGATACTTCTGTTTCCTTCCACTCACCCCTGCAGATGGACAGAGCCTCCGAGTTGCCGCACTGCTCGATGAGCTGGTTGCAGCTCTCTACCATGCCCTCCAGCTGAGACTTGTCACAGGACACACCCAGGAATCGGGCTAACTGCTCCACCAAAGTCCCTAAATCCTGTAGGAGAGGATGAGGAGACCAGTGGAGACGGGAGGAGAGGAGAGGAGAGGAGAGAAGACTGTATGATAATAGGAAATCTATAAAAGCAATAATCACAACAAAATAGCTGCCTCCCTCTCGTGCCTTCTTTAGATAATACTGAGTCAATGATCTGTTTCCCCAAACAGCATCCACCCACGGCTGCAGAGAGAACACACAGTTCCCTGTGCTTACACAATCTATGTGGCATAAAGGTGGATGAGAGTCGTTTGGACAACATGTACAGCCCTGTATGGACGATATGCCATATAGGTTAAACATAACGCTATCAGTTTACAGCCCTGGGTTATATGCATTCATGTTTGCATTGCACAAGGGTGTGTGTGTGTCTGTGTGTCTCTAAAGTAGACCAAAGCAACATATATGTCACATAAATAGGCTATATTTCCATTCCAAATCCTGGAGTCTAAAACTGTGAGACCATTTCCCAGAATTTAGTTATTTGAACTAATTGAGAAATGAATGAGAAAAACATTAGCATAGGCCTACATACAACATAAACAAGTTGGTAAATAAAAACAAGCTCTGTGTTTAAAGGCACAGAAATGCTTGGGGCTTAATGCTAACATCCCTATGCTAACATGCAGTGTTTACCATGTTCCCAATCTGGTTTAGTTCATATAAATACCAACATTTGCTAATCAGCATGAAATGCAAAGTTGTGTTTTTTTCCACACTTACACAAAGTGTGTCATGTCAGAAAAAACTAGCTGTTTTCCCAGCAACCATCAACAGTTATGCTAAGCAAGAAAACACACATTTCTGTAGAAGTCCTTTACACATGGGACAACAAGCTGCAAAAAATAACGTCCATCACCATAAAAATCCAGGCTCTACTTGGGCCACATGCTTGTCTTCTGGCCAGATATACTCGCCAGGATACATGGTCCAAATCTAGCCCATATTCAGAGTGATTGTAAAATGTTTATTCTGCATTTTGACCAATTTTGGCGCACGCACACTAAATCTCCCGGATATCAGCCAATATCAGAGGACAACAACCGGACTCTATCCAGGCAAAAATAATACTCTATGTCTAGTATAATTGAAATTAATTTGTAATTTTATGGATATTTTCTGTTTGTTTGTTTATTGTGTTTTTTCTTTGTTTCTTTCCCTTTTTTGCTTTTTTTGCTCTTCTTTTCTTTTTCTTTTTCTATTGGTTGATTTGTTTTAGTGATTTTGTTTTGAGGGGGAGGATTTTATATAAGCCCTTTGGGCTTCTTTTCCTCTCCTGCACAATTATTTGTCTTTGTATTATTAAATAAAATTATTGTTTTATCATTGTGCATATGAATAAAATAAATAAATGTGGAGTATGTATGAACCAGACTCAGGCCGAGAACCTACCGCCAGGTTCATTTTCTTGTATGGGATTACATTGAAAACAGATCCATTATGTGGTGATTTCATTTTTCGTTTGTCTTTTTTTTTTTTTTTGTATGATGTGCTAATGCAGTACTAATACTACAGTAGTAGTATCTGACATGCTGCTACAAATCACTTAATCAGCACCTGTAATCCTCAGTATGGTCATTCATATGAGAATCTTAAGTTTGAAAAGACACATTTTTTTATTTGTATCTCATCGCAAACTCCCTACCTCAGATCTTTGTGCTGTGACCCACTGGGGATTTTTGATTTCTAAATGAGCATGGATTCTTTTCCTTTCATCTCTTTTTGTGTGGGGTTTACTTCAAGTGTGTTACAAAATAAAAGTGCAGGAAGTTTGTGAAGTACAGGTCTGTCTCTATTTGGCTTTTACTTTTGATCAAAGAGAAGACACCTCAGAGACGCACATTTAAAAAAGACAACAACATATAACTGCCTACATCATGTCTTTTTATAATTTTAGAAAGACTGAATGATTTCTCTGGGAATTCCCTTACTTTCTTTGATATACGAGACCAGCCCCATTTGTTCTCTGACTCCGTCTGCAGTTGTTCAGCTGATTACCTCGTCTCCTTTTACTTCTAAAAACCCATTCTTAAGCCTATCTGCAGACGTGAGGATGTGTGAGCCTCGTAAACATGGTGGGAACTGATAAGAGGACCTTTGACAAAGCAAAGAGCAAATATTGATTTGGAACTTTTTCTTTAAGAGGAGAGTTTTACATAAGTATGATCTGTACAGAAGTAAGATATGATCCATGTGTCTGCCACGTCGCACCAGATGAGAAGGGGACTGAACCTCAGGTTAAAATAGGTTACACTTCCTTTGGACCTAAGTGAGAGGCAGCTGAATAGACCAGTGGGCCTGAGGACCGTTGTTAAAGGGATAGTTCACCCAAAATTCAAATTTCACTCATTATCTACTCACCCTCATGTCAACTAAGAACTGTGAGAATTTTCAGAGTCCTCCGTTCCTTCTCTGAGTTACGGGGGGCTCAGCGCAGCAGTATTTGTCCATATAATGGTTGTCAATGGATACCAACTTTCTTTGTCCAAAAAGACACACCAAAAAACATCCAAATACCTCCATACTGCTCGTCTGTAATGTCCCTCTTGTATTGAAGCCCCAACATGAGAAATTGTTCCGCCGGTCAGTGCAAATCACGCAAGATTTGCACTGACACAGGAAGAGCAGTGAACTGAGACACTGGGAGCTCGGAACAATTTCTCATGTCGGGGCTTCAATACAAGAGGGACATTACAGACGAGCAGTATGGAGGTATTTGGATGTTTTTTGTCTTTTTGGACAAAGAAAGTTGGTATCCATTGACAACCATTATATGGACAAATACTGCTGCGCAGAGCCCCCCCGTAACTCAGAGAAGGCACGGAGGACTCTGAAAATTCTCACAGCTCTTAGTTGACATGAGGGTGAGTAGATAATGAGTGAAATTTGAATTTTGGGTGAACTATCCCTTTAATCCTGTGCTGTGTGTCGACCTGTGCTACACATCTTAATCTGACTTTCTGTTTGACTAAAACTACACACTACCACTACAGCTGACTGGACGCAGAGCTCGTGCTGAGCATAAGCGTAGAACCGCTTTGCT
The DNA here is from genome assembly GCF_045865225.1 of Trachurus japonicus. NCBI lineage: Eukaryota > Metazoa > Chordata > Actinopteri > Carangiformes > Carangidae > Trachurus > Trachurus japonicus. Next base: position 23,197,549 of record NC_140929.1, read on the forward strand.
CCGCACTGTTGCCGACAAGAGAGAAACTCAGCTTTACTTTGAACAATGAATGGAAAAAAAGACAAACATCTGGCCTGCAACAAACAGCAACTGATGTGACAGAAATGAAAATGAAGAACATCAGTCTATGTCTAAGCAGCTTCAAATCCAGTCCAGATGAGACTGAGATAGAGTTAAAGGGATAGTTCACCCAAAATTCAAATTTCACTCATTATGTACTCACCCTCATGGCAACTAAGAGCTGTGAGAATTTTCAGAGTCCTCTGTGCCTTCTCTGAGTTACGGGGGGGTCCGCGCAGCAGTATTTGTCCATATAATGGTTGTCAATGGATACCAACTTTCTTCGTCCAAAAAGACACACCAAAAAACTTGTCTTTTTGGACAAAGAAAGTTGGTATCCATTGACAATCATTATATGGACAAATACTGCTGCGCGGACCCCCCCGTAACTCAGAGAAGGAACAGAAGACTCTGAAAATTCTCACAGCTCTTAGTTGCCATGAGGGTGAGTAGATAATGAGTGAAATTTGAATTTTGGGTGAACTATCCCTTTAAGACAGAGTCCAAATTAGCTGGAAAATCAAGTCAAGAGGAGAAAAACAAGGGTGGTGAAGTTAAAGAGCATGTATGGTCAGAAAACAATTCACACACACACATCAATATCAGTAGCCTTGAGTAACTCCAGTGCACCGACTCACTTCTTCTTATCTAAATTACACCAAACAATCAGAGACTCAAATCTTCACAGACTACTGGGTTAAAATAATTTACCTTGTACATATCTTCATATTTCAAGAAGAGGACATTAGAGTCCATACGATGCTCCCAGAATTCCTGAACATGTTCAAACCAGGAACCATATCCCACTGTGGGAGAGAGAGAGACAGAGAGAGAGAGGTGGAGGATGAATCAGTCTGTGCACAGAGACACATTAGAGCAGGAGTTCAGTGAACTGGACCAGACTTACATTTGTCATTCATGAAGCGCCGACAGAACTCCTGGAAGGTTCCCCGGTAGCTCATGGTCCTGAGAGAGCGGTGGAACTGGTAATAGGACACCACCAGGTCCTTAGGGTTTCGAGCCATGTATATCACCTAAAGAGCATCACAACAGTACGGACTAATGGTCACACACATACTGTTAGTGCTGTGTAACACTGCTAAATACATAATGGTTCACATTTAGGCATGACATGAATGCCAGAGGAAATATTAGTGTCACATACACAGATCCTGACAAACAGTCTCGACAGTTTCTCAACAGTTTAATTTTTCGCGACATAATGTGCAAAATTTTGCATTGAAGTCAATGGGACGGGCGGGGAAAAAAAGAGCGAAAAAGAACAATCATTGGAGTTTTACAAACATCTACTGCTCAGGCATACTTTCACCTAGAGACTTCATTTGAACTTTAAACAGTAGACACAAGTCTTGTGTATTGGCGTATTATTCCATGTTTATAGGTTATTATAAAGAAGTCTGAGATTGTCAATCTACTTCCGTTTTTCTTGTTTATTTTAAATATACTGTATAGACCTATACCTAGACTTGTGTCACTTAAAAGGCTCAGCTGATTGAGGAAGTTTTAAAGCATGAGAGCAGATTTTGCTGATTCAGCTGATCCCTCACTTAACATACACAAACATAGATCTCAGTTAAATCAACCGCCTAAGTCAGCACATTAGGAGGCGGGGTGGTGGAGGAAGCTGTGACTGCACATGGTGCCAGAATGTCCCAACAATTTCTTGCTATTGCTTTGTTTAAACAAACTGTTCCTCATTTTCATTTTCAAACCACTTTTAAAATTGACTCTGCTTTGTTTCATTTCTTAGTTTTTTATTGATTCTATTCTAAGGTGTGGGGAAAAATGAAATTAATGCATTCTTAATACTGGACAAAATGGGTTATTCAAAAGTGTCATAGGGTACAGTTTGTGAATATCCCCACCTCCCTTAAAAGAAAGTACATTTTCTTGAAACCTTTCAAATTAGCATCTCAATGCAATGAAAAATTCATGGCGGACGGACCTTGGCCTCTCCGTTGTGCATGGCCGTGGGGAGGAATCGGTAGGGGAGATGGCTTTTGATCAGACGAGGGGATGTGAGCTCCTGTAGGGGAAGGAAAACAAAGTCAGTATTTTAAATATGTATTCTGCCATTCTCTTCTCAGTCCTGCAGAAATCCACTTGTATTGCCAGTTGTGTCTTATCTTATCTGTCAGTGGTCTCATATACATTATGTGTTCCTGCGTTTCTTGGAAAATGAGATAACATTTTTCTCTCAAGGAACATACCCCGTCCTATGTATGTGTCTGTTAGCACAGTATCTCAAAGGAGCCTATATAATGAGTGATTTTCCATGACACCAATAATCCATATGCATTTTCTCTGTGGCAATGCTGATGTCATGTGACCATTGAGCTGTTCTTTTACAACCAAATAGGTTATTACTTCTAGAAAATGTCTTTTTGTTGAGGAAATCAGAGTGATGCTAAGTGAGTGATGCTAGAGTAGGCTACAATACAATGTGTGCATGAAAGGTATTCACCATCCTGTTAGAGAGCAAATCGTAAAGGAATAGTTCACTCAAAATTAAATTTCACTCATTATCTACTCACCCTCATGTGGACTAGGGGCTGGGTGAAGTTTCAGAGTCCTCCGTGGCTTCTCTGAGTTACAGGGGGTCTTGGCGTAGCAGTGCATGTCCATATGACGGTTGCAAATGGATACCAACTGTCTTCATAACAAAAAGACACACCAAAAAACATCCAAATACCTCCATGCTGCTCGTACAGTATATAATGTCTGTCTTGTATTGAAGCCCCGAAATGCAAAAGTTAAATAAATCTATATTTCAAGCTTGTTTGTAACGAAAGCTCCTCTTCCTGGTCCGTCCAAATCTCGCAAGATTATTTTATTATAATTTTTTTCGGGACAATTTCGCATTTCGGGGCTTCAAAACAAGACGGACATTACATACGAGCAGCATGGAGGTATCTGGATGTTTTTTGGTGTGTCTTTTTGTTACGAAGACAGTTGGTATCCATTTGCAACCATTATATTGACATGCACTGCTACGCCGAGATAATGAGTGCAATTTGAATTTTGGGTGAACTATTCTTTTAATCCCAAAGTCTGCTAAATAAATTCTCAGGTGCAGTACAGTACCTGTATGATATCCAGGCCAGGTTGGGGGTACTCTAAGACAGGCAGCTGTTCATCGATGTTCATAAGGCCGATTTCATCTGGATCTGCTCCCTGACTCACTAAATATACAACCTCCTGAAGTAGACTGGTGCCTATGAGGAGAGAGAACAGAGGAGACAGCCTTAAGACAATAAAGAAATGAAACTGGTAAGATGGGCACAAATGAACTGGATATTGTGTAAACAAGAAATAATCATGGGAAGGATACAATCCAAACTTGCTTTTGCAATGTTAGATGGAAGAGTGTGCCAACCACACACACCCTCACTGGATACACTGGATACAGCTATTCTACTGCAGTGTATTTAGGTGGTCAGACAGGGGCAAAGTGTATCTGTGGTTCTACAGTATGTGAGGAGGTTGAGCTATAAAGCACACTAATCCCATGTACAGGCCATTTTTGTTAAATATCCCCATGACAATTTACTTTTACTTTTTGTAATAATCGAAATATCAGTGTTTTCTCACTATTCCAGCGCAGAGAAATCACCGTGCCAATCAGTGACATTTCTCACCCTCAAACATATCCAGTTCATTTTCCCACAGACATAACTGTAGTACATTCGATGCACATTCATATGTGAATGTGTGTCAGTTTTCACTTAAGGACTTAAAGGGATAGTTCACCCTAGAATGATATTTCGCTCATTATCTACTCACCCTCATGTTGACTAAGGGCTGGAAGAAGTTTCAGATTCCTCCGTGGCTTCTCTGAGTTACAGGGGGTCTCGGCATAGCAGTGCATGTCCATATAACGGTTGCAAAGGGACACCGGAGCTCTTCGTAAAAAAACACACACAAAAAAACATCCAAATACCTCCATGATGCTCGTATGTAATGTCCGTCTTGTGCTGAAGCCCCAAATTGCGTAATTGTCCCGAAAAAAATTAAATAAGTCTATATTTTAAGCTTGTTTGTAGCGGAAGCTTCTCGAAGCTCCTCTTCCTGGTCCGTCCAAATCTCGCGTGATTCGCAGTAACCGCACTGACGCATGCTGACGCCGGCGCAAATCACGCGAGATTTGGACGGACCAGGAAGAGGAGCTTCGAGAAGCTTCCGCTACAAACAAGCTTAAAATATAGACTTATTTAATTTTTTTCGGGACAATTACGCAATTTGGGGCTTCAGCACAAGACGGACATTACATACGAGCATCATGGAGGTATTTGGATGTTTTTTTGTGTGTGTTTTTTTACGAAGAGCTCCGGTGTCCCTTTGCAACCGTTATATGGACATGCACTGCTATGCCGAGACCCCCTGTAACTCAGAGAAGCCACGGAGGAATCTGAAACTTCTTCCAGCCCTTAGTCAACATGAGGGTGAGTAGATAATGAGCGAAATATCATTCTAGGGTGAACTATCCCTTTAAGATGGTACATCGTATCACTGCTGTCTGGTGTCTATGTACAGTAGTCAAAGAGACATGTTGCATAATGCTGCTAATGTTTACAGTATGTTGGATGACTGCAGCTCCTCACACAGTGTGTGCTAACACTTTGGCTCTGGGATATTCTTTCATCACACACTCCTCAGTTTTTTATGGGCCCAAAATGTAGAGTTTGACAAATTAAAATCAAGAGGACTAATAAAAGGTCCCATTGGAACTGTCATAAACAGGTCGACTTAAATCCCTGTATTATATGGTTTATTTTGCTTTTTGTAAATAAAAATCCAAAAGAAATTGACATAAAGTTTCAGATTTATTCCTTGATTCTTTGATTTTGAGAGCTTGCTGTCAGTGACAATACTAACATACCGATACCAAGCTGGTATGGCTACCACCATGTTCACCATTCTATGTTAGCATGCTACGAACGCTTTCCGCATCTGAAGCTGGTGGGAATATCATCAGACTTGTAATACCAAGACAAATGGTCTGATGATGTTTGATGAAAAGATAATGGGCCACCAAAGTCATCATAATTCCTGAGGGTCATTAATTCCTAAGCAAATGTGCCAAATGTCATGCCAATCAATCCAATAATTCTTGAGATGTTTCACAAATAAAAAATATATTATATATATATATATATATATATATATATATATATATATATATATATATATATATATATACTGCCACTCAGCTTAAAGCGAAATTCCGGCGTAAGTGTAAACCATGGTCAAACACACCGTAACACCGAGTTAGACCCCCCCTCTATCAATTTGCCCGACCGCTACATTCACGAGATCCACCAACTTCAGCAAATACCGCAATATCGCCACACACGGCGCTCTCCGGATCCACTGTCTGACCGCAACCAAAACGCCACCATTTGCCCAAAATAATGCTCAGAACTGCACCAAATGTCATCAATAGTACACACAGGGTCCCAGCACGTAGTACGAGTTGTCAAACATCTGCTAGCTTTGCCTGTTTTCTTTAGCAAGGAGACCAGACACAACTCACCTACTTCTCCTCCTGGAGCCGCTCGTTGGTGAGGAAGCCCTGACGAGTCGATCACCGAGTGCACCAGCAAAAAACGTACATTTAAAAATGCTCATTTGCGCCTATATCGTGGCCAGCACTCGATAATAATAGTTATAAAGTGATATGCAAGATAAAAATAAAAAAAACTCGGATTGTATTTCCAGGAGGTAATTGTTGATTGAGCTGTGGAACTCCGGTGCACTCGGTGATCGACTCGTCAGGGCTTCCTCACCAACGAGCGGCTCCAGGAGGAGAAGTAGGTGAGTTGAATTGCATCTCCTTGCTAAAGAAAACAGGCAAAGCTAGCAGATGTTTGGCAACTCGTACTACGTGCTGGGACCCTGTGTGTACTATTGATGACATTTGGTGCAGTTCTGAGCATTATTTTGGGCAAATGGTGGCGTTTTGGTTGCGGTCAGACAGTGGATCCGGAGAGCGCCGTGTGTGGCGATATTGCGGTATTTGCTGAAGTTGGTGGATCTCGTGAATGTAGCGGTCGGGCAAATTGATAGAGGGGGGGTCTAACTCGGTGTTACGGTGTGTTTGACCATGGTTTACACTTACGCCGGAATTTCGCTTTAAAGGGGACCTATTATGCTTTTCCAGCTTTTCAGACTTTTATATGTGTTTAAAATGTTGGATAATGGTTCTAGAGGCCGTGGAAGTGTCATATCCTGAGGTTAATGCATTTGGAGGTAAACCCTGCTAGATAATTGGGATTTCTCTGCACACCTGTTACACTCGGTTGCGCTGAGTTTTTTTTGACATGAGCTCGCGTCTACGTCGATGCGTGCCGGACTCCCCTACATGGTCATGCCGAGGTCTCTGCTCCAGCCGGCCCCGCCTCCTCCCATGCTGCTCTGTTGTGGCTGGTGTCACAGCGGAGAGCGGAGCGGACTACTTCCTGCTTCTTCCCTGCATGTTTTAGCGCTGTAGCGTCACTTTAAAGTTTTATTTAGAAGTTTACGCCGACGTTTCATGTAAGTGAAGCTGTACCTGTGTGAGGAGCGACGTACCGCCGGGGCGACGTTGTTCGCCGGACCGACGTAACGCTGGACCGACGGAGCACCGGAGCTCCGGAGCTGCAGCGGCTCCTCACACAGGCAGAGCCCGTCTGCAGGCCTCCTTGGCCGGGCAGGCGTCCGTGCTCATCGCGGTAGAGAAAACCCTCGCTAATAAACATACCCGCAGGTTTTTTAGACGTTTACCGCCGTGTGGTTAGTCTATTTAGCAGAATGTTGGTCTCATTGATGAAATCTTGTGGCAGTTGAATCAGTTTGAATGAAAAGTGAAGCTGTGAGAAGGAGGAGGAGAGGAGGAGCAGTGCTGCGGAGCTCGTCTATGTGCACAAATCACCACATTTACATCAATAAATAACTGTTTTACAATGAACTGACCAGTCTGCATATATTTTTAATTTATTTTATATAATTATTTTTGCATTTTTATACATGTTACATGGTTACAGTAGCCTACATGGCAAAGACTACTCCATACCATCTTTGGTTAGGGTGAGACTAGGTCATGGGCACATTTCATTACACAATGTAGACTGGTCAGATGCAGACTGGAGATCTGGCACTTTGCCTACTGCAGATTTAGCTTTTGTTTGCATACTACATTTTGGCCAAATCAGTATAGGTACTAGTAGTAGACATCGTCATGGTAACGTAATGCTGAGGGAGTGGTTCATTTGCATTTAAAGCAGGGGTCTCAAACTCCCGGCCCGGGGGCCACATCCGGCCCGCGGCCCCCCCACATCTGGCCCGCGTCTTGACGTGAAAAGTAGGAAAGGCTGTCAAAGTTAATGCCTTAATGCAAAATGCTTTTAACGGCCCTATTTTTTTTAATGCGCAATTAATGCGCTAACCTCGGGCCGCTCGTAGTTTGGGGAAACAGAGAAGCTGCCTTCTCCAGACGTGATCACAGGTAGGCTGTGTGTGCATGTGTGTGTGTGTGAGTTACTACGGTTAGCGCGACGCTCCCGTCCCCCGGATATTTCTGCAGCTGGATTCACATGATCCGGCCTGAGACATGAAGCTCATGGACTGAGGAGTCGTCCTGCTGCTCTGCACGTCACACCGACCATCGTGCATTTGCACTGTGAGGAGTCGCTCTGCTCCGTGGTCCCGGTGTCTCATACACAAACACTGATAGTCCCACTGCAACATGTTGCTGTTGCTGTTGTTGCCGTTGTTGTGGTTGTGCGCGACGTAGAGCTGCCGCTTCGACTAGCGAGTTTTTTTTTTTCTCCCAATCTCCCGTTCATTCAGCCTGGTGAGGGAGGGAGGGAGGGGTGGAGGGGGGTGGTGTGTGTGTGCGTGTGGGAGGGGGGGGTCTTATGATGCAGAAAACTTGCATATGTTTTTTCTCCTCATGTTCCTACACTAGAGAGCTTGTTCTTCTTGTCACCAAACGAGGCTGCTCTCTCTCTGACAGCTGATAATAGCATGGAAAGCATAAGAAACGTCCAAATCTGGATGTTTCTTATGCTTTCCATTCATCTTGCTGGTATTTCAAGCAAAAAAGAAAAATACTATGTGATTAACTCAGGAAATTAAAGGATTAAAAATTTTAATCGTTTGACAGCCCTAATTATCGTACAATATTTGAAAATAGACCCCGTTTTCAGAAATATTTGTGATTTTTTTTTATATTCGTCTTGAAAACTTTAGTGGCCCTCCACTGAGATGACAGTGCCAGCAGTGGCCCCCAGCTCATTTGAGTTTGAGACCCCTGATTTAAAGGGAGGGGCCACTGAAACAGACCGTTTTGCAGAGCCCTGTTTTTGAGAATGCTGTGATGTTTGATCTTTGGGGTATTTTGACCGAAGCACGTCACAGACATGTCTTTAAGACACCCAGGAACTATTTTAGTTGGTGCAAAAAGGAGCATAATAGGTCCGCTTTAAGAATGAGGAAGAAAAAATGAAAATCCTGAAAGACTACGAGGAACTGGAAGTGGCTCATCAGAGCAGCCAGGAGAAGCTCAAAGCTGAGCTCCAGCAGGAGATAGACAAGAACGCAGCTCTCCAAGGACAGCTTCAGAACCTGTGGGCTTCAGGCCATGAAGTCATCCAGAGGTACGAGGCTGAACTCTTCAACATCAAAGAAGAGAAAATAAATGAAACTTCAACAAAACTATGAAGAGCTGCAGGGAGCAAACTCAAACAGCCAGGAACTCTTCATGACTGAACTAGAGGCTGAAAGAAAGAAGAGCACAGTTCTCCAAGAACAACTGCAGGAATACGATGACAACTATAACATCAAGGAAGAAAATGTGAAGATCCAAAAAGAACACAAGGAGCTGAAATTGACAAACTCAAAGAGCCAAGAGAACATCATGGTTGAGCTCCAGGCAGAGACAAACAAGAGCACAGCTCTCCATACAGAGCTGCATAAACTGTGGGCTTCACACCATGACCTCAAAAAGAAGTATGAGGATGAAGAGAAGATAAGATAAGAGATAAGAGGCCTTTATTGTCACTGCATTAAAATGCAATGAAATTGCAACTGCCCATATATACTTAAAATCACACACATCATAAAAGCAGGAAAACAGAAAAGAGAAAACAGACATACAAACAAACAAAAAAAAACACATGAGTTAAAAGAAGATAGAGAAACACAAGAACCGGTCTCTTCAACAGCAGCTGCAGAACCTGTGGGCTTCATGCCAAGATGTCACCAAGAGGTATGAAGCTGAAATCTTCAGTGCCAGGCAGCAGGCTGAGACACTCGAGGAAAAGCTTCTAGATCAGACCAAAGCTCATGCTGACAGGATGTCACAGTACCTGCTCCTGGAGTATCACCTCAGGGTGGAGATCGAAGCCCTCCAGAAAGCACTGGCAGATCTGACTGATGCTTGGCAGCCATATGCTGCCTGGAGAGCCCAGTTTGAGCAGAAAAGAGTGGAAGAGCTGACAGCTCTGTTCCAGACTCAGCTCTCATTCAAAGACACCAAAAAACCCACAGAGACTCAGCAGCTTCTCCAAGACATTGCCTTTTCCCGTTGGTTACCCAACAAGGAAGATCCTGATGTGATGAACACTGAACCTGAAGAGACTGACCAGAGCCAGACAGAGAAACCAACCTGGGAGGTGTCATCTAAACACACTCTCCCTTCCTCACTGACTGAAAACTGATCATTTGCTTTTTCTCTCTTTTCTTTCCATTCATTTTGTTTTTCTTCATTTCCTTCATCATTCACCCCTGAATGATGTCAGCAGAAAAATACAAAAAAGAAATACAGTTGTAATGGTGTTTTCCTCCTACTTTGTAATTGTACAGTCTTTTAAAAGACTGTACAATTACATTTTTTTCAAAATTGAGTTTTTTGCATTATATCATCCATTAGTGGTCTGTTAATGCCTGTGTGGTGTTATTTTTAAATTTTCAACATTTTTTGATTAGTTATTCATAAAATACAAAGGTTCTATCAACCAAAACACAAGCCGAGTTGGAACTTTGATGCTCAATATCTCGGAACTACCCTAAACGGAGATAGAACCTTATAATTCTAAGCTCACGTATGGTTGTTTTTACTTTGTGCATCTTCCATTTCACTTCATCAATTTTAACTGTATGATTTCCTGCAATGTCTTATAGTATCTTCTAATGTAGGCTAATGTGAATCTAATCTAATGGGGGGAAGGGTGATGATTACTGTAAAACAAAAAGTGTTTAAAGTTAGTTAGGTGGAGCATTTGCTTGCTCACAGTGACAATGCTAAGGTACTGATACCAAGCTGGTATAATGGTTACCATGTTCACCGTCCTCAGTCAATCTAATAATTCTTGAGATGTTTAATAAATAATAAATAAAAAAAGTAGTTAAAAAGTCTGTCTGTTATTAGAGATCAGAGGCATGCGGCCTCAGGCTGGCCACATGCTGACTGTGAAGCTTTATAAATCATGGAATGATTTCTTGAAATCCCCTCCTTGTTCTGAAACTTTTATTTCACATTAGTACCAGTTATGATGTATTTTGCATACATGAAAGGGTTCAATTGTGTTTGACATAAAAACATCAGTTGTGCCTTATAAATTGAAATAAAGTCCAAAAAATAATTTGGAGCTGAGCATAAAAATAGTATCAGAGGACACTGAGTGCTGAACTAACCCTGTAGACCTTTCAACCATAGAGCAGTTCCTCAAACCAATTTTATGCATCTGTATTTGGACCTCTCATTTCTGTCTGACCACAGAATTGAGCACTGATTGGACGATTCTCCACCTCACATCCAGTGTGGTCCAGTGCAGATTTACTGTCAAGAGAAGTACTGAGTCTTTTATTTATGATTCTGGCTGGTGACGTTTAATTATACCAGGTGAATGAGTTGGTAAACTTCAGAATCTGCTCTGTCATTTTAGAGCAGGCGTGGGAACTATTCCTCATCGGCCCTTTGTGGAGTAGTTGCCCACGCCTGTTTTAGAACAATAATGTGGCACCAAATCATTCTCAGTGTAAAGAATGGGATAATGGTGCTGAGCAGAGAATGAAGTTATGGTCCTTCTATATGTGTGTTTTTTTTTTGTTTTGGCACAAGGTTATATAGGTCTGCTTGAAACATTTAAGCTTTCTATGTGACTATCCCTTCTGTTACATGAGTACCATCCTCCTCTGAAATCAAAACAAACCTGTTTCTGTCTGGCAGCAATTGCATGTTTGGTGCATGTACAGTATGAGAGTCCTCCTGTTAAACTGCCTATATGTGTACACCTGCGCTGAAAAAACAACAACACATTTTTGGCTAAAAAGGCCTCCGCAAAAAAAAAAAAAAAAAGATAAGACCTGAGCACAGGCGGATTTGAAGGGAGGTCCCAAACAGGTTTGTTTTGATTTGAGAGGAGGATGGTACTCATGTAACAGAAGGGATAGTCACATAGAAAGCTTAAATGTTTCAAGCAGACCTATATAACCTTGTACAAGAGCTTTGAAATATGAACTGGAAGATTAAAGCTGCATTTATCAGGCAAAAAGTCAGAATTGTGACTGCTGCAGCTGATCAGTGAAGACTTAGAAATTAAGCAGAACTGAAAAAAATCAGATTTTCACCAGGACAGTGTCATGGGATGTTTTCCAGTTACTCAATTCACCAACTATCTGCCCCGCTAGATTTTCCCTGGTTAACTATAAGTGGTGTTTTTGTGAGAAAGTAACAGCTAAGGCAGTGAACAGCTTCAACTCATCTATGAAACAGTGGGCCAGAACAGGACTCCATACATAGATAGGTGCAGAAAAATGATTCTGTAGGCTACTGCCTCGAGGAAACAACTCTATCTGGAGCATCATGTTGTGGGTTTTCTTGGTGACTCTCAAGATGAAGACCACCATGCCGAGCATCAGTTAATGTAACTGAACAGGACTCAATGGCAGCGTGTCTGTAGAAACAAATAAAGCTTTGCTGTCTGGTAAGATGCTGGACAAATCTGGATTCTAGGAAGTTGATCTCTGCCTGAAGGTACCGAGCAAACTATTGAGCTCATAATGATGTCTGTACATTGGTTGGCCTTCTTCAATCAAAGCCAATAATAATAATACAGAAATAATGCAAAATAATGCTACACCATGGTATTTCATTTTCCGAAACAGACTAAAGAGTCTCTTTCCTGTTTCAACATGATGAAACCCCTGCATGCACCAAGTCAAAGAGAGATTTCCCAGACTGGCGCACAAAGCCTGCACCTCAACACCCATCCAAAACCTTTGGGAGCTCCAAAAGCACTTCCTATGATGCACTTCAATAGCTTTTGTTATACTCTCCATATCAAAATACCAACAACTTTCAAACTCTGTATCTTTCCTAATGAAAACAAAAACTAATCAAAGAAAGAAAGAAAAATATAAATTAAATAATAATTAACCCTAACCCTAACCTAGTGGTTTTTTTCTAAGACTTTTGAAATTGATATTGAGTTGTTTTCACAGACAAATCTGGCACCATGTGAATAGCAAAGTCATTTTGATTAACAAAACTGCTGTGGTGCTTCCTGACATATGCAATTTTCATTAGTAAAATGTCACTTTTCATTTCAGAAATGTGATCCAGCCTGAGCAGAGGATGCTTTGCTGTATGTCAGTGTTCCTCTGTGATTTAAATGTGTGGCTTCCTGCAGTGCAGAGGTGCACCACCTGCAGGGAGACTACGTGTCTGACGTCAAAGCAGTCAGAAACCCACTGCCATCCCAAACTGTGGAGCCACCACACAACACTAACCCCCCTCCCCAACCCGTTTTTAGAATATCTCTAATCCCATTGGCCAAGACAGCCACATGCAAGCCAATGGCATTGTAGGTCTGCAGCATCCCAGCCATGTGTCCTGCCATGTGCAGTCTCTCCTCTGCACCAGAAGACTATAGACACAACAACACAGCAAGGGGAGGGAAACAGGAGAGAAGGGGTTGTTTTGGCAGCTTTGGGAAACAGTGAGGTTTGATATAAATAAATTCATAACTGATTCATATCTGGTTTAATTTGGGCCACCATCTTTGTTTACAGCTTAATGGACCTGCAGCTATTCCTGTGAGTGCAGCAGAGAGGACACCTAGCAGAATTGTCTACTTCCACAAAGGTCCTTGTAACGGTTAAACTTGAAGGTCACAGGGGTTTACACGGTTTACACATGACAAAATGCATTGTGTCTGTGGTGATCTGATTAAAGGCAGATACGTATCAATGCATTAAGGATGCTTTTGAGATACAATCACTCAGACCATATTCTGAGGTGACCACATTCTTTCATCAGAGTGAATACAAATTGTCTCCTGGAGAACCTATGACTCACACTCCTTATCGCATGTTCTTGATGCCTGTGGCTCATACAGCTGTGTTGAGTAGGACTTTTTGCCCTGGTTACCTTGATTCTGAAAATGAAAAATGGCTTTAGACCGTCCTTCCCTGAAAATACCAAAGTCTTTTTTTTAGGGTATTTGGGTGTGTGGGTTTATTATCTGAATCTGAAACAGGCCCCAGTGTTGCTATTGGCACTTCTATTAAACCTATAAATTATGTGAGTTCAGAAGTATATACTCTCCAAACAGTAACTTGAATAAGCCAGTGATCATGGCTGAATCCCATACAATATGATTTACGTCCAATAAATATCCAGTACAATAATATAACAAAGAGGCATCTGAGGGTGTGGAACCTTTTCCTGAAGGGAACTATAGCATCCCTCCACACATCCCCTAACACATTTGTCAGCTCTGCTTTTGTTTTCTCTACCAACCAGGGTCGTTGCATAGGGGAGAGAGGTGATGACAGTTCTAGGGGCCCACAGCCCAGCCCAGAGGGGCCCACAAAAAACCCCAGGAGACAGATTGTTTTTTTGACTAAATTCCTATTGTCAAAAAAAACAGCCCTGCTACCAACTGATGCTGACAAATACTGTAGCCTATGTGGCATCTTTACCTGCTGAATGTTTCACCGGGGAGCCTCCAAATGTGTCTGTCCGCTGTTTGCTGCACACAGCAACAATCAAAACACTGAGCAGACATCTCTCATCTCATTATTAAAGTTATAAAAAATGTGTCTATATGCAGCTTTAATTGAGAGCCTAACCCTTACCATGTCTAAGTGCCTTTTCGCAGAGTCTGTCAGACATGACAATTAAATCACAATGAGGACATGCTGCACTGAATTGGAAAATCATCAAAGGATGATGCAACCGGTGACTGACGAGAGCCTCCCTGGATCTGGAGGACGCAGCACAACAAACCTCTGCTTGCAGAGCAATAGTTGTACACCGGTTTGTTACGCACAACTGCTGTCTCTCACAGTATCATGTAGCAGTGTGAGTGCTCAGTATTATGCAGCAACACCTCACAGTCAACTCTTTGATTTCTTGGCCTTATGGCATGTCCCAACAAAAGTTTATAAGCCAACAATGAGCAACAACTGCAACATTTCAGCACGTTTTTCTGGCTAAAACTACAGTTGGAAATAGTGACGATACATTCACTGACATTCTGTGGCACAGCCTTATTAATTAAGCTGTATCAGCCATCAGTCTAGGTTTCCCCCTTGATCAACTTTGCTACCTGTGAACAGGCCTAGGCTGCTCTGCTTCCCAGTTCAAACAGGCCTACATGCTGCTGAGATGCTGAACCAGATGATTCCCATGACAACAAACAAACTCTCCCTATATGCCAATCTGCCCGTGCACTGCCGAGCTCCAGCTGCCCACTGATCACATGATCGGACCCACCCAGCCAGCGCAACAGCAGGGCATCGCGCACGTCAGCCGGCCTGCATGCAGCAGCGCTGCGCAAAGACTCGCGGAGCTGGATGTAAACATTAACTTCCGTCTCCCGTCACTGTTGTGGGCTTTAGACTGAATGATGCACTGCAGCCACGCATTGTTCGACTGACTGTTACTGACTCAGTGTGTGATCATGCCACAGAGGCTGATAGAAGCTTGAGAAGGGCCTATAAGCAGAGATGAGGTAGCTATTGGATAACTATGACCCACCCAGTGCTATTAAATATGAAGCACCAGCAGACGTGCAACTTTAATGATGCCTGTGATTTGTGCAAAATGGAGCCTGCAGCTGATCTGCGCTGTGCATTAGGTCGCTGTGTGTTCTAATGGGAAACTTTGAGCATCACATCACTGTTGTGTGCTGCAGCAAAACAAACAGTGAAGAAACCTGGAGACACAGCGAGCACAGCGCAGGAGGGTGACGCAGAGGCTTGTTTACCTGACTTTGGGTAGGTGACAATCCATATGTCGCTACTTCTGAGGGAGAAATTGGCGATTTCCTCCATCTTCCCTCTGCAGAAGGGCGGCAGTCGCACTCCATCAAACTCGAAGTATTTGCTCTCAAACTCAATCGGCGTGCTCGGCGTGTCTGCCTCGCTCTCGGCCATCGTCCAAACGAGCCGCCAGCGCAATGGGAGCGAAAGCGCGCGACACCCAGGCGAACAGTTTGGTTGAGTGAAATAAATAAAAGAGATGAAGGGTGTGTGTGATGATGGTGGTGGTGATGAGACTGGTTTGAGACGCTGCTGCCGCTCGCTTCGGGATGGTGAGGAGGAGGAGGAGGCTCGCGGTGGATGCTGCGCGGCGGGCGGACGGGTTGACCTACAGCCAATCACGCGGGAGATCAGTGATGTAATGCGCGCACACGAAGCCCAGCATCAGGACCACTCTTACCAGGGCGACGATGCACACAGACGCACGCTCCAGTTAAAACTATTAGCCTACCATATGGCCGCTGTGATATTAGCCCACAATAATCCTATGGCTTTATCGCGCCCAAAATAGAACAACTCAGTGTTGTTACAGTGTTACAGTGTTGCTGATACATAAACTATAGTCAATCCGACAGGTCTATAACAGCCCATAATGGAATAACATTTTTGCATTATTATATGATAGCCTATTTAATACTGAGTCAAGATAAGTTATTATAGTTATCTTATTCAGTAGGCTATACGGTACAATTAGGCTATATTAAAATAATTTAGCTAATGTTAGTAGCCTAATTTACCGAAAAAAATAGCCTAATTATTATAGGAATTATAGTCACTATGATATAAATAGGGATATGCAGCATAACATAGGCCTATACCTTTTTATTGGCCATTTGGAATGAGGTGTTTTTGTTTTGTTCAGTAAGGCCTCTTTAGCTGTCAGCAACCAACAGCACCCAATATCAAACCTTTTATTCTTAATGTATAGCCTACCATTGCTTAAAATGTGTTATTCTATTGTTGTTTATTCGTGGTTTGCTCTAATACTCTGCCTCCAGTGACTATACAGTGACATGGTGTTGTTGAATCATCATCATCATCATCATCATCATCATCATCATCATCTTCATCATCATCATCATCATCATCATCATCATCATCATCGACAGCTAAGAGTTAAATAAAATTTCCCATTTGATCCAAATCCGATTAAATCTGTTACTTTCTCTGTCCTGATATGACACAGCAGAGACACAGTGTATTCACAGTGATCTGTCAGCACAACTAGGCTACATGTTGTCTATTCCACTTGCTTTTTATTGGTCCTTTAGTAGAAAAGGGATGTGAGACCTCCATTAACCCAATCCTGCTCCGACTAACATGTTGCCTTCACTGTCACAGCTGTGTGTAAATCTCTAAACTTGTAAATAAACCAGCCTACGACGCTACATGTGAGCTACATTCAATGACTTCACGTGAATTCTCGGTCTTGTGCATGTGACCACAGGGCAGATTATGGTCAAACACTGTGAACGAGCTCTGGAAACCCTGCTAAACCGAAAAACATCAATAATGAATAGTAAATACAGTAAATAACACATGTTGTAATAACCTATGCACACTAAATGTAGCCTGTAAATCTCATATAAGAGTGTCGTTTAATGTGGCCTACATTTCACGACAGACGTTGTAACTACTTGTTCCGACGGCACTTGAACGCACCACCAGCAGCTGGCCCTCCCTTCACTTCCCTCTTTAAAGTCTGCCAGTCCGCTTCCCTCCTCCCAGCAGCAGAGACAGCGGTGCGAGTTCCGCGGTGTTCTCGGTGTTCTCGGTGCACTCTCTGGGCTCCCACGAGCCGTGGCATGCCCCCGCCATGTTCGACCTAAACGGCGGCTGGAATCTGTCCTTCGCCGGATGCGGCTTCCTGGGGATTTATCACATCGGAGTGGCCAGCTGTCTGCTGGAGAAAGCGCCCTACCTCATCCAGGGAGCCACCAAGCTGTACGGCGCCTCGGCCGGTGCTCTGACCGCCTCGGTGCTCGCCAGCCAGGCATCTATAAGTAAGACATACCGCTGGCTGTGTGCCGCCTGGAGCTCAATGCACAGGGAACAGGATGTCCTATAGCCTGTTCTTGTTGTTGTTGTAGTTGTTGTTACTTTAATGTATGTTTTTTTTCTTCTTTTTGCCATATAGGCTACAGTAGTCGTTCGTTGGAGTAGTTTCGGTTGAACTTGTTTCAGTTCAGTTATTGCTAGACAACAGGTTGAAATTTAGTTTGTGTTTGTTTTGCCACAGAATGTTGCTTATTTATGCAAATAGAAATAACAAAATGTCTCAGTGAATACATGCAATCAGTGGTGGACAGTCACAGAGTAAATTTACTTGAGTACTGTACTTAAGTACATATCCAAAGGATTTGTACTTTACTTGAGTATTATATTTCTTTGGCACTTATTACTCTTACTTGAATACATTTCCGAGACAAATATTTTTACTTTTACTCAGTAGTATTTATTTGCATTGTTGTATTGTTTTATATAGTAGCCTATTTACCTACTCTTACTCAAGTACTGGGGTCAAGTACTCTGTCCATCTCTGCATGCAATTCCACATATTCTTGAATATGAAACATAGAGACGCTCAGTTTCCTACTACTAAGACTAAGCCTACCTAAATGTCATTAACATGTTGGCATATGCAATTCATTTTTTAGTCAAAGTCAAAAATCAGTAGGCCTATGCATGAATATATTTTTCCTGTCTAGATTCATAGTTCAATCTAGTTACTTTGTCATGATTGTTCTTTGTTCAGCCTTGTAGATAATGTTAATAGCCTATACTTTAGATATAACTTACTCATTACTATCAGGTTTGGATGATATGGAAGTATTCAATAAGCTGATAATGGCTGTCAATGGCTTTCACTGATATATGTTTCGTAGTCCTACGCCTTTAAATATCATACAGACTGGAGCCACGGGTTAGATAAGAAAACATGTTTGCGCTGAGTTTGACTGTGTGAGTCAGATGTATTCTTTCACTTTCCTTACCATCAATCAGAGCAATCATATGGCCTGATATCAGCAGACACGTGAGTGAGCCGACCGGCCGGTGTTCATTGGGCAGTGTGGTGCTCACAGGAGTCTGCGTCCAGGTCACGTTAGATCACTGACTCCTGGTAGCTTCAATGATCATTGATCCAGTGGCAGGTCGACTTGAATCAGTGTTTATGTTTGCAGGGAAGCGTCAAAACAAAGAGTTAGTATTATCACCTTAACCCCTTCTGTCTTCTGTTTTCCTAGCAAAATGCTGCGAAGATGTTATCACAGTGGCGAAGGAAGCCAGGAAGAGGAACCTGGGCCCCCTCCACCCCAGCTTCAACCTGGTCAAGGTGATAAAGACAGGTCTGGATCGGGACCTGCCCCCCGACGCTCATGTCCTGGCCTCAGGGCGGCTCTGTGTGTCGCTGACCAGAGTGTCTGATGGGGAGAACGTGCTGGTGTCAGACTTCAGCTCCAAAGAGGAGCTCATTCAGGTACTTGCTGATGGTTATGATATGAATCTGTAGAGGCCTTTATGGTTACACTCATGCAAACCTTAAAGGGATAGTTCACCCAAAATTGAAATTTCACTCATTATCTACTCACCCTCATGTCGACTACGAGCTGTGAGAATTTCCTCCGTCCTTTCTCTGAGTTACGGGGGGGTCCGCGCAGCAGTATTTGTCCATATAATGGTTGTCAATGGATACCAACTTTCTTCGTCCAAAAAGACACACCAAAAAACATCCAAATACCTCCATGCTGCTCGTCTGTAATGTCCCTCTTGTATTGAAGCCCCGACATGAGAAATTGTTCCGCCGGTCAGTGCAAATCACGCAAGATTTGCACTGACACAGGAAGAGCAGTGAACCGAGACACTGGGAGCTTCCGCTACAAACAAGCTTAAAATATAGACTTATTTAATTTTTTTCGGAACAATTTCTCATGTTGGGGCTCCAATACAAGAGGGACATTACAGATGAGCAGTATGGAGGTATTTGGATGTTTTTTGGTGTGTCTTTTTGGATGAAGAAAGTTGGTATCCATTATATGGACAAATACTGCTGCGCGGACCCCCCCGTAACTCAGAGAAGGAACGGAGGACTCTGAAAATGTTCACAGCTCTTAATTGACATGAGGGTGAGTAGATAATGAGTGAAATTTCAATATTGGGTGAACTATCCCTTTAAGAAAAGGATTACTTGTGGTTTAACCCTGTGCTCTGTCCACAGGCACTGATCTGTAGCTGCTTCATCCCCATCTACTGTGGTCTAATTCCTCCATGCTTCAAAGGAGTGGTAGGTGTCTGCTCTCCATTTCAATCCCATATATTTACTATTTTATAAAGCTTTGTCTCCTCTCAGAATAGTCACGTTATTTGCTTCATCAGACAAGTTCAAGCTTGTACCTTTCTCTGTGCAATTAGTACATTCACTCGGGTGGAAGCAGCACTCCGTGATCACTACATAGACAGCTGAGCCAGCTTTAAAGGGATAGTTCAACATTTTGGCATTGCCATAATCCCTATAGTTTTAGGAGTAGGTTCGTTAGCTTTAATTGTCGGTGCAAGCTATTTTTAGAACAGCGGAGCAGAGCCGTGAGCTGCTCAGAGCTACGCTACGGAGGCTCATGGGATTTCTTGATTTCCCTCATCAAACTCATCAAATACACAATCCAACAACTCTAAAACGCTCTGGTGGACAAGTTGTGACCTGCACATTCACCATGCGATAATAACCGACCGTTACGAGACAGAGTTGTTTTCGAGGAAAATTCATGCAAAACCGCTGATGTGCGTTCCCGTCTCGTAACAGTTGGTTATTATCTCATAGCGTGGTGAATGTGCAGGTCACAACTTGTCCACGAGAGCAGGAAACCAAGAAATCCCATTAGCCTCCATAGCACTGAGCAGCTCACTGCTCTGCTCTGCCGTTCTAAAAATAGCCCGCTCTAACCACTGCGCCACGCACCGCCCCGTTCTAAAAATAGCTTGCACCGACAATTAAAGGTAACAAACCTACTCCTAAAACTATAGGGATTATGGCAATGGGCCAATTTGCCAAAATGTTGAACTATTCCTTTAACTGCACAGTTTTAATAATATGACATATAATAATAAAGTGGAATCCTTTTGGATTTGATTTGATAATCCCAGACTGCACAGAGCCTCCCACAGTGGATCAGTCATCAGATCCGTCACAGTGAACCCACAACAGGATCTACGTGGAGGGACGTGCAGCAAACACACAGTGTGTGACTACATGCCACAAACTGAAGGATAGAAAATTAAAATCAACACCGCCGTGTGATAAAATGATTATCTCTTGACGTAGCGTTTTATACAAGTGTAGCACATGCAGGCTGCAGGCTAGGCAGATGTGCTAAGGCGGGGTGATAATATGGAGCAACAAGCCGTATATCAGAGAGGAATACTCACAAGTCTGAACGGGCAAATGCTGAATTAAAATAGCCTTAGGGTGCAATGTTGATGAACAACATTCCTTTTTATATGATGGTTTGCGTGTAAAATCTGAAAATGAAAAGATGCTTCACCAGAGGCAACGTGGAAAATACAGGTCAGGTTACTATTACGTGATGACTGATCATGATTAGTCATCTGGTTGAGGGAGAGAGAAAAAACAACAAATTTAGCTGCAAGTCCTAGATTGTGATATCAGCGTTACCTTCACTTTGACTTATCAGCTGCAACTGGACTTTGTCAGTGATCTCATCAGACCTACTTCCATTTCAGTAGGCTACTGCCAGATCAAACTCAATCGTAAGACTGTGAATCTCGAGGTTGGATTCATGTCCAGTTATGAAATTCAAAGGTCAATCAAATTAAAATGAAGGCAGATAAAAAAAATAATCAATCAGATTACATTTAATGAGTAATCACTTTAGCCTGATGACACAAAGTATTATAAAGTGCACACGATGACTACGAGCTTTTTGAATGGATGTAGTCATTTGCTACAGAAATTGACATTTTCTATAAATAGAGTAAATGGTATACTAAGTGTGTTTAGTCCCAGGACCAGTCACACAGTATATCACCGTGGCGAAACACATCATCTCCGACAGACGTCCTCTTTGTGGACATCTTGGTTGCGTTTCACCCTGAATGGAGCCTGTTGTCTCAGTCTTGGTGCCAAAGTTCATTGTCAAAGGGACACAGTGCCATCATGTCCTATAAGCAGCTGCTGCACTCACATTGAAGTGTTTATATATGTGTATGTACATTGCTACAGTCCACACAGGCTTCATCTGTGGAAACTGTACATTGTGTTCTCTCTGCTTCCTGGCTCAGAGCTCAGTTCAGTGTGACTCACTGACTCTGCCCTTCAGTGTGCATTAACTTGAGGCATGAGACCTTGTGGACAAATAGTATTGTAAAGCACACCCCTAAGAAATGGTCCATGTGTTATAAATCAATTTGTAGGCAAGTTTAAAACTTTACAAAGTCATCTATAAGACACACAATTTTGTAGATGCCCATGAAATTAGCTTGTAATTCCACATAATGTAAGTACTGTAAACTGTTCTATGAATTCCTTGAAAGATCATGACGAGTTGCTGCTTATTCAGAAAATGAAGTGTTCAGCTGGTATCCTTTAAATTCATTACTTCTGGTTAAACGCAAATGCAACCTCAGGAGAACACAACCATAGACTTCCACTGTATATTACAGCCAGGCATGTAATCAGACTTAGAAAGAGAATAAAGTTTCTAAGAAGTAATGGATATTTACTTTGGTTTAATGAGCAAGAAAATCTACTCAATGGTGTATTGTACAGAGCTCAAACTAATTGATACTTGCATTAACATATAGTTCAGTCAGTCAGTCAGCCAGAAAACTTTATTCATCCCGCAAGGGGCAATTCTGTTTACAGTCCTTAGCACAACAACGTAAGTATGTAACGCTTAACAAGGTCACACAGCCCCACCCGTAGCATACATATATACTATATACTACTATGTACACATTACATAACAATACAGCTAAAGTAGCAGTTACTCTTCCTTGGGAGGGGACTTAATAGCGCCATCCTGAAGGCATCAACACAAAATGACGAGGCCAGATGTGTTCAGGATGCCTGATAAGACTTTTAAGGCTTTTCTGACAACCTGTTGTCACAAGACTTGTTCTTGTCTTTTTCTTTTCTTTTTTTTTTTTGAATACTTTATTTTGAAGTTTTTAAATATGCAAACATAGTACAACTTATTCCCATGGCAAAATAGTATAAATAATAAAGACAAACAAACAGATAGACAAATAATAATAAAATAAAATGGTTAGGAAATAAAATGAATACATGAAAAATAAGTAAAATAATAATAATAGAAAAAAGAAAAGAAAAGAAACAAAAATCAGTCATCATTTCTATGTTCTTGTCTTTTTGAGACAACCCGTGAAACCAACATATAAAAGAAAATGAAAAAAAGACTTTCAATAAAAAGAATGAGTTAAAAAAAAATCACAGTTGGTAACTTTAACTTGTAAAAGCGGTCAGCCTCAGTTAATGGAGCTGTTTGTGAGTTTTACTACTACAGCTATTTACTTAACCTCTTTTTTACATTTTATTTTTACAGTGTAAATACAACAATAGCTGCAGGTAAAAGTGTCACAACACACATCTATATGCTTCTGCTCCCTGACCTCTATTTTCTCACTGACCTATATAAATTCTGCTGCTCCTGCAGTTTCTCGCACAGAGGCCACATTTTTTCATTCGATCAGTCCACCGGCAGTGTTCCTGCCAAGTTGAGTAGGATTTTACAAATAGCGCTTCGAATTAGGTAAATTCTCTCTCTATGTAACATTTTGCAAATTGTGTCATTCATGCATACAAAGATCACTGTGTTAGAGACATATGACTGATGAGCTGCACAGAGCATTTGGGTTTTCAATTTTGAAAGGCCGAAGTGTCTTCTCTGGTGGGTCAGGGCAATCGCAAAAACAAACGTGGCTTTGTTATGTGTGTAGAGCCTGGCCCCATTATCATGGTACAATATCCCAGTGGAACTTGTTCTGTAATGTTTGTCAGTGCAGTGAGTGGAAATACTGTCAACAAACTACCTCGGCTCTAAGTACAATATTTCTGTTCCCATCCCTGTCTCTGTGTGGTCAGCGTTACGTGGACGGTGGGATCAGTGACAACCTGCCGCAGTCGGAGCTGAAGAACACCATCACCATCTCCCCCTTCTCCGGAGAGAGCGACATCTGTCCCCGCGACACCTCCACCAGCTTCCACGAGCTGCGCTTCACCAACACCAGCATCCAGATGAACGTGGGCAACATGTACCGCCTCAGCAGGGCCCTGTTTCCACCCGAGCCCAAGGTAGAACATTCAAGCTTTTTCAGGTGGCATCTGAAGTGCAGCGGATAATATTTGACAAGAGCACACTGAAAAAGTACACTGAAAAATTTAATTTGTTGACTTTAGTTAAAAAAAACTTTTCCAAGTAAAGTAAATCATTAATTCTAAGTTGTTTAAAGAACTGTGTTTAAACAACTCATGTCATAGATGAGAGTAGCAAGTGAGGCCACGCCCCCATTCCGGTGAAAACAAACTGCTGGCTTTGACTGGCGGTAAATACAAATCCCGCCGTAGTCCGTCTTGATTTCGCCTATCTAACGTTAACCGGCCTGGAAACCTCCTGCAATAGCTAACGTTTGTCAGGCAGACAGCTATATCACGTCGTTTTACCGAAAAAAATAAAGATTTATTTAGGGAATATATGTCCATAAATCCTACCGGAGAATGAGCCCACTCAGCGGCGAGAGGTGCGGTATATAATGCTGAGTGATACATGTCAATCAACTGCCGCCGTAGTGTAGTGGTTAGAGCAGTTACCTCGGGTGCGGGCGGCTAGGGATTGAAACTCATAACATTAAAAAAAAAATTATTAATAATTAGCCCACACATTATGTACAATTTTAGGCCTGAAGCCATAAATCTCTTCTTTTCCTGTCCCACTCTCTTAAGGGGAGTAGGGAAAATCTTATATTAGGGTTTTTTTAAGTTGTTCAACGAACAATATACCACACAACAACTCTTTGGCATTGTGGTTTTTTGTATCAGCGCCTGTGGAACACACTGAGGACTGTGAAGTGAGGACCTTTGTTTTCACCGGCGAGGGGGCGTGGCCTTTTACGTGACGTAGGGTTACTGTCTTCTATGGCAGTGGAGGGCTAACGTGGTTAGCTAAATGGCTAAATTGAAGACATAAAGTTAACCTGCCGACTTTCACAAACAGGTGTTGTTGACACAACAAAAATATGGCATTAGAAGTTTACTAATTAGATAGCAAGTAAAATTTTACATTTAAATTTTAAAAAGTTCTCCTTCTTCTTCTTCGCATTACCGCCATCTTTCTTTGAGCATGGTTATCGTCACTCATACTTTTCAAAAAAAGTTACTTTAGCCTGATGAGTTTAATTACTTTCCTCACCAGAAAGTTGTATTAACTACGTGTGAACTAAGAGTCAACAAATCGACCAGACGTCAATTTTAAGTAATGATCAAAGTTACATTTTACAGTGTATAGGACAAAAAGATGACAAAAATGTGATGCATAATTGGTGATCTGAGGAAGGTGGTGGGAGGAACACCAGGGTTTTGGTGAAATACTGTAAAACCTTGAGGTTTGAACATTCTGTTGGGACCATGAAGGACATCTTCTGGTCCTGCTGTGGATCCAGAGGCAGAGTTTGTCAGTGTTATATGCCCCCAGTGACACTAGATGAAGTGAATTACCTTCTGATATGTTGGTAAATTGCAGAGTAGCTGTCTTAGTCTGTAGATCTTTATTAGCCCATAAAATGATGAAATCATGTGATGTGGGTGAGAGGGGAAAAGTCCTTATCATAAAAATTGGAATGTGCTGGAGCAGATCCAGAAATCTGTTTATAAAGAATTCATTGTAAACTTAGTGGAACTAGAAAAGTTGCCACCATGGTTCATAATATCACCAGATAAATCTAAATTACAGTGGATCATGTTTCTGCTGCTCCAGTTCCAAGAGGCTTTTCGCTTTCAGTTTCCAATTTAAAGATAAAGTGCACTTGCTGATCGTGTCACATTAGCCCTATAGCCTCGTTTCCCTGTAAAAGCTAAAGACAACATTAACATTAATCTAGAAACATCTGTTGGACTACCCAGATTCCCTGGCGGAGGCCGGCAGATGTGGTTTTAGGACAGGGAATGACCCCCCTCCTCCAATACAGCAGGATTAATTAAAGTCATTCTACACCACAGGCGATTAAGCGGCATGCTGACTTTCTAAAACCTCACTGTCAGAAGTGGATAAAGTCTCTTTGTGAGACACGTGAGCTGGAATCAACACAGTGAAATAGTGTGTCGCTCGTGTGTGTTGTTATTTGTGATGTGCAGATCACTACAGACAGAGAAATAATTTCTGTGCCGTTTCAGCTTTTCACCTCTCTCTCCGTAATCCCCCTTCGCCCCCATTACACATTACCGACAGGAAGCAGTATCTTGACCTGCTGTCACTCGCCCTTATCCCATGTTTCCTGTTATTCTGCCCAGTCGCTGTGATGACTGTTGGGTAACCATAGAGATGAGGTGAGCTTTGACCTTGTTGTGGCAGAGCTGTTTGCCGCGTTGTTGTCGCGCAGCCCGGCTCCTCACCACTGCCCTCACGTGTGCGTTGCCTGGTATGCTGTCTGGACCTTTTGCGGGTTATGTAACCGAGTTCACACAGATCTGTGTGACAGGGGCATTTGTGCACTAACCACATTCCTAGAGGGAGGAATTACCCTTTAAATCGGCCCATAAAAATGCTTGAGCAAGAAACGTCCCAGTACAAACCCACAGTCACCGTAGTGACGTGTGTGTAGCCAAACAGAACAGAGCGAGGCCGAGCGTATTTTGGCTCAGGACTCAGGTGGTCTGACCGCTTGCTTCAGCCAGTGGATTGGCTGTAATCAGCTCTGGTGATGTCAGAGGTGGCTTTCACAGAAAAAGTTGCTGTTATGAAATGTAACAAACTGGTGATGTGACATGGCTATCACAATGACAGTGATAAGACATGTCATTAGATGTGTCAGGGCATGTGTTTCACCTTTAAGCTTGGTGCTTTGTCACAGTGGATCTAAACAGAGTTCACCAATATTCTTCAATTATCTTTTTTATTAGAATATTTAGAATAAAAATAGAATAGGTTGAAAAAATTAAAAATTGAAAATAGCAGGTCTAAATACATAGCAATTCTTTCTTAAATTAATTATTTGCCATTATTATTATTTAAAATAGTTTCAAAAGTTGTAAATGTTTTCTGTAAATTGGTTCCAGTGACATCTCTCAGTTTATTAATGGACATTTTAAAAGTCTTTAAAGATTTGCCAAAAACTATGAATGACTAAAGTTGTGTTACTAAAAAGCAGACAATGTATGGTACCCCTGAAGGGTCAAAATATCAACAATATTTTAGGTCTAAAGAACAACTTTATTTTGAGACAAGCATCTCAGCTGCATCAGGATAATAACACTGTGTAATAATAAGTCAACCTAAAAGACAAAATGTAGAAAAAGTGAAAAAGAAAATCATAAATGTATTATCAAAACGTATACATTCATATACTGTACATTCTCTCTACAGGTCCTGGCTGAGATGTGTCAGAGCGGTTATCAGGATGCTCTCCGCTTCCTGGAGGAGAACAGTGAGTATTGTACTGCTGCTGTTACCGTGGTGACTCTAAAACGGTCTTGTTATGATGCTTTCCTGTCTCAACCTTTGGACTGTGACACTGACGTGGTGTTTTTTTGGTACCAGACCTGATGATGGTGGAGCATCCGTCCCACGGCCCCTCCCTGCCAGAGACCACCCACACCTGCTGCTGCGAGCACACGGAGACAACCAAAGACTGGGTGCTCCGGAGGCTCCGCCTACTGCGGGAACAGCATTGGTGGCTGGATGAGAAGCTCGCTCTCCCTCCACCAATCAAGAAAGGTCAGGGTCAGACTCTAATGACTGTTAGTGATAAAGATAGGACTGTTTTTGCATTTTATATTACTGACTTTAGTTCAGATTGAAGGTCACAGATTAGATCATGCCTCATTAAATGGATACTTCACCCAAAATCGATAATTCACCAATTTTCTACTCACCGTCATGCCATGGAAGGGTTTGGAGAATTTTCAGAGTCATCACAACGCTTTTGGAGTTCCAGGGTGGGTCCGGCTGGCAACAGATTTTCATATACAGGGATGGGCGTCACCGTTGCACCGAATGCACGCGGCTACACGCCGCTTTGGGTAACATGTTGCGTGTCTACATTGGAGGTAGGCTGTTACCAGTATAATCAGAGGCAAACATGAATGAGTTCGCCTCAGTTTCACGTGATTGTCACTGTCAGCTTGGTAGAAAAACATTTTACTGAACCGAGCTGAGACGCACCCCCCCCCCCAAAACAGAAACTCTTCGGATCAGAACGATTCACACAAGTCACCTAATTGGTGTTGCGCTTTTCAGCGCGCTTTTTGCATCCCTGATATAATGGCGGTGGATTGTGGTCACTTTTGAATCATCCAAAACACACACTATGAAACATCCAAATACCTCCATACTGCTCGTCCGTACTGACCCAAGGGTCCTTAAGCCGCCACATGAAAAAGTGAGCACTATCTGCTGCCATTACCTTACGGACCCCCCCTGGAACTCCAAAAGCGTTTTAATGACTCAGAAAGTTCTCCAATCCCTTCCTTGGCATGACGGTGAGTAGAAAATTGGTGAATTATCGATTTTGGGTGAAGTATCCCTTTAAACTGGTGGGTAAGTTTGGTGTCGGCATGCGGCGTAGTTGACTGGTCCTGTTGTCTGTGTCTCTGTCAGTGTTCTGTGAGGCCTGTCAGGACAAATCGGGCCTGTATGACAAGGTGTCTGGGATGCTGCCGGTGAGAGTGGCCTCCTACATGCTGATGCCATACACACTTCCTGTTCAGTCAGCCTACTCAGTGGCCCAGAGGTGAGTGTCTCTAAGCAGTCTAAGACTCACACCTGTGAAGACGGATGGATGTGTGCATTATATATAATCATTTCTGCTCTGCTGCAGGTTTGTGGAGTGGATCCCCGAGGTGCCAGACGATGTGCGCTGGCTGTTTGGGGTGGCTGGTGACGTGTACCGACAGGCCTGGAGAGGACAACCAGCTAACAGGTGAAAGATGATTTTCAATACAGTGTCTTTTTCAAACAAAGTCCTAGATCATGGCCTGCATGGAAATCTCAGAAATGTTGGTGGCAATTACAAACGATAGCCAAATATTTTAATTGTAAATGTAAAAGGCTTCTTCTGTTCTAACTCATTTCATAATGATCCACAATAATATGTTTGTTAATCAACTCATTCGTCAATTTATTTTTATAGAAAGAGGTGAAGTAAGTGCCGATCACAACTGGTCACACTTGTTTAAAGGAATAGTTCAACATTTTGGCAAACTGACCCATTGCCATAATCCCTATAGTTTTAGGAGTAGGTTCGTTTCACATTCACCTCGCTATGAGATGATAACAGAAGAGAGTTGTTTTCGGTCGGGCAGTTTTTCGGCAAGCAGTCCTTGCATTTGCCTCGAAAACAACTCTGTCTGGTAACATTCTGTTATTATCTCATAGTGTGGTGAATGTGCAGGTCACAACTTGTCCACCAGAGCGTTTTGGAGTTGTTGGATTGTGTATTTGATGAGTTATATGAGGGAAACCAAGAAATCCGATTAGCCTCTGTAGTGTAGCTCTGAGTGGCTCACAGCTCTGCTCCGCCATTCTAAAAATAGCTTGCACCGACAATTAAAGGTAACTAACCTACTCCTAAAGTAGGTATTATGGCAATGGGCCAATTTGCCAAAATGTTGAACTATCCCTTTAACTATTTAAGTATTTAGAGCTGTGATCAGATCACTGGAGACCATAGATCACATCCTCTATTCTGTTTGGACCTAAAGGGCTCATTTCAAACCATTTGTCTTCTTCTGCCAAAAAGGTGGACATTACTGTCTTCAAACCATTGTCACTTGTCCTTTAGATGTAGGTGGACTAGTGAGTCCTGAACAGAGGGATTGGAAATATCAGTCTGGTATTGCTTCACTAATAAAATAAGAAATTGTCCTCATGGGTCAGAACGTTAACATGTTTAAAAGTGAGATCCCACCACAAGATGGCGCCGTCTAGTTTGAAATGAGTGAAACAAACTCTCATTGTCTTTACAGTGATGCAGGTCTGAGGAAATGCCTGAGTGCACCACCTCCATCCACAGAGTTTCACAAACCCATGCAGAGAGACAACCCGCCTGCTCTCTCCTCCCTCGACCTTCACGGAAACTACTGGGAGATCCACAAATCTACCTCCTCCTCCTACTCCACGTCCCACCACCAGCACAGCCCTCGCACCCCCGCGTCCTCCCCACAACAGGTCTGCTTCTTTGTGGGCTCACAGGACGAACCTCACAGCCCTGCAGAGCAGTGAAGCTGTCTGGGACTTCCTCACTCGGGACCGACGACGAGTCCCGAACCTATCGAATGCTTTAAGGAGACACACGTCTGTCACATTCATTGACTGCGAACACTCCAGGCTGTACAAAGTGTGTGAGTGCTCTGAAAGAGAGCAATGCAACACACACGGGGCGATGCGTGTGTGTTATGTGCTGTTTTGATGCACAGCGGACACATGTGTAGTATTTGTTTAAAAGTATCCTTTTAATTTAATCAACATTTCTTTGTCTGTCCACAACTGTTGTTCTCTACCTGTGTCTTTGCCCTTTTACTCACGTCTGTTCATTTTGTACAATTGAGTGACATCTCTAAACACTTTTCAGTGACTGCATGCGGCAGTCATATTGAAGGTCTGCTGGCCACATAATTAAGCTCCCCACCAAATGCACAAATCTGTGTGCAAGTCATTATTTCACAAATTTGACCTTTAGTCAGTATTAACTTCTTAGCTAAAAAAGCTGGACACCAGCTGTCCTCTAATTTGTGCACAAACCAGCTTGTAACACTGGTAAATATCTCTCATATCGTATCATGACATATCAGGATGGAATAGCCCAATGCCTTTGACAGACTAATGCATAAACATTAGAGGCACATGCACTGTCACTTTTGATTTTACTGTGACTTGTTGTGATGACTTTCACTGATGCTGAGCTCTAACTGTAGCTGCTTCAAGTGAGTTCATCTGACCTGATGTCACTGGGTTGGCCCACGCCATGCGGAGCCAGGCACACACATGATGCAATGCCACTTTTATTAGTAATGAAAATGGAACCAGCAACAAAGCACACAATATATTTAAAAAAGAATATGGTGCAAAGACTATGTTGGAATTTAGCACCTGTTTCTTCTCTGTTTACACCATAACTCTAGGAGAGTGCCATTGGTTTTCTGGGGGAAGAGACTGAGTATGGTGTGGGATTGGTGCTGATGAGTTTCAACACAAGTGATGCTATTTTAATGGCCTTTTAATGAGTACTTGCTTATAATGTCTCTACGTTTTGTAATTCAATTGTAAATGTTTGGACACTGTGTGGACCAGGTTTTAATCTCATGTTAGAAAACTGATTATCTAATACTTATTATTGTCTCTTAACTCAAGTAACACCCAGCTCAGTTATGATTGTATGTTGTATATTGTATAAGAGAGAGTGTGAACTGCACATGCCCCAAGTTAAAGCAGGTATTGGTTGTTGAAGAGCTAAATTGTTTCTTAGTTCCTCACAATCTTTGCATTTAGTTGTTTTTTCTTGTTTTTGTCTCACAAGTGTTACTTCCCCTCTTTTTTGGGCCAGGCCTACTACTGCACAGGAATGGCATTTGTCAATGTTGAATAAATGCACCTGGACCACAGTACTGAGTTGTAGTTTTTTGTAATGTTGCTTAACCCTTGTGAGTTGCTTGGCTGTCAGGGTGTTTACATCACTTCCTTAAAAAATACATTCTGTGATATACCATTCCATCATCTTATAATAAATCAATATATATACTAGCTTGCAGATTGAAGCTCCTCCCCTGCTTGTGTCCACACAGGATGCAGCCTCCTCTGGATGTTCACAGCTCATCCTCAAAATATTCACCACTCCATTACTTGATGTAAGTGACCACTAGGTGGAGATCTTTTGAAAGTTTTGCCTCCCAAAGTCTCCAAGACATGTAATATAATGACCTTGCAGCTTTTCCAGTTTTTCCAGACCCACTGCACACAAGCAAAGCTCTGCATTGGAATTAACCACTTTACCTCAAAATCACCTCTGGACCCGAACCAACGTTCATCAGATCTGCATTAAGCTGCAGCTGCAGGGCCTGCTGCAAAAAATCTACAGCACTGCACAACAAATGATCTTAAAAACTGATAGATAGATAGATAGATAGATAGATAGATAGATAGATAGATAGATAGATAGATAGATAGATAGATGAACCGTTTTTAAAACATTTTTTAATTGTTTATAAGCAAAAGCATTCATATATTTATTCATTTATTTATCTAGATCTATAGATAATGAATAAATATATAGCTTTAAATAAGTAAATAAACATATTTTGAAAACTGGAAACACATCAGCTTTTCAGTAGGCTATAGATAGATAGATAGATAGATAGATAGATAGATATAAATTCAAAATAGGTAGTTAGATAAATAAATGAATAAATATATAAATGCTTTTGCTTTAAATAAATAAATAATTTAAAATGTTTTAAAAACTGAAAACGGTTCATCTATCTATCTATCTTTTTTTTTTCAATGAAAATCTTTATTTCACATTTGAAAAAGTACAGACAATCAGAATGTTCATGGAAACAGACACCGACAGATAATGGGTCAGCATTAAGGAATAAAATAAATATAAATAAATAAAATATATAAAATAAATAAAATATGTAACTGCATAATGCATGTACTGAAATATGTATTGTGTAAGTAAATAAAGCAAAATAAATATATAGATAAGGCACTTCTTATTCTGGGGTAAGTGAAAATGAGTTCAAGTATAATAGTGTGCGTTCACTTTTCTTGTTTAGGATCAGTGACAAGGTTTTTATATAAACATTAAACTCATCTGTGAAGACATTAAAGTTAGGACGGGACTATCTATCTATCTTCTCCTGGTTCTTTGGTGCTATGACATAAGCCTCATAATAAACAGTGGATGGATGCTGGGCGCTTTGCGCACGCGCTCTGACTCAGCAACAACATCGGGGGAGAAGAAGATGGCGGAGGATGGGAAGGATGAGTCGGTGGCGACGGACGACGACTCGGAGCAGCTGACCGCGGATGGGAGCCTGAACACGGCGGTGAGACAGCTGCTTCTCCTCCTCGGTTTACCATTAACATGCTCCGACGTGCTTTCTTTTTTCTTTTCATTTCACTTCGGCTATAAAACGTTGTATAGCCTACAGTAGTACGGTATGTTTGTGTTTGACACTGGCTAACCGCTCAAAGTTCACTTTACTTTAATTTAAAGAGAACGTACGTCATTTTAATTGAACAGTGACGCAGTTCAGGTAATGTGTGTACAGAGGTAGTGTGTGAGTGTTGTTTTCAAGCTAACATTACCAAGCAAACCTCAGTGTTTTAGCCCACAGCTGTTACCAGCTGTTTGCTGTGTTTGTGACGACGCTCTGTGATGTGACGGTGCAGCTGGTGGAGGAGGAGGAGGAGGAGGAAGAGGAGGAGGGTGGAGGCTGCACTCTGCTGCGCAGGATGGAGATCTGTGTTGCTGAGGCTGAGAAGAGGAGCGGCAAGAATGCAGTGAACATGCAGGAGACGTTCACCGTCTACCTCATCGAAACACGGTGAGAGCAGCTCGCCTCCATCACTGACACCCACTCACTTCTCCTTTCTGTCTGCGTCTGTGTGTGTTGCATCACTTCTCACTTCTGTATTTCGCCTCAGAATGTCTCACTGCTCTCTGAACGTTTCACAGGCCAATGGACGCGTTGGCCGAGGGTCGTAACCCGGCCCCGGACTCTCTGTGGAGGAGGTACAGTGAGTTTGAGCTGCTGCGGAGCTACCTGGTGGTCACCTACCCCTACATCGTGGTGCCCCCCCTGCCTGAGAAGAGGGTGAGTTCTCGGAGTAACCCCCCCATTCAGTGATGCAATGGAATATCAAATATACAGAGCTGTCCCCTCAGAGTCAGTGACTCGGCTGATACCTAGAGATGCAGTTTAACAGGCGAGTCATTGCGCTTCTATATCAGAGCAAGGTAAAGGCTGATTACCACACACACTCTCAAAATGAGCAAACCGCAAAACTAATGAAGGACAGCTGGTCAGATAAACAACTTACCCCGAGCTGATGCATTCTTGAAAAGTGCTGAAAATATCCACACAGCAACGCATGTGTTTGCTTTAACTACAGTTTGCAAGACCACATATCCGAAATAAACTCACTGGCGGGCCGGTGTGTGGCGCAGTGGTTAAAGCGGCCGCCCCATGTAGAGGTTACAGTCCTCACCACAGGCGGCCCCGGTTCGAATCCTGCATCGCGCAGCCCTTTCCTGCATGTCATTCCCCCTCTCTCTGCCTCCCCTTTTCCTGTCTATCTCTACTGTGATCACTATCAAATAAAGGCAAAAACCAAAAAATATAATAATAATAAACTCACTGGCTGTCTATTTCAGGACTTTTATTAGTAATACAGACTGATGGTAAATGTGTTCACCTGATATTGGCTCTTTTGTTTTAAATGTTTTGTCTTGGGGGAAGAGACTTTAAGTGTTTTAGCTGCTGCTTTTTAGCATATAGCTACAAGATACCATGTCATATTCAGGAAAAGCGTATTTAAACTCTAAATACACAAAGCTAACAAAAAGGTCAGGTCAAGGATTTTGTAAAAATAGAGTTTTGGCTTATCTTCACATCTTTTCCTGTATTTAAATGATTTACATTGGCTTCATCTAAATTGAATTCAAATGGGGTTGCTTGAAATGACGTAATATATAATAAAGTAGTAATTAATTTAAAAAAAAACGAATTATTCTTCTTTTTAAAATTATGATTAAAAACACCACAGAAAATCTTTAAAAATTGTATTCTATGCTTTCACTTTCTCAAATATAAATCGAGTTCAAATAAAATGCAACAAAAATCTAAGCAGGCGCATCTTGATTGACGGGGGTCACCAGAAATTTCACAAGCCAAAAAAGGTTGGGAACCACTGCCCTAGATGTTTCAAAATGACTGATGAAATCAAATACAACCAAGTTCCAGTAAGGGGAGAAGTTAAAACTTAAATGCATTGTGAATGTTCACGCAGGCAGAGTTTGTGTGGCACAAGCTGTCAGCAGACAACATGGACCCAGACTTTGTGGAGCGCCGCAGGGTGGGGCTGGAGAACTTTCTGCTTCGCGTGGCTTCTCATCCAGTGCTGTCCAACGACAAGATCCTCTACCACTTCCTCACTGAGGTACACAGTGCTATCCGGCAGTTGCGATGCTCGATTTATTGATCGGTCGTTGGTCTATAACTGGCTTCTCTCTCTAATGTGTGTGACAGGAACACGGCTGGAAAGAAGTGGTGTATGAGACGGGCTTTCAGGCGAAGGTACTGGGCGTTCTGTAGAGCTTCTATTTCTTTATTCTTCATATAATCATGTAATGTTTTCAAGTTTGACCACCACCTCTTCTCTGTGTTGCAGGCAGATTCCAGGCTGAGGGCTCTGAGTGCCACCTTTCGGGTGAGAAACACAGATAAGTAAGTTAGTGTTTCCAAATCACACTGGAAGAAGTTTGATATCAATGTGTATGCAAGTTGCATTTTTAAAGGGATAGTTTAACATTCTGGCAAATTCGCCCATTGCCATAATCCCTATAGTCATAGCAGTAGGTTCGTTACCTTTAATTGTCGGTGCAAGCTATTTTTAGAACGGCGGAGCAGAGCCGCGAGCTGCTCAGAGCTACGCTACGGAGGCTAATGGAATTTCTTGGTTTCCCTCATCAAACTCATCAAATACACAATCCAGCAATTCCAAAACGCTCTGGTGGACAAGTTGTGACCTGCACATTCACCACGCTATGAGATAATAACAGAACGTTATGAGACAGAGTTGTTTTCGAGGCAAACGTTTTGCATGAATTTACCTCGAAAACAACTCCGTCTCATAACGTTCCGTAGCTCTGAGCAGCTCACGGCTCTGCTCCGCCGTTCTAAAAATAGCTTGCACTGACAATTAAAGGTAACAACCCTACTCCTAAAACTATAGGGATTATGGCAATGGGCCAATTTGCCAAAATGTTGAACTATCCCTTTAAGTTGGAGTTGCTGTAAAGCTAATGTGTGCGTTTTGATAAAAGTGTTGTTTTTGGTATTTGTGGTTCACTGTATGATTCAGCAGAGGTTACAGGTAAGGAAAAAAACCAAATAATGTTTATCAAAAAAAAAAAATTAATATGTCTGATAATCCATCATAGCAGCTTTTTATGGTTCCCAGTGGCTCAGTGGGGCTTCACTTTGGGGCACCACTGTGGTATATTGATGTGTTGATGAAAAGAAGGGATCACTGCCAACACGTCTTCACTTGTATTTAAAAAGAAGTTCATTAACAAGAAGAAGAACAGTGTACAAAAATGCCGAATCCTGAAGCATCTCTGGTGCCAAAGTGAGATCTTCCTCCCTATGGCTCAAAACCATGATCATTATATACTTTCTAACTCTAAAACTCCACCTTCCCCCAACATAAGGATATAGCTTACCATAATAGGCATTAACTGCTTGACATTAACATGAACAATCCATGTATCTGTTAATCTAAACAATTCCTATAAGTGTTTAACATACGCAGTTCATGTGTTGCGTCTATGAACATGAGACAGGATCTAGCCTATAGAGTTTTACGACCTTGTATTCATACTCCGGACGAGGCTAACATAAACTTAAGTAAGGCTCTCACAGGAAAAATGTGAATAACAGGGAAGACATTCTCCTAGGGTACATTTCACAAGAGCATCTATTACTGTTACTAAACATCTAATGCATCTAGTGTGCGTCTTTCTCTCTTATAACATCTACCTTTGATTTGTTTACTTCTAAGCAAAACATGTCCATGAAGTAAAGCACCAATTCACACTTTCCTTCAATTCCAAAAAAGGGCACACTTACAAAGAATAAACATAATACATGATGTTAAAGCAAAAAGTTCAGGTGGATAATACACTACACCACCTTGCCATAATCAGCATTACCATATTATACAGTTCCTCATTTAATTATTTGATAATTAAAACTCAGAAAACATGTAATATGCCATACAGTATCCTAGTGTACACAATGACAACATTAATATGTTGATTTCTCTGATTAATAGTCCAAAATTGTCCAACTTCAAACCAAAAAAGAAGAAAATTATCACATCTGTGACTCTGGAGCCCCCAAGTGTTTGAAACATTGAAGTAATCAATGAATTGTCCCAAATCCATCAGATTAAAAGAAAGAGCCTACAACTGGCAGGATTTTATTTTATTTTTTTAAATAAGCAACAACAAAGGAGAAGTTTTTAATCAATATCTTCTGTATGTGTCCTTATTTTATCTTTGGTAGGCGCTTCATGGATATGAAACACTACAGTGATGAGCTGCAGTCGCACACGTCTCAGGTTCTCCGAGCAAGAGCGGTAAGTTTCTCCTGACACCGACACCAACATGGACTGTAGCTGGTGACGGGGGTTCTTGTTCTGCAGTTAATGGACCAGCTGTTTAGCAGAGACTGAACTTTTAATATCTAATATCTTCATCTGTCAGCTTTTAATCTGTATGATTCATCTGAAAAGTAGATCATGTGCTTTTAGGGAATAAATCTATGGTCAAAGTTCAGAGAGGAAATGTGCAGGAGTCCTGGATGTCTATTGCTACTTATTCTGTAAAGCATTCTGATCAACCTAGGTTGTTTTTAAATGTGTTGTATAGATAAACGTAACCTTGGCCTTGGCAGCTTCCTAGACTGAAGATGTTTATTGAGCTTGGCCAAGGAGAATTACACTTGCTGTGAATGTGCCAATTGTTGTACTGTCTCTCTCCCACGGTCCTGTGTTATCCAGCATGGCTCCCGTTATCAGTAGAGTTCTGCTGCTGTGTCTGGAAAGCATTCAACACGAATATTTAGGACACTAAAAGAGGCATTATGACCTGTAGTTTGTACCTGGAGGGAATGCAGAGACTGATAACTGCCAGATATATGAGATTGGACTTTTGACCTCATCATTCCTTACCTATGGAAGATCTACAAAAAAATTCCCTTACAATATGATGACAATATGCTACATGATAAGATTGAACACTTTCTGTCTCAATTTCTGTCTCCTGTAGAGAGTTGCTGATCGTCTCTATGGTGTTTTCAAGGTCCATGGGAACTATGGAAGAGTCTTCAGGTCTGGCAATGAACCTTTGATGATATATCTGTGCATAAAGTTGACCTGAATTTGTTAATGTGTTTATATTGTTTACTAAATTTTATTTATATAGCCCATGATCTCAAATTACAACTTGTCCAGACTCTTTAGACTCCCTCTGTCCTCAGACAGTGAGCCAGATGAGGAAAAACCAAAAAGAAGTCTGTGTTTTTATCTGAAAAAAGTGCCAGTCATCAGTGTCCTCTTGCTAATCTGCATGTGTGTGTGTATGTAAATCCATGTGTTCACTGCAGTGAGTGGAGTGCCATAGAGAGAGAGATGGGGGATGGGCTGCAGAGTGCCGGTCATCATATGGATGCGTGAGTATTTAGAGTCCGGTTCTGTCCCATTGACTTCAGCCACGCCCCCTCACGCAGTTCCTCACCAATTGTTTCCCTCTGTCACACACTTGCAGATACGCTGCCTCAATAGACGACATCTTGGAAGAAGAGGAGCATTATGCAGACCAGCTGAAAGAGTATCTCTTCTATGCTGAGGCTCTGAGGTAAGATGTGTTTCACATCATTTAAGGAGTAGTTTATAATCAAATTAGAGATGGAGATGTTGATGTGAAGAGGAGGAGAGGGGTCCGGGTCTGGAGAGTTCACCAACACTTAACCTACAATACTGCTGTTCAAGAAGTCATTTGAGATGAGGACCCACATGATGTTGTTATTTATTTTCAGTAAATTGCTGTTCAATGTTTTTGTACCCACTTGCCTGGTTTGAATAAATAAATGCTGCTCTGTTAAATTTAGCTCGGTTTTGATTTTCTCCTTTTTGAATGTACATTTAAGATTGTGCTAATCTACAAAATAACACAAAGAGTGTTTTAACATAGACATACTGTGTGTTTTAGAGAGTAGAATCATCACACTGGTTTCATTATAAAATGTTAAGCTGAGTATGAAGTGCTTTAGAGGAGATGTGAAAAATATGGAGACAATTGCTCATAAAGTTGGAATAAAATATGTTTTTCACCTCTTCTCATGAAATGATTGTGACAATGTGATTTATTCCTGATAGATAAAGTGTATAACTTTACTGATCAATTTCTTCCAAACTTATCACTGTGAAAACTAAACCACAATTAATCTTCATAATAGAAATTTAAAAAAAGACGACTGTGTCTGAACAAAATGATTCCAACTTTATGGGCAACTGTGTATATTGTGTATCATGATATATCCTATTTAAAAAAAACTTGCAGGGTTATTGAGAGGCCATGTTCCCAGCAGGTATCAAATCATGGTATAATGTTGTGCTCTTTGCTTTGGCAGGGCGGTGTGCAGGAAACACGAGCTGACCCAGTTTGAGCTTGAGGTGGCTTCTCAGGACCTCATCTCCAAGAAGCATCAACGTGAGGAGCTGGCCACAGGGGTACACCACACCACCGCTGTGTTCGATTCCACTCTCAGTCTGTCTTTACTCCGAGAGAGCCATGACTGACTTTCATTACATGTCAATTAGGGATGCACATTTAGAATTTTTTTTCTGACCGATAACCGATGCTCGTTAAAGCAGAAGTAAGCGATCCGGTCGTTTTGCTAACTTCTTGTCAGCAGATGGAGTTAGCAGTCCCCGCCCTCGTCATGGATCTATTGGTCCTCGTCCCTACGTCACCACATTCACGCGCATCCCTTGGCTGCACACACAGAGAGGACCGCCCCTTTATGCCGTTCTCTCTCCTCATTGGATAAAGGTTGTAGGATACAAGGAAAGTTTTCTCCTCAGCTTACAGCAGAGCAGAGTGACTGACAGACCCGTGTTTCGGACCAAACACTCTATATACGTGATTGCTGTTGGAAGATAGAACTATTTAAGACTTATATTAACACAAACATTCCGCTTACTTCTGCTTTAACCGATTTAAACCGTTAAAGACCCACTCCCGTGAAAATCGTGTTTTCTGAGCTTTTCACATGTTCCTGTGGCATTTTTCTTGTGTTAGAGCACTTATCAGCAGAGAAGGAAGTGCAAAATTGCATTTCAGAGTTTTTCTGCCTTCAAACTGCTGTGAACCAATGGCAGACGCGAACTGGCAGTTTCAGGAAGACTGGAGTTGAGGGTGTCACAGCTCCAGGGGAGGGCACTAGTGCTACAAGCTCCCGCCCCGCTCTGCATCTGGCTCAGAGGTGAAAGCCTTCACAGCTCGGTGTAGCTGTCAAGGTATAATAGGTATAGCTCACCTGGTAGAGCAGCTTGCACCATGAGCAAGGACTATGTTCCAGTCTGGGATCGAATCCCAGTGTGGAGTTTTACGCTAAACGCGCTGAATCTGTAATTGTACAATGTCCAGCTGTCAGCAAGCGGGGGGGTGGGGTGCGAGGAGGTGGCTGGGCGGGTGCAGAGCAGCGCAGTCTCCGCCCACCCCCCAGAGGTACATTGCTAATGTGCATGGCTAATGAGCTGGTTTTAAAATGGCCGAAAAGGGTCGCGGGAGTGGGACTTTAACCAATAAGATTACGACGCTGGTGGCGCACGTGTGTATTTAATGGAAAAAAAAAAAAAAAAAAGATCGCTCCAATTTTTTTGGGCCGTTACATACACACGTGTGCTGCGACAGCTGATCAACGCCACATCCACACGCTCATATGGAGGTTAGATTGTCCAATGTAGAACTGTTTTTATATAAAGTGCAGCCAAACACCAGGCTGAAGAGAGAGGAACAGCAGAGCTCCTCTGACAGGAGAGCTGCAGGTGAACAGGCTGAAGAGCAGCGACATAATCTTTTATTTATTTTTTTCAGCGCCGTTGTTACAGGTGATGCACATCTATGTCCGTGTAGCTACATTTATTGTCTCATGTTCCTTCTTGGGGGCTGCTGCACATACTGTCAGTCCTCCTGTGTAACTTTTTGCTGCGAAATATGACTGAAGACACGTGGAAGTCTGTACGTGTCGACACGCCCCCATGAGTTGAAGACATAAGGAGCTAATAAAATAAATAAATAACCGATTGTATTACAGTAATCGGTCAAAGTTCTTGTTATCGGTTAACAGTTAAACGGTTAATCATGTGCATCCCTAATGTCAATGCGAGGTGCTTGGTCGAGGTCTTGTAACCTGACAGTCATGTTGTTGTTTTTTTTGTGTGTGTGTGTGTGTGTGTGTGTGTGTGTGTGTGTGGCCCATCTTCTCAGATAGTGAGGACATTCTCCTTCAAAGGTATGACCAACAAGCTGTTTGGACAAGAGGCACCAGAGCAGAGGGAGGCCAGGCTGAAGCTGCTGGAGGAGCTGATAGCAGAGGGCGAAGAGACGGTGAAGGAGAAGACCGCAGAGTGCGAGTGAGTCCCAGACGCAGTTTGATGCAGGCTCACTGTGTGTGAACGCAGCCTTTCTGACTTGTATATTGTGTGTGTGT
This sequence comes from Trachurus japonicus, assembly GCF_045865225.1. Classification (NCBI taxonomy): domain Eukaryota; kingdom Metazoa; phylum Chordata; class Actinopteri; order Carangiformes; family Carangidae; genus Trachurus; species Trachurus japonicus. The sequence goes on from NC_140929.1 coordinate 23,238,686, forward strand.
GTGTGTGTGATGTGTATCTCTGCAGGGAGCATGTTGAAAGGGCGTGGGTGGACATCGAGCGCTTTGAGGAACAGAAAGACAAAGACCTGCGGGAAGCGCTCATCAACTACGCCGTCATGCAAATCAGCATGTGCAAGAAGGTAAACGAGAGAACGTCAGACATCTGAAGGTTACAAGAAACTGTAGTGGTGGTCCTGTTCATGATGAAAGTCTTTCTACTTCTTCTATCTCCGTGCAGGGAATTCAAGTGTGGGGCAATGCCAAAGAATGTTTCCTCAAGATGTGAAGATGAAGCCATATTCAAAAGGACGCGCACCGGTGGATGCTGGGAAACAAGGCTAGGGTTGTCTTGTTGAGGTTGGAAAAAAACACCTCATTATTGTAACAAAACATCCATCGATATAATGTTATTTGGAGTACTAAAAAAAGCATTTCTATGCTGCTAATTTGCAATAATGATTCACTTTAGTGGAGTGAAGAGGTGTAGGGAGGTGGTGGGTCATGCTGGAGTCCAGGCTCACAAGTTTTAACTTCTTCATTATTTATTTAACCATTTTTCAAACCTTAAACAGCCACATCACTGGGTTTACATGTTAAAGAGACTGTTTACACCTGTCGTGGAAACACTTTTGCACACCGGTTGACAGAAAGGTGTGTTGGAGGAGGAGAACAACATGGACATGGTGAAGAAACTCCTGCACACTTTCTTCTCACTTGCAATATTTTTTATTGTTAAAAGGTCAACGTTTCGGTTGTTCAACCTTCTTCAGGGCGTCCTATAGGGCTTATTTGATGCCCTGAAGAAGGTTAAACAACGGAAACGTTGGCCTTTTAACAATAAAAAATATTGCAAGTAAGAAATAAGTAAAAATTCCTAGAAAACAACTACTGTCTCTCCGTGTCTGGGAAACTTGTTTACACCTGTCGTTAAAATGCGTCTCGAGTGATCAGATCACAAGTGGACACAAGTGATGAGTCCTAAATACTGGATGAAAGACGTATTTCCTGTTGGGTCCTCGTCTGAGACTCATCAGGACGCATTAACCTTTACACTACGATAGGAATGTGGATCGATGTGTCTCAGACCAGCTCAGCAAGCGGCCCGTTTACACTTGTATTTAGGGCTGATCACTTGTGTCCAACTGTAATCTGATCACTCAAGACGCATTTTAACGACAGGTGTAAACAAGTTTCCCAGACACGGAGAGACAGTGGTTGTTTTCTAGGAATTTTTACTTATTTCTTACTTGCAATATTTTTTATTGTTAAAAGGCCAACTCTTCAGTTGTTTAACCTTCTTCAGGACGTCAAAGAAGCCCTAAAGGACGCCCTGAAGAAGGTTAAACAACCGAAACGTTGGCCTTTTAACAATAAAAAATATTGCAAGTAAGAAGAAAGTGTGCGGGAGTTTCTTCACCATGTCCACGTTGTTCTCCTCCTCCAACACACCTTTCTGTCAACCGGTGTGCAAAAGTGTTTCCACTATATTTTTACTTCTACAAGAGAGTAAAAGTCTGATTGTCTCATGTGGGCGACCTGTTGAGTGATGATTGTTTGGTCTGGTCATACTTGCTCATCAAATTTGTTCTGGCACAGACCAAACAACCAGACCACTCCAGGTCTGCTAACGTGTGAAAAGCAAAACAGGCGTGTGAGATTTTAACATGTATTTGTAAAGATGTAGGACAATTAAGTACATCTTATTTTTTATGAAACTTGAAAAAGAATAAGACAGGACTGATTTAAGACCAGACTTAATTTTCTAATTTTATCGTCTTTTTATCCTCATTTAATCTCCTTGCTAACCTTTTTACATCATTCCTACTATCAGGTCTAGTTCTTGTCTGCTCATAAATCAGTGACATCTTGGTGAAACTTCACATCATCACATTTGTGGAGTTAATCTACAGCCAAAACCTAAAACACAAAACATGTTTTACAGACGCCCCACCATTCACTAAGAAACACTGGGTGCTTTGCAAATGTAAAACACCATTAACAAACCAAATGCATTTTGTTTTGCAGACACAAGACACGCGTGTCAAACAAATACATAACACATCTCATTACATCGTGCTTCAGAATCGCACACAGCACGTCTCACAAGCACAACATGTGGCTTTCAGCACAGTTTTTCTGCCACGGATGTGCTGAGGGATTTCTCCAATAAACATCCCGAGCAGTTCACCGTCAGCAACAGCAGGTGGCGTCGCAGCTCTGTGTAAACGTGTGAGCAGGCCGAGCAGAGCAGAGCACAGAGGTCGGAGGAGCCGACAGTGGCGAAATCCCTGTCAAAGCAGCCGTGGCTTGGATTTCTGTTGTGCGTTTTCTTTTATAATTAAAGTGCTGGATGCAAACAAAACAGACACAAACAATGAAACAATTATTATTTTACACATCATAATATCCTAATGAACAATTATCACAGTAGATGGCTTCTCATTGAGAAACAAACAGCAAATTTTACCTTTTTTTCCTGTTTGATTTTTTGTTTTTTTGGCTTTTATGACTTTATTTTGACAGGACAGCTGGAGATAGACAGAAAATGGGGAGAGAGAGAGGGAATGACACGCAGCAAAGTGCCGCCGGGTGGATTTGAACCCGGGGCTGCACCCCATAAACAGAGGACTGTAGCCTCTGTTTATGGGGCGCCTATACGACGAAGATTTTCCCATTCCCTTTTCCCTTATTCCTTTATAAATTTACTGAATATAGATTGACCTTGTATGACCATGTACATTTAGAAAAAAAAAAATAAATAAATCTATACTGTATATGGTCATACAAGGTCAATCTTTTCAGCAAATTCATTAAGCAGTAGGAAAAGGAAGTTGGAATCAGATTTAATAATAATTCCTTGTAAAAGAAGGCAGCACTGAGACAGTTGAAGATACGTCAAAGCCGTCAGCTTCTCAATTAGGAGCCATTCCAAATAATCTAATGATGTTTAATGCAATAACTGTTTGACTGGGTGTGTGATCTGCTTCCTGCACATTGACTGCAGGAGAAGACACACAGCAAACTCCAAACTGCAGCCGCCGTTACAGTGGTTTTAGCCATCGACGGCTCGCTGGGCCACCATGTCCCGCTCTGCTCAACCTGCACACACATTCACACCCAGTCATGACACCACCTGCTGCTGGGGAGGGCGAGCCACTCAGGACGTCTGGGAGGAAACTCCCACTCAATCGCAGCAGAGAGACTGTGCCAGAAATCACTTGTTTGTTTGTTTTTGTTTGTTTGTTTGTTTTTTAAATTTGATTGTCGTTCTAGGATGTTTTGTTTGTACTTGTAAGGCGTGCTGCGTTTGTCTCTGAGCAATGTGTTGGAAATGTGATGTGCATTTGTTTGACGGATGTATTTTGTATTCACCAGACAGAATGTGTTGGTTTGTTCAAGGGATAGTTCACCCAAAATTGAAATTTCACTCATTATCTACTCACCCTCATGTCGACTAAGGACTGGGAGAAGTTTCAGAGTCCTCCATGGCTTCTCTGAGTTACAGGGGGTCTCGGCGTAGCAGTGCATGTCCATATAATGGTTGCAAATGGATACCAACTGTCTTCGTAACAAAAAGACACACCAAAAAACATCCAAATACCTCCATGCTGCTCGTATGTAATGTCCGTCTTGTATTGAAGCCCCGAAATGCGAAATTGTCCCGAAAAAAATTAAATAAGTTTATATTTCAAGCTTGTTTTGTAGCGGAAGCTTCTCGAAGCTCCTCTTCCCGGTTCGTCAAATTTTGGACGAACCGGGAAGAGGACAGACCCTGGTTCGTCCAAATTTGACGAACCGGGAAGAGGAGCTTCCCGCTACAAACAAGCTTGAAAAATAGACTTATTTAATTTTTTCGGGACAATTTCGCATTTCGGGGCTTCAATACAAGACGGACATTACGTACGAGCAGCATGGAGGTATTTGGATGTTTTTTGGTGTGTCTTTTTGTTACGAAGACAGTTGGTATCCATTTGCAACTGCTACGCCGAGACCCCCTGTAACTCAGAGAAGCCACGGAGGACTCTGAAACTTCTCCCAGCCCTTAGTCGACATGAGGGTGAGTAGATAATGAGTGAAATTTAAATTTTGGGTGAACTATCCCTTTAATGGTGCTTTGTATTCATAAACCACACGGTGTTCATTAGTGAACAGAAGGTTTCTGTCAAACATGTCTTGTTTGTTTGGTGGTTTTGGCCGTAGAGTGTCTCCACAAAGAGTTGAAGTGCAGCTCTTCCTGCTGTCAGTCATCAGATGTTGATTCGGTGTTAGATTCAGTCTGTGACCCTCCCCCTCCCTAGACAGGAACAGGAACAGGCCCCTTAACCAAAGACATCTGGGGAAACAGAAACAGCTTCAGGCTTACATCACTACGAGTGTGTGCTGTAGTGAAAGGAGTGAAATTGAAATTTTTTACATAACGTTTCCCCCGATCCCCTCTGCTGTGAGGCAGTCGCTTTTCTCTATGCTTTAAATGAATCAAAGTGAAGTAGCAACAAGATGTTGACTAAAGTCTTAGTGTCCAGGGTGATGCGTTTTACTAACTGCACATAAAGATAATTTTTATGAGTTCAACCTTCATTTGTTGACTGAAATTGAAAATGATTTACATGCTCCATGAGTTGTTTAAAGAGCTTTGTACTTCCTGCTTGCCAGCAATAAGCTTTGTGAGTGTATTTATGAAGATTCATATTTACAATTTGAATGCTCAATTTCAAATGCAGCTCTCGTTTGGTTTCGTTCTTATTTATTTGAATAAAACATGTCACACCACCGAGCATGTTTGTATCTTCTGTCATCTGCACCGAGCAGGTTATGTTTTTCTCCTGTGTGACATTTTGTTTGTGGTCTAAAGGTGGCAAAAAGAAGCAGAGAAGCAGATGCATGCATCTCTGGTCAGAGCTTCTGTGTAAGCTTTGAGCTTATCTGAACACCGTTGGGAACAAAGAAGGCTCTGAGGAGGAGAAGACCGTATGAGAGGC